>NC_000067.6:146267470-147489970 GCF_000001635.26 Mus musculus | reverse complement strand
TGATAACCTCCCTTAGATCATTTGCCAGAAGTGGGGCACTGCATCTCAGAGACCTCTGCAAGGACTCTAGCTGCAAAGGGCATTTCTGCCTCTCCTTCTTCCATCCAGGGGTCAATAATCACAGTGCTCTAGACTCACCCAGCTTACTGTCCATAGAGAAAGAAATCATCCTTAGATCTGATTTATGGGACCCTCCTATTCTGAAGGGTTCTGTGTACTTACTTTTTCCCTTGGCTGTCTGTCAAAGACCAAAGGAACACGCCCCTCTGAAAAGCTCCCTGTGTGTTTGTGCTTGTAAACATTGTGCTTATGTGTGCTTGTGTATGTTTGTGTGTGTGTTGCTGCATGTTACTATTTGTATCACTGTGTGTTTGTGCTTTCTGTGTGCCTATATTTGTAGTTGTATACTTTTGTCTTTATGTGCCTGTTTATGTGTGTATGGAGTAGTATTTGCTTTGTGTGCTTGGATATATGTTTATATGAATATAAATGGTGTGTATGTGTGTTTATGTGTATTTCTTTATATTTACCTGTTGTTAGAAACCAGGTATTCTTTCAGCCCACCTCAGCACCAGCAGCTTCGTCATCACTAGCCACCAAAGTCTACACTTGTACCCTTTAAAAGGTCCTGCCATCACAGCCTGCTTTCCTTCTGTCTCCTGGTCTCTCTGCCTGTCTCTCTGTTCCAGCTCCAAGGAGGCCCCCCCCCATCCCCGCCAAGCCCCTGCTCCCAAAGTCCCCCAACCCAAAACAAATAAATCTGTCTTGTGGTGTGACCTTTGCAGCATTCCTTGGTCCCAACCAATCCACCAAGACCCTTCCCAATATAAACGCTAACACTTGTGCTTGCGTTAGTCTGTATTTATGTATAGAGGTAGGGGTGCATGCTGGTTTATAGCTTGTGTTTGAGTATGTGCTGGCCTACTATGAAAAAAGATGTACTTGTATGTGTGTGTGTGTGTGTGTGTGTGTATGTATGTGTGTGTGTATGTATATATGTATGTATATGTATATATATGTATGTGTGTGTGTGTGTGTGTGTGTATGGGTGCTCACAACCATCTGTAACTCCAGTTCCAGGGTATCAGACACCCCTTCTGGCCTTCTCGAATACAAAGCATTCATGTGGTACACAGACATACAAGCAGGAAAAATACCCATACATATAATAGAGAACAATACCTTTAAAATGTTTTAAAAGTTATTTTACCAAACATGAAAAGGTAGTGGATGGAGGTGTGGCAAATAAAGCCCCCTCCTGCAGGACCTGCTAGGTGCTATAGAACCCTGTTCTTTCCAAACAAGAAATCAGAAGGTTCCCTCTCTAACCCAATCACAAAAGAACTCAAATGAAATGTACTCACTGATAAGTGGATATTAGCCCAGAAACTTAGTATATCGAGATATAAGGTACAAGATGCAAAACACATGAAACTGAAGAAGAACAAAGACCAAAGTGTGGACACTTTGCTCCTTCTTAGAATTGGAAACAATCACCCATGGAAGGAGTTACAGAGACAAAGTTTGGAGCTGAGACAAAAGGATGGACCATCTAGAGACTGCCATATACAGGGATCCATCCCATAATTAGCCTCCAAACGATGACACCATGGCATACACTAGCAAGCCTTTGTTGCAAGGACCGTGATATAGCTGTCCCTTGTGAGACTAGGCCGGGGCCTATCAAACACAGAAGTGGATGCTCACACTCAACTATTGGATGGATCACAGGGCCCCCAATGGAGGAGCTAGAGAAAGTATCCAAGGAGCTAAAGAGATCTGCAATCCTATCAGTGGAACAACATTATGAACTAACCAGTACCCCAGAGCTCTTGACTCTAGCTGCATATGTATCAAAAGATGGCCTAGTTGGCCATCAGTGGAAAGAGAGGCCCATTGGTCAGGCAAACTTTATATGCCCCAGTACAGGGGAAGGCCAGGGCCAAAAAATGGGAATGGGTGGGTAGGGGAGGGGGGGGAGGGGGGGGACTTTTGGGATAGCATTGGAAATGTAATTGAGGAAAATACGTAATTAAAAAAAAAAAAAGGTTCCCTCTCCCATTAGACCGCTGCCAAATCATCCTTGTTTACAATGTACTAATCTTTTCATTTATAGATTAGGCAAAGTGATTGAGGTTAGTTTGCTTAAAAATTTTAATATATTTTTATTAAAGTATCTAGTCAAACTCTGTAGAATTCACCGCAAAAGTTCAAATATAAGAAGTATTTTAGACAAAAGGATGGACCATCTAGAGACTGCCATAACCGGGGATTCATCCCATAATCAGCCTCCAAACGCTGACACTATTGCATACACTAGCAAGCGTTTGCTGAAAGGACCCTGATATAGCTGTCTCTTGTGAGACTATGCCGGGGCCTAGCAAACACAGAAGTGGATCCTCACAGTCAGCTATTGGATGGATCACAGGGCCCCCAATGGAGGAGCTAGAGAAAGTACCCAAGGAGCTAAAGGGGTCTGCAACCCTATAGGTGGAACAACAATATGAACTAACCAGTACCCACCAGAGCTTGTGTTTCTAGCTGCATATTTATCAGAAGATGACCTAGTTGGCAATCAGTGGAAAGAGAAGCCCATTGGTCTTGCAAACTTTATATGCCTCAGTACAGGGGAACGCCAGGGCCAAGAAGTGGGAGTGGAGGGGGAGTTGGGGGGGAGGGTATGGGGGACTTTTGGGATAGCATTGGAAATGTAAATGAAGAAAATACCTAATTTAAAAAATGCATGAAAAAAAAAGAAGTATTTTAGCTCCTCTGCTGTAATTTGGTGAGAGATGAAACAGATTTCTCTCCTGGGATGGTGTACAATTTAGTCCTGTGTCGTGCCTAGGATACAATCATCTTCCTGTACTGTCAGACTTCCATGGCTCAGTGTTAACCTTGACATTCACAGGGAAGATAGGATGGAAATCTGAAACCATAAAAATGGCAAAAGACCTTTAAGAAACATCTCAGCCTAGGTAGGAAAATGAGATGTTATTGTGTAAGAGACAAAGGGAAGAGGGTACAGTTTATGTGTTCATTTTCAGATCACAGAACACAACTCATTAATTCCCAAGGGAGAAAGAAAAACAGTTGCTTACAGCATCTGGGTTAAATGCAAACTGGGGGAGGTGGGGGGAGGACTGAAAACAGCTCTGTCAGTAAACTATATGTCATGTGATTCTGAGGACTTAAGTTTGTGCTCCAGAACCTGTTTTAAAATGACAGGCTTTGTTGTTGCATGTACTTAGAATCTTAGCTGTGTGCTAGCCAGCCAGCCTACACTACTAGGAGAACTTTGGGCCAAGGAGAGACTCTATCTCAAAGGAAATTTCCTAAGGATGACACAGGTTGTCCTATGGCTTCCACATGCATGCACAGACATGCATGTGTATCCTCACACATACATAACCACACACACACACACACACACACACACACACACACACACACACACCACACACACACCACACACATACCACACACACACACCACACATACCAGGCACATTTGGACTTCAGCTTCAAATACTGAAAGCACTGTCTGGCTAGAGCATGCTATAGGCTGGTGATTCATCCCAGCAGTCTTTTGGTCTTCCAAATGAAGCAAGTGCTTTCTGAACTGATCGATCATGAGCAGTGTGAGACTCCATGATCATAAGCGACCGTTTAGGTTTTCTAGACTTAAGTTTTTATTTTTCTTCCACTTTCTTTGTCTTATTCTGTGTGTTGGGGGGATGCACACATGACATGGTGCACAGGTAGACATCAGAGGAAACCTGCAGAAGTTGCTTCTCTCCTTCCACCTTGTGAGACTTGGGGATTGGATTCAAGTGTCAGGTTTCATGGCAAGCATCTGCAGCTGTTGTGCCATCTTGCTGGTCCTTACGCGCTCTTGTGTTAAAAAAATCAAATTAACCTTTGTCTGAGGGTGTCCATTTTTCCTTACTGCTCTTTGTTGATATACTGTTTTTGGAAGCAACACTTCAATAGATAATGGATGAGACTTTTATTTAGGTACTTACCGCAATCCATCCATCAGTGTGCGCAGGAAGAGGAAGTAGAGTGCTTTCAGCAAGGTGGCCATTTTTACTATATTAATCCTGCCAATCCATGAGCATGAGAGATCGTTTCATCTTCTGAGATTTTCTTCAATTTCTCTCCTCAGAGGCTTGAAGTTCTTGTCATACAGATCTTTCACTTGCTTAGTTAGAGTCACACCAATGTATTTTTATTATTTGTGACTATTGTGAAAGGTGTTGGTTCTCTAATTTCTTTCTCAGCCTGTTTAATCCTTTGAGTAGAGGAAGGTCAATGATTTGTTTGAGTTAATTTTATATCCAGCCACTTTGCTGAAGTTGTTTATCAGATTTAGGAGTTCTCTTTTGGAATTTTTTGGTTCCACTATGTTCATAGCAGCCTTATATAATAGCCAGAAGCTGGAACCCAAATGTCCTTCAACAGAGGAATGGATACAGAAAATGTGGTACATTAACACAATGGAGTACTACTCAGCTATTAAAAATGATGAATTCATGAAGTTCTTAGGCAAATGAATGGAACTAGAAAATATCATCCTGAATGAGATATCCAAATCACAAAAGAACACACATGATATGTACTCACTGATAAGTGGATATTAGCCCAGAAGTTCGGAATATCCAAGATACAATTCACAGACCACATGAAGCTCAAGAGGAAGGAAGACCACAGTGTGGATACTTTGGTCCTTCTTAGAAGGGAGATCAAAATACCCGTGGGAGGAGATACAGAGACAACATTTGGAGCAGAAACTAAAGGAAAGGCCATCCAGTGACTGTCCCACCTGGGGATCTATCCCATATACAGTTACCAAACCCAGATCCTATTTTGGATGCCAACAAGTGCTTGCTGACAGGAACCTGATATACCTGTTTCATGAGAGGCTCTGCCAGTGCCTGAAAAATACAGAAGTGGATGCTCACAGCCATCCACTGGACTGAGCACAGGGTCCCCAATGGAGGAGCTAGAGAAATTACTCAAGGAGCTGAAAGAGTTTGCAGCCCCATAGGAGGAACAACCATATAAACTAACCAGTAACCCAGAGCTCCCAGGGACTAAATGACCAACCAAAGAGTACACATGGAGGGACTAAAGGCTCCAGCTGCACATGTAGCAGAGGATGGCCTTGTGGGACATCAATGAGAGGAGAGGCCCTTGGTCTAGTGAAGGCTTGATGCCCCAGTGTAGGGGAATGCCAGGGCAGGGAAACGGGAGTAGGTGGGTTAGTGAGCAGGGGAAGGGAGGATGGGATAGGGGATAGGAAAGGAGATAAAATTTGAAATGTAAATAAAGAAAATATTTAAGAAGAGGAAGAAGAAGAAGAAGAAGAAGAAGAAGAAGAAGAAGAAGAAGAAGAAGAAGAAGAAGAAGAAGAAGAAGAAGAAGAAGAAGAAGAAAAGTAAAAAAGAGAGAGAGAGAGAGAAAGTGGATAAATGAACATGGAGAACTACTCCTTGGTTTACCTACCTTTCAGAAATACCCACTGGAAACAAAGCCTTCTGTAACACTGTAAGCCAGTTTGCTGTAGCAATCACTGAGAACCCACCTGCCACACAGCCTCACAGAGTATCACTTAGGGAGAAGGAACTTCTCAGAATGAATGATGGAATCAGGTTTTCAAGATGGAACCTTAGCTACCTAAGAAAGAGTCCAGTCAGGGATGGGAAGATGATGCAAGTCTACAAAGTGCCTGCTGCCCAAGCGTGAGGACTGATTTTGATCCCCAGAACTCCTGTGAAAAGCTAATAATAATGGAATTCAATTATAATCCCAGTACTGGGAATGTAGAGGCAGGCAGAGCACTCCTGGTACTCACTAGCCAGGCAGACAACTTGAATCTGCAAGGTCCAGGAATAAGTGAGAGACGTGTCTTATAAATAAAGGTAAAGAGTGACTGAGGAAGACATGTGAAGTTGGCATCTGCCTGAATATGTAGGTCCTCACAGGGCACTCCTACCTCCCTCCCCCCAACACACAAATGAAAAGCAAAGAGTAAATAAGAATAAGCCATGTATGAGAGCTAGGCAAAGCATCCCCAAAGAATGAGCTGACGAACTAAACCTAGGTAGCCTGTGTCTCAAATCTGCCCCCAGTGCCACTCTGATGAACTTTAATCTTTGCTTTCTCAGTAATCATAGCATAGTCTATGCATTTGACTCAGGCACATGGCTCTTTAGAAGTCACTCTACAGTCTTGGATAGAACCAGCTTCTTAGATAAAAATTCAGCAAGAGAGTAGCCCATCCCATCCTTCCAGTGTCTGATATGTACAGAACCACATTGTAAAAGGAAGCGTCGGTGCAGATGTCTTCTAATGTTGTTTAAGAAAGATTTCTTCATGAAGACTGTTATCCTGCATTGGTGCCACACAACAGCTAAAAGTAAGGTTTTCTTAATGATCGAAGCAAAATAGTAGTTATCTAGCTCTTTCTCTTACCAAAGAGTATTACTCACTCAGTTATCCTAAACAACAGAGTAGTCGCAATCTCATAGTCACTTAGAGATAGAACTTCCTCACATGTAAAACTGGGCTAGAGATGAATTCTTTATTCTAGTTTAGTCTATAGTCTGTTCTGTTCCATTCCATTCTATTGTATTTATTCTATTCTTCTATTTTAATCTCTTCTGTTATTCTGCTCCACCCTGCCTGTTCTATTCTGTCCTGTCTTATTCTCCTATTCTGATCCACTTATTCTGCTCTATCATATTCTATTGTATACTATTCTAACCATATATTATATTCTGTATGCCTATTACATTTACTTCTATTCGGTCCACTACATTCTACCATATCTCATTATATACTATACCACTCCATTTTTATAACACATTCTATTCTATTTGGTCTATCCTGTTCTTTCCTAGTTATTGTATTTTACTCTATTCTTCTAGTCTGCTTACTCTATTAGGTCTATGCTGTCCTGTTCTGTCTATTCCATTCGGTCTATCCTTCTATACCCTATCTATTCTGTTCTCTTCTTTCTGCTCTGTACTTGTGTAGCTCACCATAATCCTATGGTTGGGTATGGTTGTAGCTATGGATCTTTGGTCTGACCTACAGGAATCTCTGAGAATTGCCTGCCACTGTTCCCTCTGGCCCACATGGGCACTGATTCTGTGTGAGGCCTCTTTATGCGGTTTCTTCCTTGTTCTAGGGTGGTCCAGCAAAACTTTCCAAAAGTAGGAGTGAGGCCCTCACCCAGAATTGGGCAGCATGTGTTTATACTTGAGCTAGAAGTCAAGAGTGGGTTTTATTCAGGGGCTGCTAGTAGAACTGGGAAGAAAGTGTTCTTTTCTTTCCCCTTGTAACTCTTAGTTCCTGAGGGAATGCTTAGAGAGAGAGCAACCACAGGATCTTCTTCTGGGGTGGGCTCCCTCATGATCCATTGCTATAGAATTCCAAGATTTCATGTCTTAGGAGTTTCCACCCATGAGCCTCGGGGTCCCTCCTACAAACACACAACAGTGGGGTTGTACCATGGAGCTCCAAGCCTCTGCATGTTGTTGGAGCATGGCAGAGCTCCGTGCATCCTCTTGGCCCTCTCTGGGAGCATTTTGTTCAGAGACATTCTCAAACACTAGAATTTTGGCAGCAGGGTAGGGTTGGTGGTTGTGTGGGATTAGAAAGCTCAGAGCAATAGTAAACAGGTTGGCAATGACTGTAGCACAATTGCTACAGGATACCCCACAGTGTGTAAGAGTGTTCAGTTTAGTACACCCTTAATTTGCTATCTCTTTAGGACTCCTTGGCTAGAACCACTTCCTGCACTCGCAGCCCTTTCCTAGGATCTGGCACATTCCCACACATGTGATGCATTTGAATTCCATTTTCCATATGTCATATTCTTTGGATTTAATGTTCCAACTGTGAAATACAGCTGCAAGAGGGGAGTTTCAGATTAGGAAGAAAAAAACCTTTGCATAAGGATTGAAGCTGAGCCATCCCAAAACTAGCAAAAGCAAATGAAACAAAGAAGCCCACATCTGCATTGGTGGCACGATGAACAGAGGACTCAGTAGCATTCACCAAGTGGCAGTGGGATGTTCTCCAAAGGAACACACATGTACACACTTAAGCGACCCTCAAAGTAAGTCACTTCACTGGTCCCTGGGGAGGTTTGGAGATTGTTCTGAAAGGATTATTGTGAAAGAAAAGAAATCATTTTGTTATTATTGCAGGCTGAATTTATTTTAGCATTGGAAACAGAAAGGCAGGTGTAAGGCCAAAATGTCTGTTAAAATTCTGTAGTCCTGGGGGCTACTGAAATAGCTAAGTAGGTGAAGACATTGGACACCAAGCCTGAAGACAGGAACTAAATCCCTGGAACCCATGAAGAACAAGAAGAGAACTCACTGACTCCTGCAAGTTGTTCTCTGACGTCCATATACATACCACCCCACCCCTCCACACACACACACATTCAAAACAAATGTTAAAAATTAAAAAGGACATCTGTAGTCCCAAATGTGGACAGGGCACACTTTATCTTTGAGATAAGATGTATGTTCCATACATATACGTCACATTGATGCACATACCTTTCTCTTTACATACACATCTTAGAGATGAAATGACATGCACTGTAAGGAATCTGAATAAGAGCAAGAAGCAGTGACCAAGCTTCTAACAATGAGTCCTCAAGAGCTCCACTGGGTTTCCTCACATTGGCTTGTATAAAAAGGAACCAGGATTCCTTGAAGAAATCAATAATCACAGTGTGAAGCCTGCTCTACACACCCCAGAACAGTTTGTTATACTCAAAGCCAAGGAAGACATCAAAGAATTCATAGTTGGAACTGAAGAGATGGCTCAGTGTTTAAGAACGTGTACTGCTGAGGCTAGTACCCAGCAAACACATCAGGTGTTGCACAACTGCCCTGAACTCTAGCTGCAGGGGATCTGGAGCCCCCTTCTGGCCTCTTAACAATCCCTGAACTCACATTCACATATACAGGACACACTCATAATTAAAAATAAAATATGTCTTTAAAAAAATGAATTCAAAGGCTATGCCAAAAGAACTCTGATCCAACTAGAAGAATGTTCTACTGACCAGAGATGAGAAAAATCTGAGCAGCAATTAATGACAATTGCTAAAATTGAAATGTATACAATTTTCAGTATACAATTTCATAATGGTTCTAAAAATAAAGTCTGTGGTCACCACTGGAGAATGGTAGAAATTACTAACTTATTGTGTTGGAAACAATAAAAAACAACAAAAAGAGCATTTATAGATTATTTCACAGGATGCCAGTGAGTTAAGAACTTTTTATGGAGTATTACTCTAGTTAAGTAAGGTTAGAAGAATAAATTAGAATATTTTCCAATTTTGCAATGCAACAAACACTCATGATGGCTGTCATTTCTTGCTAAAGGCTGTTGTCACCTCCAGTTTCTTCCCTTTTCTCCCACCAAACCCTTCCATATATACCCATTTCCCCTTTGCTCTTCCAAACTCATGGCTTCTTCATATATATATATTTATATAAATATATATATATATGTGTGTGTGTGTGTATGTATATATGTATATGTATGCATTTGTATGTATGTGTGTGAATATATATATGAATAAATATATAAATATATATTTCTAAATATATAAATACAACCTTTCAGTCCATATGATGTTATCTGCATGTATGATTTCAAGGCTGACCATTGGCATTGGATAGCCAATTAATGTGCTCTTCCCTGGGAAGACTTTCTCCAGCTCTTAGCATTCTTTGGTTTTCTGTTTTTTTTTTTTTTTTGGTCTGGGTTTGAGTCCTCCTGATCTTTCCAAATTGATTTGTAAAAGATGAGATCTCCTAGGGGTGCTTAGACCATGAGGTGCTACTGCAGGGATGGGATTAATGCCATTTTAAAAGGGGAATTCAATCACCTTCTCACTTCTTTCCACCATGTAATGGGACAATAAGAAGGTTCTCTGTGCATGCTGATGTGGATAGATAGAATAAGATTGGGAATCAGACTCATAGATTAATATAATTCTCAACTCTGGTCCTAGACACTTCCTTGTGTATCAGTCAGTGGTTGATCCAAAAATGTATAACTGGTCAAAGTACAGAATATAAAAGCAGCAGTTGAGTGCTCAGCCCTAAGTGGGGCATCTATAGCAACTCTTGCAAGGCCCGGAGGTCATAGGGGAAGAATGTAAGAGCTGGAGAATGGAAAGGAGAGCCGTGAAGTGCTGTGATCTTGACACGGCATAGCTATAACACTCATTACCTCACAGAAGTGTGACTGTATGCACAAGACCTAAATCAAGCCACTTGGCATTCTAGCATGACGAGGGGAGGGGATTCACAAGGCCCACCCCTAACTGACGTGGCTTTAGCAGCCGCTGGCTGTGGGATGGGATATTAGCCCTCTATAGGATGTGGGGTTAGTAAAGATTTTTTTTACCCAACCTGTAGGTTGCTGATTTAACATATTCACTGTGCCTTTTGCCTTACATAAACTTTCCAGTTTTATGAGGTCTCATTTACCAATGTTGATCTTAGAGATTGAGCCATTGAAGTTCTGTTTGGGAAATTTCCCCTTGTGCCAATGAATTCAAGGCTCTTTCCCACGTTCTCTTCTGTTAGATTCAGTGTACCTGGTTTTATGTTGAAGTCAATCCACTTGGACTTGAACTTTTTGCAAGGTGACAGATATGGGTCTATTTTTATTTTTCTACATGCAGATTCAAAGTAACATACTGCAATATTCTTATAATTTAGGGTATACATTTCCTGATTTGATTCACTGATTATTGGTGTAGTTATCTGATCATTCTCAAAAATAATAAGATTAAACTTTTTAAATTACCCATTTAAATACAGTGACTATTTCTAATACAGGGGGAGACAGGAATAAAATATTTCAACAGACTTATGACTAGAGCAGTATCTCTCATGTCCTTCAGTGCATACACAAAATTTGGGCTGTCTATTCATAAAGATATTCCTCCACTCTTCATCCCTTCCATCCTAATTGAGACGAACTCTTTAATGCCTACACTGATATTTCTGCGCACTGGGTCATGTTCACATTTAACATTGCAAAGCTTTGTCCAAGAATATTCACATGACGTACCAGTCATTCTTCTGCTTCTTTTTCTAAATGATGACACATATGTCCATATTTCCATCTCAGCTTCTGAAATTGATCATAACCTGCCAGTGAAAACTGCAGAATGTGTTTATTTCCTGTTTAGTAAGAAAGGCAACCAGTTCTAAAAACATTTTATTGATGCATTTTTGCAAGATAGAAGTATGAAATGTAAACATCACATTATTAACATTATTTATTGAAAAAGAGAGATCTGGAAGTTTATAGTTATATAGTGAGGAACTGGAAGCTGTTTCTGAACATTTGTTTTATTTGTTGTACCACTAAAATATGATTTAAAACATCATAAAGTATTTAAAAATAATATAGTGGGACATATACTAAAAATGTTAACTGTTTGAAATTCTTTCTGGAAATCTTGTTTTTGCACCACACACATAAAAATAAACTGGTGTGATTATATGAAATGTAGATTTGTGCTCACCATTTATTTCCCAAGGAACCCAGCTAAACTAAAATTTTAACTTCAGGGGATACTTGCCTTGATTATAAATTAAGATTCATTTTCTTAAAGGGAATTGGAATATCTTAGAAAATATTGGTGGTTTTGGGCTATATTATTTCTAACCACTTTGGTGTATTAATTCAATATAATTTAATTATATTTTAATATATCCCTAATTTTGGCTCAAATCTTAAAGATAATCAGAGAAAGTATAAGCTATAAGTAATTATTGCTCACATTAAATAATGTGTAGTTAATTCACTAAAAACTAAAATCTGTCTATTTCTGTTTTCTTTAGTTTTGCAAGACAGGCAATAATGCATATTTTAGTAGAGGTTGGTTGATTGCAAAATAGCTCCCATAGATCAGAATTTGATTTCTGGTGTGGGCAATTCAATGAATCATTTATTATATCATGCACAGGTGTTCATTAGGAAAGTGTAATATTATAGTGGAAAGAGCAGCTATTCTCTCAAGATCATTCAAGTGCAAAATTGCATTAGGGACTATGATAAGGGATTAAATGACCATAAGTGCTATCTTTTTACCTTATGTTGTAAGCAATTGAAATGACCCTCATATTCTCTATGTTGTCTCCATAGGGAATATAATATATATTGCTTTCCAAACTGATTGAAAAAAAAAGTCAAATAGGCAAATATATATTATACTGTGAATATTTTGGTCAAATGATGCTTTATAGTGATTATGTTCTTCACATTTCAAAATTATTATTTCAAATATTTCAAATATTGTTTTATGTATGAACTCCACACACAGTGACTGTAGAAGCAGAGGAAAGTGCCTGATATCTACAAGTGATGTAAAAGTGTTCAAGGACCCAAACGTGGATAATTTGCAAGAGCAGTAAGTGTCTTCACCACTCAGCTTATATCTAGCCCTAGGTTTGTATATGATTTAGTCCCATCCTTTTTATGCAGAACATTTCTAGCAGATCACAATATGCTTATATACCAAATATCACATGGTTTCCACTTAAAATCTTCAATTTTATGTTTTAGTTAAATTTTATTTTATTTCCAAAATAATTTATATAAAAGCCACTAAATAATAACAACTTCAATTCCAACTCTACAAAATTATTTAAGTAACAATTAATATTTTACATATTTTAAAAGAAAAATCCTTAGGTCCTATTCATTCTTTAACTTCTTTGCCGAAAACTGTTAATAGATATCTAAATATGCTCTGAATTCTATCCCTATCATTTTGTAAAACACTACAAACAGAAATAAAAAAGTTACCCAGTTATGAATAAGAATTTATTTGAGAAAATGAACAACAAAACAATGTTTTTTAATAATAAATCTCCCCAGCTGTTCATGTATTTTAAAACACATATCACAAAAATGTAGTGTTTTCTTCCATAACACTCAGTATCTGTTTTCTGCTTTACTGTACATATTATTCACTTTTGTCCTGTATTACTTCCGGAAAATCTGTTCTGTCTCATGTTTTTGTTCTTGAGTAACAACTTGATCAATAAAGCAGAGGAGTTTAAGAACTCCAGTTTCAACATTCAAGTTCATAAGTGTGGCATTATTGACTGATGTTCAATGAAAATATTAGGGCAACAGAACTCTATTACCAAGATAATGAAATACTATATGAGGGAAATTCTGAAATTGCTAATGAGTACAATGAGATATTTGAATTGTAAGACCCTACATATTTGTGGAGTGAAAAAAATGTAGAAGTAATTAAAGCTAACAAAGTTGTGTGACTTGAAATCATGAAGAGCATCAACCAGAATTTGAGGTGAGAGGAAATGGTAACTATATTGCTTTTGTTTGTGTGACTCTACACTTTTAATATATGTGTTTACATATATAAAATATATAAGTATTAATGTATACTCCAAAATACGATATATATACATATATATCACCATTTTCTTTGAAGAAATATTTTAAGGAAGGCTATATACATTTATGCATGTAATAAATAACATATTCTAACACTGCACAAATGAAGAATATTTTCTATTACTTACTTCAATCACCATATTGAAAGTGTCCTTTAAAAAAGCATACTTCTGAAATAAAATGTGATTATTGATCCTACACTTTTTATAGAAATGAAATGTTATGAAAATAGAATATGAATAAGAGGAAATTCATGAATTAAAACAACAAATTCAATAGACAGAAGTATGCAGTTTTATTCTAGTTGTCTTTGTTAATGGGATTACTTTCCATGATCTTGTACTTTATTACTAATATTCTCTTTCACATCATATTAGATACATTATAATTTTAGCTATTTTATCAACATATTAAAGGGAGAATGGTGCTCAACTTTTAATTTGTCACTTTATTTCTCAATAATTTTGTAACATATTATATGTATTAAACAGATCTATATTCTCCTTTAAACCATCTAATGAGGTGATTGTTCATTCTAAGCAAATAATCCTGATGATTATAGCTATGGCAGAAATTTTACAAGGTGATTTCTGTTGTTTAATTTATGGAGCTAATTTTCAGGAGCTACACAGCTTATTGAAAAGGTTCAATAGGGAATCTTTTTCGTGTATTAAAACTTCAAAGCCCCTCATTATATACTGCTTCCCTTGGTGGTTCAACAGTTGTAAATCCCATTCTCAAATTAGATTCTATTCTCCCTCATATCTTAATATACCTAACTATCTTGATTTACTGCTATGAACTGATTGTTACTCTTAAATTTACAAACTGTGAACTGTTTCTGTAGGTAATGAAGGATATGTTCAGATGAGGAACATCCTTGACATTATGCTTTGAGATTCATTGGAAAGAAGATGGTGTTTGGAAAGATCTTCACTGATTTTCTTAATTTTCTAAGAAATGGCTCCACAGGAACCAATTCTATGCTCTTTTCTCAGTTCTCACAATGTTGTATTATTTGTCTCATAGTTTTAGTCATCACACTTTTTTTATTAAAAACTTTAGATTCCTCCAGTAAAGTATAAATACATTTATTTACACTTCTCCTCAATTCATATATTCAAATTGTGTCCAGTGTCCAAGAAAAACTTAGGAGAATGTCAAACCCATGGATAGATTTTCATGTTTGAGCTACTGGGGCCAGAAAGCTAGACTTTTAAGTGGTGCAGTCATAATCTATTTCTAGAATTAAAGAACCAGCTACATCTGGAATCACCTATGATAGTCATGAAAAATAATCCAGACAGTCTATGTGGTAACTCAAACATATAAAAGGTCTCTCTTAAGTCTTTCCCTCTTACTTGGTTCCAGTTTCCTCCTACCTCATTATCCAGGACCAGCTCACAGACTACTTTATTCTTTCTTTCTTTCTTTCTTTCTTTCTTTCTTTCTTTCTTTCTTTCTTTCTTTCTTCCTTCCTTCCTTCCTTCCTTCCTTCCTTCCTTCCTTCCTTCCTTCTTTCCTTCCTCTCTCTCTCTCTCTCTCTCTCTCTCTTTCTTCCTTCCTTCCTTTCTTTCTTTCTTTCTTTCTTTCTTTCTTTCTTTCTTTCTTTCTTTTTTTAGATATTTTCTTTATTTACATTTCAAATGCTATCCCGAAAGTGCCCTATACCTTCCCCATGCCCTGCTCCCCTACCCACCCACTCCCGCTTCTTGGCCCTGGAGTTCCCCTGTACTAGGGCATACAAAGTTTGCAAGACCAAGGGGCCTCTCTTCCCAATGATGGCCGACTAGGCCATCTGCTGCTACATATGCAGCTATTGGACATAGTACTACTGAAAGATCCAGCAATACTTCTCCTGGACTTATACGCAGAAGATGTTCCAACTGGTAATAAGGACACATGCTCCACTATGTTCATAGCAGCCTTATTTATAATAGCCAGAAGCTGGAAAGAACCGGATGTCCCTCAATAGAGGAATGGATACAGAAAATGTGGTACATTTACACAATGGAGTTCTACTCAGCTATTAAATACAATGAATTTATGAAATTCTTGGGCAAATGGATGTATCTTGAGAATATCATCCTTAATGAGGTATCCCAATTACAAAAGAAGATACTTGATATGCACTCACTGGTAAGTCGATATTAGCCCAGAAACTTAGAATACCCAAGATGCAATTTGCAAAACAAAAAAATCAAGAAGAATGAAGACCAAAGTGTGGATACTTCATTCCTCCTTAGAATAGGGAACAAAACACCTATGGAAGGAGCTACAGAGAAAAAGTTCCTTATTCTTTCATTTCACCAACACACCCTCATTGTCCCTGTGCTCCTCTTGGCTCTCTGAGGTGTCTTTGTTCACCTGCTGTCCCAGATTAAAAAAAAAAACAACTTTTATGATAATTGATTATAAACATGAAACCCCTGCTGCAATCTCTCTCTCCTTGGTAAACATATTATATTGTACAGCTTATGATTCCACTCCATTGTGCCTAAAATAAAGTATCCATTTTATTTTCAGCTTCTCTCTAATACAGGTCACCAAAAACCAAGATTTTTGAAGGAAGAAATTTTGTTTTCATTGCTCAGTTGTTGCCCTAGTCTTCTGTAGAACTATGGGACAAGCAATGCAGATTCAATAACCGTTAATGAATGGGTCAAGTAACCCTGAAACTGAAATGAAAGGATCATCTTAGTTGTAACAGTCAACATAAACACTCTGCAGGGAAAGGTCAAACATAAACAGCCTCCAGGGTACAGTCAAGAATTTGACAATTCAGAGAAATTTCCTATTTGGGAACTGATTTACACGTAAAGAGGTTTATTTGATTGTGAGAGGCTTATTTTTTGGCAGATATTTATGTACCATGAGAAGCAGTCACCATACATATTTTTTATTTTTTATTTTTTAACCTGTCTATCAAAGACCACACACGACTGAGTTTACTATGGAGCCAGAAATACTCTAATGCCTGAGTGCAATTAGCAGTAACAGGCCAACTTTCACCAATCCTTTGCAAATTTAACAATGTATCAGTATAAAAGGTAGTACAATCCCCCCCCCCAAAAAAGTTGTTTTTCTATTATCATCCAACTTAATCTTTTTCTGAAATTTATTGTAATTTTTTGTTTTTTGTTATTTTCTTCTACCAAAATGAGCAAATCGTGGGGCAATGATGTCACTACTTCCTAATGGGCACTCTAACAGTCAGAGATCTAGTCCTTTCTTTGTTGGTTTGTAGTAGAAGTGTAAACTACTAAGTTTTCTCTCAACATTGAACTTTTATCCACTGTTTTACAGAGATGTCCAGACCCGTCATATGTTGTTGCTCTAAAGGAAGAATGAATGCACTTTTGCCAATGAAAATATTTAGATAACATTTATACAACACTAATTTTATGAATTGGGTGCTGTCTAATTTACCAAGTACACTGAATGATTTCTCATTTCTGTTTATGTTCAACAGTGTTAACATTGTTTATGGATTTTCTGGTATGATAAAATGTTTTACTTTATGATTATACTACAATCTTTTATTTTCGGTGAAAAGAAGTGTCATTTTTATTGACATCTTTTTTCAAAAATAATACTGACTTCACATAATCAAACATACATTTATTCCATTAATTCCTCATAGTTAATGTTCTTAAAAGTCACACTGTGTTCCCTGTGCACACTGCCATGGAGATACTCAATGATATATGTACTCTAAATGTTTCCCTGAGGAAATAATTTTATTTAAAAAAATACATAGAATTAATGGATAATGTCAACTGGAAATAAAACAAAAATAAATAAAATTTCTAAGCACAAGTGAATCTTCAAGAAGAAAATCATTATGATTACCCCTTTACAAGATATATGTATGTTTTTCTCCACTATAGAGAAAGGACATGATTTACAGCAGGCATTGTGATATCATTGAATCTATACTCTAAACAATATGTTTGATAGCTTTTTTAAGTTTTGTGTATGGTTTACATTGTTTTTCAATATTTATACGTTAATATCTTTGGATACTTTAACTCAACAGTGTATTTTGCTTCATTATGTGCTTATAGATTAAAATTTTAAGACTAAAATGTGATTTACAAGGATGTAAAAATAAAAAACGTATTAATTTTAAAAGGACTGAAAAGTACTGATGGTTTCAATGTTGATAATTTGCAAATAAGCATATGTGTTTAAAGGGAAGAATTAGCTATCTCAGAAATGATTATGTTCATCTGAATTTCAAAACAAATATTTTCTAAAATGAGAAGTTTATTTACATTTTAGAATACTCTAAAGCAAATGAAATGGTACTAATTTACTTAAATAATAACATTTAAGCCTTTTCATGCTATCATTTCTGTACTTGTCATAACAGGAAGAATGTGTAATTTTGATTATTCCTTGGAGCTATTGCCTTAGCCTCATGAAGAAACATCAAGAAATAGAATACATTTTCTTACAATCCTTATTTTGGCACCTGCTTTTATAAGACATCAAAAGACATAAAAAGCAATGAACTCTTTCCTCCTTTACAGTTACTATTTGTACATAGTTAATAACAATATGGCTTTTAAGTTTTTTTTTTAACCAAGAGTATCATTATCTCTAGGTAATTTATTTCTATTTTAATTTTTAAAATAGTTATATGCAATGTACATAAAGTATATTTTTCCCATCCATGCAATGAGTTTCTCAAATTTGCTGATATGCATATTTTCCATTGAGTATTAACTAGGCTTGTGATCTATTCTATGTTGACACCTTCACGTTACAGCTATTTCTTTAGTTTGCATATTTGTTTTTAAATTACATCTTCATGCTGCCTTATTAGTTATTACTGGTGTTACCTACTATGAACTATAGTAAACTATAAAGACTAATTTCTTGATTTATTTAGTTAAAAAGTGAGTTAATTCCACTAAAATTCATTTTCCTATTCTATACAAAGAGATAACATAGAAATAAATACTTGTAATCTGATTTTATTAATATTTTCCCTAATAACTGCCATCATTTTGGCAAATTTTTATAAACTTGTTATAATTATGCAGTATTTATTTGTAATTTCATGAATAACAAAAAGAAAATCAATTTTTTTCCAGACGTTATATCTCCAAGTTGAATATTTTTGGTTTGAAAAAATTATATTGTGCTGTGGACTCAAAGCAAAGGCCTGTCCTTGTCATCATCATTAACTCTGCCTCCTTGTACTGGTCATAATTTCACCCTAACACTTCAATTTCTAAACTCTTTTGGTAATCCTTTAAATTTTTAAATTCATGGTAAATAATCAGTTTATATTGGCAGACTAAGAATAATTCTCTTTTTCACAAAGCTAAGATGCAGAAGAAAAGAGGGTACACACTTATACAAGTGATGGTGTGTGCCTTGTGAAATTTTTGTGTGTGAATTGAACTAACAAAATGAACTATTATTTTTGGTCTAAGTGCTAAGAATTTCAATCATTAGTTTGTATGATGGAGTCTTTTTCTCAGAGTAATCATTTTTGAAAGCCCAGATAGCCGATCTAGCTTACTTTTTTCATTGCTGAGGCCACATTTAGTTCACATCTTAAATATTTTTTCCTAAGATGGGACTCAAGCTTTACAGAAACATAAACATTGTTAATGTTTAGATAAATTAACTTTGAAAACATTGATAAATATGTAATATGAAGAACACATCCATGAAATATGAACCAGTATCATTGTGAAAAATTTTGAGTTAGAAATTTTTCATCAAGGCCTTGTTAAAAGCAGATAATCCTCTTAAAGAGGGTCCAGGTTTGAGTCTCAAAATTCATAATTCATGTTGTATGGCTATCAACTGCATATAATCACAGCTTCAGGGAATTGATGTCTCTGGTGTCTACGGATCTACAGTCACATAGTATTCATTCAAACAAAGACACATTTACCTTGAGATAATTAAAATTTTAAAGTAATCATCCAGAAAGTTAAAGACCCATTAACTTTAAACATAAGGACTCTCAACTTTTTATACAAATTTATAATGTTTTATTTATAAAGTAATATATTCAGCAAATATATGTAAATAGTTTGTGTAGAAATAAGTTTTAAGTAGTTAATATCTGAAAAAAAAAAGCATTCAAAGTACAAAATCTGTAGTGTCTAACACCACAGTGTGGATACTTCAGTCCTTCTTAGAAGGGAAGTCAAAATACCCATAGGAGGCAATACAGAGAAAAAGTGAGTATCAGAAATGGAAGGAAAGGCCATCCCATATGCAGTTTCCGAACCTGGACAAAATTGTGAATGCCAATAAGTGCTTGCTGAAAGGAGTCTGATATAGTTGTCTCCTGAGAGGCTCTGGCAGTGCCTGACAAATACATGGGTGGAAGCTCACAGCCATTCATTGGACTGAGTACAGGGTCCCCAATGAAGGAGCCAGAGAAAGGACCCAAGGAGCTGAAGGGGTTTGCAGCCCCATATGAGGAACAACAATATGAACCAACCAGCACTCCCAGAGCTTCCAGGGTCTAAACCACCAACCAAAGAGTACACATGGAGGGACTCAAGGCTCCAGCTGCATATGTAGCAGATGATATCCTTTAGGGACATCAATGAGAGGAGAAACCCTTGGTCTTGTGATGGCTTTATGCCCCAGTGTAGAAGAATGCCAGGACAGGGAAGGGGGAGTGGGTATGTTAGTGAGCAGGGTGCTGGAGGGGAAATGAGGAAAGGGGATAAAATTTAAAATGCAATTAAGAAAATATCTAATCAAAAATAAAACTAAATAAATAAAAATATAAATTACTCATCAGATGATTAATAGAGTTATACAATTTTATACTGATCTTTATAGATTTTCTTTAGAAGAAATTTTATAAAAATAGTATAGTTTAATCCATGAAGATATCTGGTGAGAAGCACATAAGACATGTGACCATATGAAAAATGCAGAGAGCCAAATATGGCTTCTAACATCATCCAAATGCCTTTGTCTATTGAAGAACCAAGAACTGAAAATCTTACATTATATAATCTTACTTCTCTCTCATCTATGTGTCGATATCACTTTGTTTTCTTACTTTCTATTGACTGTCAAATTTTACATAATATACATAATCAGATTTGTTCCATGTATAAGGAATAATCTATTGCTGTAACATATATAATGTTTGTGTGGCATCAAAATTCATTGCTAGCTTTTACAAATCCTATGACAGGAGGGAAGGAGGAGTGTTCCACAGCTATGATTATTATTCCTTAATAAAGTTTGGCTCTTATTTAACCCTCTTAATTTTTGGCTTCTAATTTCCTTTAAGCCATACAATATGACTTTATTAATAAGTTTTAATATTCTAAAGTAAAATTCATTTAATATATGCATTATATTATTTATATTATTTCAAATCTAATTTTGTTTTGATTTTTGTGATTTGTTGTGATTTTAGATGAAATAAAGGAATTTCAAATGTGTATGAAAATTATATCTTTTGTTAATTATCCCTGGTTTTTTAAATTTTATCTTTCAAGTCACATCATCCTGAAAATGTTAACATAAATATAATTGAGTATAGAAGATACTGATTTTAATTTGGGTCAGTGTGGAGCTTGGAGTCAAACCATGCCAAAGAAGTCAGGAGAATTGGAAATCTAAAGGACTAGGAAGCTAATAATGAAATCAGCCATATGTAGGAAACTGGCTCTCATTGAACAAAAACAAACAAACCAAAAAAAATGTAGCTTTTTAAAATGAAAGACAGGATTTCTAGACAGCCTCTGTGCCAATCAGGGACACGTACATAAGTTATAACTGTGGATGTTAAAAAATCGTTGACAAATTTAATTGTAATTATAGGGCTTTGCTTTAATAAATTATTTTAATTTTATGTCCTATTGAATTAAATTGCTAAGAATGTGGCTAAGAACTGAATTTTCTTACATGCTGATTCTTACTAATGTAATTTACTCCATGGGTTTTACTAAGAAACTAACTACCTGGTCTGAAAGTAATTAAAATCAGCATGACATATGTGATTAGCCATGTGTGGATGCTTCCTGTCACTGGATACAGTATGCAAATATGTCATGGATTGAGCTAAAGTAATTTCCAAGTCTAATCCATGACACTAACCTCAAAGTATATTTGAAAGTTTAACAGAGGTATTGCAAGATAAAAGAAAATCTTATTTGAAACAAAATTCTATGGTAAATGAACAAGCTGCAAAAATCTGAAAACAAAGGAGTTGAACAGTGGGGATTATTTAATATCTTCTGTCTGGGGCTTTGGATAGTTGATTTTGCTCTTAATTATGGGGAACCAAATACTAACTAAATAAATGGTAATAATGAAGATTGATGGGTGGGCTCAGTATGTGACAACAACGTTCACTACACTCATAAAGATTTGTGGATTGCAAATTACACTCACCTTAGACAGCTTTGGGGTTTTAGTGAGTTTCTCTCTCACCAAGGATGGCTTTATGAAAATTAACTATCCTTGTTATCTCATGTCACTCAGTGGTTAGGCAAATATTTACTGTAGTTTATTATACATGAAATACTGCAGATGCCTAGGTGTGATGCCTGAATGATGAAGAAAGAGCATCATAGACCTTCAGGAGCTCATCTTGTGTTGACAGAGTCAAAAATACAAATGATAGTTTAGATATATTTTTCTAAGAGTGATAACGCATGTAGGATTTATATGAGAAAACTGGAAAATGATCAGAGCTAAAACCTCTTTTGTCATCATGCATTCACTTGCTTATCCTAGGAGATTTCTGATAATATAACAATCAAGATATATAGACTCTTTTTCTTAGAAACTCATTAATTCATCCCTTTGTATTTTTTACTTATTTTTCGCATTTTAATTGTTTATTTTTGAGACTGTCAGACATGTATACAATAAAATGTAATTTTTCTATCCCTGTCTTTCCCATTCCTGCTGTCTTCTTATAGAATGTAGCCTCCCATAAGGAGTCATAGGTAATCTTAGATAATGAAGACTTATATGAAAATAAGCCCAGTGTATTGGTTTAAAAACAAGAGCAAGAGAGCAAACTAAGTTAAAACGACATTTCAGGTAGTGAAATAATGGAAAATTACTAGCATATCCTAGTTGTAAAGAACCTTCAGATCAGAAAAACTGAATTGCAAACTGTAAGCATAGGGGAAGAGAAAAATGAGTGTGGACGGCTCAGTGTAGTCCTTGTACTCTTGTTTTATGTTTTATAACACAATGAACCAGTAGCTCAGTCACTTACTGCTTAGGATCTATTTATATGTTAAACAGAAGTCATCAAGTATTTGAGAAAAATTGAACCATTTTACTAGTTTTCAGTCAACTTTCAGACCCTTCATCATTTTGTAACTATTTTTTGTATCATTTACAATAAATGTTTTACAAATAAAAAAATCATTACTCGTGCGTGCGTGTGTGCGTGCGTGCGTGCGTGCGTGCGTGTGTGTGTTTGGTATTCGGGAATCTGTATGCCATGAGATTTATCTGTGTAAAATGTTATGAATGAATCCTCTTTTAACTTTTGACTTCACTAATCTTGTTTTGTATTAATTACATTTGTCTTAGAATTTTATTTATCCTAAAGAGGTAGATTACTTTTGGGGATCTTGATTCTAGGTTTAATACGGAAGCTCGCATAGTTAAAAAAGGTGTCAAAAGTTTGTTTGAATGGTTGGCTGAGGTGTTTATCAAAAGATGGCCTACTGGAAATGACTTGGAGATGCCTGATATTCCGTGGCTTAGTGTTGATGAAGGGATTTTAAGACTTAGGGAATTTGCAATGCTAGAGTGGATATATTGTGTAAAGCATAATTGTCCACAATGGGACGGTCCAGAAGATATGCCTTTCACCAGCTCTATAAGACGCAAATTGGTGAGAGGGGCACCAGCACATTTGAAGGGTTTTGTTCTTTCCCTTTTCCTTGTGCCAGATCTTAGCATTGGAGATGCTTCTGCTCAATTAGATGAATTAAATTCACTGGGTTTAGTTGGATTCCGAGGTAACAAGGGCCAGGTGGCAGCATTGAATCGCCGGAGACAAGGTGATTCTAGTTATAATGGACAGCGTAGACAAAAGAATGTTTATAATAACATACCCAGTAATGGTCAGCACAGGAGAGGTGAAATTTATAATGGCATGACTCGGTTGGACCTTTGGTACTGGCTAACCAATCATGGTGTTTCCAGGAATGAAATACATAGGAAGCCTACTGCATATTTGTTTGATCTGTATAAGCAGAAAAATTCTCAAACAAATGAAAGAAAGACTACATTAGATCATGGTAAACAGCCCAATGAAAGAAAGGCTACATTAGATCGTGGTAAACAGCAATCTCGGCCAGTGAATCAATTTCCAGACTTGAGACAGTTTGCAGATCCAGAACCCCTTGAATGAAGGGGTGGCCAGGTTCCGCTGAGGAAGGATCCTGATAAGACACCCAAAGGTTTTGCTGTTACCCTTTCTCCAGTTCTTCCCCAGAGGGACCTACGGCCTTTTACAAGGGTAACTGTACACTGGGGAAAAGGAAATAATCAGACTTTTCGGGGTCTACTGGATACTGGTTCTGAGTTGACACTGATCCCAGGGGATCCCAAGAAACATTGTGGCCCTCCAGTTAAGAGGAGCCTGATGAAAAAAAAAAGGTCCTGTAACAGTACCAAAGTGGAATCCAGATCAAGGGGAAGTTTGGTGTCAAAAGTAGGAAATACCACTAACATGGTTCTACACAAGGTTTTTTCCCAGCATTTGTGCAAACACATAGACTGAAAGTGATGAGGATATATATTTTACATAATGAAATGGATATGGTATTTCACTTCATAATGTCAAACAGTAAAAGAAATCCATAAGCATTCTTTTTCTTTTATTCCTGTTAATTTATAATTTATTTCATATTTAATATAGAACACACACAAAAATAAGTATATATATACATATATATATACATATATATGTATATACACACACATATATACATATATATGTATATATATATATATATATATATACTCACACACACACACACACACACACACACACAAATACATTCACAAATGAATGTATGCATTCTAGTTCTTGGTATATCCTTGATATATATATATATATATATATATATATATATATATATATATATATATTACACACATATATATATATTACACACACATATATATTTTACACACACGTATACAAAATCCACCACTGCTAAACGACTTAAATATTTTCCATTGGCTATCAATTATCTATAAGGACTTCGAGGGTTTTGTTGTTGCCTTTTGGTCTTTAATCAAATGGTTTATTATAATTTTTATTCCAAGTTTGTAATGTGATTTTTTTATTTTGTGGAGTGCTATATTTCAATGATACATGGACTTGTGTGTGTGTGTGTGTGTGTGTGTGTGTGTGTGTGTGTTAGAAAATAATGAAATGAAAGAGAACTCATCAGTTGTCAGAGACAAATATCCTTTGTCATAGTGCATTATAATTCAGATACTAGATTCTTGAAACTAGAACTAGCAATGAATAGAGGATATATCCTTAGTACTTGTCATTAATGTCTTGAAAGGAGTGATTGGTCTGTGCTAGTCTGACTCAATGACAGGCTGCAAAGTAGCAGTTCACCAGACCAGGTCTAAGATTCTCCTTCCCAGAACTGGGCAAGTCATGTACTAAAACAGCTTCAGGCTTACGTCAGGAGGTACCCCTCCCAAGCTTGTGAAAGGACAGTTAGCCAACCTTATAGACATACCCCTAATAGGCAGGAATCAAAGATAGTCTGAATCCCTTTTTGTGAGTACTCCATAGCTTCCATAATAGTGTCAGACCTTGGGACTTCCCCTTGATCTGGATTCCACTTTGGTACTGTTACAGGACCTTTTTTTTTCATCAGGCTCCTCTTCATTTCAATCCTTGTAATTCGTTCAGTCAGGAACAATTATGGGTCAGAGGTATGACTGTGGCATGGCAACCCCATCCTTCTCTTGATGTCCTGTCTTTCAGCTGGAGGTGGGCTCTATAAGTTCCCTCTCCCTACTGTTGGGCATTTCATATAAGGTCCCTCCCTTTGAGTTTTGGGAGTCTCTCACCTCCCATGTCCCAGGTGCATTCTGGGGGTTCTCCCCAACCTCCTGAGGCTATGGAGTGCTCACAAAAAGGGACCTATCATGACTGCCCTCCAAAAGACCCAGCAAGCAACTGAAAGAGTTGGATACAGATATTTGCACCCAATCAATGGACAAAAGCAGCTGACCCAGTTGTTGAATTAGGGAAGGCTGAAAGAAGATGAGAAAGATGACCCCATAGGAGGAGCAGCAGTCTTAATTAATCTGGACCCCTGAGATCTTCAAATGCTGGACCACCAAACAGACTGCAGACATCAGCTGATATGAAGCCCACAACACACATACAGTAGAGGACTTCTGGGTCTGTGGTCATTCAGAGATGATGCACCTAACTCTCAAGCAACTGGAGGCCCCAAGGAGTTTAGAGGTCAGGTGGGGTGGGACATGGGGGCATCCACATGGAGTCAGGATGGGTTGGGGAAGAGGTGTGGGACATGATACTGTCAGAGGGTGCATAGAGGGCAGGGAATGGAATGGAGTGTAACAAATGAATTAAAAATAAAATAAAATAAAATAAAATAAAATACAACAACAAAAACAAACAAACAAACAAACAAAAAGTCTGAATCATAGCATCGCCCAGACCTCCATATATAGAATCCAATAACCAAGATATAAATCAGCTATGCCTCCTTAATGTTCTTTGTTTTGGCCTTAAAACTGAATCTGTGAATTCAGTCAGGGTCCTTCCATGTCAAAGCAACTGGGTATCTGTATGTAGGAATAAATGCTCTTTTGCATACTATTTGAGTTTGTGATATTGTTCTTTAGTGACTCATAGACCCTAACAACATCCTTTTGTCTTTTGTGAAATGCTTCATACACTTTTTATAATTTATTATTTCATTATATATTATACTATATATTATACATATCTAACATATACATATATATATATGATAAAATAAAATATGATCTTGTCTACACCTGTCCTTCTCCTTCCTGCCCCCCACAACTTGCCAACTTCCAACTTCATGACATGTGTGTGTGTGTGTGTGTGTGTGTGTGTGTGTGTGTGTGTGTGTGTGTTCTTATACTGGAGCCTGGCTAACCTATCAGGGGATCACATTTTCAAAATAAATAAATAAATAAATAAATACAAGATTCTCCCTCTCCCAACCAACTAGCAACAGTCAAAAGCTACTCAGGGGCTTGTGACTGTCACATCTATGCTACAATTTTGCTAAATTAAATTTCGAAAGTCTTCTGCAGGTCACCGTATGTTATAAATTCATTGCTGTGATGGCCACGTTACATCCAGAAGCCAGCACTCAACATCAGTCTTCTCCTTTCTAATTCTTTCTGACTTCTTTTCTGAAGTGTTTCTTGAGCTTAGTAGTAGGGTTAACATAGATGTCCTATTTAGGGCTGAGTACTCAGCCTCCTATTCTCAACACTTTTACCAGTTAGGCATCTCTCCATTGACTACTACCCACTGCAAACAGAAGCTTCTCTGAAAAATACTGAAAACAAATCATGTTTACAAATATAAGCATAAATATTTATATATGCCCATGACGAATATATAGTATCTTTCTTTCTGGGTTTAAGTTCCCTTACTAAAGTGATCTAGGCTAAGCACATAGCTCATACCTTAATCCCAGCACTTGGCAAATTGAAGCAAGGGGGATGTTTTTAAATCTAAGTCTGCATGTATTCTATAGTAAGTTTTATGCCAGTCTTGGCTACTGCCTGAATTAGATTCCTATTGATTTTTCAGATATCACAATCAAGACAATTTATAGAAGATATATTTTGTTGAGTTACAGTTTAAAAGAGTTAGATAGATAGATGCCCATCATAGTGTGAAGCATACCAACAGGCAGACAGAGTAGGGTACTAGAGCTGACTGACCACATCTTTAAATACAAGGGAGGGAGCTAGTTAGCTAACTGAGAATGGCTTGTGACTTTGAAACTTCAAGGTCTACCCCTTTTGAAACACATTCTCCAACAAGGCCATAATCATAATCCTTCCCAAACAGTTCCATTAATTGGCTACAGAGCAGTCAAATGTATGAGACTATGGGGCCATTCTCATTGAAATAACCATGATTACAGAATGAAAATCTCTCTTTCTAAGATGTAAATAAAAATCAATTATGGATTTCATTTATTTGTGACTACATTTGGTCATGGCATTAATATGAAATTCTGGTTCTAGTTTTAATCCATGAACAAGAAGCTATTGCTTTGCTTGTTAAAAAATAATAATTAAAAATTTAATCAGGCTTCTTTTAAGAAATATTTTTTAATTTATTTTTATTAGATATTTTCTTCATTTGGATTTCAAAGGCTATCCCCAAGATAGCCTAAAATTGCTTAAATGTAAATTCTGTGTAGTATGCAGGTAATATTTGGTTTTGGCTAGAGTATATTTTTTAAAAGAGACCATTGTTATGGGTCTGAGGTAGTTCATAGATTTACCAGTCTGACCAATAGTAAATTTTAACAAAGAAGAGTTCTTGTTCAGACTCTGGCACCAGGTCTACACTTGGAGCGCATAATTCTGCAATGCAGCTCCCAGTCACATTAGTCAGGCCTTTTAAAAGCAAAGAACACAAGGTTAATTCAGCTTTTAGACAAGCTGGAGGTCTTCTCAGGAAAACCAAACTTGTCTACAGGATCAAAAACACAAGTTAAAAAATTAACCTTTAATAACTATAAACATTTGAAGATTTCATTTTGTTTTATAGTTCTCTTAAGTATAAAGATTTTAAACATTTAAACATAAAGTTAGCCATCATCATAATGTTATTAATCATGTTATTTCATTCCTTGACTCTGGAAGGAACCTGTTCATACTGAGACTTAATTATTATCAGCTTATTATCTCCTAAGGAGGAATTATATATCTTGTTAAAGCATTAATGATTAAGGGCCAACCATAATCAGCAGGAGTAAGAGTGAATGATGCCTGTGATGGTTAACAACAGAATTACTAGCCAGCAAGAACCCAAGAAAGAAAATTGGAGCCACTTATTTCCTTCTCGTAGGATCTATTATTAGTGTGAATTTCAGCCAAATTGTCCTTTATAATTTCTGAGTTGTTTTCATAGATATACCAACTATCTCCAAGGCCATATATTAACCTTCTTGTTCTCCATAAAGCAGATCAGGATACCATGTTGTAAGACTACCTCAGCTAATGAGTTGCCCTATCCTAATTTTGTAATATATTTTCCTAATACAAATAAATCTTTGTTTATTTTACATCCAAAGATTTTGAACTTGACACCAGCCATTGTTGTCCCTGTTGCCTTGAGAGTATCTCCAGTTGTTCCCAACCCTAGTATTACTATGAGGGATATAAAGAGAAGAACCAGGGAACTAAGAAAAATTTGCTACTACAAATATCCTCTCCCTGCTTTATTCTCATATGCAAATATTCAGGGTAATAGGAATACTAAGATATAACACTTGGGGACTTGATGTACATGCCAAAGAGCTAAGGAGTATGCTATCAGTCGTTACATGAAAATCAAATAGTTTCATCCTAGAGATGAAGGGAGGAATGTCTCCCTGACTTAGTTGTGGCCAGGAGCCATGAGACTTTCATGGAATGTTTATATTTGCCTTTTGAAGTGAGATCTAAACACATACTCCATAAAAGAAGAAACATAGATATACCATGATTAATTTCCAAGAAACATTATCTTTACCATTTAACAACCATTTTTATCTTTCGTGAAGCTTCCCAGACCTTGGTGACAGTTCATCATTCTGCAGCTGGGTTATTTATCATCCCATGTGATATGCCTGACCTGGGAGTGGTATATCCATGTAAGTACGTGGTCTACCTTGACAGCAGTGGCAGTGTTATGAATAACAAGATATGTTGCTCTCCAGTAGGGTAAAAATTTTGTTTAGACCTCACATTTCAGCCATTTCTTGAGGATAAGAATTGGTGTATACTTATCTGTAATTTCTTTTCAGCTGAAATTAGCATGTTGTTGTCAGGATCCATGAAAGTTTGAATGCTAGTCAAAGCCCAAGGTTTGGCAAATCAGGCAGTAGAGGGTATCCATTAGAAACTTTTGGATTGCCAAGGAGAAACTGAGAAACTACATTGACTGGACAGGTTTAAATCAGATTTCAGCGAGCCCAGGGTTCATGCCATTTGGAGCAATCTGAAATTGGCAGGTGATTCCTAGATGGTGTCTGTCAGCCAAGTGGAAATCTGCTGAGACAGATATAGAATAGGAAAAGACATCAGAGTATAGGAACTTAAAGGAAAATCTTGCATTTAGAACATGCCTCAGGAACAAGCAGCTGGTAGGGAAGCTTAGGCTGCTGATTCAGAGAAGGCCTTGTGTTCAGTTATTTGACCTTGGCAGTATATTCCAGTTACAGCTCCCTGAAACTTAAATGTGTTTGAAGTTTACAAAGAGATAAAAGTTTTAGATATATTATCATGAACAATGTTTATAATCTGTACATAAATCCATATTGTAGAATATGAAGTATATTCCAGCCTTTGAAACATAGTCAAAGCATTAATGATTTTGTGTTAAAAGCATTGACCCCTTATGTGATATATATATATATATATATATATATATATATATATATATATATATATATATCACAGAATGTTATTAGCAAGATGAGAAGCACCTTTTAATCTATACTTAGAAAATAACCAAAGAAAAATGTTTAAATTTTAACATGTGACATTCATAGTAATCAATGCGTATTTACTCACAGTAACATACTTCCTCCAAGGCCACACCTACTTCAACAAGGCCATACCTCTTAATAATGACACTCTCTGGTGACCAAGCATTCAAATACATGATAGTATGGAGACCATTCCTGTATAGATCACCAAAATAATTATTTATAATTTTTTCCTCTTCCCCTCTTCTTCCTCCAGTTGCTCTCATGTACATCACTGGTTTGCATTTAAATTCATGTCCCTTCTTTCTTCCATTGTTTTTACATATATTCTTATGTGCATACAGAAATAAATACACCTTGTCCATTCTGTAATGTTACCTGTAGGCACATGATCCAATGGCTGTCCATTTGGTACTGGTTATTTAGTGGCAGGTGGGGTTTCTTTGAAATAATTTCTTCCTATCAGCATCCCCTAGTTGCATTGAAATCTTTGTCTAGGGTTAATACCACTCAAGCTTTGTTTCTTATATATCATCATGTCCACTGATTTAAAAGCTGTTGAGGTCTTTCTTTAGGTAGCCATGCTCATGAGTCTTCATGGGTATAGCCTCTCTGATACTTTAGGAGACACTGTTTCACAACAAACTTTATGCTCTTCTGGCAATCCTTTTCAATCTTTCTGCCTCATTTTTATAATAATACTTTAGACTTAAGTAAAAAATTGTTTTGTGGGTATATCAGCTCAGAAAGGGCACCATATGTTTGTTTGATATCTGCATTCTGAATTTCAATAAGTTATGGTCTTCTCTATATTTGTCTGAATTTATTACAAAGAGCAGTTCTTTGATAAACATGTTATATAATATTATATATATATTGCTTTGTGTTCATTGACCCAAGATTTTCTTTACATGTTGAAGAACAAGTCATAGACAAAGAATGCATCTTGAACACCTGGCATTTTATTTTAGTTGACTAATATATTTAAAATCATTTATAAAATGTTTCAACAATATCCTAATGATTTTTAGTTATTAAATGTATTTCCTAATGATTTTATTATGAAAGCATATATTTTGTCATGGGAAATATATGCCGTAATATGAACTGAGTTATGAGAAACAAAATGATCTGATGCTGTGTTTACTATAAATAAAATGTACTATTAAAGGGACTCAAATCATTAATTCATCAAAATAATTTCTCCCCAACCCCTTTTGATACATATCTCAAGTTGAGAACAGTGATATCAGCAATGAATTGATTCTTAATTTGTGTTTTTATTCAAATATTTGAGTAAACGTTATCTTCTTCTCCCTTAGTGGTAGAATTTTATTGCAGATTGGTGTGATCTTTTACTTTAGTAAAAGAAAAGTACTCTTCACATTTCAATTAAGTTTCAAAATAGTACAAAATTTCACACACATACATTAAAATGAAATTAAAAGTGTCCATGCCTATTGTTATGCTTTTATGTAGCTGTCTCCATGGATCCTGCGACTGTGTAGAAGGCTGGACTATCCTTAGTGTGCTTGGCATGCTGTTGGGCTGTGGGTTGTTATCCTTGTCCCTTCTTTTTCTGATTAATTCTCCTGATTAATCCTTCTCTGCTTGCCTCTAGTGCTGTTAATAGTGGTCCTGGTCATAACCTTGACAATCAGTGCAGATGTTTCCTAAGGTCAGAATACAAATGTTGGCTTATTCATATTCCATTTTCTATAAATATACTAGTTATCTTCAAGAAATAGAAAATTATTCATATCTAAGTACTTCCTATCCTGATTTCTCTAATCTATATTACCTAAGGGTACAGTCATTTTTCACTGAATAAAACAAATATGAGATTTAAGTGAGATATGGGTTCATGATAATACAGCAAATTGTTTTTCTCTTCTGAGAGTGTATTGATTTATATATTAATCTCAATTATGAAAATATATTTTACTAATGAAATAGTCAATACTTAAACAAAGCTTAGTTTTAAGATATCAGTTTCATTTTTTTCTGTGGCAGCACAGTACACTTGGAAAAGAGTGAATATCAGCTTCACATCTCTGTCTCTAAAATAGTAGCATAATCATTTATCTATCAATTTAAATGACCAATTATTACAGGGCAAGATTAATTTTATCTGATTGGTTAAATTTGCATGAGGAATATTATCACTGCCTATGTTGGTGATGTACTATTTAGAAGTATATTCCACTAATAGCATGTTTTACACTATTTATTACTTTGCAGTACACCATGTTTGTAACCCATAAAATATTATATTTTTTCTAAGTACTGGATGAAGAGTCAGTATAAAATAGAGCCTCCATCCTCAGATGGAAGTAAATTTAAAATAAGTTTCAAAAAAGAGAATGAATTCAGCAGAGTATTTTTGCTGAAAATAGGCTAAATTGCTGGTAGAGACTTGAGAAATACAGTGGAATTATTTTATAGGAAACAGGAAAAATAATTTTGAGATGTCATTTATAAGAATAGAAGTAGTAGCAAGGGCCAATGATATTTGAGGGGAAATTATCATTAACATTGGAAATGGAAAATGTTAATCCGTTGTGAATATGGTTCAATGCTTGTCATATGTTAATTAAGTTCCCAAATTTACATGAGAATCCCACGTGTAGGATGCTGAGGGTTTCCTGCCCTCAGTTGGTTTCACTTGGTGAATAAAGTTGCCAGCAGCTAATGATTGGTAAGGAGATAGAGACAGGAATCTAGGATCCATAGGCATGTGGACTGTGTTACTTACAGTTTTACTGCTGTGAACAGACACTATGACCAAGGTAAGTTTTTTAAAGAAAAACATATATTTGGGTTGGCTTAAAGGTTTAGAGGTTCAATCTATTACCATCAAGATGTCAACATCTAGGCAAGCATGGTACAGGCAAAGTTGAGAGTTCTACAACTTCATCTGAAGGCTGCTAGTGAAAGACTGACCTCCAAGCAGCTAATGTGAGGGTTTTATAGCCCACACCAACACTGATACACTTACTCTAACAGGGCCACACATTCTAATATTGTCACTATGACTGAGGCAACTCTTACAAGAACAACAAAAGCATAAATCCTTAACCAGGTCTGAATTTATTCTTGTACAGTAATAGGCTGTGGGGTATTGGGCTATGCAAAAACAGTCTGGTCTCCAGTCGAGCTGAGGTGGAACCCTGTGACTGGGTGGTGATAATTCACCTACACGGGATGGAAGGAGTTCTCTCATATTTCCTGGACTCAAGGCTCCTATCGAAGTTAGCGGCCCATCAGCCCTGACAGGAGAAGCATGGCTAGCAGTCACATAGACAATGTCTCAAGCTTCTGACCTTCAGGCTAAACTCCTCCCCAGTTACCTAGCAACAGTAAAGATAACAGCATATCACAAGAGGGGCTGTTTGGCCCTTCCTCACTCTCTTGCTTATTTGCTATTACTCTCCTTACTCTTCTTACTCTCCTCTCTCCTCTTCTTTCTCCTCTCACTCTCTTCTCTCTCCCTCTTCCTCTCTAGCCTTTCTTCTCTTCTCCCTTCCCCTTCTCTCCTCTTGGCCATGGCTGTTCTCTCTCTCTCTCTCTCTCTCTCTCTCTCCACCTTCTCTCGTTTCTCCCTGCCTTTCTATACTAAAGGTCTAAAGCCATAGACTATCTCTGTTCATCAAGACCTGCTGCACATACTCTCACCTGAGTGGGAACCTCTCTCCCTCAGCCTTCTCTCCCACAACCCTGGGGTACAGGTGTCACCCCAGGGCTCTTGGTCAAGGACTGCCCCTTGTCCACCACCGTTGAGTGGTGTCAGTGGCTTAGATGCCCACCCAGGGCTGAGTGGAAAGCATCTGGTAGCCCTCCCGCATCAGCCTGCCCTAAGTCTAGGAGAAACTCTGGCTGGACATGGGCTATCCTCCCTCTTCCCTCTTTCCCCTGCCTCGTTTTAGTTCCCACAATAGGCATTCTTGATATTTCCCTATTGTTCAAAAAACGTTTTTCACACAATTCTAGAACAGCACACTTAATCTGCCTCTGTTCAACATTTTGCATACTGGCCTTTGGGCGTTTACCTGAATTACCATCCCTGTTGACTATATGCTCAGTGTTAGAGAACCACAAAGCTCAGGTCTTGACCTTCTTTTCTTTTTGTTATCTATCTGCATGTATTTAGTTTGTCTCATTGATTTTGTATACATTAGACTACAACTAACACCAAAGACTGTTCCAATTAGATCCAGTTAAGAATGTCAAAGTTACCAAGTCCATTGTGAATTACAGATACTCACCAAATCCGCAGCTTTTGACTATATGGAATTGGCAATTACCATTTGCTAGTTCCCTCTGACTGTGTTTGTCTGTGTCTATTTCTCTTTCTCTCTCTCTTTCATACACAGAAGCAAACAAACACATGAACACACACACAAATACACACACACACACACACACACACAAACACACACACATATTTCCACATTAGATACGTGTTTAGTTATGGTTTGACATTTGAAATTCTATCTATGTTACTTTAAAACTATAATAACTCCAAAACAATACATGAAAGTGGTGTTTTCAATTTTATTTTTCTACTCTCACCCTATAGTGCCTACAATAATTGCCTCAGAACACCAAAACCCTGCTACAGAAATTCCTTTGGGGACCTCATACATATTATGCAGTATTTTACTTTCATAACTCTGAGATTTATGCATTCTCCACATTCTATTCTCTTTGAAGCTTCTGTTGTTACCTCCATTTAATCCAGTTTCTAAAAAGGCCACACAGTGTGAGATACCAAGACATTCCTGGTTTACAGTTCCCTTCTTTCAACCCTAAAATTTAAATTAAAGTCTAGGAAGGAACATTACCAATTTTATCGAGGAACCTGTTTGTAGATATTAGGTTTCATTTTACACAAGTACTTAGTAAATGTTTTCAACAAAAGGAATCATTTAATATTTTAAGTAAGATGTTTTTCCATTTTAACTTGTCATTGCTTAATTTTCTCTATTTGTTTAAATTTTAATGGAGGATGCTAAGTTTAAGAGTGATACTAAGTTAAGGAGAATTGAAGTCTCAGTAAAGAGCTTATATATCTCAAAAGGACTAATTAGTTTAAAATTTAGTTTAGAATATAGTATTATGATGTGATTGTTTCATCATTCTTTAAGTTTTAAAATTTGTTTAACAAAACTGAATTGCACATTTTCAATTGGTTTCATAAAAGATGAATTTTAACTCTTTTCCATATGTGTATATGCAAACATAAACACGTATACGAAGATGTTCATTTATAGTTACATATATATGTATGTATATTCATGCTTGTACCTATATTTGTTTCTCTCTAGTTCTGTATATGTATACAAATTCTTTCTTCAGCTGGCATAATGTTCTTGTAATATTTGTAAGACAAGTGTTATGTATTATTTAGAACTATGCACTCGGACATACTTTACACTTAAAATACTAAAACTTTTAAAAGTTTATTACTTTAAAGTACATGAACAGTTTTTCAATCAAGATACTGAATCAAATGTTAAAAATGGCTTCTGATTACTTAAAAAATACAAAGACAGGGTCTCAGTTAAGACAGAGAAGATGCACCAACCCCTCAAGAGACTGGAGGCACCAGGAAGTTTAGAGATCTGGTTGGGTAGGGGTTAAGAGTGGAGACATCCTTGTGGAGACAGGGTAGTGGGGAGGAGGTATGGATTATGATACAGTTGGTGGGTGGACAGGGGGTTATACAATCTGGAGTGTAAATAAATAAATAAATAAATAAATAAATAAATAAAATGACAAAAAGTTAAACAGAAAAAACTCACAAAGACAAAAATCTTTATAATTTTTACATTGCTTTCTACTATATTGTGACCATAATGTTTATTGAGAATGTTGTTTCAGGAACAGAGGGTTGCTGCTGTGGAAAGAATTCCACTGATGTTCCCACCCGACAAACTTTGTAAGCAGAGAAGAAGCTTCAATGGACTCCTTGTGGGTCATCTAATTTATATTAGGTTTCCATGTAAGGTTTTGAAAATGACAATGTAGTGATAGTAGACAGAGGAGATAACCACACTTGAAAACCACTTTCAATAGAAGAACAATAATGGATTACAGTAGTAATAGTTTTGTCTACTGTTTCATAAAGCATTACACCGGACATGTGGAAAAGGGAGGAGGGGAAGGGTGATAAGGGGAAAGAACCGTTGTTATTCTGAAGTGTATGAGGAACACTAGAGAATTATACCACACATACCATGCATGAGGAAGCTGACTTATAATATCTGGTTTATAGTTCTGCTATGATTATCATGTTTATGTTAGATCTGTCCTTAAGTAGCTGGGTCCAGATTACATCCATTTTCTTCATTATGTTTTTGGATATTTCTCTCATTTATTTCACTAATGGGAATTTTATTTTCATCAAATACAAGAATATCATTAAAGAGGTTCTAAGGGTCTTCAGATATATATGAATTACAAACATACATAAAGCCAGAAGGAAGGGCACATGCCATCAATGCCATACGTTAAGGATACTGATAAGGATCATTTAATCCAGTGTATGAGCAGAGATGCCAATAATTTCTGACAGTAAGGAGCAGTACTTTTACTAAAGTTCTATACTAAATTGTTAAACTGCTTTAAAGGCAGGGGCATACCCTACCAGGGAGAAGAAGGATATGTAGTCCAAAATGTTATAACTCATGAAAATTAACTATACATTTTCAGATATGAAAGTATTAACAAGAGCAAGAAGATGTAGCTTAAAATAAAACATCACTTGCAATATTTAACCTTTTTAAATTAATTATTTAAACTTACATTTAATTTGCACATATATTTATAAATTCAATCATAAGGCAAAATCAAGTTTATTGAGAGTAATGTACTTACATATTTTTTTTCTTTCTTGTGATTTCAGAATCATGAGGAGGGAAAGTGAGTGATAAACATAAACACAGTTAATATTGTTTTACTCCTTAAGAGATGGAATGTAAAATGAAACTTTCCTTTCTTTTGTAATAAAACCACTATAAAGCAGAAGTAACATATCCATGTGAAATTTAGAGTTTCAACAGCAAGATCTACTAGGACTGAGTACATAGTTTATTAATCATTATTGGGCTCTATAAAAGAGATAGACATACTATTAGTGAGTAATTTATCACTTGTTTTTAGTAATGGAAATAAATAATTTCATGTTTATAAATAAGGAAAACAGGACCAAAGTAGTTCACCACTATTAAGTATCAAACTACCTATTCTCAAACCATGAAAAAATGTAAAATAAATGCTCATTTCTAAATGAAGTATATAATTTTTAAGTCTCAGTAACAAAACATGTGTTTTAAATATTATTGTTAAATTGTAAAATGTCTTAATTTTTGGTTGAGAGCCTAACTTTTTAAGGGCTAATCCATCTCTCAGGATCAGCAGATAACTGCACTGCCTGCTCTTCTAGAGGTCCTGAGTTCAATTCCCAGCAACCACATGGCTCACAACCAGCTGTAATGGGACCCCATGCCCTCATCTGGTGTGTCTGAATATAGTGGCAGCGTATTCACATATAAATAAACAAATAAATAAATAAATAAATAAATAAATAAATAAATAAATAAATCTTTTAAAAATTGTAAAATGTTAGTAGACCTTTTTTCAGTAGATCTTTAATAATTAAAAATATTAAATAAGTCAATCTTAATTTTAAGTGATAATTCTAATATCTTGCCTATTTAACACATAGCACATTTTCCTGACAGAAATGAAATCCTTATGTGACATCTTAAATCAATTTTGTCTCTATACAATGAATAGTTCCTTTCATCAAATGTGTAAAATCTCCTTAAATTCTCAGTGGATGATGAAACCAGGGATCCCTTTGAGAGCCAAAATGCACAGATCTCAGTTCACTAGGCATTGTGCATCTGATTTAAAGAAATACAGAGCTTTAACTTTAAATACTCTGGAGCTGAAGTTCTTGATCCTAGAGACTTATTTAATGGCTTCATGTATGTAACACACAATAGTTAGTGGGATAGGCACAGGATAATCTATCACTGTAAGACCCTCTTTTATATAGAACATGCAAGAGATATTTCTAAGTCTCTGGTCCAGAGCAGTTGAGAAAGGTATTCAGATGGATGTTGGGCTACCTAGTGGTACATGGTGCAGGGGAAGCATCATGTTGCCTTCCTGGTTCTTCTTTATCTATTTGAAGATATTCTTTCTTTTATATATCAGTGATTTCAGCTAATTTTCTCTCGATCATTTGAAAATAATGTTGAGATTAATAAAGAGAAGCTTAAGCAAGTAGTATGACTAAAATATCATTTTTAAATGATTATTATATAGTTATAGAGTATAATGTAAAACAGATCTGGAATATATGTGTGTGTATAAATATATATATATATATAATTAGCCTACACAAAATACATAAAATATATTAAATGTTGAATATACATATATAAATATATTAAAATATTGAACCACCAACCTGTTAATAATTTTAACAGAAAAACATTGTCTCATATTTTTTTAAAAAAAGAAATAAATTAAACAAAATGAGTATGCTTTCAGTTTCTATAAGAAACACCATACTAAATCAATTGGTAATGAAGAAAGTTTTATTTAAGTTTATGGTTTTGGGTGTGCTAAATAGCTTCGATAGTTCATATTCTTGTAGATTTCTCTCTTTTTAAGTACTGGCAAGATTTAAGTTTACTTCTCATGTGACAAAAAGTAACTGGAATCAGTTTTCCTCAAAAAGCAACAATGGGCTAAGAAACTGGGTCTGGGTTATCTGATTCCTCAGGTGAGTGTGGAATTGGCTTTGTCCTTGTCATCTAAGGACCCTTAGAAGAGACTAGAGACAATACAACACTTTCACTGCACTTAAGTTAGAGTCTGAGATGGGTATCCATCTCAGCCCCAAGGAGACTAATATGGGCAGTTTGGGAGATGGTGTGTTCCTGATATGACAAGGTGTCCTCAGCTCTCTTCTCTGCAAGTTCTTCACCAGGTCATCACTAATGCACCACAACCAAGGCCTCTTTTTAGAGTGATAGCTCGCCCTTTGCCCCACATTTCTACTGCACTTTTTCGTATTGGTATATCGTCATAGTGCTTTCTATAGCCTAGCTAAAACCATTTGTATGCTATTATTTGAAAATATATTCTCAAAGTCTGAGAACTGAGCTTAACAATATCGGAGTTTTGTTTGTTTTCTTTTCTGTTCTTTTTTGTTTTTTATTATTCTTTTTTATTCTTTTTTTTTTAATTAGGTATTTATTTCATTTACATTTCCAATGCTATCCAAAAGTCTCCCACCCACTCCCCCACCCACCCACTCCCACTTCTTGACCCTGGCGTTCCCCTGTACTGAGGCATATAAAGTTTGCACGACCAATGAACCTCTCTTTCCACTGATGGCCGACTAGGCCATCTTCTGATTGATTTGCAGCTAGAGACACGAGCTCCAGGGGTGTACTGGTTAGTTCATATTGTTGTTCCACCTATAGGGTTGCAGATTCCTTTAGCTCCTTGGTTACTTTCTCTAGCTCCCCCATTGGGGGCCCTGTGATCCATCCAATAGCTGACTGTGAGCATCCACTTCTGTGTTTGCTAGGCCCCAGCATAGTCTCACAAGAGATAGCTATATCTGGGTCCTTTCAGCAAAATCTTGCTAGTGTGAGCAATGGTGTCAGCGTTTGGAGGCTGATTATGGGATGGATGCCCAGATATGGCAGTCACTAGATGGTCCATCCTTTCCTCTCAGCTCCAAACTGTGTCTCTGTAACTCCTTCCATGGGTGTTTTGTTCCCAATTCTAAGAAGGGGCAAAGTGTTCACACTTCTGTCTTCGTTCTTCTTGAGTTTCATGTGTTTAGCAAATTGTATCCTTTGTCTTGGGTACTCTAAGTTCTGGGCTAATATCTACTTATCAGTGAGTACATATTGTGTGATTTCTTTTCTGATTGTGTTACCTCACTCAGGATGATGCCCTCCAGGTCCATCCATTTGCCTAGGAATTTCATAAATTCAATCTTTTTAATATTTAAGTAGTACTCCATTGTGTAAATTACCACATTTTCTGTATCCATTCCTCTGTTCAGGGGCATCTGGGTTCTTTCAGCTTCTGGCTATTATAAATAAGGCTGCTATGAACATAGTGGAGCACGTGTCCTTCTTACTGGTTGAAACATAACAATTTCGTTTTAAAGGAAGAATTTTTAGTAGTGATGAATCTTAATTTATTCATTTTAATGGCCCCACTAAAAGCATTGTGTATGTGCATGTGTTATATGGGTGCTTATTGATGATACATGCCACAGCATGTGGGGGCCACAGGGAAAGTTTCAGGAGTTAGTTCTCCCTCCCCTCTGTTTTTGAGGCAAGATTTTTCTTGTTCCTACCAGGGTTGTTATCCCACAACCTTGTGGGTAATCCTCCTGCCTCTTACTCCAATAACATTATAGTGCTGTTAAGTTTAGAGATATGTACTACCCTTCATGATCTTTTACATGGATTGCATGAGGTTGTATTTACATAGGGAGCACATTTTATTTAACAAAATAATATCCATACAAATTTATATATTTCAAAAGTGTATAAACCATGATTTGAAGATTATAGTTACTAATATTTATAGAAATATATGCCACCATTATCTGAGTATAACAGATGTAATGGCAGAATCCTTATACCTCCAAGGTCCACAATTAACAACACAGGTACTATGCAAATATTAGAAATAAAGTTTTCATGTTACATTGAAGAAAGCTAAATTATTAAAAACTATGTATTTTATTTAAATTTAAGCAACTGTGGGGTTTGAGAGACTTCTTACTAGGGAAGAATACATGCACACTCATGAGGACCAATTTTTTGAATCTCCAGCCCCCTTATGAAATGTGGGTTATTGAAGTGCATGTGCATTGTGTATATAAGGAGCAGCATTGGGGTTTGCTGAGCACTGATGTAGATCTAAGTTCAGTGAGAGATTCTGTTCCAAAGAAATAAGCATAATATAAAAAGATGACAGATGGTCCTTTATGAACTCTGCACACACATACATACACACCTGCACACTTCTATACATATATCCAACATACATATAACACACTTCCCCAACAAAATGTCAAGAAAATATATGCATTTCATATAAAATTTGTAATAATTTAAAACTTTAATTTTAAGTACAAAATGAATTGCAATCTAGAACATGTTTATTATAAAGCAACCAGAAATAGTTTAAGGATACTTTCCTTTGATGATGACTACCAAATGCAATCAACACCTTTATATGGATGATTATGATATACTTCCATATGAATAAAATAAAAATATTTGCTTTTCCCTTAAATATCATAATTTAAAAGCTTTTACAAGAAAGGTCATAGTTTATTAATTAGATATTACTGACAAATATAAACTATTAAGCATTATATTGACAAAATTAAAGATAAACCATAAAACAGAAATAATTTTATGTTAATGAATGCTATGTTACTCAAATTTCCATAGAATTATTTATTATTTAATAGATGTTTCCCCAATAACATATTAAAAATTAAATCCACTTAATTACATTATACATTATATGTCACTAATATATACAAAAAGTGTATAGGTATTTAATTATGTAGGAATATTTATTTGATGAAAGACAAGAAACTATATAGACTAACATAAATTTCTTTGTTTAAACAACACAGAAAGGCTGCTTACTTCTCAATTATCCTATGCTATGTCAGCTAAGTGTGCTGCAGCGAACGTCACTATGTATAAATGGTTGTTCTATGTAACCTGTAGGCCTGCCAGTTTCACCACAGATGAATGAGCAAAGAGCAAAGACTGGTAGCAGCATTCTAACCCAACAGATCTATATATGGGTGATGACATAATAATTGTTATGTATATATGTTGTTATAAATGGATCATATATACAGAGTGACCATAATAAAAAGACTTATATTAGATAGTTTGTATATCTAGTAAAAAGCAATGCTGACAATTCAGGTATGTAAGACAAGGAAAAAAATCAAGTTAATTATATTCACCATGCCTCAGAGTCATGAAGACACTACAAGTACAAAGAACATAGAAGAAAAGAGGGGATCAATGTACAGTTTTGTATAAATATACTAAACATTCTTTTAATTTTAGGCATTCAATATCCTCCAAAAATCTGAGAAATGTTACTGTTTTATATGCTTTCCCAGATAGTGATTATAATTTTCTCAAATGAGAAATCACTCAGTTTTTCTTTTCTTTATATCTTTACAAAAACAAAAAAATTACACTCATCTGATAATATATCTATCTGATCACCACAATCCAGAAAATATCCCAAGTGTCTCAGCCATCCACAAAATAGTTAATTATCATTAGAAAGTACACAAAAGTTTTGTGATTTAGGACCCCAGCCAAGCAAAATTTGGACAAAAGCTGGCTGTACAAATGTCTGTGATTCCCAGTTAGTAATCATAATTTTTAGATCAGCAGACTATGTGACTATGTTACTCATTCATATTGCCTGTGGGAGAGCCTGATCATGCAGATATCTGCAGAATGCATCCTGTGACTGCCTGAATGTCGCCAAAAGCCATCTAATACTGATACCCCACTGTGTTTGTGTTTTGTAGCTGCTTTCTAATTAGAGTAAAGGATATTCAAATTGAATATATGTGTTGGAAATGCCTCCAAGAACTTAAAAAAATTAGAGAAACAGTCTATATTCATAGTGCTTTTATTTAGCAACAACAATGTGAATATAGCTAATCCTTTTGAGCCATTTCTTTTTGGCAGCGTCTGTAAACCTCATGCCAAAGCTTTATCCATGTTGTCTTCCTTAATCTGCACAAGCATCTTTGAAGTTAAGCATCATTACTGATATTTTACAGATGATGGAAAGCAGTCAGCATGATCAGTACAATGCAATCATTAAATGGCAGGACTATTTGTGACCCCAAGACTGTTCTGACCTCCAAATGCATGCACTGTACAACCTCATTATCCTGACTTCACGCTTTGTAAAGCATGATATGATGTGATGTATGAACTGCTTCAGTTGAAAAATTCTAAATTATATGAAGTAGATCACTGTCGCTTTATCATCTTGAAGATAATAAAAACAAGGTTTAGAAATTGAAGTAGAAATCAAGATTTCTTATGTAAACACATCACAGGCTTTAAAAACATTAAAATTTCTGTATATAATAGTTCACATTTTCTATTTTCATTTATTTCATAATAAAGCTCCTGAGTTAACTCAAAACATTAGGGAAGTGAAGTGACTTTGCCACTGTGTTGGACTTCATCCAAGCCACATATTCTATTCTCAATTATGACTTTTTTTAAGTGATAGCCAAATCTGGTTATTACATTTAAAATTAAATTAATTAAAAAATAAAATTGAAGGATTCACCTAGTATAGTAGCAGTATGCAAGACCGCAGGACCATTTCTAGGGAGTGGCTATGTTGTTGAATAGCACTGGGAGATCGCCTACAGTTTCACAGAAGCAGGGTAATAGACACTTAAGCACATGGAGATAAGCTTACATTATTATATTATCAAGGGATAATTCCCACGCTTTCTATTAAACAAATTCACATATTATGTATAACAGTGTGATGGCTGAATCCACCCTCTGCTCAAGCCCCAATATCTTCAACAGCTTCTTCTCCCACTTTCAAAGATATGAGGTACATAACTTAGTGAGGAATTATGCATGAATGTTTAGCTGGCCAAGGATCCAGGTAACAGATATCTCATCTAGATAGAGAACATACATCAGAGGCACACATACTGATCCTCATTCCCTTTCCTGCTATGTGCTTAGAAATTAAGAAGCCTGGCTGTGGGCTTTTGCTGTCAAACCTCCACCATCCTCAGTAAACCTTGAGGTCAGACTTCAATTTCTGCCTGAAAACTGTGATTGCTTTTTCCAGAGAACCCCTGCCAAGCAGGTTGTATTCAAAGCCATCTATACTTGATGATAGTATAATTGAGAATATATATATTCTTGATGTAGGATAATTTCTTCAAATTCTCATATTTGTTATATTTTGGGTATACTTATATGAAAAACATAAGCTTGGTTTTAGATAAAAGCACTCCTGTATTTTTTCTTGTTTATTAAACATTCCTTAGTGGTAGTTTCTAGGTATGTATACATATATGTATATATAATATATATCTTGCACAATATAAATTTGAAATATTGCAGTAGAGATATTTGTCTATTAAAATTTAGACTATTGGGCATAATATGGGAAGCAAAATGTATACCACTCTATTACAACATTTTGCTGCTTATTTAATGTATTCTCATTAAAAATAAATTATAGCTAAGCAAATACATTTTACTTATGCCTTCATTATTTAAATTAATTAAGCAGAGTTAACAAACAGCTCCACATGGAAATAAAGAGAGGGGCCGTATGTGCTATGAATGAATTCTTGTCTGCTATTGAAGTTCACATACTGAAGCCATCACCAATATGATGGGATTAAAAAGGGCCTAGGAAGCCAAGAAAGTCCAGGGAATATTAAATTAAGAAAAGCCTGGAGAAAAATCTTGTCTATCCTTCTCCCCTACCTTTAATCTCTAGAAAAGAACAAAAATCATGTTTTGCAAAACCAAGAAATCTCTCAGCAAGACTTAATCAGTCAGTATGTGACCTGGATTTTGCAGCTTCTCTACTTGTAAAATTGTAATTTTATTAATTAGTTGATGAAAGCATACAGTTTACACATTTTGTATAATGGTGTAAACTACAGGAACAATCTGTGGATAACATATAATGATCAGCAAGAGAATGAGGAAGATGATTAAGTAAGATTTAGCATCAATGGGCCTCTGAGATGGCTGAGCCTGGAACGGCTAACTGGAGTTAAATCAAAAGATCCTCATGGTAGAATGAGAGAACAGATTTCTACATGCTATATTCTGATCATAAATCACAGCACATACATACATACATATATACATACATACATACACTCTCTTGCACACACGAGCACAGAGAGAGAGAGAGAGAGAGAGAGAGAGAGAGAGAGAGAGATGGAGAGCTCAATTGCACAAAAATGTTGGTAGAGATTAACAATCGTATAATTAAAAACTGAACTCATTATATTCAAATATGGTTATGAAAATATTATAAATTCTCACTACGTCAAAGGTGGTACATTTAGACAAAAGAGAACTACTCGGTTATAAAAAAAAATGACTTCATGAAATTCTTACACAAATAGATGGAAGTAGAAAATGTCATCCCGAGTAAGGTAACCCAATCAGAAAACACACATGGTGTGCACTCACATCTAAGTGGCTATTAACCAAAGAACTCAGAATAACCAAAATACAATTCAGAGACAACATGAAGCTCGATAGGAAGGAAGGCCAAGTATGAATGCTTTAGTCCTTCTTAGAAGGGGAACAAAATACTCACAGGAGAAAACACAGAGACAAAGTGTGGAACGGAGATGGAAGGAAAGGCCATCCAGAGACTGCCCCACCTGGGGATCCATCCCATATACAGTCACCAAACCCAGAAACTATTGTGAATGACCATAAGTGCATGTTGACAGGAGCCTGATATAGCTGTCTCCTGAGAGACTCTGCCAGAGCCTGACAAACACAGAGGCAGATGCTCACAGTTAGCCATTCAATTGAGCATGTGATCCCCAATGGAAGAGTTAGAGAAAGGACTGAAGGAGATGAAGGGGTCTGAAATTCCTTGGGAAGAACAATAACATCAACCAACCAGGTTCCCTAGAGCTCCCAGGGAATAAACCAAACCAAAGAGTACACATGGAGGGACCCATGGCTCCAGCTGCATATGTAGCAGAGGATGGCTTTGTGAGTCATCAATGGGAGGAATGGCCTTTGGTCCTGTGAAGGCTCAATGCCCCAGTGCATGGGAATGCCAGTTCGGAGATGTGGGAATGGGTGGGGGACCAACCTCATAGAAGCAGGGGTAGGAGGGATGGGATGTGGGGAGGCTCAAGGGGGAAACCAGGAAAGCAGATAACATTTGAAATGTAAATAAAGAAAATATCTAATAAAGAATACAAAAAATATATAGGATTAATTAGGTAAGGGCTGATTGAAGGGTTAATTAAATATATAAGTCAGTAAGACTGAGAAACTAGGGATGGAAATGTTGACTTGATTGGTAACATTGGGGAAAGCTGGTAAAGGGATACATTACCAAACCCAGTGGTCTATAATAACTTCAGATTTCGGGGAAACAGACATGGAGAGAGATTATTCCATCCTCAAATTTCTATCCCACAAAACCTGAAGAACCCCATGCTACAGGTGCACAGTCTCATTATTCTGCAGATAAGATGAAGCTCTTTATGTGCTGTGATGAAAAGAACAATTTTCCTTCTGCAGATGTCTATCTTTCTTTTATTTCCAGATCACATCCAGCAATCCCAGTAAAAGGATGATAGTGTCTCTATTACTCAGTTTAAAAAAAAAATGTCTGTATACATAATATTATTCACACTTCACAGGAAACAGGTCACATTCCCAATTATAAAAATTGTTACTTATAGAGTGATGCTCAACAAGGCCTCCAATGTAACAGTCATTTTTCCTTAATATCACTTAACATCAATGGACTCAATTCCCTTATAAAATACATAGAGTAACAGACTGGATATATAAGCAGGAACCAGTATTTTGGTACATACAGGAAATGCACCTCAGTCACAAAGAAAGACACTAAGTCAGAGTAAAATGTTAGAATACAATTTTCCAAGCAAATGGTCACAAGAAACAAGCTGGAGTAGTCATTCTAAAATCAAATAAAATTGGCTTTCAACCAAAAGTTATCAAAAAGGATAAGGAAGAACACTTCATACTGGTCAAAGGAAAAATCGACCAAGATGAACTCTCAATTCTGAACATGTAGGCTCCTAATGCAAGAGCAGACACATTCATAACAAAAACTTTACTAGAGCACAAAGTACACATCATACCCTACTCTCATCAATGGACAGATCACGGAAACAGAAACTATATAGTGACACACTGAACCTCACAGAAGTTATGAAACAATTGGATATAACATATTTATAGGACATTTCATCCTAAAGCAAAAGAATATACTTTCTTTTCAGCACCTCAGGGTAGCTTCTCCAAAATTGACCACATAATTGGCCACAAAACAGGACTCAGAGGCACAAGAAAATTGAAATTATCCCATACACCCTATCAGATCACCAAGGAATAAGTGTGGTCTTTAATTCCAACAAAAACAATGAAAAACAAACATACTCATGGAAACAGAACAATGCTCTGCTCAATGATACGTTGGTCAGGGAAAAAATAAAGAAAGAAATTAAAGACTTTTTTAGAGTTTAATGAAAATGAAGCCACAACATACCCAAATTTATGGGAAAAGATGAAAGCAGTCCTAAGAGGAAAATGCATAGCTCTGAATGCCACCAAATTGAAACTAGAGAGAGTACACAGTAGCAGCTAGACAGCACATCTAAAATCTCTAGAAAGAAAGGAAGCAAATTTACCCAAGAGAAGTAGACTGCAGAAAATAATCTAACTGAGGGCTGAAATCAATCAAGTAGAAACAAAAAGAATTATACAAAGCAAAACCAAACCAGGAGCTGGTTCTTTGAGAAAATCAACAAGATAGATAAACCTTTAGCAAGACTCACTAGAGGGCACAGGGACAGCATCCTAATTAACAAAATCAGAAATGAAAAGGGAGACATAACAACAAAATCTAAGGAAATCCAAAGCATCATCAGATCCTACTACAAAAGGCTATACTCAACACAACTGGAAAACATGGATGAAATGGACATATTTCTAGACAGATACCAGGTACCAAAGTTAAATCAAGATCAGATTAGTGATCTAAACCACCTCACATCCCCTAAAGAAATAGAAGCAGTCATCAATAGTCTCCCAACCAAAAATATCCCAGGACTGGACAGGTTTAGTGCAGAGTTCTATCAGACCTTCAAAGAAAACCTAATTCCAATTCTCCTCAAACTATTTCACAAAATGGAAACAGAAGGTACTCTACCCAATTCATTCTATGAAGCCATAATTACTCTGATACCTAAACCAGACAAAGACACAACAAAGAACTTCAAACCAATTTCCATTATGAATATCAATGCAAAAATACTCAATAAAATTCTTGCAAACTGAATCAAAGAACACATCAAAATGATCATCCATCATGGTCAAGTAGGCTTCATTCCAGGGATGTAGGGATGATTTAATATATGGAAATCCATCAACCTAATCCATTATATAAACATACTCAAAGACAAAAACCACATGATCATCTCATTAGATGCTGAGAAAGCATTTGACAAAATCCAACACCCATTTATGATAAAAGACTTGGAAGGATCAGGAATTTAAAGCTCATAACTAAACATAATAAAATCAATATACAGGAAACCAGTATCCAACATCAAACTAAAGGGAGAGAAACGTGAAGCAATTCCACTAAAATCAGGGACTAGACCAGGATGCCCACTTTCTCCCTACCTATTCAGTATAGTACTGGAAGTCCAAACCAGAACAATTAAACAACAAAAGAACATCAAGGGGATACAAATTGAAAAGGAAGACGTCAAAATATCACTATTTGCAGATGAAATAATAGTATATATAAGTGACCCTAAAAATTGCACCAGAGAACTCCTAAACCTGATAAACAGCTTCAGTGAAGTAGCTAGTTATAAAATTAACTCAAACAAATCAGTGGACTTTCTCTATACAAAGGACAAACAGGCTGAGAAAGAAATTAGGGAAATGACACCCTTCACAATAGTCACAAATAATATAAAATACCTGGTGTGACTCTAACTAAGGAAGTGAAAGATATGTATGATAAGAACTTCAAGTTTCTGAAGAAAGAAATCAAAGAAGATCACAGAAGATGGAAATATCTCCCATACTTATGGATAGGTAGGATTAATTTAGTAAAAATGGTTATCATGCTGAAAGCAATCTAAACATTCAATGCAATCCCCATCAAAATTCCAACTCAATTTTTCACCGGGTTAGAAAGGTCATTGTGAGGAGCGGGTGTGGCTGCAGCCCCAAGATGGTGCCTGGGACTGCTGCCAAGTCTTATGATTGGCACCAGACTTCCTCATATCCCTCAAGATAGCCATGTACCTTGAGCTGCATTGCACAGATGCACCACGACATAAGATCAGATGATGTGACGAATGTAGTCCTGAGCCAATGAACTGTGTCTATGTGGACTGGGGTGATGGGGAGTGGCCTAGAGGGGATAAAGGGGGATGGCCAAGAGAGGTCGGGACATTTTTTACTTTTTGCTGTACATTGTTAAGTTCCTGAACAAACTGCTTTGAGAAGGTCATTGGTTTCATCACTTCTTTTCTGCTGGTCAGAGATGGTAGCAACATGACAATTTGCAAATTTATCTAGAATAAAAAAAAAAAAAAACCTAGGATAGCAAAAACTATTCTCAACAATAAAAGAACCTCTGGTGGAGTCACCATGCCTGACATAAACGTATTCTACAGAGCAATTTTGATAAAAACTGCATGGTACTGGTACAACGAAAGACATGTAGATCAATAGAATAGAATTGAAGACCCAGAAATGAACCCACACACCTATGGTTAATGCTGTTTGACAAGGGAGCTAAAACTATCAACTGTAAACAAGACAGCATTTCCAACAAATGGTGCTGGCACAACTGGTGGTTATCATGTAGAATAAAAATCGATCCATTTGTATTTCCTTGTACAAAGCTCAAGTCTAAGTGGATCAAAGAACTCCACATAAAACCACAGACATTTAAAATTACAGAAGTGGATCTAAAAGATGGAACACAGGGCACCCAATGGAGAAGCTAGAGAAAGCACCCAAGGAGATGAAGGGATCTGCAACCCTATAGGTGGAACAATATGAACTAACCAGTACCCCCAGAGCTCATGTCTCTAGCTGCATATGTAGCAGAAGATGGCCTAGTCGGCTATCACTGGGAAGAGAGGCCCCTTGGTCTTGCAAACTTTATATGCCTCAGTACAGGGGAATGCCAGGGCCAAGTAGTGGGAGTGGGTAGGTGGGGGAGTGGGGGTAGGAGGGTATGGGGGACTTTTAGTATAGCATTTGAAATGTAAATGAGGAAAATACCTAATAAAAAATAATTTCTAAAAAAAAAAAAAAGAAAGAAAGAAAGTTATAGAAGAGAAAATGGGGAAAAGCTTTGAAGATATGGGAACAGGGGAAAAATTCCTAAACAAAACAGCAATGGCTTGTGCTGTAAGATCAAGAATTGACAAATGGGACCTCATTAAATTGCAAAGCTTCTGTAAGGCAAAAGACACTGTCAATAAGACAAAAAGGCCACCAACAGATTGGGAAAAGATCTTTACCAATCATAAATCAGATAGGGCACTACTATCCAATATATGCAAAGAACTTAAGAAGCTGGGTCCAGAAAATCAAATAACCCTACTTAAAATGGTAAACAGCTAAACAAAGAATTTTCAACTGAGGAATATCGAATGGCTGAGAAACACCTGAAAAAATGTTCAACATCCTTAATCATCAGGGAAATGCAAATTAAAACAACACTGAGATTCCACCTCACACTAGTCAGAAAGACTAAGATCAAAAATTCAGGTGACAGCAGATGCTGGCAAGGATGTGGAGAAAGAGGAACACTCCTCTATTGCTGGTGGGATTGGAAGCTGTTACAACTACTCTGGAAATCAATTTTGTGGTTCCTCAGAAAAATAGACATAGTACTACTAGAAGATGCAGCAATATCTCTCCTAGGTATATACCCAGAAGATGTTCAAACTGGAAATAAGGACACATGCTCCACTATGTTCATAGTAGTCTTATTTATAATAGCCAGATGCTGGAAAGAATCCAGATGTCTCTCAACAGAAGAATGGATACAGAAAATGTGGTACATTTACACAATGGAGTACTACTCAGCTATTAAAAACAATGAATTTATGAAATTCTTAGGCAAATGGATGGATCAGGAGAATATCATCCTGACTGAGGTAACTCAATCACAAAAGAACACACATGATATGCACTCACTGATAATTGGATATTAGTCCTGAAAGTTAGAATACCCAAGATACAATTTACACTACACATGAAACTCAAGAAGAAGGAAGACCAAAGTGTAGATATGTTGTTCCTTCTTAGAATGGGGAACACAATACCCATTGAAGGAGTTTCAGAGACAAAGTTCTGAGCAGAGCCTGAAGGGACTGCCCAACTTGGGGATCCAACTCATAAGTACCCACTAAACCCAGTCACTAGGCAGAGGCCAACAAAAGTCTGCTGACAGGAGCCTGATATAGCTGTCTCCTGTGTGGCTCTGCACGTGCCTGAAAAATACAGAAGTGGATGCTCAGTCATTCATTGGACAGAGCACAAAGTCCTCAGTGATGGAGCCAGAGAAATACCCAGGGAGCTGAAGGGGACTGAAGCCCCATAGAAGGAACATCTTTATGAACTAACCAGTACCCCCAGAGGTTCTTGGAACTATACCACCAATCAAAGAAAACACATGGTGGAACTTGTGGCTCTAGCTATACATATAGCAGAGAATGATCTAGTGGGTCATCAATGGGAGGAAAGGCCCTTGGTCCTTTGAAGGCTCTAGGCCCCAGTATAGGGGAATGTCAGGACCAGGAATGGGAGTGGGTGGTTTGTGCAGCAGGGGGGGGGGGAGGAGAGGAAAAGGGATTTTTGGAGGGGAAACTAGGAAAGGGGATAACATTTGAAATGTAAATAAAGAAAATATCTAATAATTTTTTTAAAAAAGCAACAGGAGAGAAGATGTGATAGGGTATTTAGGGGAAGGGGGAAACTGAGAAAGGGGATAACATTTGAAATGTAAATAAAGAAAATATTCAACAAAGATAAATAGATAAACAAATAATAAATAATTTTTTAAAAAATACTGAAAAATTATAAAACAAGGCTTCCAACGAATACTGTCAATGCTGACTTGTTTTTTTTTCTTTAGATATTTTCTTTATTTGCATTTCAAATATTATCTTTTACCGGGTTTCCCCTGAAATCCCCCATCCCATCCCCTGTCCTTCTGCTTCTATGAGGTTGTTCCCCCACATACCCTCTCCCTGATCCTGCCTTGGCATTCCCCTGCACTGAGGCATTGAGCCTTCACAGGACTAAGGACCACTCCTCCGACTGAAGACTCACAAGGCTATCCTCTGCTACATATGCAGCTGGAGCCATGAGTCCCTCCATGTGTACTCTTTGGTTTGGTTTAGTCCCTGGGAGCTCTGGGGAACCTGGTTGGTTGATGTTGTTGTTCTTCCCAAGGAATTTCAGACCCCTTCATCTCCTTCAGTCCTTTCTCTAACTCTTCCATTGGGGATCACATGCTCAATCAAATGGCTAGCTGTGAGCATCTGCCTCTGTATTTGTCAGGCTCTGGCAGAGTCTCTCAGTAGGCAGCTATATCAGGCTCCTGTCAGCATGCCCTTCTTGGCATTCACAAGAGTGTCTCAGTTTGGTGACTGTATATGGGATGGATCCCCAGGTGGGGCAGACTCTGGATGGCCTTTCCTTCCATCTCTGCTCCACACTTTCTCTCTATTAAATATTAAAAATAATCTCCTTTAGAAATATTTAGTAAACTACTGGCTGAAGAACTAAAAAACATAAGCCAATAGAAAATGCAGAAAATTTAAAAATATCATAAATAAAAATTGGAATATTGGGCTAGAGAGATGGCTCAATGATTATGAGAACTGTCTGCTCTTCCAGAGGCCCTGAGTTCAATTCCCAGCATGCACATGGTGGCTCACAACCATCTATAACAGAATCAAATGTACCTTTCTGGTTTGTGTCTAAAGACAGCTACAGTGTACTTTAATTAATTAATTAATTAATTAATTAATAATATTTTAAAAAATGGAATATTAAAATCAATTACAAAAAGTAAATGACTTTGTTATACCTATGGATTATAAATATACTGAAAAAATGTTAATAAGAGGAAGCTCATCCACAAAATTATTATACCAAAAATAAAATGTCACACCCTTGTACAAGTTAACATATTCAATAGCTATCAGGTGTAGATTTTTAATCACTAGCACAAGAAAAAAATGAAATTTAGAAGTTGAGTATATTTCATATGAGCTTTCCCTGTGTCCTACCACTACAGGTTTTTTTTTTTTTTCCTTCTGTAAGACATTCAACTTCACCCAGCCAGATCTCTCACATCCTACTCCACGGTCTAGCCTGGTGAGTCTCTCTGACCCTTTCTAGCCACTCCTTTTCTCTAGTCCATCATATCTATCCTGAATCTCACAGTAAGTAGTTATTGTATGACCAACCCTGCCAGTCTATAGGTCTCTTCGAGGACTTGCCCTTTCACCAGTAACACACAGTCCCCTCCCATGACACATCAAATTTTAAGTGTGGCACTCCTAGGACAAGAAGGCACATTCTCTACAGCATCCCAGTCCATCTGTGTCTACCTGACTACAGTCCCCTGAAGCCATTCCCATCTTCTGGGACACCTTCTATCTTCTCTTCTATCCTGTACTGTGCATATCAGACATACAATTAACAAAGGAAGTCCTCATGCACAAATATTACAAAATATCAAGTTATGCTCTTCACTACAAAAATGTACCAGTCCTATGGAAATATATGCCAATGAGAAATACCTAGATGAAAACAGGGACAAAGAATTGACAGGAACAATCCTTAACATAATAAAATATTTCAAAGAATTAAAGAAGACATACAGAAACGACTCAATGATATTAAGAAGGGACTTGAAAAGAATAAGTACCCATGTGATCATCAAGAAAACAAAATATAAAGTTGGTAGAAATGAAGATAATCCAAGGCTTATGGATAGAACTCAAAAATGTGATAAAAACAAAGACTTATGAGGAAATTTTATAGTTCTAATTGCCTAAACTTTAAAAAATTTACAATGAAAACAAAACAAAACAAAAACAAAAACAAATTAATGATACAACTCGATTTTTGGAAAATCAAGAACCAAACAAATTAAAAAAGTCTAGATGTTGGACCACCAACCAGGCAGCATACACCAGCTGATATGAGACCCCCAACACATATACAGCAGAGGACTGGCCAGTCTGAGTTCAGTCAGAGAAGATACACCTAATCCTCAAAAGACTGGAGGCTCCAGGGAGTGGAGAGATCTGGTGGGGTGACAAGTAGGGGGCTGGGGTCATCCTTGAGGAGACAGAGGGCAGGGGAGAAGGTATAGGACACATGGAATAGTCAGAGGATGGACAGGTAGGGGGAAAAATCTGGAATGTAAAAAATAAAGTAAAATAAAATTTAAAAAGTAAAGACTAGATGCCAAGAAACAATAAAATCCAAAGCCAAATCGTGAAATAAAAACAAAACAAAACAAAAAACAAACAAACAAACAAACAAACAAAAAAACCCAAACAAACATAAGAACACAGCTGGCTCTTTGAAAAGATAAGTAAGAAAAAAAATACTGGTTAAAACTAACAAGTGATGTTGATGATGTTTTTGCCTAGCAAACACAGAAGTGGATGCTCACAGTCAGCTATTGGATGGATCACAGGGTCCCCAATGGAGGAGCTAGAGAAAGTAACCAAGGAGCTAAAGGGATCTGCAACCCTATAGGTGGAACAACATTATGAACTAACCAGTACCCTCCGGAGCTCGTGTCTCTAGCTGCATATGTATCAAAAGATGGCCTAGTCGGCAGTCAGTGGAAAAAGAGGCCCATTGGTTTTGCAAACTTTATCTGCCTCAGTCAGGGGAACGCCAGAGCCAAGAAGTGGGAGTGGGTGGGTGGGGGAGTGGGTGGGGGAGCATGTGGGGGACTTTTGGGATAGCATTGGAAATGTAAATGAAATAAATACCTAATTAAAAAAAAACAAAAACAAAAAACCAAACACCAAATGACCAAGATTAACTGAGTGAGAAATGAACAGCAACATGAAAATAGCACCACAGACACCAAAGGCACCATAGTCAGCAACCTAAACAGACCAATACCATTTGAGAAGATTTAAATTGAAATAAAAACCTTTCAGTCTACAAAAGGTCTAAATTATATTGAGTCAGAGCTCAATTCTTTCAGACTTTCAATGAAGATCTACAACCAATCTTCTTGAATGAGAGAGAAAGAGAGAGAGAGAGAGAGAGAGAGAGAGAGAGAGAGAGAGAGAGAGAGAGAGAGAGAAAGTTGTGATTACATGTAACTTCAGACACTTAGTATTTGAGAAAGCTACAGCACAAAACAAAAACCTTAAACCATAAACCCTAACCTCAAAAGAAGAAGCATATTCATCCAAAAGTACTTGGAAAACTGAGTGAAAAATAGATCCATAACTATCATTTTGTATAAGAATTAATTTCAAGTGGAAAGAAGACCTACACTTGAAACTTGCAGCTCCTAGAAGAAAAGATGGTGTTATATGATCAAAGTTTAGAAAAGTCATTTCTGAATAGTTCTCCATTTTCCCAAGTAATATGGTGACCAATTGAGAAGCGGGTCTTCTTAACACGAAAAAGCTTCTGTGCCACTTAAACAAACAAGGAAACAAACAACCAATCAAAATTAATCAGCTAAGTAGCTGAATAAAGAAGAAGCCAGAGAATTGGAGTCAATCTTTTCCAGCCATTCATATGACATATAATTACTATCCTGAGTAAGGGAAGAACTCAAAGAACAAACAATAAAAATAAATGTCTGTTCAAAATTGTCCTTGGACATGAACAGAGATTTCTAAAGAGACAAAGAAATGAATAAGATATATTTCAAAAATTGTCCTTTATCCTCAGCAATTAGGAAAATGCAAATCAAAACAACTTTGATATTTCTTCTTACCCCAGTAAGAATTGCAAAGGTCAATAAAGCAACCACCACCACCACCACCAGCAGCAGCAGCAGCATACACTAAAAAGGAGTTGATGAAAGAGAACCCACATTCACTCTTGGTGGGGGTGGTAAGATGGTCCAGGACTCTGGAAATTAGTGTGTATAACTCTCAAAATGGTTAAAAATTAAATGCCATATGACACATCTAGATGATTGTTTGTTATATGCCAAAAGGATTCAACATCCTACTCCACAGTTACCTCTCTTCTATGTTCATTATTGCTCATTATGTTCATAAGATCTAGAAATGAATCTAACTAAATGTCCTTAGACAGTTTATGGAAATGTAACACTGTAAAACTTATTCTATATTCCACTATTGCATTTTTATAGTACATAAAATATTCTTCTCTAGAAAGATTGTATACATAAATGGCATCTACTAAAAGAAATGGATTATTACTTATATTGGTTATCATTCAAAATACTACCTTATCAAGACAGCAATTACTACAGAAACACTACAAGAAAGTATTTGTCAGGGTTAGAAAGACACAAAGGAAATGGAAAAACTGCTACACTCCATTACATATATCCTTAAAATTATTGAAAATACCCCTAAGCAATGGCCTTGTTGGCTGACATTATATTGAGCTATGTAACATTCAGAGCATCAGGAAAATGTGTCACATGTAACATAACAATAATATAACAATGTTTTAACTAATGTACTGGTTTTCTGTACAACCATAGAAGACTGACATAATCATATGTGATATTTTATATTCTCTAGTCTCTTTGCAGATTTTTCTCCTTAAAATTTTATTATCTATTATCTAAATCTTAGTGCATTTCCCAAATATATTTTACACAATTTCTTATTTGGTGGTATTAGGAGGTGAGACTTTTGGAGAGTTGGAGGGGTTGTGTCTGTACTAAATGTGATTAGTGCTTTTTCTATTAAAGACCATATGTATTTCTACCATTCCCTGTGACAGCACACAGCTGCCTATATATACAAGGAAGAAAGCCTGCACCATACACCAACTCTATCTGTATCTTGAAGAGGAACTCCTTAACCTCCAGAGTGGTGAGATGTGTCCTTTAATTGTTAAGAATGACATCATCTATGATGTCATTGTCGTCTTGATAAGAAGTAAGCATTAGAGGTTTTGTGGGTTTTAGTGGAGACCCAGTGCAGAAAGTGAACCTTTCTCCATTTCAGATATCTTGCCATTGTTCAGAGTGGAGGAGATCTTGTGGCTAAGCACCATGGTAGGGGCAGAGACTGCTGGAGCTCCAGCCAGCTGCATATCACCCTGCTGGCTCCCTGTCCACCAGTTTTTTCCCCACATGTACCCCAGCCATTACATCTCTAGGTACACCTAATAACTAACTTTCAAGCTGCTCATTCCTTCACCTCTTTCACCTCTCCATTGCATATTTGTTCAATGAAGTGTCAAGTCAGGCAGCAGATTTAAGTAGCTATTAAAATAATTAGTATTTTTAACATAGAGGATGGAAGCTGTGAACATTTCTGCATGGTTAGTAATTTCCATGTAAAATTAATTTATAAAAGTGCAGAATGTCTTCACTAAAAAGAAAGAGAGAGAGAGAGAGAGAGAGAGAGAGAGAGAGAGAGAGAGAGAGAGAGAGAACTAAGAGCAAATATCTCTTTCAACATTTCCATAATCTATTTTCTCTTTTTATTCTCCAAAATCTAAATAATTATAAGCACAGCATCTCTTATTGTTGTATAAACATTTTTAATACTTTCGTATGTATACTCCTTTGTACTCTGTTATGCCTTTTGCTTAGGGTAGTTACCGCTGCTTGTCTTCAAGTTTGTCACTTGTTTTTCTTGCTTGTTGTATCAGTAAGACCTTGACATTATTTTCATATCCATGGCAGAAACTAGTGGAAAGGGTTTATCTTCATTAAGGTTTCAATTTCTGGGATGAAACATCTTGTCCAAAAGCCAGTTGGGGAAGTTAAATGTTTAATATGTCTTATATTTTCATATTGTAGTCCATCACTGAAGGAGAGCAGGACTGTGGGATTCAAAACCATGCCAGGAAGTTTGGTAAAGTAGAACAGGTCCAGGCCCAGAGACATGTTGGGCACACACACCTGAGGCTTAGGTCACTCCCAGCTCCCTGACAGACTCCAGACTTAGAACACGCATGCCATTCTTCTCACATAAGAGACTTGACTACAGGTAATATAGGGTCAAGACAGAGATCTCCTTGCTAATGAGGCACCTAGAGGCCTGGAGGGTGTAGCCAATAAGTTTTTTCTAGACATTCCTCCCCAAAAAAAGTTATTTAATTTAATGTCAGGGCCATCCTGAGAAGTGGGACACGGTTTTAAACATCCACTTTCTGCCATGACAATAAATGTCTTAAAACCATGGACTGCCTCATTTAATCCAGATCCACTGTGGTGAGCCATGGAGAAGGCCTTTGCCTAGAGAATTGCAGTCTAGTCTTCCATAGAAGGCCTCTCTGTACTCCAGCCACAACTACTACCAAGGTTGCCACCGTCAAGCCAAGGACTCGCCCCAAGGGACCAGGCAGAGCTCCCCTTCCCACCCTACCCTTGCCCCTGATGAGACTCAGCGCGCTGTCCCAGACTCTGCTCTTACCTCTTCCACTACTTGCAGTGATGCCTGGCTTTCCAAGGGTCTGAGAACCCCAGTGGTTCGTTGTATGCATGGGGAGCCTACTCCTGCATTCCCACATCTCAGACTGTGCTTCCCCACTCCCAAGCAATGTTCTGGTGCTTCTCTACAGCCCACACCTGACCCTACATGGGTAAGAACAGTCAAATTCCTTGCATTCCCCCTCCCCAAGAGGCTGCCCTACACAGGGCAGAAACTAAAACAGCAACACCTAGAGCTGATGAAGAGGCCATGGTAGGGTGTTGCTTACTGGCTTGCTCATTTTAACTTGATTAACCTGATTTCTTTTAGAACCTAGGACCACCAGGCCAGCATGGCACCATCTGTATTGGGCTACCCTTCCCCCACGAATCCCTAATTAAGAAAATATCCTGTTGCTGAATCATATGTAGAAATTTACTCAATCCCAGTTCCCCTTTTTCAAATAAATCTAATTTGTGTCATGTTGACTCCCCAGCCAAGAATATATGTTTGGTGTTGTGGTATGAGCGACTTCAGTCCAGGGGGAAGATATGGAATACTGGGATGCTAAATGAATGGCAGCCGAAAGGCAGAAAGAAGGACTGGGCACAAGTATCCTTTCTTCTCTTCTCACATATAGTATACCTGAGCTCTCAGACAAGAAGATGGTGTTGCATTCTTTAAACATGCTTTCAGACATACCTTGAGATGCACTTTTAAATGACCTCAGCAACTCTCAAACTCTCAATCTAAACAGTTAAAAATGTTAATGCTTACATTTACTTAGGAATATTTTATTGACTAGCTTGAATTCAGCTTTTTTGTTGCTGTTTTATTATCAATTTAATTTTTTTTTTTTTTTTTTTTTTTTGGCTAGGGACCCTCTCTACTTAACATCTGAGTGAGTCCACATATGTTCTCAACTAAATCACTTAATTAGAACTAATTTGAAGTTTCCGAATTACAACTTTATGAATTGATACTTTAAAATGAAATAGTACACACTAATCAATAGCCATTTATACCACTGTTTCTTTTAGGTCCCAAGCCCTTGCACAGTAAACATTTTCTGTATAACATGACTTAGAATAAGATCATTTGTCAACCAACAATTTCTTATCTGAGAGTTAGAGTCCCGAAGTTCATGGCTAATTTTCACACTCAGTCTGTAGCTGTTCAGTCTAGGACTAAGGGTTGCTTCTTTAAGTCCAATTCAACACTTATATTTAGGTTTTATACTCTTTCTGACATTCAAAAATATTCTCCCTTAACGGATTAAAATAGGAATTCTGTTTGACAAATAAATGTTTCTAATAGATTTAAATGCTTATCAATTATGCGAGTTTTAAAAAGTGTAGTCTTTCTTAGGTCTGAATTTTAAAAAAATCTTTTAAGCTGAATATGGCAGTAAATGTCTTTAAACCCTTAGATATAGACAGAAAGATCTAGGTTTAATGTCATCCTCACAGTGAGTTTGACTCCATGCTGATTTCATAAATGAAATCCTGTCTCAATTCAAGCAAATTCAATTTTACAACCTAATAAAAATAATATATCATTGCACCTATAATTACATGGTATGAAGAGAGTATACAGTGTGTTTCTAAATAGGATCAGGGAAATTTTTATGGCCATCGTTGAATCATGTTTCCTATGTATCTATCCTCAGGACACCATATGAAAATTTGCCAGTTGTAGTCTCCACTTCACATACCTGAATTTTTTTCTCTGTTCGTATATTCTAAACATCTCTTTTTGTTTTATTTTATTGATTAATAGCAATAATGGACCATTTATCATAACTCCCTGGTGATGAATACTCTCTTTTGTAACAGACATAGAATTTCCGAGTGTTTAATAAGATAGGTTCATGTCTCCTGCTAACTAGAAGACATTGTAGTGTTCTGTAGTGATTTTCTTCATGATGTTCTTATTTTCCCAAATTTGTGAAGCTATCACAAACTTATTTCCTACTGCACAGCTTCTGGTCTACAGCATGAAGCCTGTAGGAGCCAAATTCTACTCTTCCTTCACTCTAGAAATCTGATAGAGAAGATCTTCATGGTCATCCAACCATACCATGCTATTCATTTCTTTCTCCCTGCTTTGGCTTTATAGATACCTTTGTGTAGCTACATTTTCAGACAGAAGGCCTAAAAACCTTCCAACAGAATGTCTTCCAAGACTATTGAATGCACATTACTTATTTTGTGTCAACAATCTCTTTATTCACAGCTGGAGACTACAAAAGTTTTTTGGTTTTGTTTTTTTGTTTTTTTGTTTTTTTTTTCCTAAAGGCAGATGATTTTTTTAGTCTGTGCTGAGAGTGAGCCATGCATGCAAAGGTTCCTAGCCATAACATTTACCTTATTTCTGAACTTAGGCTAAGAAGTATTCATTCCCTTTTCCCTAAGGTTTAGATCTGAGTCTGAATGAAATATTTGACAAAAACTGAGAGTGTATCTTCTTCTGTTTACAGACTGTAGTGGAGTAGACTTAAGGTTATAGTGAGAGACTGTGGACAGAGAATTGCATACAGCACAAGAAATATTTTTTTATGCTGTAAGTATACTTTAAATATATCAAAAAAAAACAGATGGTTCCATGTAAATCTTTGGTAAGAACACATTACTGGAGCTAGGAAGATATCTTTATAGATGAAGAAAGCATTTGTAGTGCAAACATAAGGAACTGATTTAACATTTTCAGAACATGAAGGTATTTACACCTTCAGTCCCAAGGCTCTGAGAGAAGTTGGGAATTGGAGATAGAAGAATTCATGGAAGTTTATATACGAGAAATCCTAGCGTACACCGTGGAAAGAAACCAGAATCCCTTTTTCAAACAAGAAGAAAGACAAGGTTCAGAATCAGTTGTCCTTTTACCTACACATGTGTGCTACAGCCATTCACGTCCTCATTAGCATTCATGAATGCACACACATAAATATACACATATCATGAACAAAGATATAAAATAAAAACACACCTCGGAAAATTCCCTTTGACTTTTATAATTAAATTCCACTTTTTGTTACTATATTAATTAAATATACTTCGGTGTTAAAGATGTACTTTTTGAGATTGTAAATTGTTTCTACATTTCCTGTTCTTCCTCAAAACTCTCTCATATACCTCTTCCCATTCTTCTTCAAATTCATCCCCTCTTTTTGCATATTTCATGCATATTTGTTTTGTATTTACATATATATTTCCAAATAAAGCCTGTTAAGTCTATATATTCCTTGCTTATATGTATTTAAGGCTGGCCATTTGACACTGGACAACCCACTGGTATTCTTTTCCCTGGAAGGATCACCTCTTCCACTCCTAGCTTTACTCTGCTGTCTGGAGTTCTTGTGTAGGACTGAAATCTTTTGGTCTTTTCATCTTATATGGGGTATTTATTGGTGTCATCTGTGTTCATTTGGGCAGTCATTTTGGAGAGGACATGAATTCAGTTTCTGGTGTTTCTAGGAGATATAATCTCATAGCAAATGCCCCAATCAACTGACTCCTACAATCTTTCTTTCCCTTTTCTACAATGATCCTTGAATGTGTCAGGGTTTTGCATAGAAAACAAGAAAGCATCTTCAAAACATGATGCTCTAAAAATTAGATGTTCACATGAAAAAGAATGGGATTCCAACCATATCTATCACCTTGCACAAAAAGTAACTCCAAATTGATCATGATCTAAACCTCAAAACCTGAAACACTTAAATGGATTGAAGAAAAGAAAAGGAAGGCCCTCCATGATTTAGATGTACATGAAGAGGACTGTATTTCACAAAGAAATAAGGCCAGCAATTGACATGAGGGACTTCTTGAAAATAAAAGGTCCTTAGCTAGGGCACGCATGGTGGTGCACGACTTTAATCCCAGCACTTGGGAGGCAAAGTCAGGTGAATTTCTGAGTTTGAGACCAACCAGGTCTACAAAGTGAGTTCCAGGACAGCCAGGGCTATACACAGAAACCCTGTCTCAGAAAAAAAAAAAAAAAAAAAAAAAGGCTTAGCTACAGAAATACTTGTTAGACAGCTTATGTAACATAAGATTTCTAATTATGGAAGCTATAACTGTCTATATATTTGTGAACTTTTGTTGAGATAAACATCACATTTAAAATGCATGCTCATATGCATGAGAAGGCAAACAATTTTTAGTAGCTGATGACATAGGCTCAATGTCTATGCAGGATAATTAAACTCCTCAGAAGAGCTTCTTGATTCTATATATATACTTTTTTTTTTTTTTTTTTTTTTGGTTTTGGAGCACAACATTATGTTCTGTAAATTCATGTTAGGTAACCATGCAATTGTATTGTAGGAACTGTTCAATGAGAAAAAAAAAAAAAAAAAAAAAAAAAAAAAAAAAAAAAAAAAACGGCTTGCCATACATGCAGGAAGATCTGAGATTCAGGTTTCCAGAACTCCCACAAAAGTTCAGTGTGAGATTGGCATTTGTAGTTCCAGAAATCTAGGACTTGGGAAGAGGTATATCCTCAGAGGCCTGTGAGCAGTCTGTCTTCCTGAAACCACAAGTTCCAGTTGGCAAACCAGTGTCAAAATATAAGGAGGAGAACAATAGAAGAAGATATGTGACATTAACCACTGACTTCACCACAGATAAGAAGAGCATCACAACCATGTGGATACAGGGACATATGCCAAGCAGAAGAAAGACACTGGGGAGTGGGGATGAACAAGTACTAACAAAATCATATACAAAAACAGTTTGTAATAGTCTAAATAAACTTAATTTTGTTTGTGATCACTAATTTAGGGTTACCAACTGGAAATTTTTTCCAAAGTTAAGTGCAGCAGCGTCACTTTAAAATACAAAAAAAAAAAAAATCATTTTATCTTATCTCTAAATGTACTAGAAATTAATGCCTAAAGTATGCTTTTATATGGATAATTTGCTATTTCCCTTGTTTTAAAATCTATAGAAACCATCTGTAGTTTAAAATTATTTAATAGTATTTGTTATACATAGTTCTAAAAGAAGTGAAAAATCATTGTACATTTAAAAGTGATATTGCTTTTCTATTAATCTTGAAACTCATATCCTTATGACTATAGAGTTTAACCACTGAGCCATCTCTGCAGGACAAGAAATAACAAAGGCAAACATCTAGCTGGGAAGCAGCTTAATGGGTAGGACAAACATTTGTATGTTTCAACTATTTCCTAATGAGTTTTTAATTTGAAGAGTATAAGGACAACTTGTAAGAAGAAAGGCTTTTGGGGGATTTCATCTCAGAGGAAAAAAACCTACCACCAGTGGTAGGAGTAGCAAGGAGTAGCAAGGCATGGGAGCTGGAGAAGTGAGCTCTCAGCTTAAAAATAGGAAGCCTAGAAAGTCTTGGGGATAGTTGCAAGCTTTGAAACCTCAAAGATCTACCCTAGTGACTCAGTTTTTCAAGTAAAGCCACATCTACAATGTCTCTCCCCCCAAATATTATCCATTGGTTCCCAAGTATTTAAATCCCACCCAATAATAAGCCACCAAAATAAACATAACAAGCACATGCACATCCTATAAATGTATGCATATGCAAGTGCAAACATAGTTGAATTTGCGGGGGCCAAATATCTTCCCATTCATCTATATCTTTGGTGCTTGAATCTCTATGGCTCTTCCAATTAAAATGTAAAGTCTATTTATTCAAAGTGGCCATATAATATGTTGTCAAGGAAACAGGGCATGTGGAATATTACCATAAGGATGCTTGAAATAAAATAATATAGTAATAGAAAATAGTTTATAAAATTCTTCATAATCATTAAAAAATGCAGCAAGAAATTTTATTAAGTTTCATAAAATTTCCAAAAAAGTAGAAAGACGTAGAAAAGAAGAACTGTATGAATAGTTTTATTGTAGATTTATTTATAAATTCATAAGAAGTTGCAACAATCCTCTGTTTTTCTGTGTAAGAATTGCTAGGCCAAGCAAACTCTGGACTGACATATGAAATATTATTTCCTGCTAAATAATAGAGGAAAAACACAAGTTGAATGAATTAGAGCAAATGAATATTCTTTTTAGACTGAAAAGCAGCCCCAAAGTACAGTAGTGCAGTTAACACACACACACACACACACACACACACACACACATACACACACACACACACATAAACACACACACACACACACACACCATGACCTCCATGTTTCTACATTTACTGTATCATCTAAAGATAAATAATTTAGGTATGTTTAACTAGAGAAAAGATATGCAGAATGATAGATGTATTTAACACTTCACTATTTTAAGTCAGTTGACACTCAGAATAGTTTTAACATATCATAACAGGGATAAGATGAACAGTGTGTTTGTGTGTTTGTGTGTAGATAGAAAATTGTGCCATTAAAAAGTAGAAGATACATCCTCTTAAATAACAGGTGACATTATAGGGTACATTGCATTCCTAAGACATAAACAAGAAGCTATTTTTATCAAAATGTTTACTTATGGAAAATCCCAGAAAACAAGTATAGGGCATACCATGATTTTAATCTCACTGCCCATATTTAGTAGATAAAGTTCAAAATATATCACTTAAAGTTGGACTGAAGTAATTAAACATCAATTTAATAAATTATCTTTCAAATATGCCCATAACAGAAATAAGAACCAATTGTGAAGAAAAGTATTTGTGATACCCTGCAGCTACTGACTTGATTCCATGTACTTAAATATGACATTCTTAAGCACACACACACACACACACACACACACACACACACACACACAGAAACACACATTTAGTACAACCCTAGGTGAAAATACATGCAGCATATCTTATGGAAACAAATGGCCTAGTCGGCCATCACTGCAAAGAGAGGCCCATTGGACTTGCAAACTTTAGATTCCCCAGTACAGGGGAACGCCAGGGCCAAAAATGGGGAGTGGGTGGGTAGGGGATTGGGGGGGTGGGTATGGGGGACCTTTGGGATAGCATTGAAAATGTAAACGAGGAAAATACCTAATAAAAAAAAAGAAAAAGAAAAAAATCAAATGTAAATATCAGGAGAACCCCCTTTTTACTTGTTTAAACAGCATTTTTAATTTAAAGTTTAAATTAGCATATAGAGTATGTTTATTGCATTTTTAAACAAAGAATGCTTTTCTTATTTCTCTTTCTCACTTTGTCTTACCTCTGTACTCTGTAGGCTTCTCCCTGTGTCATAGCTTCCTTTCCATGTTCATTTCACACTTGTCTCATTGTTCAACTTCTGCTCCAAACTCTAAAAGCTCTCATGATGTCTAGTATCACAGCCTATATTCACACTCACCCCCACATACACATACACATGTAAACAAGCTGTGATCCACATATGAGAGAGATACACATTTTTTATGGTTTTATGAATTTATATACTGACTCTTTGATCTCTTTTATTCTTTCTTTATTATTTTTCTTATTCACTTTACATCTCTATCACTGTCACCCTTCCAGTAACCACACACAAGTCTTCCACCATCCCCCTTCTTCTCTGAGCCAGTAGGGCCCTGCCCTGACTATCACCTGACCTTGGCACTTCAAGTGTCTGGGAGGTTAGGTGCTTCCTCTCTCACTGAGGCCAGAAAAGGCAGCCCGGCTAGTAGAACATATCCCACATACAAGCAACAGCTTTTCAGATAGACCCCATGTTCCAGTTTTGCGTTACCCACTGGACTCCCTTTTAAAAACAAAACATTTTTATTGATAGAGGTAAAAGCAAATTTGTGGATTTGGGCCATGTGATTCTAGGAACAAAGATGCTGCTCAGGAGATAAATAAAGTAATGACACCAGAGAAAGCATATTTAAGAAACACTAGTAGAACAATTTTCTACAAAAAGGATTCCAGGATGACCAAGGCTGTTGTCTCAAAAACAAAACAAACAAACAAAAACAAAGAACAAAAAAAAAAGCAATAAGAAAAATAAAACATTACAAATACTTAGACAAGGATATAAACTTAGCTTTAAACCTAGTATACCTGAAGTTTAAAGATCACTATATATGTATAGGCCTGGAGATGTGGCTCAATGATTGACAGCACATACTTTTCTTCTGTAGGCTCCAGAACCCACTCAGGGCACCCCACATCTACATGTCTCTCCAGTTCCAGTGACCATGATGCTCTCTTCTAGCATACATGCTGCCTACACTTGCAGAGTACACATTCTACTCAAAACACACACACACACACACACACACACACACACAAACACACACACACACACACACACACACATACATACACATAAAGTAATTAATCAAACTTTTAAAAATAATACATAGTTTTGAAAATATGCGTGAATATACATGTGAGTTGTATATATATTAGAAAGACAGGAACATTGTAAAGCTTAAGTAAGCTAACACACTTAAAACATAGAAATTGTAAAGCCAGGAAAAAAATAGACAAATGAGATTTTAAGATCAAACTCTCCTTCGAAAGATAAATTTACCACATTAAAAAGCCCAAGCTCTGAGAAGAAAATATATACTTGACATAAAATTTGTCTCTAGAATCAATATACAATTTTAATAACATAGTAACCGAGATGCAAAAGTTGCCAACACACAGTTTACAGAAGGCATCCCGCTAAAGAATATATATGAGTATCCATTACCACATGAAAATGTTCTTGAAATTGTTACTCAGCAGAAAAATACAAATTATAACCACAGAAGTCTTTACATGTGAGAATGCCTGAGTAAAAATCTGTAGAATGCTTAAGAGTGATGGTACCTGCTCAGAAAACAGTTAGAACTCTTATATTGCTAGGGGAAAAAAAATTAACACACTGTCTTTGGCAACAATTTGGCCTTTTTTATCCTCTTACTACCAGTCTGGGTATTTTACTCCTCAGTATGTATTCAAATGCTTACAAGCATGTGTCCACATAATCATTCAGACAGAATGCTTCAGCAGTTTATCATAACAGTTAAAAAATGAAAATCTTCCAAATACCTATCAGTGAGAAATAACATATTGAGATTGGATCGTAGATAAAAGTGAGAGTGCCAGCCAAAAATTTTTGATTCATTCAAGAATCATTCAATTAAATGAGGTGATCTTTGCATATCTACTGCTAAGAAAAATTCTATATAGGCTACAATGAATATTTTAAAACATTTCCTTTCTTTGCTCTGTGTACTTGTTCATGTGTGTATTCATGTGTGTGTGAGTGCACATGTGTGTATTTATGTATCCGTGTGTGTGTGTATGAATATACACATACACATGTAGAGGCTAGAAGACAACCTCATATATCGTTCTATGTTGCCGTCCACGTTTTCCTTTTGAGACAATCTCTCAATGGCCTACAACCAGCCTAGTTGGCTAGGGTATATGGCCAGCTGGCTTCAGGGACCCTCCTGTCTTCTGTCTTTCTGACTTTTACTTTTTACTGTGCTGACAAAAACAGCTCACTAGACATCTCTCAAGCCTTTATTATATATATATATATATATATATATATATATATATATATATATATATGCTAAGGTAGATAATTATAATATTACATGCAGTATTATATAATGTATACAGTATTCAAAATTTGACCAAACCAGCCTAGGACAAAAAAAAATCAGATCATTTGATACTAAGATTTGTTTGGGAATGATAATGAAATAACTTACTTCGGTACTTACATATAATGGCATTCATTTAAGAAATTGCTCATATTTTTAATTTATTCATTTAAAAATACAAAGTATTTTAAGTAACTCCTAATTAAACAAAATTAAAAATATGATGATAGTCAAGTTTCCACAAAACTACATTTTGTCTCTGTTATCAGCATCTTATATAAGTATGGTACATATCTCTCAGTTACATACACAGAGGGTACATTGATTTAACAAATTCCACACTTGAACAACTTTCTATTGTTGGAAATATTAAAAAGAAAGCACCAATATCCCGTGTTTCACCCTGCTACTCTCAGCCCGGTTTGTCTGGTAGGCATGTTCTTTATCTGGTGGAGATTCTCTCGCCCAAAGCTCCTGAAAAATATCTACACCCAGCTTGCTAAATTCCTACTGATGGGTCATTGTCCTGCCACCTCCCATGCTGCAAAATTCCCACTGCCTTTGTAGTGCACTTCAGGCAAACCCACACTATGCCCCAGTAATTTTCTCTCTTGAACCCAGACAAGCTGCCTCTCCGCATTTGAAACCAGGATACACTTGTTATTACATCTTTTCCTTACACTATCCCTATCCAAAATGGCCTAACTCTCTCCTGCTCACTCTCTTCCTCTGTCCAACCCACAAGTCCTGCTTACTCACCCAGTGATTGGCTCCTTTATTCATTAGGGGATGGTTCGCAAGAAGTCACATGAGTACATGACTCACTCCTCATTTGCAGCCCCTCCCAGGAGAGCAGAATTACCACCAAAATACAAGCAACCCCAGGGCTATTCATAACAATTGTCCTTAATTTCTATTTGACATATGTTTTTCTCCGTAAGAAACTTACGTATTGCATCAAGATAAAACTTGTAACTGCTTCTTCAGCTTCTCTGGGCTCTAATAACTTCTCATATCCTTTTTACTTTTAGAACCTTAGAGAGAACTGGAGGCTTACTTATCAACTATTTTTTGAAAATGTTCCTGTACTGAAACATATTCTATATTCTTGTGTATTTAGAAGAATGCTATATAGGTTTAGGAAAAAAGACCAATAAGATAAGGTTTTATTCTTATAATGCTCAATAAAGGAATCACATAGCAGGGTAGTTACCAAGCAAACATTGGAAACATTATGAGCCTGAGGTACCATGTATCAGATTTCCGTTCTGCAAATTTACTTTCAAATCTGTTGATATTCCAAATTCTTCCCCAGGATGCCTATAACTGGTAGTTAAGATTTTTTTTTTGCATTCTCAGATGTCATGAATGGAAATTAGAGTACCTTTGTATGAAGCTAGTGTGAAAATATATTGCTTCCCAAAAGTTGCAGCTAAGCAGTTTCTAAGTCCCAAACTAGATCACTGTATGCCTTGAGGCATTGGTTACTATTTGTCTTTAGGCTGCTGTCAGGTTGTTACTCTAACATATTAGACTCCAGAAGGGCAGAGCACATCTGTGAATATCCAGACTAACCTATCTGTCTGTGTTCCAGGTGGTAATATGCCTCACCACCTCAGTTATCCAAAAGATCCAAAGAAAGCAATTTGTTTTCATTCCATTTTGATGTTTCTTCTTGGAAGAAACGAAGTGATTCCTTCCAAATTCTTCATACATTGGAAGCTTAACTGAGTAGTTAGCAGCACAGTTTGCATGTAATTCATATCTTAAAAACAAAAAAGATATGTACAAATAAATCATAACTGGTTTACTTAGTACATATCATGGCAGAAATATCTAATACAAAAAGTTAATACATATGAGATCCTTTACAGATATGTATTCCACTGGACTGTACCAGCATGTTAGGTTCCACAGTATGCTTGGTTATATTGGAAAATGTCTTATAATTCTCACATATGTCATGTTCAATTGATTTCATCGGTAGAGGGATTTTTATGATTGATCATCTTTTGAATTACCTAAAATACCAACTGTTGGATAAATATTATATATATATATATATGCATATATATATAATTTAATAATATATAAAAAACCAAAAATAAATTTATTATAAATGTAATTAGATTGTCACCCTTTATCCAACAGTGATATCAATCATTGAATGAATAGAACAGAAGTATGGAAAAGAAACCCCACAGTTTTATATAAAGCCTGCTTCTTATGAACACAAAGGAGCACATTTTTCTTTTCTATAAATAATCTGAGGGACTTAAACTTTTAGCAGTTTATTTTCTTTATAAATATTGAATAATTTGTAAGCATTGTTTAATGAAAGAATTTTGAGAATATATTACTTACATACCTCTGAATCTCCTGGATTGGTTTAGCATAAGTCAAATAATATACCAAAAATCAGAGGTAAACATACTCTCTTAAATAATTATTTATAGTTTATCCAACAAAGGCTTGAATCCACTGGTTTTTCTAAGAAACAAGACTTTAGGACTTAGTTAAAAATTGTTTTTAACCAAGTTCTATATCTTATTAAAAGAGTAGTAACAATTGATACAGGGAATTATAAATTTTAGTTTAGTTTTCTGCCTTACTAATTTTCAATATTTTACAATATTATATATTTTTTCTATGAACTAGAATGAATAATCTAACTCATTACAAGGTAGCCCTTTCTCTACATTGATGCATATGGCTATAACCTTGATACATTTGGACATTTGTTATAGTCAGTAAAAGCCACAACCAGTAAACATGGGTGCATTGCCTGTATAGTACTGAACAAGGTAAATGGAGCCCTTCTCTGGGCCTATGTACTTTGATGGTGACAATGGTGTGGGGAGCGGGTGTGGCGGCAGTCCCAAAGGCGCCAGGGACTGCAGCTAAGTCATATGACTTGCACCTGACTTCCTCATATAAGACACAAACATCTTGAGTGCTGCGCAGGTGTACCAGGATACAGGTGAATCCAATTTGGTGGAGATTTGCCCCTGCTGCCCTGATTAGCTGAAGCCTCGTGACTGGCGAGGTGGCGTGGCCTGCTGTGCGTGGATGGGAACTGAGAGTATAAAAGAGTGAGAGGCCCAGGGTTCGGGGGAGATATAAACAGGGGAGATATAAACAGGGGAGATATAAACAAGGGAGATATATGGAGAAAGAAGAAACAGGACTGAATAAATGTGTGCAGAAGGATCCTGTAGCAGCGTCGTTCTTCCTGGCCAGTTGAGCATGCGCAACAGTTGGTGCCGAAACCCGGGAAAAGAAACATCTTCAGGCAAGAGCGAAGACCCCCTGCTACAGGGAGGATTCAGAACTGCATCACGGGGAAGGAGAGGTTAATAAAGGTTCCTGTAAAACAGACTGTTGAGAAGGATCTGGCGTGGATTCAGAACTCTTCAGCTGGGGAACGGTACTGATGAAGAGAAAGAAGAAAGATGAAGACTGAATAAACTGCTGTTAGAAGGACTGGTGGTCGCGTCGTTCTTGCTGGTCGAGAGCGGGCGCGACAATTGGTGGCCCGTACGGGGAACCGACTCCCCCACCGAGTTCAGAACTTTCAGCAGTCAGTGGTTGCTGGCAGGGTAAGTTCACAGTGAGTGAAACTTGGAACCCCAGGAGTTTAGGAAGGACCTCGGATAAAATAGAGGTGAGCATAAAGTTGCCAGGAAGTAGGCACAAAGTAACCCAGGAGTTTGGGAAGGACCTCGGATAAAATAGAGGCAAATATAAAGTTGCCAGGAAGCAGGCTTTGGGACAAGTTAAGGTTCACGGTTTCAGGATAGATTAAGGAAGTATGATAACCTCAGTGTAGTGATCAAGAGATCCTCGCTGTGTAGTTATGCTTTTTTCTCCCATTGGCCCTTTGTGGGTAGGTCTGATAGTTTTGGTCTTGTTTGTTCTGATATATGGACTCTGTTACTGTTTGAAACTGTGTGTAGAGGCAGTCAAGACAGGTCAGAAAATCCTTATAGAGCAACAAGAAAGTATGTCGGAAAAAGAGAAGGGCTTAAAAAGAAAAAGGAAAAAGAAAGGAGACACAGTGTTATCAGGTGGACAGAAAGGACAAAATAAAAGAGCTGAGGCGGAGGAGGAAGGCGAATTAGCTTCTGTGCCGCCTCCCTATGCCTCCTCAGCAGCCACCTGTAGGTGGACCTTCTGTCTGGAGATTTGGAGAGGATCAACCAGATTCAGTGTTGACATGGGCGAGAGGGTCTGTTTGTGTGTTTCCACAGGACCAGATGGAACCTCTTTGGGTGCCGGAGACATTGGTGAGACGCTGCAAGAATGAGGCTCCTGATCCAGTTGCCCCTGTGGATGTGGTGGATGATCCCACAAGCACAAAGGATGGAGCCGAGATGAGAGATCCTTTCGGTATTCCAGAAGCCGATACCAGCTCGACATGACGTTCAAATTTTTCCATGCCTTTTTGATCCCTGAATTCCCCTTAAAGAGATAGCCCCTCTGGCTATCTATCCCTTGCTTCAGGGAAGATGAGTGGGGATGAGAGCCCTGGGATGTATGCTTGTTATAGTGTGTGTGTGTTGTGTGTTTGACACGTGTTAGGTGCAGAGTGTGTGGGCCCGCACTTTCGCCATGGTAGCGTAGGCTTTTGCTGCAGTGGAGGCGGGACAATCTCCTCAGATTCGGTTTGCCACTCTAAAAGAAATTATGCTGCGTTATGCCGTGGGGTGCGAGGCTAAGCACTGCACAGAGGATAGCTGCTGTTGGCATCCTGTGGAAGGCATGTCTGATTGCATGAAGGTTCAGTGTCCTAGTTCCCTTCCCTCAGGAAAAACGACACGGGAGCTGGCCAAGACCTCTCTGGGTGATGAGCCTAAGGGATGGTTTTGTGTAGGGCCCCTATGCTTGCACACTGGGGATCAGACCTCTACCTTCACCCATGAGGCTTGCTTGCAGCAATTAAGATCTGGCCATAAGTTAATTAACATCCTGGCCTTTTGATGCACCTGCCGCAAGCAAAACACAATCTCCCCAGGTGTGGCTTGGCATGATAGAGAGGTAGTCAGTGATAAGACTCCCTGGGCATGTCACCAACCTAAGACAGGGATCAAACCAATGCTGTTTGTCACCCAAGGACGGGTAAGGGGCATGGCTGCGGGGGGCTATCTACAGACATTCTCTCTGCCAAAAAAGAAAAAAGGGGGAATTGTGGGGAGCGGGTGTGGCGGCAGTCCCAAAGGCGCCAGGGACTGCAGCTAAGTCATATGACTTGCACCTGACTTCCTCATATAAGACACAAACATCTTGAGTGCTGCGCAGGTGTACCAGGATACAGGTGAATCCAATTTGGTGGAGATTTGCCCCTGCTGCCCTGATTAGCTGAAGCCTCGTGACTGGCGAGGTGGCGTGGCCTGCTGTGCGTGGATGGGAACTGAGAGTATAAAAGAGTGAGAGGCCCAGGGTTCGGGGGAGATATAAACAGGGGAGATATAAACAGGGGAGATATAAACAAGGGAGATATATGGAGAAAGAAGAAACAGGACTGAATAAATGTGTGCAGAAGGATCCTGTAGCAGCGTCGTTCTTCCTGGCCAGTTGAGCGCGCGTAAGACAATGGGTCAGAGACACAGGTTCTGACAGCATCCTGTTGGCAAAACGACTTGCCAAAGAAATAATCCAACCCTGTTGGATCTTATTCAACATGCCACTTCCACCATTGACTATGGAGAAAACAACCAAAGAGAACTGTGTAGAAAGCATAGTATCAGGCTTGTGTTCACCCTTGTGCTATGTCCCTCAAGTGAGGCAGGAGCAGGAAGAACCCACAGAGCTGAAAGAGTTGCTGCACTATGGAGTCTGCATGTCTTAGGATGCCTTTGCCACAGAATACATAGGAAAGTTCCAAAAATTCTGAGCAAGAGGGTGCTGAGAAATCAACACAGATTTAGTTAGATTAATTTTTACAGCTACAAGACACTTTTAAAAATTAAGTTATCAATGTAAATGTTTTTAAAATAAGATAACTCCTTCTACAGGACAAAATCTTGCCATCTTTGATATAGAGAGAAACAAAAAATAGTGCTGTTTAAGGCGACAGTGAAAGTTAAGAATCTTAAATGTTTTATTTATTTGTTTTTGTGTTTAGTTTTGTAATCGAAAATCTGTAACTCTGGGACAGCATTATTATTTCCATATCACCTACTGTCTCTGAACCCCTGATTAATACATCCTCTACTTTCTGGTTCTGAGTTTCATTTATTTAGAGAATTAAGGCAAATGTAGCAATAGTGTTCCATAACTCAATTCTAGGGAAACATGAACACAGATCTACTCACATCTGATTGTGAATCAATTACAGACAAAAGGAATGGTGCAAGGGTACCTCCAAAGACTCCTTTGATAAACCAATAATTTTTCCAGGGTGATTTGCAGATGTATTTAAGAGGGATTGGTTATAGGAGCAGACTATGTTTAAGTAATTTGCCTTTTTGATCTTTGAGAGGAATTTTAATCCAGCTACATGGCTGCACTAGCAAAGGATCACATCCAAAAAAATGTTTGTCTGTTTGATCTGGTAGGATTTCATACATGTCACATACCTTTAATTTCCATCTGGTTTGAATACTGGTATGCTACTAGTATACAACTTTAAGTTAAAATTAATTTGTAGAAGGAAGCAGCTATGTTTGAAAGTGATATCTAAGTGAAGGACACACAAAGTGATGAGTCAGAGAAAGATTTGACAAAATGAGAAAGGATATGCTCAACTCTCATGGAAACAGCTCATGAAAAAGGATCTATCATGACTGTTACCCGAAAGACCAAACAAGCAGAAGAAAGAGTAAGATGCAGATATTTACACTCAACCAGTGGACAGAATCTGGTAAGCCCTGTGGTTGAATTAGGGAAAAGCTAGAAGACGCTGAGGAGGAGGACAACCCTGTAGGAGGACCAGCAGTCTCAATTAAGCTGGATCTCTGAGTTCTCTCCGACACTGGACCACAAAACAGGTAGCATCCACCAGCTAATATGAGACCCTCAACACACATACAGTAGAGGACTGCCAAATTTGGGTTCAGTCAGAGAAGATGCACCTAACCCTCAAGAGACTAGAGGCCCAAGGGACTTTAGAGGTCTGGTGGGGTGGTGGTGGTAAAAGAACATTCTCATGGAGACAGACAGGCAGGTAAGAGGTATGGGATGTGGAACAGTTGGAGAGTGGGCTGGAAGGGGATTAAAATCTGGAGTGTTAAAAGAAAGAAATAAAAAGTAATAATAAAGAGAGAGAGAGAGAGAGAGAGAGAGAGAGAGAGAGAGAAGCAGAGGGAAAGTCAGCCAGTTGGGAGTCACTTCAGTGAGTGCAGTACAGTGGAGTTGAGTTTATTTGTGAGGTAATGCAATTCAGTGCAGGTCAGGAGAGGCAGTTGAAGCTAGAGAATAAGAAAGAGCCAGGAAATTACAACAAATTGCAAGAGTTATTGGTAGTCATCAGAGAAATTAAGTGAAAAGCTGAGAGAATCCAGATTGAATTAGTCAGCTTGGAGAGGAGAGGAGTTTGATCCAGAACAGCTGAGTTGAACCTCCTAGCCAGTTTAGAAAGTAGAGCCAGGCAGAGGTGGTGCATGCCTTTAATCTCAGCACTTGGGAGGCAAAGACAGGTGGATTTCTGAGTTCAAGGCTAGCCTGGTCTACAGAGTGAGTTCCAGGACAGCCAGGGCTACATAGAGACACCCTGTCTTAAAAAAAAAAAAACAAAACAAAACAAAAAACAAAAAAAAAAAACAAAACAAATACAAAAACAAAAACAAAAACAAAACAAAATAGAGAGGGTAGACTTACTCAATAGTAAGACTCTGAGTCAACAATTACATCAGGTGAATTAAAGTTACTTTAACAGATCTTGTTTCTTCTTACAATATAAAAGCAAAGGTAATTTGGTTATATAATGGTAAATTGTATCTACATGCAGAAATAATTATTGGGTTTTAAAATTAAACATCTCAAATTTGTGCTTACCTTTTTGAGTCTCATACATAACTGTAAAAATTTACCACACATGGTCATCTTAATTAGATCTCGCTTGTTTGTAGAACAAAATTCTGCACATTGTTTACAAATTAAGAATTAATATGAAGTAGTAATTTAAATAGCATTTATATTCCTCTTTATTATTATTATAAGTCTATTTTATCATGTGAGCAGTATTGAAAGAATGAATTTATGAAATTCCTAAGCAAATGGATGGACCTGGAGGGCATCATCCTGAGTGAGGTAACCCAATCACAAAGGAACTCTCACAATATGTACTCACTGATAAGTGGATATTAGCCCAGAAACTTAGGATACCCAAGATATAAGATACAATTTGCTAAACACATTAAACTCAAGAGAACGAAGACCAAAGTGTGGACACTTTGCCCCTTCTTAAAATAGGAAACAAAACACCCATGGAAGGAGTTACAGAGACAAAATTTGGAAGTGTGATGAAAGGATGGACCATCTAGTGATTGCCATATCCAGAGATCCATCCCATGATCAGCTTCCAAACGCTGACACCATTGCATACACTAGCAAGATTTTGCTGAAAGGACCCAGATATAGCTGTCTCTTGTGAGACTATGCCAGGGCCTAGCAAACACAGAAGTGGATGCTCACAGTCAGCTATTGAATGGACCACAGGGCCCCCAATGGAGGAACTAGAGAAAGCACCCAAGGAACTAAAGGGAACTGCAACCCTATAGGTGGAACAACAATATGAACTAGGCAGTACCCCGGAGCTCTTGTCTCTAGCTGCATATGTATCAAAAGATGGCCTAGTCGGCAATCACTGGAAAGAGAGGCCCATTGGACTTGCAAACTTTATATGCCCCAGTAGAGGGGAACGCCAGGGCCAAAAAGGGGGAGTGGGTGGGTAGGGGAGTGCGGGTGGGTGGGTATGGGGGACTTTTGGTATAGCATTGGAAATGTAAATGAGCTAAATACCTAATAAAAAATGGAAAAAAGGAAATGAAAATAAACTTAATGAAAATTGTATATACTTTAAGAAAAGACTTTTACAAATCTCAAAAAATATCTATTTTTCTAGTTTTTTCTTTCCATTCATGAGAAATAAATTTTACTTACATGATCTATAAAATACAATCTTTACAAAACTAACATAGTATACAAGGCATTTTCATTTGAATTTCAGGTATAATAGTAATAAGATATCTAATGATATAAGTAAGTATTCTAACAGACAATAATTAGTGGTATTTAAAGGTTGTTTTACTGCAGCATGTTAAGTACTTCCACTCACATAAAAATGCTTACTCCTATTTAGAACGTTTTCTTTTTCCTTTAGCACCATCCCTTTTAGCAGTAATATTCCATATGCATGACATTTTTATGGCCTCCTTCATGGAAATTGATGAAGAATATATCTGAAATAGATAAGTGTCCTGAAATCAAGCAGTTTAAATGATTATGTTTAGAAAGATAAGTGAACAGCGATCCTTATTCCCTTTTATGCCAGCTGAAGTTGAAAAGCCCTAAATTTTGAGTTTGGTTTATACAAATGTGCTTCACAGCACATACAAGCAGAGTCATTACTGTAAGAATACATTTTGAAGAACAACTTTTCGAAAATAATGATGGAGAAAAGGAAGAGTGGCAGGTGGATAAGACAACTGTCTGGCACCATAATGCTATTTTTATAAGCAGTATAAATAAAAAATGCAGTCAGCATTTGCTGGGGTTTTTTTTTTTTTTTTGACACATTTCCAACAGCAGATTAGACTAAGTTCCTTGCACTGAATAAATGAACTAGAATAGGATGTGAAGCGCTTTGGAAGACATCAACTGGCTTTCATGCCTCTTGCAGACTGAAAAGAGGCGGGGGGGGGGCAAAGTATATTTTCTCTGAAGTTTACTTTTTAAATCCTTTGTTTCATTTCGAATATGACTTACTGTTTTTACTTCTGCTCTTCAGATTACTCCTAGACTCAGACCATTTAGGGTAGTCATTTTTACCCATTGGAGAGATAAAGGATTGTTATGGATTGGGCTTCTCAGGTGGCAAACTGGCAGCAAAAGGGGGTTTTGGCCATATTTAGTCATCAAGCTGCAGTCCTGAATCTCTGTGTAACATAACTCCTCCTGAAATGCAAATCTTTGTAATGGAAAAAAAGAGGCTGTTCACACACAATCTAAAATATAGTTACATGTTTACCAAACATGAGTGCGTTGCAAAAACTATTTTTTTCTACCTGCAGAGAAGTAACAAAACTTTCTCTTAAATTAAATAGATTAAGTACCTAAAATCCAGAAACTGTAACACTCAGGAAAGGAAGTGAAAGGGAATATTCTGTTTCAGTTGTTGATATATTGCTTTAAATAACGAAAATTCCCATGGGAGTATGTTCTTGACTATTTGGTGTCCAGTTGATAAGACAGATTGAGGATTCTCTTTGCTCTTTGCTGTTAACATTGTAACAAATGAATGGAGAAATGGAAAGAAATATTTGAAAATTAGGTAGTAAACAGGCCCTTGAAGTAAACATATATTATGTATCAAAAAAGAATATTTGTTTACTTAGAAAAGAAGAGTGAGACAAATGTAGTCAGAAAATGTGTGTGTGTGTGTGTGTGTGTGTGTGTGTGTGTGTGTGTGTGTATTCAGGGTTTTTGCCCATATGAAGTCTAGGGTATCATATCAGCTAACATAGTGTATTTCTTCTCCTTTTCTCCCTTGAGAAAGCTAGATTGCCTTAGAGCTTGATTGGTGGCCAGTAAGCTACATTTGTTATCTTCTCTCTAGCTACCATAGGGATGATAGTGTGTAATGCCCTATAGCTTTTATAACATGGTATCTTAGCTACTGTTTTATTACTGTGAAAAGAGTTCATCATCAATGATACTCCTGACAAAAGGAAGCATTAAGCAAGGGCTTGCTTATAGATTCAGAGATCATTGTGACAGAAAGCAAGGCAGCAAGAAGGCAGCCAGCACACATAGGGCTGAGAGCTTACATCCTGATTCCCAGACAATAGACAAGGGTGGGGAGCAGGAACAGGGCCATGCATTTTGAAATTTCAAATCTGACCCTGAATCCTTTCCATCCATCCTTTCCATCCATCCTTTCCATCCATCCAAAGAAGTAGATGGTGATTAATACAAAATTGAACAAATTTGTCAGATTACAGAAAATAAGAGATTTAATGGTACTCAGCTCTAAATGAGATATCTGTGCCCCACAACTTTCACTATGGCTGAATGATAATTTGGTAAGAGAGTGCACAATATTGAAACATGTGGTATAGTAGCCATATGCAGTGAAACAGCCTTTGCTGGATAAGAAAGCCACAGATTTTCCCTCCTCCAGCCATCATCGTTTACATATTTTTTCTCAGATAGCAGTGGAAGACCACAACTTCCTCCAGCATCCATCCTAGGAGATTTGCTAACTTGAACTTATATGGGTCTTGGCAAGCCCTAATAACTGTTGTGAGTTTATGTGTACAATGGCTTTATCGTATTAAGTATGTACTGTCTGCACCCACTGACTCATAAAATATGTGACAGAAAAATCACACTCATTTGTAACAATTAATGCTGATAGCTGAGTATGTTGAAACAACCTTTTTTAATAGCATACGATATTAGAAAGATGCTTTAAAAACTTAAGCTTGACCTGGATCCTTTTGTCCATTTCAGCCATTGAACATGTTCTACTTTATTCGCTAATTAACTCTACCTATCTATGAAAAAATAAGGTATCATATGACATTATAATGTATGGAAAAGGTGGGATTTATACCATGAAGACAATGTACAATATTTTTAATCAGGGTGATAAAAAGTCCTTACAGGAAAGCAAAAGCAATTGAAGACTTAAAAAAAAATTGGAGGAAATAATTTGTCATTGAATGTTAAATAGTATGTGAATACGAGGAATAAAATAATTCACTAGAAAATCTAAAGTTGAAAAAAGAAATTGTGTTCAATTAATAATGGTTTTATTGTTATCAGTACACAAAGATGCACTGAATTTTTAGAGCCCTGTCTTAAATAGGCCCAGACTAACCCATCTCTAAGATATGCATTTTTCCGTTGTGAGACATATACCACAGTTAAACACATCAGCACATCAGTCCATGTTCCTCAGTGCCACTGTGATAAAATTCCATGCTGTTCACATCCACTGAATAAACTTCTCAGTGAACATTAATATTCAAACATTATTTATGATGTATCTCAGTAGACTTTAATATTTAAATATTTTCCTAGAGGGTACCTGTGGCATGAACCACAGCATCACTAATTATTTATGGCATTTCTGTTTCCCAACTTTGTAAGATTATTGCTTAACTTTTGTTTTTTAATAAAGATATGCTTTTAACATCTTTTTCTAGAAGAGTGTGTGTTACTTAAACAAAGCTTTGATAAACTGGTTTTGCTTAAAAAGTAAATTAAATTCAATTAATTCAAATCTAATATTTTCATATAAATGGATGCTATTAATAAAACAAACAATACATTATGACTTCCTTTATCATTTAGTCTTCTTCTGTCTCTTGAAAGAAGGTCTCATATACCTTGGTTAATCTCCACCTATCCATGTAGTAAAGGATGATGTTCAACACCTGATTACCCTGTGGTTTCATTCCAAGTGCTGCCATTGCATGTTCGTTTCACAATGCTGATAATTAATTACTCTCTTACTGTAACTTCATCCTTATGGTAAAAAATGCAGATAATGAAGTTTTGACATTTCAGTGTTACAAATTTTTCTATGAAATATACATTAAATATAAGTGCTATTTCTTTATTGGAGATTTCATAAATATCTACATATATTAACACTTATATAGGGATAAATTTTATACACTCTCAGTTTAGATCAAACTTTCTCTTTTAATATAGTAAGTAATTTAAATTTAAGTACATAAATATGATGTATACAGTTCTATACTGTTATATTTTAGGTCATTTTGTTCATTACATTCTTCTCTGATTCCATATTCTCAAATCCTAGAATATTTACTCATTCCTTATTTCCTGATGACAAAACTTCACTTGGTTATGTTGTATTTCTAAGTTGATGCCTGCATTAGAACATTGAATAAATGTGAAGATTCACTCAAAATTCTATTTTAATGGATATAATTTAAAACTTTGTCATGAATCTGAAGTAAAATATGGGTTTGATACTCATTTATAAAATAAATTCTTTGTCTCCACCAAATGTTTGTTTCTTTCACACATTCACTTACTCCAATAGTTAAGTGTATCTGAGAATTATCTATTAGTCAGGTTCACAAACTTAAACAAAGACTAGGTGTTATCTAAGAGTTTCACAACTGCCTCATCGATTAATTGATATTCTACTAACAGCACAGATTAATTGATATTCTACAACAACCATATATATATGTACACACACACACACACACACATCGTGTGTGTGTCTGTTTCTGTGTATTTGTGTATGTGTGTCTGTGTGTGTCTCTGTGTGTATCTGTTTGTATGTGTATCTGTGTGTGTGTGTATGTGTGTGTGTGTGTGTGTGTGTGTCTGTTTCTCTGTATCTGTGTCTGTGTGTCTGTGTGTGCATCTGTGTGTATCTGTGTGTATCTCAGGTGTGTGTGTGTATCTCTGTGTGTGTGTATCTCTGTGTGTGTCTGTGTGTGTATCTGTGTATGTGTGTCTGTGTGTGTATCTGTGTATGTGTGTCTGTGTGTGTCTGTGTGTGTATCTGTGTGTGTGTCTGTTTCTGTGTATCTGTGTACGTGTGTCTCTGTGTGTATCTGTGTGTGTGTGTATCTGTGTGTGTGTGTGTCTTTCTGTGTATCTGTGTATGTGTGTGTGTGTGTGTGTGTGTATGTGTGTGTGTGTGAGTTTTTGAGTGTGGGGATGAGTATACAATGGTATGACTCTGACAGTTAGAGGACAATTGATAGGACACGTTTCTCTCTTTCCAGCATGGGTTGTAGAGATTGAGCTCAGGTTGACTGGCTTTCCTGGTAAGCACTTTAGCCCACTGAGCCACCTCATAAGCCCTATATCATCCATTCTTAGAAAAGAACATTTCAATTTCCCTCAATTGAACTATTTATAAGTCATTTGTAAATATTCTAACTCATGTTGTTTTTTTTAAGTTCTTGGTGAAAATCCATTTCAGATTTTTCATTTTATTTTTACAGTGAAATTGGGAGGATAACTCAGGTGCACAAATGTACATCACCACCTTGGTGCAAAGGTAAATGAACCTCTAATTGGAACCTCCTGGTTTACAAGCTTTTCCCATTTAACACATCATCGGACATGGGTGACTTTTGAAGCATTGAAATTGGAAGCTGTGATTCAAGTCATTCTTAGTGTCTAATGCTCATCTGTGAAATTTAATAGTGTGGAACTCCAGTATAGGCAGAGTGACAATATTTGGCCTGACTTTTTAAAACAAATAGTACCATTTTGCCCTCTACCAGGAAAAAAAAATTATCTCTGATAAGAGCTTCCAGACAATGGGCTTACTATTAAAAAGAAAATGATGTTGGACGAATCCAAATATGTATATGGAGTCAACAACCTTTGACTTTTAAAACACATGTTATGTTGTTACTGAAGCAATGTCACACAGACACACACACAAAAATAATGGGTGCAAGAAACCTGAATCAGCATGAAATAAGATCTTTTGGGGATTATTGAACACTATTCATTTTCCTGGAACTAGGACAAGGTTATTTAGCACAGGTGTCCCGGTAATTGTGATGCATTAGAAGAATTAGTCATGTTCAATGGTCCTCAAACTTGCTCTGCCACCTGTGTGTGAAATGGCCTAGCATCAATACAATGACACTGAATGAGAAACATATACTGTAGAATTAAGCTCAAAATGTGTTTGTGCTTAAAGTGCCTTATTTGGTTAAATAAAACTTTGCCTCCCTGTACTATTTTTTTTTTCTGAAAAAAAAAAAAAAGATTACATAAATAAAAGGGACAGAAAAATGAGAACACAATATCAAGCTCTCATCCAAATGAGGGGAGAAATAATGCTTAAAAATCAAGAGAGCTGTGCAGATTCCAATATAGTTGAAAGGTGATTTCTGCTGTTGAAAGTGTATCCAGTGTTCAAAGCTCTTCTTGCACTGAGAGACAGCTTGTCCATTAATCTGATAGAGTTACAAAGGTCTTGAGCTACCAATTATTTGTGACACTCAGCAGAGTCTCCCAATGGTTCCAGCCATTGATCAAACGGCTAATGATTCATGGAACATATATAATACTTTAAAAACATATTTATCAAAATCTCTATTTAGTGCCTCCAAAGAATGTAAATATCAGATTCTGTTGTTGCTGAGCACATCCTTTAGTATCCACAAGATGTAAAATATTTTCTTAATTTTCTTATTAAAAAATGTACAAGATGGCCATGACATTATTAATATTAATTCAATTTTTTCTAAGTTCCTGAATTCAAAAGGAGAATTGCTGAAATCACCACAGTTTAAAGCTAGAAGATGAATATTTTTGACTAAATATGTTTTTATGATGTGTCATAAAAACATATAAGTGATTACAAGAAATATTTTAATTCATAAGGTTATTTTAGTGGCACCAACAGATATATAAATTATTGTGTGTAGGACTTCTTAGTAAAAAACGCAAAGGGATACATTCCACACATTAATTTTTTTTTAATTCTTAGGAATGTAATACATGCATATACTTTGATTAAGTCTACCACATTTCTCAATTCAGTAATGCTCACTGTTCCAGGGGTACATAATTGTTCAGGACTGTGTGGAAGTCCTGGATACTTTTTCCTTTCTATATGAATTTTTAAAGTTTTTTCTTTTTTCTTTTCTATTAGATTTTTTTTATTTGCATTTCAAATGCTATCCCCTTTTCTAGTTTCCTCTCTGAAAGTCCCCGAACCTAGTGAATATACCTCAACATAACAATGGTAATGTATAAAGGGTGCATATCGAACATCATGCTAAATAGAGGAAGATACTCAAGTTATTACCTTACAACTTATTGAGACAAGGACTTTCCCTCTCTCCACTTTTGTTCAACAAAATAAATGAACTTACAGCCAAAGCAGTAAGAAAGGAGATAAAAATAAATGGGATACAAATTGGAGAGCAGAAAAATCAAAGTATCCTTAGTTGTAGAAGATATTTTTCTGTGCTTAAAAGATTCAAAGGATACCACCAAAATACTTCTATAGCTGATAAATATATTCAGTAAAATTAACACACAAAATTTGAGAAATCTCCCTTAGTTACTTTTATAGTTCCATATTATAATAATATCAGCAGAACAGTTATAGAAAAAAAGGTTTATTTCGCTTACAGTTCCAGAGATCTTAGCATTCATCATGATGGGTAATCATGGCTGCAAACAGCAGGTACATTAGCTGGAGCAGGAAGCTGAGTGCTCCCATCTTGTTAATCCCATATAAAAGAAGTCGTAGGGAAACCAAACTCAAAGTAGGGTGAGACATTAAGACCTCAAATCCTGCTACAAGTCCTTCATCAAGCTTGCAGGTCCTTGACCTCTGCAAACCTTACCACCAGCTGAACTCCAAGTAATTGCACAAATACTAGAGTCTGTGTGGGTTACTCTCACTCTACCACCATGCCTTCTTCCTTTATTTTAAACTTTATTGTACTCTCATACAAGATATCCCTATAGCAACCTTCGCAATATCCCTTCCTCCCAGTTCACCCACATCACATGCCCTCTCCATCTTTACACCAATGATTATAGGATTTTGGTTAGCAACCCATGGTTTCTTGAGCAGTCTTATCCACCTGGTTCATTAACATTAGACAAATCACATGATCTAGCTTTAGCTCTCCTGGGAACCTTCCCAATGCTCTGTTGTGCTCACTACCAAGTTACTTGTACATTCATGTCTAATTAGAATAATATGCTAGGGTGAATATATTTTCAGTGTAGTTCAAGTAAATTAGTTCAGAAAAGAGTTGATCATAATTTCAGAGCAATGCCAGAGAAGTACTGGAGAAACACGTAAGACATTATATTCAGCTGTTGTTCGCCTAGAAAACTGAAACCAAGCAATAATCTAAATAGAGTAAAGTTAATATAAATGGATGTAGACAATTAAACAGAAGTTATCCACTAAATATAAACCAAACATCAAGATAGTGCAATGATAAAATACAAGGAAATATCACTCTACTCACCTAGATATAATTCAACCAAAGAAGAAATCTAAGAAAAACAGCTACCTTTCCCACCTTTGGGAGATTTAGTTGTTTTCTGACAGACAGAAGAGAAAAAATTCCTATATACTATACTGACAAAGCTCTTTGGAGTTGCTCCTGTGAGTGCTAGGAAAGATCTGCCTGAAGTGAAGTGACATCAATTATTGGCTTCTCTGAGGGTTAATTTTGAGTATCACCCTCCTTGAATTGAGAGATTCCTGAGAATCCATTCCAGTTTTATTTTGGAATGTGCCTATTAGTATGTTTCCAGTGAAGATTTACATGTTAATTATCCCACTAGATGGGGGAAATCAATGAACATGAGAACTACAACCAAATTAGCAGAGAAGAGAGGGCAAGGAGAGAACAGGAAAGACAGAAAAGTGTTTCATTTTGCATTGGCTTCTCTTTAGACCACTAGCTGAATCACTATGGTGTAGCTTCTGGTTTCTCTGGCCTTCTAGTGCATATAACCATCTTAGAAATGTTCTGTCCCTGTGAACCTGTGAGGCATTTTAATAAGCCTGCTGCTATATATGTATATATTTTATTGATAATATACTTCTAAATATTTCTTACACATGGAGAAATGCTAAATAACAAGGGAAAGCCATAAGAAGAAAGTAGTATTATTTATATACTAATCGTCACATTCTTTTCCATACTGCCTCTCACATGATCCCCTTTCTCTTTTTACTGGAGAATATGGGCTTTCTCATTATTCTCCTAGTCACATACTTCTTCCCTGAGCTCTTCTCCAACATCTACCTCTAAACTACTTGCATGATTCACGAGGTTATGTTTTTCTATTATTTTTCTCAATCTTCCAAATCTGAGCAAGTACCCTAGAATTTGTTTTTATTATACTCTAACAAATTTGGCCTTAACTTTCCTTCTGAGTCTGTTCTTACATATTTAATTATCAGAAAAATCCTTGAGTCGAAATCCCAGTTTTCCTAATAACATATAATGATCCAGGAGTATCTCCACAAAATTCTAGTAACAGGATAGACTATAGATATAGAGATAGACGGATAGATAGAGATATATAGATATACAGATGATATAGATAGATAGATAGATAGATAGATAGATAGATAGATAGATGATATATATATATAGATAGTTACATAGTTATATAGTTATAACTTTGATGTATATATAAACTTTACATAAACTTTAGTAAATAACTACATATATAAAGTTATAAAAATAGAATGAAAGTTTTACTTCATAAATTCAGAGCAATGCCAGAGATTAAATACTCCAGAAACCTGTAAGACATTATTTTCAGCTCTTAGCCAATGAGAAAACTAAAACCAAGCATAATCTGAATAGAATAAACTTAGTGTAGACAACTAAATAGAAATTATCCACTAAAGATTATTTAGTCTTTGCTATATAAACAAAGAGCAGATATTTCTAAACTTCCTAAACAATGGTTGGAATAATATAAATAGATAATTAATTAGCAATTGTTAAGAAAATAGATCCTAAAATGAAAGTTGTATTGTACATAATGTATAAGGCTAACCTAACCAAATATTATGCATAATATAATAGTAAAAGCAGTAAAGTCATTTTACCGTTTTTTGGATCATAGTCTCACAAGTATGAATGCACAAATCTAGGAATGATTACTTACACTACAGAAATACTTTTAACACTTGTAAAACACAAATTAAATGATCCATGAAATGAAGAAAAAAATGCTATCATATAATGTTCTATGAAGTTTTCTATAAATAGTCTTTCTGTTATAGAAACAGAGTTAAAAATATTTTCTGTTTTGATTAGATTCTTGATTAGTTGGTTCAGTAAATAAAGCAAAGTGAAAAAACATTTTATATAAATTGAGTGAAATGTATGACTATTAAGGTTTCATAAGTAATTGTAATTTTGTAAGTGATTTTGCATATCATTTGAATGCAATCATTGCTTTATTTAGCGAAATATTCATTGCTAACTTTTTAAATAAAGTTGCTTTGATCATTTTATGTTTGAGAAGGAAAAATAAATTCATAAACAATACTAGAGCTATGGCTTTGATGTGACAATATTTGAAAAAAATAAAACTAGTGACCACCATTACACAGGGGAAATGAAGATTCTATATAATTATCTCATTAATTCTTAGTACACTTCAGTTAATTGAAAACACTTGTTAGCACTAAATTGTAGTGTTACAAATGTGACTAATTAAAGAGTGATTATTTTCCGTTCAAAATAATTCCTCTGAATGAAAAATGATTCATTTAATTAAGATCTTCCTATTGTTCTAGACTTCTTATTCATTGATAAATAAACATCAATGCAAAGATTGAGGTTAACATATCACAGAAAGTAAATGTGATAAAATTTAGGAAATACAAGACAGTAAAATTGTCCTTTCACTTATTAGTGAAATACATTTGAATTTATAAGAATTTTCATTTGTAATATAAAAATGGATAAATATAAAGATGCATAATATGTTTTATTTGTATTCATATACTTAGTAAAATATACTTTTGACTGTTGCTCAGTTCTCTAATTTTATTTAATAATTCAGCCATCTTTATAAGTGCCTGGGTCTATTAATATTAAATTAACTAAGTTTTATTCAACATTTGTTTATCTTAGAATGAACTTTATGCATTTTCAACTTCATTGATATCTGTTTCTTCCCAGAATCTTCTTTTGAGATTTTGGCTGTTAGAGACTACATCTTTCGGTTCAGACTTCATCTTAAAGAACCTGACTTACAGTTGAACTCCCTAGCACTACTTTCCAGGTTACTCCCCAACAAACCTGAGTCTAGCACCAGTCTCCTGGTCACTCCCCCACAATCCTGCACCTCAGGTGTACAAGCTTCCCCCTAGCACTTCACTTCCTAACAACCACCAATCAGGAGGAAAACAAAGTTGAGTTTATGATTTGGCTCCCAGAACTAGCCAATTAGTTTAAAGGGCAATAAAATTCAATAATACACTCCCCCTCCCTAGTCAGACGTGTGCCAGGTAGAAACCCCGTCGTTTGCTTCCCATTTCCTAAGAAACCTTGTCCCACTGAGAGCTTGCTGCTTCACCATCAATGCTTCCCTTTCTGTCCTACTGCATCAGGGTCTGCAGTGAGTAAGTCTGAGCTCCAACTTACCCTCTTTCTTTTTCACTAAGTAGAATGTTTACAACCTCGTACTTCTTTTTCTTCCACCCAAATCAGCAAGCAAGTATTAACAACTGAATATAGTATAATTAGTTGTATCTTACTAGATCACAATCAAATAAAATTATTATTAGCCAAACCTATAGACCATAGAAATTCAAGAATACTGAAAATGTACTGTTGCTAATCAACTGGTCACTGACGATGTCAAGGCAATTAATTTTCAAAGATCCTCAAGATTAAAAAAAAAAAAAAAAAGGAAAACACAGCTTGCCAGGTTCAAATATTAATGTTTACAAGTAGAAGTGATTATAGCCATATACAAAGATCACAAATAACCTAAAAAATCCTTCTCAAGGATTCCGAAAGGAAAAATGAGTCAAACTAAAATAGTAATGGTAAGAGTTTCCGTGAATGATTTAAAAATAAAGAACCATACAAAGCATAAATCAAACATATGTTCCCATGAAAAGAAAAACACAAGCTTTTATATAGGAGTTTTCTCTGAGATAAGAAGAAAGACATGTAAAGACACAATACATCTTAAAGTAGGGTGGAAGGAGCAAGTATTGTGCGACACATTCCATTTGTCATCATGCTCTTTAAGCCAAAAATTAAACTGAAACATTTCAGAAAGTACCTGAAACTGAAAAACTACATGAGGTTCCTCCCTTTTGAAATATACATAGGTGTTATGGATTGTTGAAAAATACTTTCAGACATGTTAAGCTGCATGTAACAGATAGTCAAACTGATGGGAAGAAGATGAAACCAGCTGAGTTGCCTGTTAGAGATGCCAACTCATTAATTCATCTGAAAAGGACACTCTCTAACCAATCTATTGAGCTGTCTTCAGACTGACCAGTATACTCCAAGTTTCCAAGTTTCCTTAGCTGTCATCCATGCTGGAGTGAACAGTGGTAAGATGGCTGTCTTTGAGCCATTTCTGTTCTTGTAACTCTTCCCTCAAATTCTTACAAGTAGCTTTTATAAAACCCCTATAAAATCAATGATTCCACAAGTTTGAATTTGCTGATATTCTTCCATTGATCTATTTTGAGTTCCCTATCTGGTGTTAACAAATATTTGCTGACACTTTCCCAGGAAGAGTGTCACACAAGATTGGAAAAAAAAATTAATCAAATAAAACAAAAAACAGGCACTGTTGGTCATATATGTAATCTCAGGGAGGCAGAGGCACATGGATCTATCTCCTTGAGTTTATAGCCAGCTTAGTATACGTAGTGAGTTCTAAGACAGCCAGACCTATAGTGGCATGAGACCCTGACTTAAGATAGAAGAATGAAGCAAAAAGATTGAAAAATACTTAAGTTAGAGGTAATATATGAGAAGAAAAATTAGACAGTACTTGAATCTCAAGATACTTTAAAGATCAGATAGAAGGATGATAGATAGATAGATAGATAGATAGATAGATGATAGATAGATAGATAGATGATAGATAGATAGATAGATAGATAAACAGACAGAGGATAGATAGATGATATATATGTAGATACATAGATAAATACATATGCACATACATAAATGTATGTTGAAAATGTGAAATAAATGACAAATTTATAGATATGTATTAACTACAAAAATAAACTTATAGGGATATATAAAATTTAATATATTAATAAGTGGTGGTGATTGAAATAGGCAGAAAAAGGCTACTCTGCTGTAAAAAGGGGTGCAAAATGGAAAAATGCATTGTTGCATTACATCTTAAAGTAAAAAAATAACAAGACACATTCTCAAATAAACCATAAAATAGAAGGCATGAAATACTTCAAAATTGTCTCAATGAAGCCAGTATTTTTTTAATAAAACTATTTACAAATGAAGGACACTTCATATTCATCAAAGGAAAAATCTATCAAGATACTCTCTCAATTCTGAACATCTATGATCCAAATACAATGGCACCCACAGTCATTAAAATAAATCTTACTAAAGCTCAAAGCATTCATTGCAACTCACACAATAATAGTGAGAGATTTCAATACCCCACTGTCACCAATGGTCAAATCATGGAAAAAGAAACTAAACAGAGACGCAGTGAAACTAACAGAAGTTATGAAACAAATGGATTTAACAGATATCTATAAAATGTTTTATACTAAAACAAAACAATGTACATTATTCTCAGCACTTCATGGTACCTTCTCTAAATTTGACCATATAATCGGTCACAAAACAAGCCTCAACAGATACAAGAAGCTTGAAATAATCACATGTATCCTATCAGATCGTCACAAACTAAGGTTGGTCTTCAATAATAACAAAAACAACACAAAGCCCACATACACATGGAAGATGAACAATGCTCTCCTCAATGATACCTTGGTCCAGAAAGAAACACAGCAAGAAATTATAGATATTATAGATTTTAATGAAATTGAAGACACAACATACCAAAACTTATGGGACATAATGAAAGCAGTGCTAAGAGTAAAAATCATTGCTTTAAGTGCCTCCAAAGAGAAACTGGAGAGAGCATACACTAGCATCTTGACAGCAGACCTAAAAGCTCTAGAACAAAGAGAAGCAAATACACCTAAGAGGAATAGATGGCAGATAATAAACTCAGGGCTGAAATCAACCAAGTACAACTAAAAAGAACTATACAAAGAGTCAACCAAACCAGGAGTTGGTTCTTTGAGAAAATCAACAAGATAGATAAACTCATAGCCAGACTAACCAGAGGGCATAGAGACTGTATCCAAATTAACAAAATCAGAAGTGAAAAGGGAGACATAACAACAGAAAGTGATAAAATTAAAATAAAAAATCATCAGATCCTATTATGAAAGCCTATATTCAACAAAGTTGGAAAATCTGGACAATTTTCTAGACAGATAACAGGTACCAAAGTTAAATCAGGATCAAATAAGTATCTAAATAGTTGTATAACCCCTAAGGAAATAGAATAACTCATAAAAAGTGTCCCAAAAAAAAAAAAAAAGCCCAGAAGCACATGTGTTTAGTGCAGAAATCTATCAGCCCTTCAAAGAAGACCTAATACTCTTCAAACTATTCCAAAAAATGGAAACAGAAGGAACACTACCCAATTCATTCAATGAAGTCACAGTTACACTCACACCAAAACCACAAAAAGATGCTGCGAAAACAAAGAGAACATCAGACCAAATTTTATGATGCAAAAATACTCAACAAAATTCTAGCAAACTAAATCTAAGAACACATCAAAGCAATAATCCATCATTATCAAGTAGTCCTCATCCCAGGGATGCAGGGATGGTTCAATATATGAATATTCATCAACATAATCCACTATATTAAATAACTCAAACAACAACAACAACAAAAAAAAAAACCCCACATAATCATCTCATTAGACGCTGAGAAAGCATTTGACAAACTCCACTTCATTGGTAAATGTTTTGGAAAGATCAGGAAATCAAGGTCCATACCTAAACATAGTAAAAAACAATATACAGCAAACCAGTAGCCAACATCAAACTAAATTGAAAGAAACTTGAAGCAATCCCACTAGAGTGGACAAGGCTGTGAACTCTCTCCCTACCTGTTCAATAAAGTAATCAAAGTCCTAGTCAGAGCAATTAGACAACAAAAAGGAAGTCAAATGCATACAAACTGGAAAGGAGGAAGTCAAAATATCACTATTTGCAGATGATATGATAGTGTACTTAAGTGACCCAAAAATTCCACCAGATAACTCCTAAACCTGATAAAAAAACTTCAGCAAAGAGATTGGATATAAAATTAAACCAAATTCAAAGGATAAACAGTGTAAGAAAGAAATTAGAGAAATGACATCCTTCACAATAGTCAAAATAATATGACAGGTGTGGTGGTGCACACCTTTAATCCCAGCACTTGGGAGGCAGAGACAGGCGAATTTCTGAGTTTGAGGCCAGGCTGGTCTACAGGGTGAGTTCCAGGACAGCCAGGGAACACAGAGAAACCCTGTCTCAAAAAATTTTACATATATATTTACATATATATATATATATATATAATACCTTGCTCTGACTTGGACCAAGGAAGTGAAAGATCTGTATGACAAGAACTTCAAGCCTCTGATAAAAAAAAAAAAAAAAAAAAGAAAAAAGAAAAAGAAAAAGAAAAAAGAAAAAGAAAAAAGCAAAGAATATCTCCGAAAATGGAAAAATCTCCCATACTGATGGACTGGCAAGATTCATATAGTAAAGATGGCCAACTTGCCGAAAGCAATCTTAAGATTCAACGCAAGCCCCATCAACATTCCAACTCAATTCTTCATGAAATTAGGAAGAGCAATTCTCAAATTCATTTGTAATAACAAAATCTCAGGATAGCGAAAACTATTCTCAACAATAGAAGAATTTCTGGGGGAATCACTATTCCTGACCTCAAGCTGTATTGCAGAGCAATAGTGATAAAAAACTGCATGGTATTGGTACAGTGACAGGCAGGCAGATTAATCATAATGGTGGAGGTAAGTCAGTGACTGGATTAGATTATTGCACAGATCCACAAAATTAAAAAAAAATATGAGAGTAACATCAAATAAAATAAGTAGAGAAATTAAATACAATATAGATCCAGTGGTAAAACCTTGTATCTGTGGCCACATTTTTCTGTACAAATGGAACAAAATGTACACTTGAGAGAAGTATATGGAAAAATTGAAAATTCCCCCAAAGAGTACTACAGGTGTACTCCTAACTTTCATTCTGCTTCAAAATTGACTTAAAATAAATCAGACGTTACTTTAAAAATGACTGCAAAAACATACACAAAATTTATGCATAGACAATTATGCTAACTAGCTATTCAAGACCTCAAAAAATACCAATAATCAACAAGCAAAACATTAAAAACAATCTTTATAAAAATGGCAACAAAAATCATGGTTTAAAGGCAGATTACAGAATAAGAACAAACCCTTGTCAAATTTGTAGCTGAGATTATGAATATCCAAAATGTTTAAAAAAGTAAAATATTTGAATAAAAATAATTAATTCAATACAGAACTGATGAGTTGGTCAGATAACTTTTATGTAAGTCGTTACAAATGCCCAGTAAATTCATGGAAAATCTTGAACATCATTGACCTCTGGGCAAATGTAAATTAAAAAATACACTAGGATCTGTCTCATCCTAATTATAACAATTATTATTAGGCAACAAAAAATTAAAACCAGCTAATACTGCCAAGGGCGCAGCAATAGTCTGTATCTAGCAATGTGAGTTAATACAGCCACTGTTGAAATCTTTGAGGTTTTGTGGAGAACCACAGAAAGAAAATATAGAGTTTGCATTTGTTCTAGCAACTTCTTTCCAGTGTATGTACTGAATGAAGTTAGACAAGTTTACAAGTACTTGTAAACACGCATGTATTGTGGCAAATTACAACACCACAGACTAGATGCCTGTCAAGACTGAACGAATGAATAAAATGGGTATACTGTTAATTGTGTCAACATGACCCACACTAAAGCAACCTGTGAGAAGGATTCTCAACTGAGGAATTGCCTCTTTCAGGTTTGCATTTAGGAAAATTTGTAGTTGACTGTGAGCATCCACTAAAGTGGGAGTTGGTAGGTAGGGGAGTCGGGGGGAGGGTATGGGGGAATTTTGGGATAGCATTGGAAATGTAAATGAGGAAAATACCTAATTAAAAAAATTTGTAGTGCATTTTCTTGATTAATGATTGATGTGAGAGTGCCCAACCCAGTGTGGGCAGTGGCAGCTCTGAAAGATGCTACTGGATTATACAAGAAAGCAGGCTGGACCATCTATAAAAAGCAAGCCTTTAATAGTGTGCCTTCTTGGAAAATCCTTCAGTTGCTAACTTGAGTTCCTGCATTAGGTTCTCTAGGTAATGGATTATAAACAGTAACAGAAATAAACTGTTTCATCTCCCAAGATGTTTTTCATTAGTATATTGTCATGCCAACAGAAATCAAATGAGGACCAATATTGGTACTGACCATATTGCATTGTTATTCTTTTGCCAATGAATGCAGATTTGTGGGTTAAGAAAGGCCCAAAGCGTAATAAACTCTTGCGGGAGACTGAAAAAGAGGAATGTTGAGAGAGCCTATATTTGTTACTTTATTATTGCTGAGATAAAATACTACAATCAAAGCCAAATTTGAAGAAAGAGTTTACTTGGGCTATATCTTCCTGGGATACAATTCCTTCGCATTAGAAAGGTCTGACACCAAATTAATATGGTGGCTGGAGCAGGAAAATAAAAGCTACATTCTAAATATCAAGCACAAAGAAGAGAGAAAAAACTGAAAACAACCAAGGATGTTTTTACTCTTAAAGGCCATTTTCCCCTGCATATTTCCTCCAGAAAGGCCTCACACATTAATTGCCACAAATGGTAACATCATTGAGGGATCAAGTATTCAAATATCCAAGACTATGGGAGGCATTTTTCATTCAAGTCACTAGAGAGGTGCATATGATGAAATCTGGTTGGTGGAATTTCAGGAAAAAGCAAAGACTCTATCAGGGACATTTATTTAATACTTTGCATTAGCAATCTATGGAAGTACTTGTGCTTTTCTGTGACAATGAAAACTGGTTGTCAGGACCAAATATAATATATGTGATCTAGGAGAGATTAAGGTGAAAACTTCTGGAAGTATTTTCAGAAGTCACTACAGAAATGTTATGGTCCAGGAGGGAACCAATACTCTATCCTAACCTAACAGGTGAATATGGTCATTTGTAAGTTTTCCACATGTTGTTGATTATTGGTGACTCGAAAGCTACTGGACTGAAATGGTCATGCAGATCAGCTGAGGCTTGGCATTGTGAAAGGCCAGGATAACCACAAGGGTGAAGCTTCAGTCTCGGTTGCACAAAAGCCTAAAGTTAGGATTGTGGAAAGAAGCTGAGGTTTGTCACCCATGGTCAGAGTCTTTAAATAGGAGCCAGAAGGCCACTGGGAAATGTGAAGCACCAGTTGTACTAGAGATCCCAGGATATTAGCAATACCAGGAGATTAAAGTGACACCCAAGACAGGAGCAGATGTGGATGGAGCTGGACCAAGCCTATGTGACAAGCTGCCTGTCTTATTATAGCAGAACTAGGGAAGTGGAGTTTATTAAGCCTCATAGCTCTCTAAAGGTCATGAAAATACACCAGATAATAGACATAGAGTTATGAAATTTGAAACTGAATTCCTGGACTTTGATTTTGCTTAGTGCTGTTACTTTTATGCCTGCTTTCTTCATTCATATTTGGAATAAGGGAGTACTTAACTTGCCCTTTGTGTGACAGAAACCCACAATTAAGAGACAGGATATTTTAAACAGTTCTTAAGTTTGAATTTTTTTAAAGATGGTAATATTTTAAACTTGGGCCTGGTTTTATATTGTAATATTAATATGAGTTCTTGGAGATAAAGAAGTTTTGATTTAACATATGTGTGTGTGTGTGTGTGTGTGTATGTGTGCATGTGTGTGAAGTTGACTAGTTGTTATTTTGATTGTTTATTTTTATAAACAATACAAACTAGTGTCACTGAGGAAGAAGAAACCTCAGCTGAGGAGCAGTCTACACCCGATTGGCTCGTGATGACCTATGTGTGTGATCTTCTTGATGAATCATTGACATGGAGGCCCTACACCACTTGATTACTGCTGACTCTGGGAAAATAGTCCAAGTTGCACAAGAAAGCAAGGAGAGGACCAGCCAATTGAATCTCTTATTCCATCACCTCTGCTTCAGTTCCTGCTCCTAGGTTCCTTCCATACATTTCTGTATTAGCTTTCCATGGGAATGAATTATAATCTGTAAAATGATATAAATAAACTCTTTCCTTCCCAAGTTTCTTTTAGTTCTGAAGTTTTACCACAGTAGCAAAACATGATATATACTCACAATGAAATATTATTGAAGCATTAAGAAGAATGAAATTAAGCTATTTACAGGAAAGTGAATACAATTGTATAACACTTTGCTTGACAAAATAAATCAAATTCTAGGATGTTCTCCCTTGTACATAGAAAGCAACATTGAAAAAGACATGAAAGTGGGAGGGAGAGAAGAATGGACATTGGAGTTAGGCTAGGAAGGATGAAGAATAGCAATATGTATCGAAGATTATCAAAATATTTTCATGAGCCAGGCAGTAGTGGCGCACACCTTTAATCCCAGCACTTGGGAGGCAGAGGCAAGGGGATTTCTGAGTTCGAGGCCAGCCTGGTCTACAGAGTGAGTTCCAGGACAACCAGGGCTACTCAGAGAAACCCTGTCTCAAAAAAAAAAAAAAAAGAAAAGAAAAGAAAAATATGTTCATGAGTGTATTTATATTACAATGGTGCCCATTATTTTGTGCAAGTAAAGTACTAATAAGATAAGTACATATGTTAAAATTGAAAGTGATTTGTTGCAGTTATCACAATTTCACCATACATCAATATAATTTATTTTTAAGTATTCTGTGTTAATATGACAATCATAGCACATCTCTAGAGATGAAACAGTCCCTGACTGCTAAAAGGGATTCCTAATTCAGACTGTGAAAATATGATATTTTGAAACAAGTTTCAAATCTAACCACAAAGCCATAACTATAGAAGAGCAGACATTGAACACAACTGTTTTGATTTCTTTGGTCATATATGTATTTTTTCTGAAATTCTTTAATATTATACCATCAGACCATTAGACCTATATTCTGTCTCTATCTATATTCCATTCGTGTTAGTTCATAGATACATTAAGCTATACATATTCAAGGAAAGATAGGACTAACCGTAGGATGCCCACAGGCAACTAATGAATTCTAGCTCTTGGAAAGAATTCATCAAAAATTTCTCTTTTTTGCCCTCAAGGCAGTCTTATTATATTTTTGTCTGAAACTTATTGTGAAATAATACTGTCTTAGAATTTGTGGTAATCCTCTAGCCGTTGCCTATTGAGTTCTGAGGTTTTTGATTTGTGCTAACATTCAAGTTCTGTTCATTTATTAATAAACACCTAAATTAATAACTAGTTAATAACAAATATATAAGTAATAAATACATACATAATAAATACATAAATGATAAATACAAATAAATGTACCTTTCAAAAATTATTTTGATTTTCTGACTATATAAGCTTATGTTCAAGAGTTAGATCATATTATTGAAAAATTTTACTCAGAAAACTCCAAGCTAATGCCATTGAGATTTTAAAAACTACATTGCAGCTCTTCCTCTTATAATGACAATATGGGGGGGGGGGGCGGGGGGGAGGCATGGTCTTGTAACTAAACAGTCTCCTAAATTTGATAATTACCCCTTTACCAAAGTCTAGTGTTTTAAAAGCATTTATGTTCATTATAATTTGTACTCACTCGTGGCTCCTGTTAGGAGAGCCTCAGATGATGACAAAGCCTCAAAGACCCAACCCGAAGTAGAAATGAGTCACTTTTGACACAAGCTCTAGTTGTGTGCCTTCCTGCTATCACTTCTCAGTGTTGTTGACTCACATGAGCCTTCCCCTGATGCCCTCTTCCCTATGGGCAGTGACAGGAAAACAATCTCTTGTCCACACTGACCATCTCAACACATAATGACTAATTCTTTCTTTGTAACTCATTCCTAAATCCTCTAACCTGTGAGTGAAAATCTGTCGGAATAATCCCTTATCAAATTGCAGGTGTGCCTTTTTTTCCCTGCCTTTTTCCGCATTTATCTAAGTGTGCATTGAACACCTCCTGTGTAACCCTAGACCCAGGGTCTACTAAAACCCAAACCTCTTAGATATTGGATTATGGTTATTATGTCCTTGAATCCTAGTCATAATCTGAGCCCTGAAAGTAAGATCTTTTGATGAGATCTATGTAGGTAAATTGTCTGCCTGGCATTTATTGTCCTAGCCTTCACTGTTTGTTCCAGGCAGCAGTTACCAGGCAATCTAATAGAGAAACTCAAAGAATTTTATCCCTAATAGTCCCTGGTTGATGTTTCCCAAGGGCCAGTATCAATTACCAGTAACATTTTAATAATTGTTCTAACAGAATTTCTTTCTCTTCTGAAACACTTGCTACAGTGATTACATCATTATATTTTCACAGTTTCCAGAAACAGCAATTTGCAAGAGGAGAATTATAAACCTTATTTATTCTTGTTACCGGCAATTACGGAGTTTTCTGAGCTCGTTTCAAATCTCATGTCATTCTATACAGCAAATGAAACCTTCACTAAACATCCATAAAACCTCTGTTCATATTTTGTCTACTCCTTTAGCAAGCATGTACTTTTACCACTTCTTTCTAAGCAGAAATCCAGAACAGTATGTCTCACACAGTATTCTGAGGGTTTTCTTTATTTCACACATTTTTTTCCATGTTTTCAAATTTACATTCATTTTTACAACTTTTCATGTAAGATATTTAATCAACATTTATTTTTTTCCATGCACAAACACATGACCATCGTTCAAAGAGCCAAGAGTAGGAGCAGGCATGGCTGTTACAGAGAAGACCACTCACAAGCATATATTAAACATTATGAAATTTTAAACAAGATATGATATAGTTTGCTCATATCTGCCCATTTGATCATATTCTACCCCAATCTTACTCTAAGTACCACAATCTTTCTTTTTGTTTTTTTGTTTGTTTGTTTGAGACAGGGTTTCTCTGTGTAACCCTGGCTGTCCTAGAACTCTCTCTGTAGACCAGGCTGGCCTCGAACCGAACCCAGAAATCTGCCTGCCTCTGCCTCTGAAGTGCTGGGATTAAAGGCTCACATTTTTTTTTACAAAAATATCTGTCTGTTGCTTACATATTTGCTACTATTTCATATAGAAGAGAAGAAGTGAGCTACTCGCCTCTGAAGCCTATGATATCTCACTTGCTTGGTGATCTCTACATTGCCTCACTTCTTTTCAAACACTATCATTCTGTTGTTCTTTGTGGATAAATGATATTGCATTTTAGATACATGTCAGACTTCATGTATCATCAGCTCATCCACAGACAGGCTACTAAGGTGATATATATATATTAGATATTTTCTTTATTTACATTTCAAATGTTATCTCCTTTCCTAGTTTCCCCTCCATAAATCTCCTATCCATTCCCCCCTCCCCAGGCTCCCCAACCCACCCGCTCCCATTTTTGGTCCTGGCATTCCTTTATACTGGGGCATAGACCCTTCACAGGACCTAAGGCTTCTCTTCACACTGATGACCAACTAGGCCATCTTCTGCTACATATACAGTTAGAGCCACAAGTTCCACTGTGTTTTCTTTGATTGGTGGTTTAGTTTCAAGGAGTATTGGTTAGTTCATGTTGATGTTCCTCTTATGAGGCTTCAAACCCTTTCAGGTCCTTGTGTAGTTTTTCTAGCTCCTTCATTGGAGATCTTGTGCTCTGTTCAATGGATGACTGTGAACATCCATTTCTGTATTTGTCAGGCACTGTCAGAGCTCCTCAAGACACAGCTATATCATGCTCCTGTCAGCAGGCTCTTGTTGGCATTTGCCATCATGTCTGAGTTTGGTGGTTGTTTATGGGATGGATCTCCAAGTGGGGCAGTCTCTGGATAGTTGTTCCTCAGTCTCCGCTTTGAACTTTGTCTCTGTAACTCCTTCCATAGGTATTTTGTTCCCCCTTCTAAGAAGGATTCTAAGCTTCTGGGTTAATATTCACTTATCAGTGAGTGCACATCATGTGTGTTCTTTTGTGATTGGGTTATAAGGTAATCCATTAATGTACTGTTAATATTATTCTAATAAATAGAAGTATGTGGTATCTCCAGTATATTTTGACTTTGATTGCTTTGAGTATAAATCCAGAAATGAGTAGAGATATATGATAGTCATATATTATAATATATTAATATTATATGTTATACATTATGTTATAATATATTAATATCTTTATTTTGGATTATTAAATAATTTTCAAGCTGACCCCTATATTGCTGAATTTACATCCTCAACAACAGTGTCTATGGATTTCTGTCACTCTGTGTCATCACACAGTCTTTGGTGATTTATGGTTTCTTTATCACAGGCACTTTGCCTGGAACATCATAGGATTTCAAAGTACTTTTGATTTCCAAATTCCGAGGAGCTAAAGATGCTGAGTTTATTTTCATGTATTTATTAACAATTAAAATTTTTTCATTGCCTATGCCCATTCATTGACTAAATTACATTGTGTTTGTTTTAGTTGTTCTTGTTGGTAGGAGAGGGTAGGTTGCAATTTTTGGTCTCTGAATACCCTAGATTAAATTTCCTTCACATAAATAGCTCAGAAAGATTATCTAATCTATCTTCATTTGTTAAATGTTTTTCCTGTTATGCATGATTTTAGTTTTTGAGAATTGACTTGGTTAATTTTTTGTTGTTGTTGTATAATTTCCTCAGACAATAGTACCTAATTGTAAAAGTTACTGCCTATGTTGTGATGTTTATTTACAAGATTTACATAAATGAAAGTTTTTATTCATTTCTGTTTAAATACATTGAGAATGTCAAACATGAGAATTGTATTTGCATAATTCCCAATTCTTCCTCTCCCTCCACCACTTTCTGTTTCCTACTCCCTCTCAAATTTGTGATTTCTTCTTTCCTAATCATTGATATATGCATGACTCCTGTTTTGAGTTTAAGGTGAGTCACAGTGTCTATTTTCAAATTTCTCCATGTTGATATCAAATCTTTCCATAACCTCATGTTACAGACACAAGAGTTCCATCCTTCCTTTTAACAAACCTTTCATAGAAGGCACAGTTGGGTGATGTTTTTATAATTCAATCCCGAAAACTGTCGTATATGCTCACAATTTTTATTCAGGTTGATAATTTAACGAATTAAGTGATTCCTCTTATTCTGATGATTGGTTTGTTTTTTTTGTTTCTGTTTTCATTTTTGTTTTTTTGGTTTTTTTTTTGTATTTTTGGGGTTTTTTTTGTTTTTGTTTTTTCGGTCTTTTGGGGTTTTTTTGTTTGTTTTTTGCTTTTCCAATTTTGCATTGCCCTTACTAGTGTTTTAATGGAGTTTATCCCTTCTAATTCTCCCCGAATTGTACTTTATCCCATTCTTTGGTGAGGAGGGTTAGCTGTCATGAACAATATTGGTTTAATGTTGAGGAATGCTTTTTCACTTGTCTTGAAAGGTCTTTACACACTTATTCAAAGGATAACATAGTCAGATATAGTGATTGAGATCCACAGTTTTTAGAGATTTTGACTTTGTCTTGGCTTTTGCTTTTTCATCTTTCACAGCTTTGCATTTTGTATAGATTGTGCTTCCTGTCATGATCACCTGTTACAACAAGAATTTTTTTGATAAGGAGAGAAAATTATAAATAACCATGAATATAAGGTTAAGTATTTACACTTTAACTAGAAATTATACTGATTTAGGAAATGAAAGTAGTAAGTCCTAGTCTATATTCTATGTCCTCACTAGACATAGATATCTTGTTAATTTTACAGTGTCCAGTTTGAAATCTTTGCTACTGAGTAGGTCTTATGTCCAGTTACTTGGTGGTTGGATACTCCCAGGACATAACAGCCACATTTGCTGTATTTTGCCACACTGGACACTGTTGTGGCTTGTAGGTATTTCATCTAGAACACTGGTTACATTTTTACCTTGTCACCTTGTTAGCTCTTTCCCATACCATGAGAGCTAATCTTTAAATAGGAAGTTTCATGTCAGGACTATGCCTTTTTGTACAAGCCCTACATTCAGAGTATGGGGTTTCTTTATCAAAAGGGACATATATTCAACTTCTGGAAGGCAAGTATCCTATACTGTTTTCTAGGTCACTAATACTAGTGTGACCAACAACTCAAAGGGAGGTACTGGGTTTTTTCACTTGTTTGTTTATTTGTGTGTTTGTTTTGGGTTAGGTAATCTATGGAATTTTGCAGAAGCACTGTCATCCTATTTGTAATAAACACTTACACACACAAACACACAATTTTTATGCCACTTGAAATATCTTTAACATTATATTTCTTCTTCACTCCTGTGAGTTGTCCTCCTTCTCCTCTCCCCAAAACTTTACCCATTTCCCCACTTCTCCCTTCATAGCAAAAGCATCATATTCTTCATGTTTCTAAGATTCCTGCTCACCAGCTCTTATTTGCTTTTTGTGTTTATTTGATTAGACCAAGCTATATACTCAGATCTAAATGTTTAGAAGCAGCATACACAAAGAAGAGAAAACATATAGTATTTGCTTTCTGGATCTACTTACTCTCACTCATTATAGACCTCCTGTCATTGACAAACTAAAAGTATGTCAAAGCGGGAATGATCTTGTTTTTACAATGTGATACTACCACAGAGGCAACAAAGTAGACATTGCCAAGGACATCAGGATATTATTTGTTGTGGTGTCCAGGAGAAAGAATTATGAGCCTAAAATTATTGTCTTAGAATTTATTGCTCTGAAGGAACAGTAAGACCAAGAAAACTACTATAACTTAATATAGTACTTTAATATAGTTTAATATAATATTTAATATAAATTATATACTATAATTTATAACTTAATTGAGGTGGGCTCCAATTTCAGAGGTTCAGTCCAGTGTCCATGCAGACATTGTCTTGGAAGAGCTGAGAGTTTTACATATTGATCCAAAGGCAGCCAGGAGAGAACTGTTTTCCACAGGGAGCCAGGAGAGTCTGGATCACACTGGACAGACTTGGATATATATATTGAGAGCTCAATGTCCTGCCCTGACAGTGACACACTGCCTCTTACAAGGGAGAAACTCCTCCAATAAGGTCACACCTATGAATAGTGCCACTTCCCATGGGCCAGCATGTTCAAACCACCATAATTACCAAAGCAAGAAAACCTGAGTTTCATATTCTCATGGTGTACCAATGCTACACTACAAATTTGGGTGAACTTCTGAGTTTAGGTCAAAGATCAAAGTTGAGTTTTTAAAGAATTGCTGTAGAACATTTCTTTAACCCTGGTCACTTATTAAATTGGGAGCTCATCAACCTTCTAGGAATCATTTTGGCTTTCCAATCCATTTCTTTCCTGTTGCCCAACTAAGCCCTCTCCCCTCCTCCACTTTTACCCAACATTTCCCTTCAATTACTTCTCAGCCTCTCACTTAAACACTTCATTCAACCAGAGGTAGGGTATTATGAAACTAGTCATACTTGGCTTTCTGTTTTGTTTTGTTTTGTTTTGTTTTGTTTTGTTTTGTTTTGTTTTGTGTTGTGTTGGGTTGTTTTGTTTTGTCTTATTTCAAAGTGCAATGCAATCTTTGGTCCTCATGCTTGTACCATAACCAAAATATCTAATTCACTCTGATTTGTTTTCTTTGTTTCTGTGACTACAATGATGTCTGTCTATCTGCCTTTATCTTTCTCTCTTTCTCTCTGCCACAGCACTAATAATGCTGTGTTATGAATACTGATATGCTTGTCTAATGTTCTCTGAATTTCATCAGTGTTTTTCAATCCATTCTTATTCTATTTTGAATGTTTAAACTCATTGTAGGTGCTAAGACAAAAAAAAATCGCTGGAAAATTATTTTCTGACTTTCTTTATACCTGATTACATGTAAAAATTATGCTGTTCTCTCTCCTTCCCGTTTTCCTTTCCTCAGTGCTACACTTATATTTATCACTTGTCTGAATATGTAATGTTGTTAATATGTTCTGGACATCATGAGAAGTAACAAACTGGAGCCAAGGCAGACTATAGACAAAAGCCTAAATTTTATACATGTAGAAGTTATGTCTCAATAACTACGAAAATAACTGAACATTCTTTCTTAACAGGCTAAAATAATATACAACCAAAGCAAAACTAAACAAAAAAAACAACTACTTATTATATCACATATTGCCTTGAATGAGTTCTCTCTCTCTCTCTCTCTCTCTCTCTCTCTCTCTGTCTCTCTCTCTCTTTCTCCATCTCTCTCTTACATGCAGGAGTGCCACTTTATTCTTTATTTTGTTTCACAGTCAAAAATTGAACTGCATAACACTCTGTTATATATGCTCTGGTAAATTCTAGAAATTTAGATGAATTTGGAAATAATGTAACTAGTAGCTTTTACTTTAAAGAGCCCAAAACTACAAACTTTCACACCTTAAAAAGCCAGCTAAAAATTTCTTCAAGCAGAGACAAGATTGCTGTGCACAAAGTCACCAGCCTGCAAATCTTAAAAGGCTAGCCTTTGAGATTGGAAAAGGTGGAGAGTGGCAAGAGGCAGGTGTTACATGGAAGTGTGAGGATTCCTAGTGAGATGATTGATTGTTGAGCTAGTTTTAGAAAATGTTATTTTTTTCTGCAATTGAAAATAACATTAGGAATCTATTATTCTGTTGCTTTCACACTAGTACTAGTAGGAACTTTTGCAAACATAAATAGAGACATGCGACACATTTCCAGAAAATTATATATTCTGTGATTTTATTCCCCTCTGTGGTGGCTACTTTGAAGAACTTCAGTACTGACATGAAATTTCCATGCTGTCTTATTTACTAACAGCATATCTCTGTGTATAAAGTATAGGTGACTCTTTGAGAGACACCAAGGTGCAGGCCACTTTTAGGGTATGTCGATCAGAGAAATGTATCAAGTCAAGTGCTTAGAGATTTCTCCTTATATTAATGTACTCACTGATAAGTGGATACTAGCCCAAAACCTAGGATACCCACGATATAAGATACAATTTCCTAAACACATGAAACTCAAGAAAAATGAAGACTGAAGTGTGGACACTATGCCCCTCCTTAGAAGTGGGAACAAAACACCCATGGAAGGAGTTACAGAAACAAAGTATGGAGCTGAGATGAAAGGATGGACCATGTAGAGACTGCCATATCCAGGGATCCACCCCATAATCATCTTCCAAATGCTGACACCATTGCATACACTAGCAAGATTTTACTGAAAGGACCCAGATGTAGCTGTCTCTTGTGAGACTATGCCGGGGCCTAGCAAACACAGAAGTGGATGCTCACAGTCAGCTAATGGATGGATCACAGGGCTCCCAATGGAGGAGCTAGAGAAAGTACCCAAGGAGCTAAAGGGAACTTCAACCCTATAGGTGGAACAACATTATGAACTAACCAGTACCCCTGAGCTCTTGACTCTAGCTGCATATGTATCAAAAGATGGCCTAGTCGGCCATCACTGGAAAGAGAGGCCCATTGGACACGCAGACTTTGTGTGCCCCGGTACAGGGGAACGCCAGGGCCAAAGGGGGGGAGTGGGTGGGTAGGGGAGTGGGGGTGGGTGGGTAAGGGGGACTTTTGGTATAGCATTGGAAATGTAAATGAGCTAAATACCTAATTAAAAAAAAATGAAAAAAAAAATTAATAAAAAAAAAAAAAAAAAAAGAAATTCATTTCAAGGCAAACTTCAAGTTTAATAGATATCATCACATGTAAAAGGGTCCAAAATGCTTTAGTGGAACATCTTACTGCCATTTTAAACCAGAATAACATTGAAGTATATTCTAAACATCATTCCCTCTACTTACTGAAAAGTACACATTTCATGGGTCATCAGAGAAACTTCTGTTTTTCCTACTGAAAATACTACAGAGAGCACAACCAAATACACACACACACACACACACACACACACACACACACACACACACATACACATATATTAAACAATACTTACTGTAAAGTATCCAGGTCCAACTGCTAGATCTACAAAGCAACTGTTAAACCCAAGGTTCGGAGAATATTCTGGAAGCAAGAGCACAATTGTGAGATCCAGAGAACAAGGACAACTGCTGCTAGATAGTGTCTATTAGTCATGATAGAAATTCTGAAATCATGAAATCTCCATAATATGACTACCTGAACAAGAACTGAATAAAGACAACATCAGTCAACATTTCTGTTTTGTGAAATTGTTAATTTTCTTTATCTCTCTCTAGAGGAAGTGGTCAGTGCCACAGACCCTTTTGGTCCCTGTCTGCGTAGAACAGGTCTCTGGTTGCAGGTGGACAAGGAGTCGGTGAGTGACAGACAGACAGAATCACACCGGTCAGCCAATCAATTGCTTCTGAGAGCAACCAGTTTTCTGCAGGAAAGATCCCCATTATAAATCATCTGATACAAATTCCTAGCCATAAAACATGTACATGATATCAACTTTAAAGGTACTCTATAGCAGTGTGTATGTGAAACAATAAGAAATGCAAAAGAAGTGATATATTCGAATTTGACATGGAATGGAAGAGAGACACAGGAGCAGTTGGAGGCAGAAAGAAAAGGGTCAAAATGCAAATAAATCTCTCCTGTAGGGAATTTTCAAAATATAAAATAAAAAGTAAAATAAAAACTTTTAAAATGTTAATCTGATTGACTGGTTTTTAAGAATGAAAAAGAGATTGAGACACTAATCCAGCCACAACCCCCAAAACAGTTCTGGGACCAAATCCTAGGAGAATTGTCATCAAAGAGACCAGAGAGTCTTCATCTAGCAACTAATGGGATAAGATGAAGAGTCCCTCAGCAAAACATTACTCAGAGCTCAGAGTCCTAAAGAAGATGGGGAAGGATAGGAGGAACCAGAGGGATCAAAGATAGAGCAGGAAGAGAAAACACACAGAATCATTAGACTGAAACTCAAGGAGTCTCTAGAGAGTCTGACTTAGACCCTCTGCTCTTCTCTTGGAAAACCTAGCAGTGGGACCAATTACTGTCCTTGACTCTTTTGTTCACTTGTCTCACCCTTTTTCTCATATTGGGTTGCCTTGTCTAGCCTTGATGTTGCCAAGTCTTATTGTAGCTGATTATACTGTGTTTGATTGATGAAATGCCTGGATTTTGTTGTTGTTGTTGTTGTTGTTGTTGTTGTTGCTGTTTTGTTTTGTTTTGCTTTGTTTTGTTTTTGAGGGAATTCAGCGTTTAAATGGATCTAAGGGATATGGGAGGTGGGAACTGTGGGTAAACTACAGTCATGATGGAATAGATGAGAAAAGAACTGATTTTTATCTATTATTAGATATTTAATTCATTTATATTTCATATGCTATCCCCAAATCCCCCCATACCCTCCCCCCACCCTGCTCGCCAACCCACCCACTCCCACTTCTTGACCCTGGCATTCTCCTGAACTGGAGAATATGAGGCAAGGGCCTCTCCTCCAATTGATGGCCACCTAGGCCATCCTCTGCTACATTTGCAAATGGAGACATACCTCTAGGGGATACTGGTTAGTTCATATTGTTGTTCCTCATAGGGTTGCAGACCGTTTTAGCTTCTGTGGTACTTTCTCTAGCTCCTTAATTAGGGGCCCTGTGTTCCATCTAATACATGACTGTGAGCATCCACTTCTATACTTGCCAGGCACTGACATAGCCTCACTTGAGACAGCTATATCAGGGTCCTTTCAGCAAAAGCTTGCTGGCATATGCAATAGTGTCTGGGTTTGGCGGTTCATCCATATGGGATGGATCCATGGGTGGGGCAGTCTCTGGATGGTCCTTCCTTCCATCTCATCTTCAAACTTTGTTACTGTAAATCCTTACATGGGTATTTTGTTCCCAATTCTAAGGAGGAGGAAAGTATCCACACTTTGGACTTCTTCCTGAGTTTCGTGTGTTTTGGAAATTTTATCTGGGATATTCTAAGTTTCTGGGCTAATATCCACTTATCAGTGAGTGCATATCATGTGAGTCATTTTGTGATTGGGTTACCTCATTCCTAATGATATCCTCAAGACCCATCCATTTGCTTAAGAATTTCATGAATTCGTTATTTTTGATGGCTGAGTAGTACTCCACTGTGTAAATGTACCATATTTTCTGTATCCATTCTTCTGTTGAGGGGCATCTGGGTTCTTTCCAGCTTCTGGCTATTTAAAATAAGACTTATATGAACATAGTGGAAAATGTTTCCTTATTACCAGTTGGAACATCTGGATATATGCCCAGGAGAGGAATTGCTGGAACTTCCAGTAGTACTATGTCCAATTTTCTAAGGAACTGCCAGACTAATTTCCAGATTGGTTGTACCAGCTTGCAATCCCACCAACAAAGGAGGAGTGTTTCTCTTTCTCCACATCCTTGCCAGCATCTGCTGTCACCTGAAATTTTGATTTTAGCCATTCTCACTGGAGTGAGGTAGAATCTCAGGTTTTTTGCTTTTTTTTATTTGTATTTCCCTGAGGATTAAGGATGTTAAACATTTTTTCAGGTGATTACCAGCCATTCGTGGAAACAACACCCTTCACAATAGTCCCAAATAATATAAAATACCTTGGTGTGACTCTAACTAAGGAAGTGAAAGATCTGTATAATAAGAACTTCAACTCTCTGAAGAAAGAAATCAATGAAGATCTCAGAAGATGGAAAGATTCTCCATGCTCATGGTTGGCAGGATTAATATAGTAAAAATGGCTATCTGGCTGAAAGGAATCTACAGATTCAATGTAATCCCCATCAATATTCCCACTCAATTCTTCACCGAGTTAGAAAGGGCAATTTGAAAATTCATCTGGAATAACAAAAAAACCTAGGATAGCAAAATAATAAAAGAATCTCTGGTGGAATCACCATGTCTGACCTAAAGCTGTACTACAGAGCAATTGTGATAAAAACTGCATAGTACTGGTACAGCAATAGACAGGTAGACCAATGGAATAGAATTGAAGACCCAGAAATGAACCCACACACCTATGGTCACTTGATCTTTGACAAGGGAGCTAAAACCATCTAGTAGAAAAAAGACAGCATTTTCAACAAATGGTGCTGGCACAACAGTTGGTTATCATGTAGAAGAATGAGAATTGGTCCATTCTTATCTCCGTGTACAAAACTCAAGTCTAAGTAGATCAATAAACTCCACATAAAACCAGAGGCACTGAAATTTAGAGAGGAGAAAGTGAAGAAAAGCTTTGAAGACAGGGGAAAAAATTCATGAACAGAACAGCAATGGCTTGCGCTGTAAAATCAAGAATAAACAAATGGGACCTCATAAAATTGCAAAGCTTCTGTAAGGCAAAAGACACTGTCAATAAGATAAAAAGGCCACCAACAGATTGGAAAAGGATCGTTACCAATCCTAAATCAGATAGGGAACTAGTATCCAGTATATGTAAATGAACATATCTAATAAGAAATTAAAAAAAAAAAAGAACTCAAGAAGCTGGACACCAGAAAATCAAATAATCCTATTTTAAAAATGGGGTACAGAACTTAAAAAAGAATTTTCAACTGAGAGAAGAACTTTTTACAAACTTAAAATTGTAGTAATTTCTATGTTATATCCTGAAACAATCTATATAAAATGTATAACGAACGTACTGTTTGCATTATCATTAAATGGTACTTCCTTAAACATATAGAATAAATGTGGTTCACATACTATTAATGAAAAATGCAATGCACTTTTGTGCTAAAATCAGATTTTGTTAAGGCAACATTACTCTTAGATACTATCTAAATTATTTTGATCCCAATTTCTACCACACAGAGGCTAACCACTGAATTACACAGCTCATTCAGACCTCTATCCCTAAACATATACATTCTAAAAACGCTAATTTCAAAATATTATGTGCCATCTAAAAATTCAAGAGGAAATTTTATCAGGTCCAGGAGGTGGTCCTAAATTTCTTCTAATGTGTTAAAATTGTACTGACTCTAGTTTACAAGGCAAGACCTGGCAGGAATATATTAAATAATGCTTTGTGGAAACATATCCTGAATTTAAATTTTAGATATCTTAAATACTTTGAAATTGGTCCTGATACTATCATTTTTTAATATGGATTTTTATTATATATTTTCTTGAATAAATTAATTTTGTTTTTATTACTAAAGTGAAGTAATTATTTTAACTGTATTACCATATGATTAGAAAGTCAGAGTACATATTTTCCTGTTTTTGTCATGTTAGTATAGTGGAATTAAAACACTTTTTATAAAATTAATAGAAAATAACACATTAAAAAATTAAACCTCTTTAGTTTAATTTTGTTTATTGAAACCATAAATGAGACAATTATTTGTATGACCTTTATTAATAGAAATCTGTTTCAAATGCCTCTTTGTAAACACCTGTCTTCTCTTATTCACTATCATGTATATGCTAATGAGCACTAGCAAAAGTAACATTTTTTTAAAATCATAGTAAATTAATGACTTTGAGTGTCTTGTTTGCTTTAATACTTGTAAAACAGGATATTTCCAGAGTGTACACTGTCCTCAAGCTATCTATCCTACTGACTCTGTCTCCTGGGATCTTAGGCATGTACCACTACTATGCTAGGTTAATGGCTTTCAATCAAGGAAGGAACTGTATTAAAGTACACATTTCATTTAGATTTAAAATACCAGAGTATGTTTATCCCAATATAGGGAAAAATAAAATCTTTCTTAACTTACAGATTATGTAATCAGCATAAAATAACAGTTTCACTAATCGTAAGATATATAGCACAATTAAATCTTAAATCATAAATGGATATTTTATTTTGTATAACTTTTACAGCTGTAATGCTTTTAAGCCTACTTGGAATTATCAGTTTAAGAGGTAGTCCAAATTGTGAAAATCATCTTAACACTTTACAGAACCATAGAATAGAAAGGTGTTAGACACATAATTGTAGCAAAAATCAGAGCAATAATTTAAGCAGTAAATATTTTACAAAAAAAGATTCTTACACATACACAAATTCACAGGTTTTTCTAAAATAGAAAATACGATCGTATATATAATTACATCATTTTGTCACATTGATATTTCATTGAGAAATACGTTGAAATATATATACATATATATGTGTGTGTGTATATATATATATATATATATATATATATGAAGAATATGATGCCTTCCCCAGTTGTTTTCTGAAGCATTAAAAGCAATAGCTCTTAAAAGTATAAGGAATCATACATTGACCTAAATTAACACATTATGCATATAAATGTGTGTATGCATGTGATATAATGTGTTTGTGTGTGTGTGTCTGTGTGTGTGTTTTCAAGCTACATATGATCCACAATCTTCCTCTTTGAAAACCAGTTTTCATAGTAGCAGAGGTATTAAAAAGAACTAAGTAATAGCTCATTTACCAGAACAATTTATCTGTTGATAAACATGTATTTTTTTTTGCTATTATAGTTAGTGCTGCAATAAAACACTACATGGACATATATGGTCTCATTTCCCAGCTATGTGAACCTTACATCAAATGGTATATTTGTTGTTAAATAAGGAGGCTTATTTATCTGAGGAACTTTTATATTTATTTGTTTCTTTGTTTTTGGTGTTTTTCAAGACAAGGTTTCTGTGTAGCAATGGCTTTCTTGGAGTTTGCTCTGTAGAATAGGCTGGCCTCAAACTCAGAGATTTGTCTGCCTCTCTGCCTCTCTGCCTCTCTGCCTCTCTTTCTGCCTCTCACTTTGCCTCTCTGCCTCTCTGCCTCTCTGCCTCTCTGCCTCTCTGCGCCTGCGCCTTCCCCTCCCAAGTTCTGAGATTAAAGGTGTGGGCTTTTGTTTGCTTGTTTCTTTTCTTCTGGTGCCATACATAACTATACTAACTTACATTCCCACCAATGTATGATGGCTCTATTTTCTCTACATTCTACTAGCACTTTTTTTTTTCTTGCTTTTGCTAATGGATGTTCTAGTTGTTAATAGATATCCCAACTGGATTACAACATTATATCATTATGGCTTGGGATTGGCTTTTCATGTTGGTTACTTATACTTTGAACATTATAATCATAGATTTGTTGGCAGTGTATATGCCTTCTTTGAGAAGAAGCTGTTGGTTTTGAGTACAATCTTCAGGTGTTGGCTTTTATTCTTTTTATGTTCTGGATATTATCTCCCTTTCAGAAACTGTTTGGAAATATTTTTCCTTGTTCTATAGGTTGCATCTTTACAGAGTATGATCACATTTCATTCTTATATGCAGAAAAATATACTTTTTTCTAGCACAATTTATTAGAATATTGTTTCTCCAAAACATGCTATTAATAAGTCTGTTAAAAATCAATTGTCTTTAAATTTATTTATAGGCATTCTACTATTTCGTACGGATTCATATCATGCTAGTTAGAAGACTATAGCTCTGTAGTATATCTTCATTCTTTTTTTTTTTTTTTCTTTACGGTGAAAATGACATATTTGTGTATGTGCCTGTGTTTATATGTAGATGTGTTTGCCTGTGTCTATGTACGCATGTGGAAGCCATTGGTCAAATGTAAGTTCCTCCTTAATTTCCCTCCACGATGTATTTTGAGAGTGAAGATACCCTAAATAGGAGATTACCAATTAGGATAGATTATCTGGGCAAAAACACCTTGGACTGTATTGTTTCTGTCTTCCTATTACTAGGATTACAAGAAAGCATCCATCCTTCACATATATGCTAAAAATCAAAAGCAGGTCTTTGTGCTTATACAGCAAGAATGCTATCAAGTGAGCTAAGTACACATATTCATATTATAGCTTTAGTTTACTTTCTCAATCTTCATTTTTGCACTTACTCAAGCTAATGCTTTGTTAAACATTATACTGAAAACTTTCAATTAATTCCATTAAATGTGTATACTTTACTCTCATTTTTTAAATTTAAAAGACTCTTCTCTCATACAATACTTTCTTCCTAGAGCTCCTCCAATTCCCTTATCTCCCAGAATGCACTGTCTCTGTCTCTTTCTCCCTTTAGAAATGAGCAGGCCCCCAAGAGACAACAGCCAAACCTGACAAAACAAAATACAGTAAGACAAGGCAAAAGCCTTCCCATGGAAACTAAAGAAGGCAACCCAGCAGAAGGAAGAATGCCCCAAAGTACACAAGAGTCATAGACACACCTGCTCCCATTGTTAGGAGTGCACAAAAAGACCAAGCTAACAGTCACAGCATACACCTAGAGGACCTGGTGCAAATTACATGCAGGTCCCATGCCTACTGCCTCACTCTCTGTGAGACTCTTTTTCTAGGTTTACTTGATTCAGTGGGACATATTCCCATGATGTGCTCCAAGCTCTCTGACTCCTACAAACTTCTGTCTACACTTCCACAGGATTCCTAGATATTTGAGGGCAAAGGACCCCACAGAAACCTCCAATTTGGACTCTGGGACACTTGAAATTTCTCTATTGGGAATTTGCAGTCTCTCTCATTTATTTCTTAATTTTTAATTAAATAATTAGGTAATTAAATTTTTACACTCCATATTTTATCCCCCTGCAACCATGCTCCAATTGTTCCACATCTCGTACCACCTGCCCCCTCCCCTTTCTCCATGTGGGATTCCCCACCACCACCCCACCTGGTTGCAGTAAATCTCCTCCCAAATATGACCTGGCAATGAAAACACAAAACAGTTAATATGAATACATGCTGTGCACCTAGATTGGGCAGATCTACCACTACACTACCATTTTCTGCATCTATGAGACCCCTTAGAACTTGTGGTTTCTCCAGGCCATGTGCTTCTGCTCTGCTTTTCTCCTTTTCCCTCCTCCTCTGCATCCTCTCCCTCTTCCATTTTCTCCTTCCTCTCTCTCCCTCACCTTCTGCTTCACCTTTCCTTTTATCTGCACAATCATCAGCTCTCCTTTATTTAACAGGTTAAGGTGAGAAGCAGGTTTCCAGGAAATCACCTGAGTGCTGACTCAGTTCTTGTTCACAACCACTCACAGGAGAACAGAATTAACATCAAATATAATTAGCCCTAGGGATATGCACAACGTTTTCCCCTTTCTGTCCAATTAAAAGACTATTTTATCTCAGATAAAATTGAACATAACTATTAATATTTTGTAATTTATAAAGTACAAGAGACCTAACACCCAGTTAGTTAACATCTTTGTTAATTAAACAGAACCTCTGTCATCTATTCTTACTTAAAAGACTTATTCTACATCTGGCTATGCCTTGGCTCTAGACTGAATGCCATCTGAAAACCATCCTCTCAAAATTCTTCCTCTCAAATTAAAAAAGCCTGGGTTGGCTAGGAGACTATGTAGGTTTTCAACCCCATCAGAAATCCAAGAACGACTGATATTACCTGAAAATATATAGAAAGCCTAAAACAGCTTCAAAACTTAACCAATCCATAGAGACCGCTGATCACCTGGACAGTCCCTTACTTCAGCATGTTGGAGCATTGGTCTTCAGCCTATTGGCCAGGGTCATCTGACAGACTTGGAGAAACAGGAAGATTAAGGACTAGCCTACTCTGTCTCAGCAGAATCAGGCTGTAATAGTGTCATTTCTTTGTACAGTATTATGTCTGTAGATGAATGAGGCAATTCTCACCTAGTAGCTGTTTAACCACAACTGGAGTAACTCAAAGATGCCCAGTTTCTTCTTTGAATCCAAGACAGGGAAAGCTGTCAGCAGCAGACTGGTCTCAACGACTAGTGAATAAATAACATTAAACATCACATTCTGTGGACTTCTGACGTTTTTGAAAACAATCTATGTAATCTAGACTGTTCTCTGTTAACTACTCTCAACCATTTCTAATTAAAAGAACTGAGCACACCCTAACAATAAACTCAGAGCCATGAATCTCCTATTTGGCCCTTAACTCACAGACTTAAATATCTCAGATCTGTTTATAATAACAGCAATAGAAGGACTGAGTTCAAGCCTTGCACTTCAAAATTTTTACTATCAAAAACAACCTATAATCACCAACCCCAGGCTCAAAACATAGGGGACTGGGATGACAATGCTTCATAACTTGTTCAAGCTGAATATGGGCGTTGAGATATTTTAAAGGGAGGGGGAAAGGGAAGGAAATGGAAGAGCTAGTTGACCTTAAGAAGGCCACACCAATGATTGTATTAGTCTCTGATATCAGTGTCCTGACTGGATCCAGATGAAAAACCAAGACATCAGGAGTTCAGGCAAGTCAGTTCAGCATATCTGACTATGAAATTCACCAAGGATGTATATTCTGGAATATGTAAATCTCAAAACAAAATTTTAGTATCATCAAGATAAATGTTTTGTTTCATTCTCTGGAATCTAGTTCTTAGGGGTTCTCCTCCTATAAAATCTGATCCATATAACTCTGGAATTTACAAATACCTTAATCCCCTTTTCCAAAAACACAAAGACAAAAACCTTTTCCCCAAATCAGCATATCCTTCAGCTGGTAACCAGGAAAATCTGTGGCTTGCCCTCTGTCCCAGAGGAACAGTAAAACCAACACAATACTCAAAATCACACACATTTTAACCTATTTAGGCCTTTCTAATTTAGTCATGTCAGGATTTCAACCCAAAATTCCTGTGGAGTCCACGTTAGACAGAATATGAGTCTCTTGCAGACTTTATTATACCATTCTTAAATCAATTAACTCATACTTCTACTTTCTTTTCCTTTCCCTTTCTCTCTCCTTTCCATTCCTTTCTATACCTGCTTATATGAATCAGCTTGTCAAACCAGGATTTAAACCCAAATTTCCTGTGGAGCCCACACTAGACAGAATATGAGTATCCCGTAAGACATATTAAGGTGCTCTCTACCTTGAGCCACAGTCATTTATTTAATTAAAACCCCATTATAATATCTACCTGTTATGCTCTCTACTTGGAGCCACAGACTTTTATTAATTAATACTTGTTCATAGCAGGTGATTATCACTGTTCTCTCAACTTGGAGTCAGTGATAAATATTCCTCTCTAATTCTGAATATGAAATTTCTCATAATTAATAAGCTCTCTGCCCCAGAGCAGCCATCCTGTCTGTTGTGCTCTCTATGCGGAGCCACAGGCATTTATTTATACCTTCTATCTCTTGTGCTCACCTCTACCAAGAGCCACTGACATTTATTTTTAAATTAATTCCTATTATAATATCTGTTATGCTCTTCACCTAGACCCACGGACTTTTATTAATTAATACCTGTTCATAGAAGGTGATTATCACTGCTCTCTTTACTTGGAGTCAATGATTAATATTCCCTATCTGGTTCTGAACCACAGATAAAATTTCTTATCTTTAGGTACCATACCGACTTATAAGAGGCAGCTTGGCAAACTGGAATTTAAACCCAAAATTCCCGTGGAGTCCATGTTAGACAGAATATGAGTATCCTTTAAGACTTATTAGAGCACTATATCTTTATAAACTTCTTCAAGTATCAAAAGGTTATATTTCTCTCTTTATATAAATGAATTACCTGGCCTGGAGTCCTTTGTTCCTTTGTCTCCCAATTATTTATTCCCAGGGAGAAGCTGAGTATAAAAAAATCTGAGTTGTCTGTATCCCTGTTTGGAGATGGAGGGAGGTAGGGTGGGAAGCAAAGAATACAGGGAAGCAAACACAGAAAGGCTCTCTGAGGCATAGATGCCTCTCTGCTGTTCTCTGTAGGAGCCCTTAAATCTAGTCAGCTTCAAATCCATACTGCTACAGCCTAGGTCACTGCCCAAGCCCCGTTCAGGGGTTGGGGGTCAGTGAATTTTTATCTCAGGTTAGTTGAATTCAAATCAATACATTGAGCGCCATTTTGTTGCAGTAAATCTCTTCCCAAATGTGACCTGGCAATGAAAACACAACACAGTTAATATGAATATATGCTGTACGCCTAGATTGGGCAGATCTACTGCTACACTACCATCTTCCACATCTATGAGACCCTTAGAACTTGGGGTTTCTCCAGGCCATATGCTTCTGCTCTGCTTTTTTTCCCTCTTCCATTTTCTCCTTCCTCTCTCTCCCTCACCTTCTGCTCCACCGTCCCTTTTATCTGACCAATCATCAGTTCTCCCTTATTTTAACAGGTTAAGGTGAGAAGCAGGTTTACAGGAAATCACCTGAGTGCTGACTCAGTCCTTGTTCACAACCCCTCACAGGAGAACAGAGTTAACATCAAATATAATTAATCCCAGGGCTATGCACAACACCACCTGACCTCTAAACACCCTAGTGCGTTCAATCTTCTGAGGGTTAGGTGCATCATCTCTGAATGAACACAGACTCAGCAGTCTTCTACTGTATGTGTGTTGGGGGCCTCATATCAGCTGGTGTATGCTGCCTGTTTGGTTTTGCAAAGATTTTTATTTTATAATGTGGGGATAGGTCTTCATCTTGTTTTTCTGGTTGATCAAGTTGTAATAAGTCAATTTTTCTATTTGCTGTACCCTTTGACTGATGTAACCTTCTCTCCTAGTGATGCTGTTGATCTGCTTTGGATTTTAGCTTCTATAATAATTTTATAAGATTCTTAAGTTTATTTACTTACATTTATTGAATGTTTATTTTGATCATTAATGGGTATTTACCATTAACTTGTAGTTTTCTATAACTGTACTCAGAGAAAGCACACTAGTTTTAGTTTCTTGATTATTTTACCTTTTAGAATATTTTATTGCCTAGTATCGAGTATATCCCAGAGGATGTTCCATGATAAGTCATACATATTCACTTGATCTTACATGAAGTATTTACTTGCTGTTGGCTAGTGTCACTCATAAAGTATACCTCATTTTCCCATCCTTTTTCTTATTTTCAGCCTGGATGATGCTCTATAAGGAATATTGTTGGGTAAATCCCCATAATCATACTGTTTCAGAATTTTGTCTTCCAACTGATCTGAAAATAATTTATTTTAGACATATAGGTTCCATTGCTGCCTACAAATACATCCATATTTGCAATGAATTCTTAGTGAATATACCCCTATATCATTGTATGGTCATCTTTTTAAGTATTTTTTTTATATGAGAGATGAATAAATGCACTTGCTTTCTTCTGGTCACTAGTGGCATGTATTATCTTTTTTTCTATATCCTGAATTTCAGTCATGTACACATGATTCAAAAAAATGAAGAAAATTGTTTATAAGTAACATCTAATGCAAAACAAATTTTCATGGTCTTATAATGTTCATTTCTGTTGTTCTTCTTTCATTTGCCCCTTTGTTCAGATACTCTTGTGTGGTTAATTAATTGAGCACAGTAATGTGAATTGAGTCCTTGAGTCTTTATGGTTTATTATAGCACTTTGCTTTGTGGCTTTTATGAGGCTTGATAAAATCTTTTGATTATTGCAAGCCATTTTAAATTATAACTCTGATTACAAAGGTAATAAAAACAGTGAAAGAAAATTACCTTTGTATTCACACAGCATTCTTCTTGCATGCTTTGAAATTTTGTTGTTACATTTTATAAATCTCTACCTACACAGAATTTTCACAAATCAATCCATCCACTTATACTTTTGCTTCTAACTAGTTTTCATCCTTAATAGTGAAAATAGTTTCCATAAATTATTTAAAAAATTACAATTTGATTTTATTTAGTTACTGTACCATGGATGGATTATGACTCACGATTTTATGATATTTTACATAGCTATTTTCACTTTCAATGGCACCCTTATATGTCCAGTCCTGGGTAGATATGAATATTAGGGTGTCATTATTTATAGTTTTTTTAAGGAATATTTTGTTGGGAGACTTATTCTTACTTCCTCCTTATAAACTGCTTTTATTTCAGAGATGAGTGTAATGGACCTTCTTCTTATAGATATGAGGCTCAAAATTAAACAGAAACAGAGTTGAATTTGAAGGGTGAGTTAATCAGTTTTCTGTCACTATTGCAACACACCAAAGATAACTAACTTAGAAAGAGAAAAGGTTTCTTGTGATTTCTGTTTTTAAGGCCTGTAGGAAGGCATCACATGCAGAATGTAGTAGATGGACTTGCATTGGGAGCAAGAGGTCAGAAAGAGAAATGACAGTCTGGTTCCCATGGATAACCTAAAGAGTACTCCACCCTCACCATTCCAAGTGAGCTAAATTCCACTTTGAAGACTTTACTTCTGAAATGTCTCACTTTTTCTAAATATCACCATTCTAGGACCAAGCTTTTAGAAGATGAAAAGTTGGAAGAAATAAGATTCAAGCTACAGCAGGTAAGGTACTATGCCAATGACACACTGCTTTCCCCACACAGAGCTTGACCATTTGAGGGTCTCCCCACGTGAGTATACTTTATATTGCAGCTGTGTTTGTAAAGAGAGAATCTATCCTAGAGGGTATTAAAATACAGAAATAAAGAAAAATTCGCACATAGACAAAGCATGCTATCTAATGTCCTCAAGTTGCCACCAAATCTCACATACTTACAAGCACAGGAATCAGGGTCTTTATTGTCTACGGGCTTTTCAACTTTACACACTACCTTCCTGTATTCTTTTACACTCGGATAAATTTCAGCTTCTATCTGTGTAGGTCAGCACATCATATTTATTTTTAGAGTATAGTACCTCCTCTTCCTAGTCTCCTGGGACCCAACTTTGCCTGTTATAGCTCCACTGTGTGGACTTCCATGAAAATTTTCTGTAGCTTTCACAGAACCTTCTTCATAAGGGTCAAGTGATATTGTTTTACGTGAATGGGATAGGGCAACCCAAAACAAACTCTCTGTGTCTGTTGTGTCCAACTCGACGAGCAAGGAAAATGCAACCACCTGTTCTTCTTAATGCAGTTTACTCAGGCAGCTTCTCTTCAACTCCTCCGAGCCTCGAGCCTCGGGGTACAAGCATTTTTATCCACTCAAGCCACAACCATGCCTCAACCAATCACCACAGGTCACATCACCTCACCAGGCAGGCTTGCTCAGCCAATCAGGGATTAAGGGCGAGCCATCCACCAAATATGGGCTCGTTTACTGCCTGGCACAGATTTCTGTCCAGCTGGCCAGGGAGTCTGGAGTGGCTTTCCACAATCCCCCCTTTTATATTCTTTTGAAGCAAGCTCCATGGGTGAAAATAGAGGTCTGATCCCCAGTGTGCAGAAATAGGGGCCATGTACAGGATTGACTCTTAGGCTCACAGGTTTTTACCCAGATCAACACTGACCTGCTCCCATGCCATATTTCCTGGGGGAAGGACACTAGGACACTCAACCCTCATGCAATCAGACATACCTCCCAGAGATTGTCAAACAGCTTCCAGACTAACCTCTGTGCAGTGCTTAGCCTTACAACCCTATGGAGCAATGGCTTCATTGTTCATTCTTCATGGCAGCAAGCCAACTCTGAGGTGACTGCCCTGCTTTCACTGTGGCAAAAGCTTGCACCACCATGCGGCAGTGTGGACCTGGGCATTCCACAACCAACACATACACCATACACACAACATGCATGCCAAAACAAGGACCACAATGAGGGCACCTATCCCAGCCCATTCTTTCCCGATGCCAAGCCAGGATCCACTTAGGTAGAATTCACAGTGAGAATCACCGAGCGAAGTTCATTCATCTTGCATTCAAATTTTGCAATTCAATTTCTTAACAGGAATTTCTTAACAGGATCAGCTTCTTCATTATGATAGCATTACACTAGCTGCTCCGGAACCCACACTGGCTCTGCACAATTCTGTGGAAACATGCAAACAGACCCTCTCACCCAGGCCAAAATGGGATCCGGACCATTCCACGATCCTGTAAGCACATCCTTCCATTTAGCATAACCCAGTTTACTGGGGCTGGTATTAGCATGCTGTTCAGCAGCAGAGCGACGTTCTTTATCCAATTGTAAAAAATTTAAGGTAAAAAGAGCTAAGGAGAGTCTTATCTTTGGGGTATGGCCATAGCCTATTCCCCCTTTTTGTTTTATTAATAATTCTTTTAAGGTTCTATGTGCTCGTTCAATGATTCCTTGGCCTTGAGGATTATATGGCAGGCAGTGTTTAACTTCTGCTTCCATCTGTTGACAAAAAGACACCAGGGTTTTGGCAGTATATGCAGGGCCATTGTCTGTTTTAAGTTGTTGGGGTTTACCCCAAGGGGCCCAGGCCTCCAAACAATGCTGTATAACATGGGAGGCCTTTTCCCCTGCCATGCGAGATGCATAAACTATTCCTGAACATGTATCAATGGATACATAAACGTATTTCTATTTGCCAAATTCTGGAAAATGTGTCACATCCATCTGCCACACCTGTAGAGGGAGCAATCCTCTAGGATTCACTCCATAGGAAGGCGGGTGTTGAAACTCTAGACAACGTCCACAGGTAGTGACTATATCCCGAGCTTGTGCTCTAGAGATTCCAAATTTTTGCTGCAGAGTTTTAGCATTAACATGAAATTTAGAATGAAATTGTGATGCTAACTCCATAGGGGATGCTAAAAATATGAACTCCATATGAGTACAATTATCCACAATATCATTTCCCCTACTTAAGGGTCCTGGAAGCCCACTATGGGCATGGACATGTCTAATATATAATGGTTGGCATCTTTCCAACAGCAACTTCTATAATTGTAAGGCCAAGGTTTGGATGGTACTACGAGCTTTTATTTGGCCAGCCACTTCTAGGGATAAAACTAAATTAACTACATATTGTGAATCTGAAATTAGATTAAAAGAAAAATCACAATCCTTACTGACCTCAATAACTATTTGTAATTCCACCATCTGTAGAATACAGGGATAATACTGCCTGACCACAGGATCTTTCCCCTCTACCATATATACTCCACATCCAGTTTTTGATCCATCAGTAAACACGTTAACTGCATCCTTAATGGGTGTTTTCCTCACCACTTGAGGGAAAATGACTGGATGTTCCTTTAAAAAGGCCATTAAAGGATGTTTGGTATAATGATTATCAAATGGGCCCTCATTAATACAGGCTAAAATAGCCCACTTACCAATATTTGCTGTTAGGACATTTTGCTGATACCCATCATAAGGGATTCCAATAGAGCTGGGTTTTATACCAAAAAATTGTAAACAATGCTGAATTCCCAACAAGGCTAAAGAAGCCACTGTTGTAGGGTAATGATCTAATGTCTTCCCAGTGTATATTTTGGAATGGATCCATAACAATGGGCCTTCTTGCCAGAATAATCCTGTGGGTTGCATCTCAGTAATTTTATCAAAATGATGGGTAACCCTTCTCTACAATGCTGAAGCTGTACTTTAATCAATTATTCTTCAACCAGGGTAAGGGCCTTTCTAGCCTCAGGTGTTAATTCCCTTTTGGAACTTAACTCTGATTCTCCTTCTATAATTTGAAACAGAGTTTTTAATTTAACAATTGGGATCTTCAAATAGGGCCAAATCCAATTGATATCGCCTAACAATTTCTGAAAATCATTTAAAGTATGCAAGGAATCAACCCTCAACTATATCTTTTGAGGCCAAACGGCCGTATGGGCGATCCTTGCTCCTAAACAGGACACTATTTTCAACAAATCCTGACCCCATAAGGTAATGGGCAGCTCAAGCACATATGGTTGAAACATCCCATCATGCCCTTCCTTATCTTTCCAAGGGAGCATCCTGGCACTTATGTCTGGGCTCTTTGCATAGCCCAGGCCTGATAATATTTGTTCTGACTCCTGAATCGGCCATCCTTTTGGCCAGTCCTTAAACCAAAAGGCAGTAAGAAAAGTTACCCAATGGCTAGAAAAATAAAGTAATCAATAGACTGTCCCTATTACCCTCTTGCTTTCACTACCCTCTTACTTTCACTTTCTCACCTCCAGAGCCAGAGAGCCTTATTGTCTCTTACCAAGAGCCTTATTATCTCTTACTGAGAGCCTTATTGTCTCTTACTGAGAGCCTTATTATCTCTTTCCTGAGAGCCAAATTGTCTCTTACCAAGAGCCTAATCCCAACCCCGGGATGTTGAGTTACATACTGTACTCATCCTGTTGACAGACCCTGACTGCAGAAAGTTCTGAACCTCTTCAGTGGGGGAGGCGGGTCCCGGGTTTCAGCATCACTTGTTGCACCCAACTCCACCAGGAAGGAAAACACAACCACCTGTTCTTCTTAATGCAGTTTACTCAGGCAGCTTCTCTCTTCAACTCCCCTGAGACTTGGGGTACAAGCGATTTTATCCGCTCAAGCCACAACCATGCCTCAACCAATCACCACAGGTCACATCACCTCACCAGGCAGGCTTGCTCAGCCAATCAGGGATTAAGGGCAAGCCATCCACCAAATATTGGCTTGTTTACTGCCTGGCATAGATTTCCTTCTGGCTGGCCAGGGAGTCCAGAATGGCTTCCCACATGTGTCTACTTGCTTTGGGCAGCACCACCAAACGCACTCCCCACCTCCCCTACGTTTCTTATGGCTTTCTCTCTTTAATGGTTTCCAGGAATACCCCTCTTCAGAGCTACCTCCTCATGAGGCTCAAGTTCCAAAGGAGTTTTCCCTTCTCTCTCATTTAACCTTTATCCCCAGAGTGAATGACCTCAACACAGCTTTGGTAGAACAATCAGATTAATCACAACATCCCTCTCATTTTGTGTGAGACCTGTCTTAGGGGACATAGGAATAATTAATAACATCTACTTATCCCAGACAGGTCACTGGCAATATACTGAAAGAAGGATTCTTCCAAAGTCCAATCCAGAGAATCAATGAGTGGAGATCTATTCTTGGTTGGCTGCCTGCACACTTATTTTAGAAATACCTAATTCCATTGCCTTTGGTAAAGTCTTGGTTTTCCACAGGACTACATTTGTCGTGTTCTAGAAGGTAGTATGATGAGTTCAACATTTTGTAAATACACATGTTACAGGATTCAGAGTGTTTTAACAGAGCATTTCATGACTTTAAGCCTTTGGGTAGGACAGAATGGGTAAAATATTTCATTAACAGTCACCATTCACAGCCAGGTTCTAGAAACTTTACTGGGCACTGGACATTGTCAAGTAGAGACTTTTTGACTACTGAATAAGATTATATGCCTGACTCTTCCACTGATTAAATACTGACTGTTTGTTTGCTCTCATATTGGATTTGAGAGAATCTCTAGGGGTGATCTTGTGGCCACTAATAATTCAATGGTGGTTCACAGTCAGAGCTGATAGTCAACCCAAGTAACCTCACCCTGAGGTTAAAACTGAGGTGCTTTGGTACGGGCTGTTGCTGTGCAGTGCTTTTAAACTAAGTGTTCTAGAGGCAGAGAGAATTAATGTGCTTCAAAAACCACATCCATCCCACTGAGGCTGGAGACTTCCACTGAAGTTTAGGGTGAATCCAAAGGCCAATCCAAGTAGAAATGGGCTTGAAGATGGAGTTTTTTATATCTTTCCTGTATTTGGTGTCATTGAAAGAGTTGTTTTATGACCTCTCCTATTGAGTAGACCATGCTTTCTGTTTATTTACAATTTTTTCTTTTAACAGTTAAGTATTTGAGAATTTTGCACAATTTTTACTGCTGATATATTCACAGATGTTTTGAGCTTCCATTGGATCATGATCTACCTAAAAGGGCCACCTTTTAAAGAAGAGTGTCTATCCTCCTAGTAACTATTGATAGCCAATACTTTCTCTGCTGGAGGTGGACCTTTTAAATCAGTCTTCTTTCTCGATGCTGTGATTTCATCTGGCTTGGGCTTGCACAAGCCTTGTGAATTCTGTCATAACTACTCTAAGTTCATATTTACAACTTCCATGTAGTTTCAGAGATAATTTAAAAAGAGGTGGTTTAAAGCCTGTAAAAGCCAAAAAATTATGAATGAATTCAAGGATGCAGGGTCCTCTGAAAAAGACAATATTTTAAGTGTTATCATGCTCTAGGCTGGGGAAAAACTGATAGGAGCGGTCTTCTGGCCAGGAGACAAATATAAACTAAGATTTAGCATACACATGAAGGAACAAAATTCATTGAATTCTGCATATAAAGTGCTGGACTTCAAATAGCCTGGTAAGTGTAAGGCCTGCACTTAGTTCATCTTGTCTTGCCTGTAAGCAGGAGACATGATTTTTTCATGTTAGCTACACTATATGATGTTTATGGAGGATGATGAATGTTGGCATTCTTTTTGCACTACTACTTCATCTTTTTCTTTTATTGTCCTAAAATCACACACTGTAATCCTGCATGTGATTTCCTTTGCTTTTATAAAAGTACTTTTCTGTGTTGACAGCAGCTCAAATTGTAATTTTTCTAAAGACTTCAGTGCTAAAAAAGTCTTACAATGTTTCCTATAAATTCTACTTCTTTTATATTTTGGAGAAACTTCCTGTGTAAGACAGAACAAAAATCTCTTTGGATCTTCAAAGAGTGAAGAATATTTATGAGCCATAGTGTATTAAAGTTAGTTAGTTAGTTAGCTAGTTAGTTAGTTAGTTAATTTGGCATTGGGCTCAGGGGCTATTGTTTCTGCATTCTTCTTATGTGTTTTACCATTGAGTTACACCCCTTAGCACCATCTTGGTATTTTACATGTCATTTTTCTTGTGTTAATAATCCTGTACAACTTCATCAGAAAAAAATCTAGCCCAGGGCAACAAGAACAGGTTTAAATAATTTATATTAAATGAGCCTTGAAACACAAATGGTACAAAAGAAAAATAAACACTGTTAGAGTTTTGAATAACATTTGGAATTATGTTTACACTAACATTTTAATGTACTAAATGTGAATGTACTTAACTTTATTAACTACTTTATGTTTCTACAATTTAGTGATAATATCTATGTTATTTCAGGATGAAAATATTAGTGGTAATAGCTTCAAGTATAGAAAGAATAACTGAAATTACAAGTCTATAGTTTGATTAAGTTCATTGTCAGGGTTGAAGTTACTTGTTACCAATAAATAGTTTATACATTTTAGTAATTTTATTAATTTTTATTGCTGTTATGCTTATAATTAGGTAAACTAACAAAATACACAAGATCCAACATAAATTTAAACTTCCATTTTCACAAAATTAATATATATCAATATATGATTGTGTTATTTCTCATCTTTTTAAGACATTCTATTGTATTAAACACACTTAAACATATACACTTAGACATAAAGATATATACTAATATACATAATAAGGGGTTGAATTTGCCCACATTATAAGGAAAAGAAAGACATTTTACAATGTGTCTTTTAGGATCTACACAATCAAGACAACTGTTGGGATGATTCAGTCTAAGACAGGACATGTATAAACATAAATATAAATAAATATGTATGATCTCATATACAAAACAACCTTTGTTCTATCCAGGCCTTTCATGTATTGGATCAACTTACCTGTGTCCATTCCAGTAGAATTCTAGGACTAAACTAACTGATTCAAATGCTAATATTTCAATTATAAAGATTCCCAGAGTAATTTTAATTTCCATGAAAATTAGTATTGATTTTCAACTGGAAAGGGATTTACAATTAAATATGGGTAATGGCTCTGGGTAGGTCTGTCAGACGTCTCTGACAACTCAGCTCCAAAGGTATCTGAGGACAAAGAAGTGCTTTCTTCTGTTCGCTTCCTGTTGGTGACTATGTCTATTCTTGTTGTACTTCTATTCCTAGTGGACATCAGACTCCAATATTTTCAAGCTTCAAACATGGACTGAGATGCAATGATCATTGCATCTTCCAATCATTCAATATCAAACTGAGGCTACTGGGTATCCAGCCTCATGTACTTGAGAAGCCACTGAGTCTCCCCAAGTAAAGAATGACCATTTTAAATGACCAAGCCTTTATTATTTCCCTCACTTAAGAGAAGGAAAGACGTTTCAACTGTAAAACAGATGTGAGCACATCTGAGAAAAAAAAATTGGTCAAGTTAGGATATTATGACCCAGAGCATCTACAGAGGAAAATAATGAACCAAAACTCAGGCTCATCAACACGAAACTCAATATATCAACACTGAGACGTTGTTGCAACTAAATCTGTTAACAGCAAAATCCAACACTGAGCACCTGATACAGCACCATCCTCCTGAGTGGCCAGTGTTCTGATGGCAAGCTAACAAGACTGGACCACTTACATCTTGAAAAATGTATTCCTTTGTTCTTTTTGGAATATAATATTTTTCTGAACAATTTTACTTCCTGAACAAATACTTCTGCTAAATCTTTCATCCATGGACTCATAACATTTTATCCATTATCATAGTATTCCATACAGCATTGTGAATGACCAAGAGACTCATTTTATGTTGAAATAGTGCATCAGCAGACTCATGTTCATGGAATTTATTAGTCTTACCCTGACTCCCACAATCTTAGAGCAGTTTCCTTTCTTCTTACCACTGAATGCTACTTTAAATAAGCAATTATGGTGCAGACTAGGTGATAATAGTCTAGACGCCAGGGTAGAGTTCTTCAGAAGGCTGAATATTCTCTGAATATATATTCAATATATGATATTGTTTATACCTTATCCAGAATTTATGGTTCCAGGAATGAAAGGTTTAAAATGGAAGAATTCCTAATGATACACTAGAAATTATTACTCCTGTTCCTCTGACTTAATATTATTTTAGCCAAGAAAGGGTGGATCCAGAAAAGAGACAGTATTTCTGGCCAGAGATTTAACAACTATCCCACTAATTTAGAACCTAATATCCTTTCCAGGTTACTTGATTAACTGCTGTCTTTAAGTCATTGAACGTGAACTAAGACAACTTATGGTGTATTAAGTTACAATGTACTACTAAAATAAAATCAAATAAAATTGAACTCCATAATGAATATATACGGAATTCAGGAAGTTCTTTAGGAAACTGCGCATTACCATGACATCTGATTGCAATTAATGAGGAAATAACAGTAATACATTTCAGAGAAGATCATAAATGGTCCTGTCAATTCAAGAATGAAGATATGTGTCATGCCCCAACATAAAGAGCAAAGACTAACTGAGGTGCATGCTTATGGTTGAGTTATACAAAGTATATAGATGGTATTTATAAATAAAAGCTACAGACATATTGCCAATTACAGAAAGAAAGGCTATAATTTTTGTAAGTTTTATCCAACTTGGTTAAGTCCATAGCATGGAATGGAAAACTATCACTACTTCAATTTTGTGAAATTCATATTAAGGCATATATGTTATCAGATATTAAAAGAAAAAGTATTTTTATGGGACTGTACCATTTACCCTGGAAAGGATCATGCATTTTACTTGTACATAAAATAACTATATTATGGAGAGAGAATTGTGCACTTCAAATTGTCTTCATTTAAAAAAATCAATCATAAATAAGGGACATAGTTTTGAGTCAAGATGACAAATGATGATGATCTAATGGATATTGATTGTTATCTTGATGGGCTCTTAAATTATCTAAGAAATCTTTTCTACCATATTCAGCCTATGGAGGCATTCAGCTTTGTGGGCTGAGCAGTTATACTATTGGTAGATTTTCAGGCATGTGGTTGACCATTATTAGACTCTCTAGCTTCCTGCATGTAAGCCATTCTAGTAGATACATTTTTATTCTCCCTTTTTCATTTTAAAAACCATCTAAAATTTATATATATATATATATATATATATTGATCATAGTCTCTCTCACTAGTCCTTCCAGAGCCCTTTAACCTCCCAACCCACCCAACTTATGAGATTTTTTTCACAAAAATCCAATATAACAACAAAAACACCAACAGAAAGAAAACAAAATAACTTCCCACACTAAAAAGCCCAACAAAACTGTAACCAAATAAAAGTACATGTACACAACCACACACACACTAAACAAACACAAAACAAAAAATGTATAGTCCTATATATGTTGGTCAGTGGTCAACTACTTTTGAACATTAGACCTGTCCTCAAGTAGGTCAGATACTCAGTGTCTCTCTATTTGAGAAAAGCTGAGGTCCCCTCTCAACAGGTATAAGTCATGTTTTGGATTTGGTCCAATGCTACTTATGTTAATTAGGTCCCCCCAAATTACATGGAGATCCCCATGTCAGCAAGGACGTTGCTGAGGGACCCTGCACACAGTTGTCATTGATTGGTAAATAAAGTTGCTAGCTGCTAATGGGTGGGCAGGGAGACAGAAGCAGGACTTTGAGGATTCCCCTCCTGAGAGAGAGAGAGACAGAGAGAGAGGGAGAGAGAGAGAGAGAGTGAGAGAGAGAGAGAGAGAGAGAGAGAGAGAGAGAGAGAGAGATCTCCCATTTACACCTGCTGGCATCATCAAATTCTCAGGTGAATACCTGGTACAAGAAAAAAAAATATTTTTAATGAGGTATCCAAGATTTAGAAAGACAAACATGGTTGGGCGGTGGTGGCACACACCTTTAATCCCAGCACTAGGGAGGCAGAGGCAGGTAGGTTTCTGAGGTCAAGGCTAGCCTGGTCTACAGAATGAGTTTCAGGACAGCCAGGGCTACACAGAGAAACCCTGTCTGGAAAAAAAAAGACAAACATGCTATGTATTCATTTATATATGGATAATGTTAGGTGTTATGTCAATGATAGCATTCTATAATCCATAAAACTACAGAGCATAGGAACAAAGAAACCCAAGGGAAAAGATAGCTCCTCTTAGGAAGGGCACTAACACAGATAGCTACTGATGGAAGGTAGAAAGAGTAGGAGAATCAAGTAGGGATGGACAATGGAAATAGAGTTGTCGAAGGGAATATGAAGAAAGACAGCTAAACAGGAAGGGGATTTGAAGGGCAGTATGAATTGTAGGGAGCCGCCCTCACATTCGCTGTTGCAAGATGGCGCTGACATCCTGTGTTCTAAGTGGTATGCCAAGGGTAGTTTTCCACTACATGTGCTCTGCCTTCCCCGTGACGACAACTCGGCCGATGGGCTGCAGCCAATCAGGGAGTAATACGTCCTAGGCGGAGAATAATTCTCCTTAAAAAGGGACGGGGTTTCGCCATTCTCTCTCTTGCTCTGGCTCTTGCACTCTTGCGCTCTTGCGCTCTTGCGCTCTGGCTCCTAAAGATGTAAGCAATAGAGCTCTTGCTCTCTTGCACTCTTGCTCCTGAAGATATGTAAGCAATAAAGTTTTGCCGCAGAAGATTCTGGTTTGCTGCGTCTTTCCTGGCCGGTCGCGAACGCGTGTAAGAATGAATAACTAATATAGTTGAAATTTCCTTAAATATAAACATATATGAATAAATCTCACTGACCACCTCTTGACACACAGAGAAGCTTCTAGCACCAGAACTGGGTTATATCTAATTGGCCAACAGGGCCCCATGAAAATTCCCAAACAAAATTGGCTATTGCCAGAACTATAGGCTATTCTCTCCAAATGGATAGAAAGGCCTCCATTGCTGAAGACAATACCTATCTTGAATGTGGAGGGGTCAAGCTGGTGCTTCTATACAATCTTCACCCCTACATTCCTGCATCTTTGATACAGGGATGTTCTTTGTACACTATCAAAAGGATAGCATAAATGCCAAACCTTTAATCTACTATGGTATAGTGCCTGCAAGATATGCTAAGGTAATAGTTGTGCAAAGCTAGTGGAAGTAATTAATCCAAAAGTGACTTGATATAAGCCCTACTCTACAAGATCTACCTATATCTGATACTACCTCGATGAGCAAGAACCTAAGACTATGTTCCTAGTAGTTCAGAGACCTAGCTGAAAACCAACTACTACTGGTCTGAAAAAAGAGTTGTGTAATGTAGTGATAAAATGACTACTAATGACACTCTGCAGTACTCATAGATTAGTGCTTTTTCAGGTATTATCAGAGAAACCTCCTCCTGCAACAGAGGGGAACAAATGCAGACATACACAGACAGAAATATGCAGAGCAAGAGAAAGTGGAACACATACCTCTAAATGAGATGCCTCCATCAAACTGCTCCTCTCAGGGTTCCCACAAACCCACAAAATAGGAGAAAGAGAAGTTTAAGAGCCAGATTGATAGAGGATACCAGAAACAAGTCAATCTATCAACTTAGAAAGATGCATTTGAACTCGTGGAGTCTGAAGCAGCAATTATAGGACCAGCATGTGTCTGCACTGAATTCTTTAAATATATTATGACTTTCAGTTTAGTATTTTTATGGGACTCCAGAATATGTGAATTAGTGGATCTCTGATGTTTGTGCCTTCCCACGTGCTCTTTTCCTTCAGTTGGTTTGCCTTGTACAAACACAAATTAATGTCTTCTCTTTTATATACTATTTTTAAATTATGTTTTATTGTTAAAAATAAAATTGAAACAAAAATTTTAAGTAAAAGAGTATTAATTAAAAATTGGGCACACAATTTTGTCTTATACACCATCTTAAATTTGAAATAATATTTATTAAGTGCAATAAATTATATATATATGTATATATATACATATATATATATATACATATATATATACACACACACACATATATATATAATACAGTATTAAAGAACACCAAAAATATCTATTTAAAAAACTGAGGTTCTATGGGGATGTTAAATTTTCATTGAATGAAAAGCTAATGAATTTTACTTGAAAATTATCTAGCAGTAAAGAGCATACCTGGCATATTAAGATCCTGTGTTCTATACACAGCATCTCACACACACACACACACACACACACACACACACACACACACAATATACATGTATATGTGTATATATATATATATATATGTACATATATATATATATACTTGTAAGAAATTTATATACAAATTAAAAAATAGAAATATAAAATTTGTGTAAAATATGAGCTCATGAAGCTGAAAATTATTATCAAAATGATTATATTATTAAGACCCCCTTGATTAAATATTAATTACCTTTAAATATGATATTGGGGATTTAAACTAAAATATCACACCATAATAATCCCAGAATATCTCACAAAAGAACACAAATGATATACACTCACTGATAAGTGGATATTAGCCCAGAAGCTCAGAATCCTTCTTAGAGGGGAAAGAAAATACCCATGGAAGGAATTACAGAGACAAAGTTTGGAGCAAAGTTTGGAGCAGAGACTGAAGGAACAACCATCCAGAGACTGACCCACTTGGGGATTCATCCCATATACAACCACCAAACCCAGACACTATAGCAGATGCCAACAAGAGCCTGATGACAGGAGCCTGATATAACTGTGTCCTGAGGGGTTCTGACAGTGCCTGGCAAATATAGAAGTGGATACTCACAATCATCCATTGGACAGAGCACAAGGTCCCCAATGAAGCAGCTAGAGAAAGTACCCAAGGAGCTGAAGGTGTCTGAAGTACCATAGGAGGAACATCAATATGAACTAACCAGTACCCCCAGAGCTCCTTGGAACAAAACCACCAATCAAAGAAAAAACATGGTAGAACTTCTGGCTCTAGCTGTACATGTAGCAGAGGATGACCTACTTGGTCATCAATGGGAGAAGAGGCCCTACGTCCTAAGAAGGTTCTATGCCCCAGTATAGGGGAATGCCTGGACTGGGAATGGGAGTGGGTGGGTTGGGGAGCAGGAGGAGGGGGAGGGAATAGGGGATTTTTGGAGGGGACACTAGAAAAGGGGATAACATTTGAAATGTAAATAAAGAAAATATCTAATAAAATATTTTAATTAGGTATTTTCCTCATTTACATTTCCAATGCTATCCCAAAAGTGCCCCATACCCTCCCCCACACTCCCCTACCCACCCACTCCCACTTTTTGGCCCTGGCGTTCCCCTGTACTGGGGCATATAAAGTTTGCAAGGCCAATCGGCCTCTCTTTACAGTGATGGCTGACTAGGCCATCTTTTGATACATATGCAGCTAGAGTCAAGAGCTTCGGGGTACTGGTTAGTTCATAATGTTGTTGCACCTATAGGGTTGCAGTTCCCTTTAGCTCCTTGGGTACTTTCTCTAGCTCCTCCATTGGGGGCCCTGTGATCGATTCAATAGCTGACTGTGAGCATCTACTTATGTGTTTGCTAGGCCCCAGCGTAGTCTCACAAGAGACAGCTATATCAGGGTCCTTTCAGAAAAATCTTGCTAGTGTATGCAATGGTGTCAGCGTTTGGAGGCTGATTATGAAATGGATCCCTGGATATGGCAGTCTGTAGATGGTCCATCTTTTTGTCTCAGCTCCAAACTTTGTCTCTGTAACTCCCACTCTGGAAACCAGTCTGTTGGTTCCTCAAAAATTGGACATGGTACTACCGGAGGATCCCGCAATACTTCTCCTGGGCATATATCCAGAAAATGTTCCAACTAGTAAGAAAGAAACATGCTCCACTATGTTCATAGCAGCCTTATTTATAATAGCCAGAAGCTGGAAAGAACCCAGATTCTCCTCAACAGAGGAATGGATAAAAGAGGTGGTACATTTACACAATGGAGTACTACTCAGATATTAAAAAGAATAAATTTATGAAATTCCTAGGCAAATGGTTAGTCCTGGAGGGCATTATCCTGAGTGAGGTAACCTAATCACAAAAGAACTCAAATGATATGTACTCACTGATAAGTGGATATTAGCCCAGAAACTTAGAATACCCAAGATATAAGTTGTAATTTGCAAAACACATGAAATTCAAGAAGAATGACGACCAAAGTGTGGACACTTTGCCCCTTCTTAGAATTGGGAATAATAAAAATATTTTTAAAAGAAAGGAAAAATAATACCAGCATAAAGGTAAATAATATAAATTCATGAATATTTTACCTAATAGCAAGTTCATTATAGAGAACCTTGCAACCCTTAATTCATGAATTCACTCCTCAATGATTCTATTTTTATATCTAGCATTTATTACTATTCCTATGAGCAGGGCAATTTTAAACCTTATTTTATCTTTGGTTGATTTCAATCATTCATAATTTCCACCTCTTTTAATCACTTTTCAGTGTGTGTCTTGGGATAATTCTAACAGATCTCTTTGACTTACATTCTCTATTCTAAGTATCTATCGCATTGGACAATCATAAAACTTGTCATATACCAGCAGTTTCCTTTTTTCTTTAGTGTGCCTATGATCAATAATTTGTGAGATATGAAAATGCAATTCATATATTATTACAATTACCTTGATTTATTTTAATAGATTGCTGTCATATATAGGGGTTCCAAATAAAACAGCAAGCTATATAATTTTATGACTTAGAACATTCAAAGAAATATCTCTTTGAAATCAGTCTATATTTGTGCAACATCATGATTATATTCATTTATCAAGTTCCAGCACATATTTCTACATAATCAGCTGCATTTATTTACTAGTCTATTAGTTACAATGTCCATGAGTAGAAAGATTTCTTCATGCTTTATAAAATTAAGACAGTAAGTGAGTTCTGCATTTTCTTTGTGACTGTTGTTCGATGTCTGGGCTTACACATCTGATAAAAATAATTTGAAGTAAGGAAGACTTAATTTTTTCAGAGTCTGTGATAGTTTCAGTTTATTTTCACTTGGCTCCATTGTATGTGGGCCTTTAATGAGGCAGAGAATCATAGCTATAAGTGTGAAGTGGAGTGATGACGCTAAGCTAAAGGCAAGTAGGTGGGGAATAGAGAGAGAAGAGATTTAGGGACAAATGATATAGTGCAAAAAGCAAGTTACACATTTTCTTCTTCCCAGATGTATCTTGCAATACTGTGCTAAGGTATGAGAGCCCTCATGACCCAATCATATCTGCAATCTTATACCTCAATCATACCTATATCGAAGGCCACACTTCCAGTGTATGAATCTTTTAAATATTTTGTATAACCAGCTTTTTTGTCCCTCTCTGTCCTCCACATAGTTCTATCCAAAATGCTCATTACTCCATATCTCTCTATATTTTTTAGATATCTTGTGTATTTTCAGCTAAAACAGCAAGCTAACAATACAAGCTTACGCCACTGATTAAATATATTTACAGAAGAAATAAAAAGTGCTGCATTAAGAAAAAAAAATAAGCAATGGATGTTTTTGAAATTTCACCCATTTAAAAAGTTATTTACAAGACAACCAACCACCTTCCTGGTCAGAGCACAGGTGTCCACCCAGCCCGAGAGGCTTCTGCTTCAGGTTCTGTGGGAGCCAGCTTGGTTCCAGGACGCCACAGAGGGCAGTCTGCACAGGTGACAGTGTGGAATACAGAGGCTAGCAGCTTCTGGGACAGGCAAGAGCCACAGAGCTTCTGGGGCAGCACCGTTTTCTAGCTCCAGACATCAGGCCACCTTCCTGGCCAGAGGACAGGTGTCTACCCATCCTGCAAGGACTTTGCCTCAAGTTCTGCAGGAGCCATCTTGGTTCCAGGACTCCGGGGAAGGAAGTCTACACAGGAGAGAGTGTGGACTACTGAAACAAAGGCTTCTGTGACAGGCCAAAGCAACACAGCTTCTGGGAAAGATCCTGTTTTGGGCCTTCATCTTCGGTCAGGAGGAGGTCCAAACACCAGATAACTGTACACCTTCCCTGAAAGAGGACACCTTGCCTGCAGAGACTGCTCTGACCACTGAAACTCAGAGGAGAGATCTAGTCTCCAAGGTCTGCTGATAGAGGGTAACAAAATCACCAGAGGAACAATCTCTAAACAGAGACAACTATAACAACTAACTCCAGAGATTACCAGATGGCGAAAAGTAAATGTAAGAATCTTACTAACAGAAACCAGAACCACTCACCATCATCAGAACCCAGCACTACCACTTCACCCAATCCAAGGTACCCCAACACACCTGAAAAGCTAAACCTGGATTTAAAAGCATATCTCATGATGATGGTAGAGGACATCAAGAAGGACTTAAATAACTCACTTAAAGAAATACAGGAGAACACTGCTAAACAAGTAGAAGACATTAAAGAGGAAACACAAAAATCCCATAAAGAATTGCAGGAAAACATAACCAAACAGGTAGAAGACATTAAAGAGGAAACACAAAAATTCCTTAAAGAATTGCAGGAAAACACAACCAAACAGATGATGGAATTGAATAAAACCATCCAAGACATAAAAAGGGAAGTAGACACAATAAAGAAAACCCAAAGTGAGGCAACGCTGGAAATAGAAACCCGAGGAAAGAAATCTGGAACCATAGATGTGAGCATCAGCAACAGAATGCAAGAGATGGAAGAGAGAATCTCAGGTGCAGAAGATTCCATAGAAAACATGGACACAACAATCAAAGAAAATGCAAAATCCAAAAAGATCCTAACTCAAAACATCCAGGAAATCCAGGACACAATGAGAAGACCAAACCTACAGATAATAGGAGTGGATGAGAATGAAGATTTTCAACTCAAAGGACCAGCAAACATCTTCAACAAAATTATTGAAGAAAACTTCCCAAATCTAAAGAAAGAGATGCCCATGAACATACAAGAAGCCTACAGAACTCCAAATAGACTGGACCAACAAAGAAATTCCTCCCGTCACATATTAATCAGAACAACAAATGCACTAAATAAAGATAGAATACTAAAAGCAGTAAGGGAAAAAGGTCAAGTAACATATAAAGGCAAGCCTATCAGAATTACACCAGATTTTTCACCAGAGACTATGAAAGCCAGAAGAGCCTGGACAGATGTTATACAGACAATAAGAGAAAACAAATTCCAGCCCAGGTTACTATACCCAGCCAAACTCTCAATTACCATACATGGAGAAACCAAAGCATTCCACGACAAAACCAAATTCACCCATTATCTCTCCATGAATCCAGCCCTTCAAAGGATAATAACAGAAAAAAAAACAAACAAACAAACAAAAAAAAAAACAATACAAGGATGGGAACCACGCCCTAGAAAAAACAAGAAGGTAATCCCTCAACAAACCTAAAAGAAGACAGCCACAAGAAAAGAATGTCAACTTTAACAACAAAAATAACAGGAAGCAACAATTACTTTTCCTTAATATCTCTTAATATCAATGGACTCAACTCCCCAATAAAAAGACATACACTAACAAACTGGCTACACAAACAAGACCCAACATTTTGCTGCTTACAGAAAACTCATCTCAGAGAAAAAGATAGACACTACCTCAGAATGAAAGGTTGGAAAACAATTTTCCAAGCAAATGGTATGAAGAAACAAGCTGTAGTAGCCATCCTAATATCTGATAAGATTGACTTCCAACCCAAAATAATCAAAAAAGACAAGGAGGGGCAATTCATACTCATCAAAGGTAAAATCTTCCAAGAGGAAATCTCAATTCTGAATATATATGCTCCAAATACAAGGGCAGCCAAATTCATTAAAGAAACTTTAGTAAAGCTCAAAGCACACATTGCACCTCACACAATAATAGTGGGAGACTTCAACACACCACTTTCACCAATGGACAGATCATGGAAACAGAAACTAAACAGGGACACACTGAAACTAACAAAAGTGATGAAACAAATGGACTTAACAGATATCTACAGAACATTTTATCCTAAAACAAAAGGATATACCTTCTTCTCAGCACCCCATGATACCTTCTCCAAAATTGAACATATAATTGGTCACAAAACAAGCCTCAACATATACAAAAGTATTGAAATTGTCCCATGCATCCTATCAGATCACCATGGACTAAGGCTGATCTTCAATAACAAAGTAACTAATAGAAAGCCAACATTCACGTGAAAACTGAACAACACTCTTCTCAATGATAACTTGTTCAAGGAAGGAATAAAGAAAGAAATTAAGGACATTTTGGAGTTTAATGAAAATGAAGCCACAACATACCCAAACTTATGGGACACAATGAAAGCATTCCTAAAGAAAAACTCATAGCTCTGAGTGCCTCCAAAAAGAAACTAGAGATAGCACACATTAGCAGCTTCACAACACACCTAAAAGCTCTAGAACAAAAGGAAACAAATTCACCCAAGAGGAGTAGAAGCCAGGAAATAATCAAACTCGAGGGTGAAATCAACCAAGTGGAAACAAGAAGAACTATTCAAAGAATCAACCAATCAAGGAGCTGGTTCTTTGAGAAAATCAACAAGATAGATAAACCCTTAGCTAGACTCACTAGAGGGCACAGGAAAAGCATCCTAATTAACAAAATCAGAAATGAAAAGGGAAACATAACAACAGATCCTGAAGAAATCCAAAACGCCATCAGATCCTGCTACAAAAGGCTATACTCAACAAAACTGGAAAACCAGGATGAAATAGAACTAAGTTTCTAGACAGATACCAGGTACCAAAGCTAAATCAAGATCAGGTTAATGATCTCAACAGTCCTATATCCCTTAAAGAAATAGAGGCAGTCATTAATAGTCTCCCACCAAAAAAAAAACCAGGACTAGATGGGTTTAGTGCAGAGTTCTTTCAGACCTTCAAAGAAGACCTAATTCCAGTTCTTCACAAACTTTTCCACAAATAGAAATGGAAGGTACTCTACCCAACTCATTCTATGAAGCCACAATTACTCTGATACCTAAATCACAAAAAGACCCAACAAAGATAGAGAATTTCAAACCAATTTCCCTTATGAATATCGATGCAAAAATCCTCAATAAAGATCTTGCTAGCCGATTCAAGAACACATCAAAACAATCATCCATCCTGACCAAGTAGGTTTCATCCCAGGGATGCAGGGATGGTTCAATATACGGAAATCCATCAACATAATCCAGTATATAAACAAACTCAAAGACAAAAACCACACGATCATCTCTTTAGATGCTGAGAAAGCATTTGCCACAATCCAACACCCATTCATGATAAAAGTCTTGGAAAGATGAGGAATTCAAGGCCCATACCTAAACACGATAAAAGCAATCTACAGCAAACCAGTAGCCAGCATCAAAGTAAATGGTGAGAAGCTTGAAGCAATCCCACTAAAATCAGGGACTAGACAAGGCTGTCCACTCTCTCCCTACCTATTGAAAATTGTACTTGAAGTCCTAGCCAGAGGAATTAGACAACAAAAGGATAAACAGGCTGAGAAAGAAATAGGGAAACAACAGCCTTCTCAATAGTCACAAATAATATAAAATACCTTGGCTTGACTCTAACTAAGGAAGTGAAAGATCTGTGATAAGAACTTCAAGTCTCTGAAGAAAGAAATTAAAGAAGATCTCAGAAGATGGAAAGATCTCCCATGCTCATGGACTGGGCAGGGTCTATATAGTAAAAATGGCTATCTTGCCAAAAGCAATCTACAGATTCAATGCAATCCCCATCAAAATTCCAACTCAATTCTTCAATGAATTAGAAAGGGCAATCAGCAGATTCATCTAGAATAACAAAAAACCTAGGATAGCAAAAACTCTTCTCAAGGATATAAGATCCTCTGGTGGAATCACCATGCCTGACCTAAAGCTGTACTACAGAGCAATTGTGATAAAAACTGCATGGTATTGGTATAGTGACAGACAAGTAGTCCAATGGAATAGAATTGAAGACCCAGAAATGAACCCACACACCTATGGTCACTTGATCTTTGCCAAGGGAGCTAAAACCATCCAGTGGAAAAAAGACAGCATTTTCAACAAATGGTGCTGGCACAACTGGTTGTTATCATGTAGAAAAATGCGAATTGATCCATTTCTTTCTCCTTGTACTAAGGTCAAATCTAAGTGGATTAAGGAACTCCACATAAAACCAGAGACACTGAAACTTATAGAGGAGAAAGTAGGGAAAAGCCACGAAGATATGTGTACAGGGGAAAAATTTCTGAATAGAACATCAATGGCTTGTGCTGTAAGATTGAGAATCAATAAATGGGACCTCATAAAATTGCAAAGCTTCTGCAAAGCAAAAGACACTGTCAATAAGACAAAAAGACCACCAACAGATTGGGAAAGGATCTTTACCTATCCCAAATCGGATATGGGACTAATATCCAATATATATAAAGAACTTAAGAAGGTGGACTCCAGAAAATTAAATAACCCCATTAAAAAATGGGGCTCAGAGCTGAACAAAGAATTCTCACCTGAGGAATACCGAATGGCAGAGAAGCACCTGAAAAAATGTTCAGCATCCTTAATCATCAGGGAAATGCAAATCAAAAAACAACCCTGAGATTCCACTTCACTCCAGGCAGAATGGCTAAGATCAAAAGTTCAGGTGACAGCAGATGCTGGCAAGGATGTGGAGAAAGAGGAACACTCCTCCATTGTTGGTGGGATTGCAAGCTTTTACAACCACTCTGGAAATCAGTCTGGCGGTTCCTCAGAAAATTGGACATAGTACTACCGGAGGATCCAGCAATACCTCTCCTGGGCATATATCCAGAAGATGTCCCAACCGGTAAGAACGACACATGCTCCACTATGTTCATAGCAGCCTTATTTATAATAGCCAGAAGCTGGAAAGAACCCAGATGCCCCTCAACAGAGGAATGGATATAGAAAATGTGCTACATTTACACAATGGAGTACTACTCAGCTATTTAAAAAAATGAATTTATGAAATTCCTAGGCAAATGGATGGACCTGGAGGGCATCATCCTGAGTGAGGTAACTCAATCACAAAGGAACTCGCACAATATGTACTCACTGATAAGTGGATATTAGCCCAGAAACTTAGGATACCCAAGATATGATACAATTTGCTAAACGAATGAAATTCAAGAAGAACAAAGATCAAAGTGGGGACACTTAGCCCCTTCTTAGAAATGGGAACAAAACACCCATGGAAGGAGTTACAAAAGCAAAATTTGGAGCTGTGACGATAGGATGGACCATCTAGTGATTGCCATATGCAGGGATCCATCCCATAATCAGCTTCCAAACGCTGACACCATTGCATACACTAGCAAGATTTTGCTGAAAGGACCCAGATATAGCTGTCTCTTCTGAGACTATGCCGGGGCCTAGCAAACACAAAAATGGACGATCACAGTCAGCTATTGGATGGATCACAGGGTCCCCAATGGAGGAGCTAGATAAATTACCCAATGAGCTAAAGGGAACTGCAACCCTATAGGTGGAACAACAATACAAACTAACCAGTACCCGGGAGCTGTTGTCTCTAGCTGCATATGTATCAAAAGATGGCCTAGTCGGCCATCAGTGGAAAGAGCGGCCCATTGAACTTGCAACCTTTATATGCCCCAGTACAGGGGAACCCCATGGCCAAAAAGGGGGAGTGGGTGTGTAGGGGATTGGGGGGTGGGTATGGGGGACTTTTGGTATAGCATTGAAAATGTAAACGAGGAAAATACCTAATTAAAAAAAAAAGTTATTTACAAGATACATGGAAAGGTACAAAAATTAAGCAAACATGAAAAGTTCAGGTATATTCCATATATTTTGACACCGATTTTAAACATTTGACCACAAAATTGTGAGAAAGGTTTTAGTGTCATAAGGATAGTGATTAAATGATAAATTTAAATACTTATTTCATAAAAATCAAAGGGAAGCTATGCCAAAAAGACCCAGGATAAATTGGATAAGACCTATCGGTCTTCCCTGGAAGGATATTATAGAAGCTATCTCAAGGGCATGAGAGGTGGCTCAGTAGCTAGGAGTATTTGTCACCAAGTTTGATAATTTAAGTTTGATCACTGGAACTGGCATGGGAGAAAGAGAGAATCTACTCCTTAACATTAGCTTCTGACACCCACACATACACAGAAACTTAGATTCACACAAACACACACACACACACACCTATAAGTTAAAATAAGATAATAAAAAATAAAACCAATCTCAGGTAGCGGAAAGTAAACAGTAAATGGTTGTATGGTCGTTCAATTCCTCATTGTCTCACAAACTTTGAGAACATTTAGTTAAATGTTTTAATATATCTGTCTACTTTTCTAAAGTATGAATGGTTTTTTGTTTTGTTTTGTTTTGGTTTGGTTTGGTTTGTTATCATTGGACAGAATTTCTCATTACATATTTAGTTATTAAAATTTAAATGGTTATAACATCCTAAGATAGGCTTAGACACAAGTGTTTTTGTTTATGTGAGGTATATTTGAGTATGTATTTAAAAGCACATTTGTTAATCACACTGTAAACAATCATCTTTCACTTTATTTTCTATTTCTCTTCCACAGAACCCTACTTCTCTGATTTCTTAGGTTTTTATGAATTTATGAGTAATTATATCATGATTAACTCTTTACATCTATTGTATATGCATATTTGTTTCATTTCCAATAATAATTTTCCAAATTTAATAATAGGTATAATCTCACGACAAAAATAGTTTGTTTTTTCATTCAAGTGCAGGGTTAATTCTTTCTCTGTCTCCTCTCATGTTATTTTATGTTCTATAATGTGGATATGTAAATATGTTCTTGAACTAATTAGAAAGATTGTAATGCTGTTCATTTCAAATAATGTTTAGTAAATAATTTATTATATAAATACCATGTCCATGTATGATAACTTCCCATCAATGAATGCAATAGTACAAAATACTCTATCTCTGGAGAAAAGATCCACTCCTCAAGTGGAAATCTTTATTCAAAGTGTGCTTACTTCTGATAGTCCCACAAAATATTAACCATATCTCACTGATTATTTTGATATACACTGTTAGTACAGAGAGTTTGAGCAAGCTTTCAATATTTAATTCTGATATAAAAAGAAATACAAAATTGTTTTAATTTCTCCTTTAAATTTTCCATGCTATTATTAATAATCTCCTCACATACTGAAAAAACTATTTCTTATTTCTTTCTGTAAAATATACTTATTTGACTGGCACATAATTTAATATCAATTTTTTGAAATTCATTATAAGTTCTCAATCTAACAGAAAGGTTACTTTCTAATTTGTTTTAAATTTTATTAACAAATTATTATCATTTACATAGAGAGGGATAAGTGACTAAATTTTGTGAATTCCATTCTGTTCTTATTTTTCATATATATATACAAGGCAAATTTATTATTATATTCTTCTGATATGTATAATTTCCTGTGTATTTTAAAGCAATTTCCTCATCCATATTTCACTTAACTAAAAAATATTATGTGTTTTATCAGAATGTATTCATTTTTATTTCAGTGGGGAGAAAAAAATAAAATAAATGTAATTTCTTTCTTCTTACATCTACGACAAAAGGAATCCTGATGCTGCGTATAGATAGGACTCATATGTTAAAAAAGAAAGACCTTGTTTTGTTTTATATTTTTGACGACATGATACAGAAAAAGCTAGAAGGATTGTCAGAAATACCAGCAAATGATATGAATAAGATGTCTTTATTCAGTTTGATAAAGTCAGGCATTTCTAGCATACTTACCCATATTAATGTATTTAAGCATCAGAAGAATGTTAATCCCCATCACTATCTCTTCATTAAAGGTGATGAAAAGAAAATACAGAGAGCTAAGAACTTATCTAAAGCCAGTGAATTAGGACAGCTGAAAGCTAAACCCTGTTAATCTCTGCCCTAAAATTTCTCCATAGCTAGTGTTTATGACTCCACAGAGTTTGAATTTGCATTGTGTCAGGTACAAACTCACCCCAGGTTACACCAATTATTTTACTTCATTTTCCCCCATGTCTGTGAAATAATAAGCTTTGCTAGCCATATGAAAATATTGCTAACTGACAGTAAAACATGGTTTCAATGTTCTTTACTAAAATTGAGAATAAGATTTATTAACTAACAATAAGATTTTGAATTTTGATGATGAATTGTGCATCCTGAGAGCAATATTTCATGCCTTATTAGTTTATCATTGCTAATCAGACATCATATATAATAAATTAAATCTACAGTAATAAAATGCATAATGACATAGAAAAGTGCTTGTTACAAACATGAAAAACAACCTTAATTACTAACTAGTTCTTTACAGTTGGGACAGGGCTCCAAAGGGTCATGTTGCTGTAAATCCTCTGGTCTTTCTTGCTTCAAAGGATTAGTATTTTCAATAATATTTTTCTTTTTTTTCATAGAAAATGCATAAAACCTTACAGATGTTTCATTATTGTATCATGTTACTAAACATTTATTAAAGTATTAATTTTATAACTTGAATTAGAATTACACACTTTCCTTTTCTCCCTACAAACCCTCCAAATAATGTCAGAATCCACATCAATGAGCTATCAATAAAATGATTTTGTAATCAGGAGCTGAGCTGGAACAACAATAGACTTGCTAATGTTGCCAATGAAAGCACAGAAGGCCTCCACCCCAGCCAAACTATAGGCAACTAAGGAATGCTGAGAGCTGGAGAAATCTAGTCTTCCCCAGGGACAGGCACTGGACCTTTAAAACAGAGACCTATTGAAGTTTACTTCAAATAAATCTGCAATTTTAGTTGATTAACTCTACCTGTGTCTTTTGAATTATAGAAACTGTAAGTTTCATGCTATAGATCTGTATTATTAATACAATCTAAAAGCAGCTTATTTCTCTTAGCATGGTGGAATTGTCTTCCTTTAGAGAGCAAATATAAAATCCCAAAAATATTTATTGGGCCTATTTCACTATAATGAAAACGGGAAATAAAATGATAGTCATTCCTCATGAAAAGGGCACTATTATATAAAAAATAAGCTCACCAGCCTTATGTCTGTGTGTTGGAAAGAAAAAGTCCCAATGTTCAAACAGAATACTGCACAAAACTTAAGGATGGTTGCACATCCTCCTTAAATCATATTACTTGACATAGCACAAGCTTTCTTCATCCTGATCTAAATTTCAGTGTGAATACTTGCTTATATTAATTGATTGAGTGTTGTCAAGTAACCAAATAGCTATTACTTCTCTGTATTTTACAAATGGAAAATGTGAATATTTGTGAGCATAAGTAGTTACTAAATTTCCCTAATTTCTATCTTCTTTGTGCCACAATAGTTTACCTGTAAATTGTGGTAATCTACATTTGTTTTCAGAAAAAAAAATACTGATCATTAGCTTGCGACTAATTTCTGTAAAAGTTATATGAGCAAAAGACAAAGTATTTTTGGAACTCGTGTTTTTGAAGTGCTATAAATAATCTACTATTGGCTTATGTTAGATCACAAAATCCTATTGCGCAACTTTCAGAGATTCTAGGACTGTATTTTAAGGACAACCTTTATTAAATATTAATCTATATAAAAATACAATGACATTCTGCCTGCTTTCACAGGGACTCACCAGCATCAGGAATCCTAGGTACGAATGTGCTTTATGTCCTATGCTTGCCAGCTTTGCTTAAAGCACATGCAACAGCCATGAGCTGTACCAAATCACTTGGGCTCCATATTCTGGCTCACAACCAAAGCAGAAAAACTGTTTTTCTCTGGAGCCCAAGATGGTTCTGAGGACCCCACAATCATACAGAGCAACCCCCTCTACATACACACACACACAGACACACACACACACACACACACACACACACACACACACACACACACAACCAAACAAAGCAGCTCTAGCAGACACAAATTGGTCACCAGAATCCCAAGCCAGAAAGCAAGAAAGGAAAACCCTTTGTTTGTAAAAAAATTAAAAAACAACCCATTTAACTTAGAAATCAGTATCTAAACCTATAATAACCCCCAAATGTAGATATATAGAGATCTCATTAAGACCAAAATCAACAACAGTCAGGAAAATGGCACCACTGAGCCCAGCTATCCTACTACAACAAACCTCGGAAATCCAAACATAGCAGAAGCACAAGATGTGTAGGGGGAGGAGCTGATACTAAAATCTGCTTCCCTAATTGTTTCTTCATTATGTCAATAAAGACAGCAGACACTAATAATTGGGCAACGAGAAAAAGATGGGATTTTCAGTCCCATGAAGAAGAGAAGAGAATGGACACAAAGAAGATTGGGGATTTGGACCAGGAAGTGGAACGGGTATGAACTAGAAACATGTAGGTCTCTCTGGGCACATAGAATATATAGCCACTGCCACCTGCTAAGGCCAAGGAGGATGGAAAAAGCTATTGTTAAGATTAGGATAGGAAATTCTTCACCTAGCCATTGAGTTATCTGCTCAGTTTTAAAACAATAAAAGTCTCTAATGTTTTCCTTCCACCAGGCTAAAGGGTGGTAATCTAGTAGTGTGCAAACAGAAGCTCCCAGCATTTTTGATAAGGGCAGGTGTTGGCAGACTGGCAAAGCAGCAGGAGGAATGGCGGCATTCTGGGGAAAATGCCAGCTGGCAACTGGCAGCACTGAGTGAGAGGGCTGCATGGCGGCAGCTGTTCTCATAGCATAGCCGGGAGCTCGAGGAGAGCTCCCAAGAAAGAGCAAGCATGTTTCTAAAACTACATGCTACAAATATGACCTTAAAACAATTCTTTTTCATTATTTTATTAGACATTTTCTTCATTTACATTTCAAATGCTATCCCCAAAGCATCCTGTATACCTGCGCCCCTGCCCTGCTCCGCAACCCACCCAATCCCGCTTCCTGGCCCTGGCATTCCCCTGTACTTGGGCATATGATTTTCACCAGACTAAGGGCCTCTCCTCCCATTGATGACGGCGACTAGGCCATCCTCTGCTACACATGCAACTAGAGACACAGTACTAGGGTGAATTGGTTAGTTCATATTGTTGTTCCTCCTATAACAATTCTTATGAAGATGATAGAGGCATTTAAAGGGGAAATGCATAAATCTCACAAAGAAGTACAGGAAAATACAATCAAACGAGAAGAAAATGAAAAAAAAATTCAATACCTAAAAATGAACATAGAAGCAACAAAGAAATTACAAACTGAGGGAATCCTGGAGATGGAAAACCTAGGTAGGGAAACAGGAACTACTGACACAAGACAAGTGATAGTAGATAATGCCTCAGACATAGAAGATACAGTAGAACAAATTGATATATTGGTCAAAGAAAATAGGAAATTTTAAAAGTTTCTAATGCAAAATATCTAGGAAATCTGGGATATTATGAAAAGCCTAAACCTAAAATAATAGGAATAGAAGATGAAAAAATATAGGTTCAAAGGTCCAGAAAATATTTTCAACAAAATCATAGAAGAAAATATCTATAAGCTAAAGAGATATTTATAAAATGTACAGGAAGCTTACAGAATACCAAATAGTTTGGACTAGAAAAGAAAATCCCACCACAATGTAATAATCAAAACACTGAATATACAGAGCAAAACCAGAATGTTAAAAAGCTACAAGAAAAAAAGGCCAAGTAATATACAGTGACACACCTATTAGAGTCATACCCAACTTCTCAAAAGAGACTACAAATACCCTAAGTATTGAACAATGTTTTTGATACTATAAAAGACCAGAAATGTCAGCCAAGTCTATTATGCCCAGCAAAACTTTCTATGACAAATCCAGATTTAAACAGTATCTACCCATAAATCCAGCCCTACAGAAAATACTAGGAAAAAATAAAAACAAAAACAATAAACTAAAAAATACTAAAGATCCTCTAACCCAAGGTATTAAACTACAGAAAACTCAGGAAATAAATCACTTCACACCAGCAAAACCAATAGAAGAGAAACACACACACACAAACTGTCACAACCATCATTATAACAAATTAAAAAGCCTTGGTCATTAATATCTCTCAGCAGCAATGTACTCAATTTTCCAATTAAAACACCCCCCCCCCACACACACACACACAGAGGCTGATAGAATGGATTTGAAAACAAAGATCCATCATTTTGTTGCATATAAGAAATATACCTCAAGAGCAAAGATAGACATTCCCTCAAAATAAAGAGTTGGAAAAAAAAGTTCTTCCAAGCAAATGGATGGAGAAAAGTAAGTTTGTATAGCCATTCTAAAATCTAACACAGTAGACTTTCAAATAAAATCAATCAAGGGATGAGGCAAGACACTTCATACTCATCAAAGGAAAAAGTCACCAAGGTGATGTTTTAATTCTGATTATATATGCCCCAATTGTGAGGGACCCATCTTTGTAAAAGAAACTAAAGCATAAATCATGTGTTGAACTACACACATTAATCGTAGTAGACTTCAACTCCCCACTCTCAGAAATGGACAGATTATGCAGTCAGAAATTAAAGAGAAAAATAATAGATCTAACAGACATTATGACTTAAGTGGACCTAACAGATATCTATAGAAAAAAAAATATACTTTCTTCTCAGTAACACATGGAACCTTCTCTAATATTGAACATAAATTCATTCACAACACATGTCACAACAGATGCAAGAAAATTTACATAACCTCCTGTGTCTTATCAGACCACCATGGGTTAGAACTGGATTTCAACAGAAACAATAGAAAGCCTACAAACTCATGGAAACTAAACAACTCTCTATTCAATGACCACTAGATCAAGGGGGGAAAAAAGAAAAGAGATTAAAGACTTTTTACAATTCAATGAAAACAAAAGCACAGTAAACCCAAACTTAAAAAACATCATGAAAGCACAGTAAGAGTTCATAGCACTTACAGAAAGTGATTTCATAAAGAAATTAATGATATCTTATAGTATCTACTTAACAGGACACCTGTAAGTTCTAGACTAAAAAACGGCTAACATACCCAAAAGGAGGAAATGGCAGGAAATAATCAAATTTAGGGCTGAAATCAATAAAATAGAAACAAAAAATAATAACACACAAAAAGATGAAACAAATAATTGGTTCTTTGAGAAAATCAACACGATAAACAACCCCTTAGCCAAACTAAGTAAAAGGCAGATAGAAAATGTTCAAATTAACAAAGTCAGAAACTAAGAGGGAGATATAACAGAAAATGATATCCAGAGAATCATTAGGTAGTACATCAAAATCCTGTACTCCAAAAACTTGGAAAATCTAGAAGAAATGGTCACATTTTTGATAGCTATCATGTGCCAAATTTAAATCAACATAAATTAAGCTAAATAGATCTATAACATTTAAGGTACAAGAAAAGTCATTGAAAGTTTCCCAGCTAAAAAGTGTCCAGGGCCGGATGTTTTTAGCTCATAATTCTATCAGATTTTCAAAAAAGAACTAATACCAATATTCCTTAAATTATTACACAAAATAGAAAGAGAAAAAAAAAACATTACCAAATTCATTTTATGAGGACACAGTCACGGTGTTAACTAAACAAAGATCAAAAAGAAGATTTCATGCCACTTTCCCTTGTGAAATTTGATGTAAAAATATGCCTTAAATACAAACTGATATTTGGAACACAGAAAAAGGTCATCCACCATAATCAAGAAGGTTTTATTGCAAAGATGCATGGATAGTTTAACACATGAATGTCTGTCAACGTGATCCACCAGGTAAACAAATTTAAAGAAAAACAAAACCACATGGTCATCTCAGATGCTGGAAAACTATCTACTTAAATCCAAATAAAATCTAGTTTATTTTCATGATATAGTCTTGGCAAGATAAGGGATACAAGGAGCATGGCTATTCACAATAAAGGCAATAAGCAGCAAGTCAATAGCCAACATTAAATTAGATGGAGAGAACCTTATAGCAATTCCAATAAATAAGGGATAAAACATGGTTGTCCTCTTTCTTCAATCTATTCAATATACTACTTGAAGCTTTAAGACAATAAGACAAATAAAAGACAGCAAGCAGATACAAATTGGAAATAAAGAAAACAAAGTATCATTTTTCATAGATAATATGATAGTATACACAAGAGAGCCTCAAAGTTCTACCAGGAAAATCTTTAAGCTGGTAAAAGACTTTTGCAATATGACTGGACATATAATTAACTCAACAATATCACTAGCCCTTCTATATAAAAAGTGATAAATCATCTGAAAAGATATTGAAAAGAAAAAAACAACACCCTTCACAATAGTCACAAAATAATAGAAAATATCTTATTCCCAACCACGCAAGTGAAAAATGTCTATGACAAGAAGAAAATTGAAGAAGATATCAAATGATAGAAAGATCTCCCATGCTCATGGATCTATAAAATTCATATAATAAAATCGGCCATTTTACAAGAGCAATGTACAGATTCAGTGCAATCCCTAAAAATTTCTAACACAATTCTTTACAAATCTTCAAAGAACAATACTCAAATTCATATTGAAAATGTAAAAGCACAGGATAGCTAAAACAATCCTGTACAATAAAAGAAATTCCAAAGGTATGAGTCCCCAAAAACCGCATGGTATTAGCTTTAAAACATACAGATTGATCGATAAAATCAAACTAAAGACACCAAAATAAATCCACACATTTGTAGTCCTTTGATATGTGGATAAAGAAGCCACAATTATAGTATGAAATAAAGAAAGCATCTTCAAGAAATGGTGATGAACTAACTGATTAACAGCATATAGAAAATGAAAATAAATCCATATCTATCATCTTGCATAAAACTCAAGTACAGAGGTGAGAGTGTGCGCCAGAGAACCGGACAGCTTCTGGGACAGGCGGAAGCACAGAGCCACTAAGGCAGCACCCTTTGCGGGCTGCAGACCTTCCGGACCAGAGGACAGGTGTCTGCCTGGCTCGGGAGGCGGCCTCAGCCTCAGGAGCAGCGGTCACCATCTTGGTTCCGGGACACCGCTGGACTTAGGAATTTAGTCTGCACAGGTGAGAATCTGCACCACAGAAGCTGACAGCTTCTGGGAACTGCCAAAGCAACACAGCCTCTGAGAAAGGTCCTGTTTTGGGCCTTCTTCTTCGGCCAGGAGGAGGTCCAAACACAAGATATCTGCACACTTTCCCTGTAAGAAAGCTTGCCAGCAGAGAGTGCTCTGAGCACTGAAACTCAGAGGAGAGAATCTGTCTCCCAGGTCTGCTGATAGACTGTAACAGAATCACCAGAAGAACAATCTCTAAACAGAGTCAACTATAAATACTAACTCCAGAGATTACCAGATGGCAAAAGGTAAACGTAGGAATCTTACTAACAGGAACCAAGACCACTCACCATCATCAGAACCCAGCACTCCCACGTCGCCCAGTCCAGGGCACCCCAACACACCCGAAAACCTAGACCTAGATTTAAAAGCATATCTCATGATGATGGTAGAGGACATCAAGAAGGACTTTAATAAATTACTTAAAGAAATACAGGAGAACACTGCTAAAGAGTTACAAGTCCTTAAAGAAAAACAGGAAAACACAATCAAACAGGTAGAAGTCCTTACAGAAAAAGAGGAAAAAAACATACAAACAGGTGATGGAAATGAACAAAACCATACTAGACCTAAAAAGGGAAGTAGACACAATAAAGAAAACTCAAAGTGAGGCAACACTAGAGATAGAAACCCTAGGAAAGAAATCTGGAACCATAGATTTGAGCATCAGCAACAGAATACAAGAGATGGAAGAGATAATCTCAGGTGCAGAATATTCCATAGAGAACATCGGCACAACAATCAAAGAAAATGGAAAATGCAAAAAGATCCTAACTCAAAATATCCAGGAAATCCAGAACACAATAAGAAGACCAAACCTACGGATAATAGGACTGGATGAGAATGAAGATTTTCAACTCAAAGGACCAGCAAACATCTTCAACAAGATTATTGAAGAAAACTTCCCAAATCTAAAGAAAGAGATGCCTATGAACATACAAGAAGCCTACAGAACTCCAAATAGACTGGACCAGAAAAGAAATTCCTCCCGACACATAATAATCAGAACAACAAATGCACTAAATAAAGATAGAATACTAAAAGCGGTAAGGGAAAAAGGTCAAGTAACATATAAAGGCAAGCCTATCAGAATTACAGCATATTTTTCACCAGAGACTATGAAAGCCAGAAGAGCCTGGACAGATGTTATACAGACACTAAGAGAACACAAATGCCAGCCCAGGCTACTATACCCAGCCAAACTCTCAATTATCATAGATGGAGAAACCAAAGTATTCCACGACAAAACCAAATTCAAACATTATCTCTCCATGAATCCAGCCCTTCAAAGGATAATAACAGAAAAAAAACCAATACAAGAACGGAAACAACGCCCTAGAAAAAACTAGAAGGTAATCCCTCAACAAACCTAAAAGAAGACAGCCACAAGAACAGAATGCCAACTTTAACAACAAAAATAACAGGAAGCAACAATTACTTTTCCTTAATATCTCTTAACATCAATGGTTTCAACCCCCCAATAAAAAGACATAGACTAACAAACTGGCTACACAAACAAGACCCAACATTTTGCTGTTTACAGGAAACACATCTCAGAGAAAAAGATAGACACTACCTCAGAATGAAAGGCTGGAAAACAATTTTCCATGCAAATGGTATGAAGAAACAAGCTGGAGTAGCCATCCTAATATCTGATAAGATTGACTTCCAACCCAAAGTCATCAAAAAAGACAAGGACAGGCACTTCATTCTCATCAAAGGTAAAATCCTCCGAGAGGAACTCTCAATTGTGAATATCTATGCTCCAAATACAAGGGCAGCCACATTCATTAAAGACACTTTAGTAAAGCTCAAAGCACACATTGCACCTCACACAATAATAGTGGGAGACTTCAACACACCACTATCACCAATGGACAGATCATGGAAACAGAAACTAAACAGGGACACACTGAAACTAACAGAAGTGATGAAACAAATGGATCTGACAGATATCTACAGAACATTTTATCCTAAAACAAAAGGATATACCTTCTTCTCAGCACCTCATGGTACCTTCGCCAAAATTGACCACATAATAGGTCACAAAACAGGCCTCAACAGATTCAAAAATATTGAAATTGTCCCATGTATCCTATCAGATCACCATGCACTAAGGCTGATCTTCAATAACAAAATAAATAACAGAAAGCCAACATTCACGTGGAAACTGAACAACACTCTTCTCAATGATACCTTGGTCAAGGAAGGAATAAAGAAAGAAATTAAAGACTTTTTAGAGTTTAATGAAAATGAATCCACAACGTACCCAAACCTTTGGGACACAATGAAAGCATTTCTAAGAGGGAAACTCATAGCTCTGAGTGCCTCCAAGAAGAAACGGGAGAGAGCACATACTAGCAGCTTGAGAACACATCTAAAAGCTCTAGAAAAAAAGGAAGCAAATTCACCCAAGAGGAGTAGAAGCCAGGAAATAATCAAACTCAGGGGTGATATCAACCAAGTGGAAACAAGAAGATCTATTCAAAGAATTAACCAAACAAGGAGTTGGTTCTTTGAGAAAATCAACAAGATAGATAAACCCTTAGCTAGACTCACTAGAGGGCACAGGGACAAAATCCTAATTAACAAAATCAGTACTGAAAAGGGAGACATAACAACAGATCCTGAAGAAATCCAAAACACCATCAGATCCTTCTACAAAAGGCTATACTCAACAAAACTGGAAAACCTGGACAAAATGGACAAATTTCTGGACAGATACCAGGTACCAAAGTTGAATCAGGATCATGTTGACCTTCTAAACAGTCCCATATCCCCTAAAGAAATACAAGCAGTTATTAATAGTCTCCCAGCCAAAAAAAAAGCCCAGGACCAGACGGGTTTAGTGCAGAGTTCTATCAGACCTTCAAAGAAGATCTAATTCCAATTCTGCACAAACTTTTTCACAAGATAGAAGTAGAAGGTACTCTACCCAACTCATTTTATGAAGCCACTATTACTCTGATACCTAAACCACAGAAAGATCCAACAAAGATAGAGAACTTCAGACCAATTTCTCTTATGAATATCGATGCAAAAATCCTTAATAAAATTCTCGCTAACCAAATCCAAGAACACATTAAAGCAATCATCCATCCTGACCAAGTAGGTTTTATTCCAGGGATGCTGGGATGGTTTAATATACGAAATTCCATCAAAGTAATCCATTATATAAACAAACTCAAAGACAAAAACCTCATGATCATCTCGTTAGATGCAGAAAAAGCATTTGACAAGATCCAACACCCATTCATGATAAAAGTTCTGGAAAGATCAGGAATTCAAGGCCCATACCTAAACATGATAAAAGCAATCTACAGCAAACCAGTAGCCAACATCAAAGTAAATGGAGAGAGGCTGGAAGCAATCCCACTAAAATCAGGGACTAGACAAGGCTGCCCACTTTCTCCCTACCTTTTCAATATAGTACTTGAAGTAGTAGCCAGAGCAATTTGACAACAAAAGGAGATCAAGGGGATACAAATTGGAAAAGAGGAAGTCAAAATGTCACTTTTTGCAGATGATATGATAGTATATATAAGTGACCCTAAAAATTCCACCAGAGAACTCCTAAACCTGATAAACAGCTTCGGTGAAGTAGCTGGATATAAAATTAACTCAAACAAGTCAATGGCCTTTCTCTACAGAAAGAATAAACAAGCTGAGAAAGAAATTAGGGAAACAACACCCTTCTCAATAGTCACAAATAATATAAAGTATCTCGGCGTGACTCTAAGGAAGTGAAAGATCTGTATGATAAAAACTTCAAGTCTCTGAAGAAAGAAATTAAAGAAGATCTCAGAAGATGGAAAGATCTCCCATGCTCATGGATTGGCAGGATAAACATTGTAAAAATGTCTATGTTGCCAAAAGCAATCTACAAATTCAATGTAATCCCCATCAAAATTCCAACTCAATTCTTCAACGAATTAGAAGGAGCAATTTGCAAATTCATCTGGAATAACAAAAAACCTAGGATAGCAAAAACTCTTCTCAAAGATAAAAGAACCTCTGGTGGAATCACCATGCCTGACCTAAAGCTTTACTACAGAGCAATTGTGATAAAAACTGCATGGTACTGGTATAGAGACAGACAAGTAGACTAATGGAATAGAATTGAAGACCCAGAAATGAACCCACACACCTATGGTCACTTGATCTTCGACAAGGGAGCTAAAACCATCCAGTGGAAGAAAGACAGCATTTTCAACAATTGGTGCTGGCCCAACTGGTTGTTATCATGTAGAAGAATGCGAATCAATCCATACTTATCTCCTTGTACTAAGGTCAAATCTAAGTGGATCGAGGAATTTCACATAAAACCAGAGACACTGAAACTTATAGAGGAGAAAGTGGGGAAAAGCCTTGAAGATATGGGCACATGGGAAAGATTCCTGAACAGAACAGCAATGGCTTGTGCTGTAAGATCGAGAATTGACAAATGGGACCTAATGAAACTCCAAAGTTTCTGCAAGGCAAAAGACACCGTCAATAAGACAAAAAGACCATCAACAGATTGGGAAAGGATCTTTACCTATCCTAAATCAGATAGGGGACTAATATCCAACATATATAAAGAACTCAAGAAGGTGGACTTCTGAAAACCAAATAACCCCATTAAAAAATGGGACTCAGAGCTGAACAAAGAATTCTCACCTGAGGAATACCGAATGGCAGAGAAGCACCTGAAAAAATGTTCAACATCCTTAATCATCAGGAAAATGCAAATCTAAACAAACCTGAGATTCCACCTCACACCAGTCAGAATGGCTAAGATCAAAAATTCAGGTGACAGCAGATGCTGGCATGGATGTGGAGAAAGAGGAATACTCCTCCATTGTTGGTGGGATTGCTGGCTTGTACAACCACTCTGGAAATCAGTCTAGCGGTTCCTCAGAAAATTGGACATAGTACTTCCGGAGGATCCAGCAATACCTCTCCTGGGCATATATCCAGAAGATGTCCCAACTGGTAAGAAGGACACATGCTCCTCTATATTCATAGCAGCCATATTTATAATAGCCAGAAGCTGGAAAGAACCCAGATGCCCCTCAACAGAGGAATGGATACAGAAAATGTGGTACATCTACACAATGGAGTACTACTCAGCTATTAAAAAGAATGAATTTATGAAATTCCTAGCCAAATGGATGGACCTGGAGGGCATCATCCTGAGTGAGGTAACGCATTCACAAAGGAACTCACACAATATATACTCACTGATAAGTGGATATTAGCCCAAAACCTCGGATACCCAAGATATAAGATACAATTTGCTAAACACATGAAACTCAAGAAAAATGATGACTGAAGTGTGGACACTATGCCCCTCCTTAGAAGTGGGAACAAAACACCCTTGGAAGGAGTTACAGAGACAAATTTTGGCGCTGAGATGAAAGGATGGACCATGTAGAGACTGCCATATCCAGGGATCCACCCCACAATCAGCATCCAAACACTGACACCATTGAATACACTAGCAAGATTTTATCGAAAGGACCCAGATGTAGCTGTCTCTTGTGAGACTATGCCGGGTCCTAGCAAACACAGAAGTGGATGCTCACAGTCAGCTAATGGATGGATCACAGGGCTCCCAATGGAGAAGCTAGAGAAAGTACCCAAGGAGCTAAAGGGATCTGCAACCCTATAGGAGGAACAACATTATGAACTAACCAGTACCCCGGAGCTCTTGACTCTAGCTGCATATGTATCAAAAGATGGCCTAGTCGGCAATCACTGGAAAGAGAGGCCCATTGGGCATGCAAACTTTATATGCCCCAGTACAGGGGAACGCCAGGGCCAAAAAGGGGGAGTGGGTGGGTAGGGGAGTGGGGGTGGGTGGGTATGGGGGACTTTTGGTATAGCATTGGAAATGTAAATGACCTAAATACCTAATAAAAAAAATAAAAAAAAAAAAACTCAAGTACAGCATCTAATGAGATGATCATGGTATACACTCATTGGTAAGTGGATATTAGCCCAAAAGCTCAGAATACCCAAGATACAATTGACAGACTGTATGAAGCTCAAAAAGAAGGAAGACGAAAGTGTGGATGATTCCGTCTTTCTTAGAAGGGGGAACAAAATACTCATTGGAGGTGGATGGTGGGAGGGACTTTACAGGAAGAGAGGAGGGGACAGGGAAAAAAAGGGGGGACAGGATCTGGTATGGGAGGAGACAGCGATGACATACAGAGGGTCAGGAATTTGAACAGAGGTGTGTAGCAATGGGGTTGGGGACTGGGGAGTAGCCAACAAGTCCCAGATGCCAAGAAAGCAAGAGGCTCCCAGGACCCAACAGGGATGAGATTAGCTGAAATGCCCAACAAGGGGGAGAGAAAACCTGTAGAGACCATATCCAGAGCGTAGGCAAGGCCCCCATTTAGAGAATGGGGCCACCCACTCTCCTCCAAATTTTTAACCCAGAATGGCTACAGTATAAAGGAAATATGGGGACAAAGTGTGGAGCAGAGACTGAAGGAAAGGCTATGCAGAGACTGCCCCACCTGGGGATATATCCCATATACAGACACCAAACCCAGACACTATTGTGATGCCAAGAAATGTTTGCTGACAGAAGTCTGATAAAGCTGTCTCCTGAGAGGCTTTGCCAGAGCCTGACAAATCATGAGCACAGGGTCCCCAATGGAGGAGTTAGAGAAAGGACTGAAGAAGCTGAAGTGGTTCCCAACCTCATAGAAAGAGCAAAAATATCAAACAATCAGACCCCCCACAGCTTCTAGGGACTAAGCCACCAACCAAAGAGTACACATGAAGGGACCCATGGCATGTATAGCAGAGGATGGCCTTGCTGGGCGTCAATGGCAGGAGAGGTTCTTGGTCCTGTGAAGGCTCAATGCCCCAGTGTAGGGGAATGCCAAGGCAGGGAGGTAGAAGTCAGTGGGTGGGGAGGGAAGCACCCTCATAGAATCAGGGGGAGGGGAATGTTATAGGGGATTTCTGGAGAGGAAACCAGGAAAGGGGATAACATTTGAAATGTAAATAAGTAAAATATCCAAAAACAAAACAAAAGAAAACAAAACCTCAAGTATAAGTAGAACAAAGATATTAAGGTAGAACTAGATACAATAAACCTGATAGAAAAAGAAAGTGAAGAATATCTTTTAACTTATTGGGACAGAAGACAACTTCATGAACAGAACATCAATAGCTCAGGCATTAAGATAAATAATTCATAAATGTGACCTCATGAAACTGAAAAATTCCTGTAAGGCAAAAGCACTGTCAAATGGAAAACAAGCAAGCAAACAAAAACAAACAAACAAACAAACAAAAACACAGCACAACCATACAGAGTGGGAAAAGACCTTCAGAAACCCCATATCTGACAGAAGATATATATATATATATATATATATATATATATATATATATATAAACTTGACATGAACAAATCAAATACTCCAATTAAAAAGTGGCACACAAATCTAAACAGAGAATTTGTGACAGAGAGTTTTGTGATGGCCATGAAGCACTTAAGACAAATGTTCAATATCATTAGCTGTCAGGGAAATGCAGATCAAAGTGACTCTGAGTTTTAATCTTAGACCTGTCAGATTAGCAGAAATCAAAATACAAATGACAGCTCATGCTAGTCCGGATGTGGTGCATGGGGACACTCCTCTATTGTGGGTGGGTAGGAGTACAAATTTGTACATCCTCTCTGAAATTCAAGTTTGCAGTTTTTCATGAAATTGGGAATAGATCTAGCCGAAAACTCAGCTATGTGTCTCCTGGGCATTTACCCAAAGGTCGTTCTACCATACCAGAGGATATTTATCCAATTATTTTCATAGCAGTCTTATTTGTAATAGCTAGAAAAGAAAGACATTCTAGATATCCCTCCACTGAAGAACAGATAAAGAAAATTTGGTACATTTAAACAATAGAGTATTTATTATTCAGATAATAAAAACAATTAAATCATTAAATTTGTAAGCCAATGAATGAAACTAGAAAAGAATTATCTGAATGACATAATCCAGACTCATAAAGACAAACATATGTCCTCACTTTTATTTATTTTTATTTTTTTACAGTCCATATTTTGTCTTCAACTCCAGTCCACCCTCAGACTGCTCAACACCTCTCACCTCCTCCCCACTCTCCTGTCTCCACATTGATGTCCACATCCCCTACCACCTGACCTCTAAACTCCCTGGGGCCTCCAACCTCTTGAGGGTTAGGTGCATCATTGCTGAATAAACCCAGACCCATCAGTCCTCTACTGTATATGTGTTGGGGGCCTCATATCAGCTGATGTATGCTGTGTGTTTGGTGGTCCAGTGTTTCAGAGATCTCAGGGATCCAGATTTATTGAGACTGCTGGTCCTCCTTCAGGGTTGCCCTTCTTCTCAGCTTCGTTTTGTCTTTCCCTAATTCAACCACAGGGGTCAGCTGCTTCTGTCCATTGGTTGGGCACAACTATCTACATCTGACTCTTTCAGCTGCTTGTTGGCTCTTTCAGAATGAGGACATGTTAGATATCTTTTTGTGAGCTCTCCATAGCCTTAGTAACAGTGTCAGGCCGAAAGACCTCCCTTGAGCTGGAACCCTCTTTGAGCCTGTCTCTGGACTTTTTTCCTCACGTTCCTTTCCATTTCCATCCCTGTAATACTTTCAGAAAGGAACAATTATGGGTCAGAGTTGTGACTGTTGGATGGTGTCCCCTCCCTCATTTGATGCCCTGTCTTCCTGCTGGAGGTGGGCTCTCTAGAAGTTCCTTCTCTGTACTATCTGGCATTTCATCTAAGGCCCCTCCTTTTGAGTCCTGAGAGTCTCTTACCTCCTAGGTCCCTGGTGAATTTTGGAGGGTCCTCCCAAGCTCCTGTTTCCTGAGATTGCCTGTTTACATTCTTCCTGCTGGCCCTTGGGGCTTCAGTCCTTTTCCACATAGTGGAACATGTGTCCCTGTGGCATGGTGGGAAATCTTGTGGGTATATTCCCAAGAGTGGTATAGCTGGGGTCTTAAGGTAGAAGACCTCTTTCCCTCACCCAATACCAGATCAGGTTCTCCTCTATACCCTACTGACCCCCAACATCATCCACATTCCCTCTCATGTCCCTCCCTCTATATCTCTCCCCAATGTGATTGTTTCTTCTCTCTCCAAAGTGAGACTGAGGAATCCTCAGTTGGGCACTTCAGCTTGTTGAGCTTTCTGAGTTCTATGGACTGTATCTTGGGTATTATATGAGGTTTTGTTTTGTTTTGTTTTGTTTTGTTTTTTCCCTTCTAATACCCACCTATTAGTAAGTATATAGCATGCCTGTTCTTTTTGGGTCTGAGTTACCTCACTCAGGATGATATTTTTCTAGTTCCATACATTTGCCTGCAAAACTCAGGATATCCTCACTCTTAATAGCTCAGTAGTATTCCATTGTGTAAATGAACCACATTTCTGTGTCCTGTCCTGGGACATCTAGGTTGTTTCCAGGTTCTGGGTATCAAAAATAAGGCCACTATGAACATAGTGGAACATGTGTCCCCGTGGCATGGTGTGGAATCTTGTGGGTATATTCCCAAGAGTGGTATAGCTAGGGTCTTCAGGTAGATCTATTTTTTTGAGGTACCTCCAAGATTGATTTCCAGAGTGGTTGTACCAGTTTGCCCTCCCACCATCAGTGGAGGAGTGTTCCTCTTTCCTCTACATCCTCTCCAACAGTTGTAGTCACCTGAGATTTTGATCTTAGCCATTCTGACTGGTGTGAGTTGGAATCTCAGGGTTGTTTCATTTGCATTTCTCTGATCACTAAGGACTTTGAATGTTTCTTAGCGACTTGTAGGAAATTCGAGATTCCTCTGTTGCAAATTCTCTGTTTAGTTCTATACCCCATTTTTGATTGGGTTGTTTGTTTTTGGTGATTAGCTTCTTGAGTTCTTTATATATTTGCATGTTAGCCTTCTATGGGATGTGAGGTTAGTGAAGATTTTTTCCTAATCTGTAAAGCTGCAGATTTGTCTTTCTGACTATGCCCCTTGCCTTACAGAAAGAAGCCTTCCAGTTCCATGAGATCCTATTTATCAATTCTTTCCTCCTACTGCCTTGTCTTATCTACCCTCAATAGGAGAAGATGCACTTAGCCTTAGTTCAGCTTAATATGCCCAAACTGGTAGAAATCCATGGGAGACCTACTCTTTTCTGTAGAGAAAGGGAGTAGTGGTAGATGGTGGGGGAGGGCACATGTAGCGGGAAGAACTGGGAGGAGAAGAGGAAAGGGAATCTGCATCAGGAATTTAAATAAATTAATTAAGTAATTGAAGAATATTTTAAAAATACAATGGCATATTATTCAATCAAAATATAATATTTATAATAAATCAAAACATATGTCTCCTATATTAATTCTGAGCCATTTTCATGAAATTGTTTTTATCTACTTGTCAAGCTAGATAATAGTGTATTGCTAATCATCTTTTTCTGAAGTTGTATTAGCATGCATTCTCTTGAATAACACAATATAGATATGATAGTACAGTTTTTAAAAAGAATTGGGAAAACTAAAGAATTCAAAACTTGATTATTTGCTCATGACTCATAGTAATTAATCCATGGGAAAATATTAATATTGTATGCAAAAAGTTTTAAAGATGACATGTCTATAGTCATTAGCAGAGGTATTCACACCCTACAAACATATGCAAAAATATTTTCCAATAATTAACATTATAACCTGATTCAGTAATGAACTCACTCATGTCATTGATCAGTGACGGAAATTTCAAATAGTCTTTGTTTCATTGTATTTTTCTCTAAATAGGTAGAATTATGAGCCAACATTAATGTTGACAGAATCCTCATTCATCAGTATGTGAATGACTTTTTTTTTTCTGTATTGGATAGTGATCAAGCATTTATTTTTAGCCTGATTTTGTGAATCCATGGTAAAACTATAAACCTAAGCTTGCTAAAGATATGAGTTAGGTAAAAATCAATACATACATTCTCTAAAAAAAAATCAATTGTTTATAGGGACTCAAAATAGGGTACTGCATTTTTATTGATGTTTATAAACTATGTCCTGCATATCTTTTATATCAGCAAAACTTGCACTAAATTTGTCCTCCTTTTCAGATCCCGTCTTAAACATTTGTCAGCATATTTCTGCAAAGGTCACTGAGGGAAGGGTAGCCAGTAGAAAAGAAATGTATCGTTTAATAAATTTGATTAAAAATATCCCAGAATATAAGTTAAAAATAACATAAACAATTTTTAAAGCAAATGGGGAAGTTCCTAAAATTTGTAAACAAATGTTTAAAATCATTTCAATAGCAAGGCTATTGTTTGATTTCTATTTCCTTTACTTTTCTTTCTTGAAAATCACCATTGCTATAGGCTACTACCTAACATAGGTCTAAAGAGCTGTTTTCTGGCTTTTTAATCTATGAAGAATATCCCATAAGTATAGACTTCATTTAGATACTTGTTTCTGATGACACTGTAGACATCATGATTTACCATGTCTCAGATTTTGTTATAAAAATACTAATTTTTGATTTATTCCTAATCTGTATATGGCTCTTCATGTTTCAGCCTCTGATTTAAGAAAGCAAATAGTTGTCTTCTGTGCTTTCCTACAAGAGTAATGGCAATAGAATATCAGCAATCAATGGACTACATGGTCACTGTAGAGCTTATAATCCTACCTCTCTTATTGAACTTCATTCTATCCTGAAAAAAGTGATGTCCAACAAGGACTTTAGAAGCAGATCTTTTCCAAGTTAAACCTTTGAATGAGCCTCAATCCTGTTAAACATAATTTTGCAGCACATGGAAATTCTGGAAACTCACAAAATCTTTGTGAAGACAATGATTGACCTACAAAATCTTTCGTAACTTTTGATGATTTTTTAGCTCTAAGTAAAAAGAATATTTTATTAAGCAGCAATGTATAAAACTAGACATAAAATTAAATTTACAGTTACATGATTGCATTAAAATCCTACATAAGCAGTGATCTCCCAATCCTTGATTATTACTTAAATAAGCTAAATATATCTCAAAGTAAAGCAATTGATTCAACATACTCTTTGGAAATTTAATATATAGTTTCCAACTTTACTCACTGCTTCTAAAATAATCCCAGTGACATTTGAACACAAGTGTGAGATATTATTTTAAAAGAAGCTGCTTCCTGAAACATTTAACGTGAGTGACAAATATATAAAATCATTGCCATCCAATAGAGTCTAAAAAAATAGTAAATACCATGGTAGAACTTCCTCTACAAGTATCCCAAGACGGGTTTCCATCATCTGAGGAGAAATATGTTTGCCTAGATTACTTTCTGACATGGTTACCCTTACAATGGAATGCTAATGAAACCTACAAAGAGGTGATATTATCAAGCTTTCCATGTATGTGACAGACACTGTTTCACACAACAGCAAAAATGAAGCTTTATAAATTCAAAGGCATATTTTTTTATTAGGTATTTTCCTCATTTACATTTTCAATGCTATCCCAAAGGTCCCCCATACCCACCCCCCAATCCCCTACCCACCCACTCCCCATTTTTGGCCCTGGTGTTCCCCTGTACTGGGGCATATAAAGTTTGCAAGTCCAATGGGCCTCTCTTTGCAGTGATGGCCGACTAGGCCATCTTTTGATACATATGCAGCTAAAGACAAGAGCTCCCGGGTACTGGTTAGTTCATATTATTGTTCCACCTATAGGGTTGCAGTTCCCTTTAGCTCCTTGGGTAATTTCTCTAGCTCCTCCATTGGGGGCCCTGTGGTCCATCCAATAGCTGACTGTGATCATCCACTTCTGTGTTTGCTAGGCCCCGGCATAGTCTCACAAGAGAGAGCTATAACTGGGTCCTTTCAGCGAAATCTTGCTAGTGTATGCAATGGTGTCAGCATTTGGAAGCTGATTATGGGATGGATCCCTGCATATGGCAGTCACTAGATGGTCCATCCTTTCCTCACAGCTCCAAATTTTGTCTCTGTAACTTCTTCTATGGGTGTTTTGTTCCCATTTCTAAGAAAGGGTAAAGTGTCCACACCTTGGTCTTCGTTCTTCTTGAATTTCATGCGTTTGGCAAGTTGTATCTTATATCTTGGGTATCCTAAGTTTCTGGGCTATTATCCACTTATCAGTGAGTACATATTGTGCGAGTTCCTTTGTGATTGGGTTACTTCACTCAGGATGATACCCTCCAGGTCCATCCATTTGCCTAGGAATTTCATAAGTTCATTTTTTTAATAGCTGAGTAGTATTCCATTGTGTAAATGTACCACATTTTCTGTATCCATTCCTCTGTTGAGGGGCATCTGGGTTCTTTCCAGCTTCTGGTTATTATAAAGACATATTTTAAGTGATTGGTTTCATCCACTAAAACAGACATTAAATATATGTGTATATATATATATATATATATATATATATATATATGGAAAATACTTACAATTGGCCTGCTGAAAAACAATACATAGAAAATAAAATTGAATCCATTAGAGAACATAATAGTAAAATTTTCTTTTTTTTTCCATTTTTTATTAGGTATTTAGCTCATTTACTTTTCCAATGCTAAACCAAAAGTCCCCCATACCCACCCCACCCCTACTCCCCTACCCACCCACTCCCCCTTTTTGGCCCTGGTGTTCCCCTGTACTGGGGCATATAAAGTTTGCAAGTCCAATGGGCCTCTCTTTGCAGTGATGGCCGACTAGACCATCTTTTGATACATATGCAGCTAGAGACAAGAGCTCCGGGGTACTGGTTAGTTCATATTGTTGTTCCACCTATAGGGTTGCAGTTCCCTTTCGTTCCTTGGGTACTTTCTCTAGTTCCTCCATTGGGGCCCTGTGGTCCATTCAATAGCTGACTGTGAGCATCCACTTCTGTGTTTGCTAGGCCCTGTCATAGTCTCACAAGAGACAGCTATATCTAGGTCCTTTCAGCAAAATCTTGCTAGTGTATGCAATGGTGTCAGCGTTTGGAAGCTGATCATGGGATGGATCTCTGGATATGGCAATCACTAGATGGTCCATCCTTTCGTCACACTTCCAAATTTTGTCTCTGTAACTCCTTCCAAGGGTGTTTTGTTTCCTCTTCTAAGAAGGGGCAAAGTGTCCACACTTTGGTCTTTGTTCTCTTGAGTTTAATGTTTTTAGCAAATTATATTTTATATCTTGGGTATTCTAAGTTTCTGGGCTAATATCCACTTATCAGTGAGTACATATTGTGAGAGTTCCTTTGTGATTGGGTTACCTCACTCAGGATGATGCTCTCCAGGTCCATACATTTTGCTAGGAATTTCATAAATTCATTCTTTTTAATAGCTGAGTAGTACTCCATTGTGTAAATGTACCAAATTTTCTGTATCCATTCCTCTGTTGAGGGGCATCTGGGTTCTTTCCAGCTTCTGGCTATTATAAATAAGGCTGCTATGAACATAGTGGAGCATGTGTCCTTCTTACCGGTTGGGGCCTCTTCTGGATATATGCCCAGAAGAGGTATTGCTGGATCTTCCGGTAGTACTATGTCCAATTTTCTGAGGAACTGCCAGACTGATTTCCAGAGTGGTTGTACAAGCTTGTAATCCCACCAACAATGGAGGAGTGTTCCTCTTTCTCCACATCCTCACCAAACCATTAAAGGTAAACAAATGAAGAGACTTTCTATCTAAGAGATAAATGAGCAGTAAGTCTTATAACATACACAGTGTGTCCATTTGAGAATTGTTTAGCGCAAGGTTCAGAGCAAATATCGAGACATTTGATAACTTATTTTACATTAATTATTTTTTAAATAATTTATACATGTATATAATTCATTCTGATTACTTTTACTACCAAACCTGTCCTATCTCTCTTCTACTTCCATTAATACCCCTTCCCAAAGTCCCTTTCCTGTATTCATGTCTTCGGGATTGTGACCCAATAAGTTTAACAAGGATTTAATGTGGCCAGAGGTTGGAATTATCCACTGGAGTCTGGTGGGCTCAGCAGTGAGTATACAACTGAAGGTATTGTGAATCCCCCACTTCCAGAATCTACCAGTCTTCACTAGTTTCACCTGACTGTGCTCGGCTCCCATGATGTTCTCCCCATCTATGACAGGTTATTGCCAGGAACTCTCTTGTGAAGGGCCATTGGGCCATTGCAGGCAATTGCAGGGAAAGTGAGTTTTTAGTTTCATGCCCAGAAGATTTATTTTAAAGTCTTTGCACTGTATTCTAGCTTTTTTTCGTTAATGTGCCTTGAGCATTAGGGTGAGCATTCAATATTGTTTATTTTCAGTATCTTCTGCAGCTATGAGTGTCTGCATTCACCATTGCAACTGAAAGCAAAGAGATGCTTTTCTGACTTTAGACTGAAAGTAACATTTGTAGATAGGTATAAGCATAAATATGTAGAATATGGCCTGATTCCATGTAAATTTAACTGAAGTTCAGCACTAGATTTCATCAAGGGCCTATGACTTCACATGGGCATTTTGTTGTTGTTACTTGTTACAGAATTTATAAGGTACAACATGAAAATTCCTTCCTTCAAGCAAGGCTCAAATCCAAACAGAGTAAACAAAAGTGTATTTCACACAACTAAAATTATTAAAGATAATAATAGTTTCTGTTGAAATACTTTTATACTATTAGAAAACATATTCATTGCTATTTTGTTTCCTAAAATTGTTTTACTAAGCAATATCATGTAAAAAGAACAGTTACATGGATTTGCATGTTCTGTTGAATTTTTATTAAGTTTGGTAGTAAAGACTGAGGTTAATCAATATGACTCAATATAGTTGTAAATACCATCTATGTTTTTCCAGTTATCACTAACACATAAGGACTGTTGTGAGTTGTGTTTTTAAAATTAAGGTATGTGTAGAGATTCAAGCTAGATGATAATATTGAAATATTATGGGGGATCTGCAATGGTAACAGATCCTCAATTACGTTTACAATAAAGCAAAAATATTACGTAGTAGCCCTTTTTTAGAAAGGATTAGGGTCAAGTGCTAATTTCTTCAACACTGTGTGTCACTTTCTGTGGAATTTTAGTGTAGGGTAAAATAGTAGTACTAGACTCTGAAATTAAATTCAAATAAGAACTTAATTTTGTGACTTCGATTTTTTTTTACATTTAATTATTCAAGCATTATTAGTATCCTGTACTTGCATTCAGGTGTGTGCATGTTATCAAAGAGATGTGGCAGTATGAAGACACTTGTAGGAATCAACCCATGTCTTCTAGATTTCATGGACACAGACTGTAGTATGGATTTCACAGACACAAGACTTTCAAAAATATACAACTCCTTTTCATAAGACATACATAAAGCAAACATTAAATATAGAGCATATAATTTTCCTAATGTCTTTATTTTGTCATAATTATGTTTCCATCACTAATTGCAACCAATATGTTAAATGCACTAAGAAATGGGCCCACATTCTTTCAGGATTTGATATATCATAGGATATTATATCTTATAATGTTTTTATATTAATACATTTGCTTCTTATGATGCCTAATAGTGAAATATAAACCAAGAGCATTTTTTTTCTCTTAAGGCAGCAAAGTTTTATAACTGAGGTCAAATCAAAACGGCATGTATCTTCATGATTAATATTCCTTGTTTTTCCAAAACATTTTGTGCCCTTTATTGGCACAAAGATGTCTAGAGAATTAACACAAAGATTACATAGTTTGGCAGATTAAGTTGCAATTGTTCAAGACAAAAGATAACTCAGACATAATAATAAGGCACTTGTCCTAGAAGATGGAGAAGCTGCCATTATATACTGCTCTAAATACACATTTTGAGGATCAGAGGTTTACAGTGTTTTAACATACTATGAAATAATTTTTACATAGATCTACGTAAGGCAAATTATTTTTACTTGTTCAGTTTAAGTTATAAGTGATAAACATAAAGTGTGTGTTACTCCTAGTATGAGCCATTGCTAATGACCCAACTAAGAGAGGAGAGGAGGGAGAGACATTCTTCTTCATGGTCAGTGAGTAAAATAAACATCAGATTATAAAATAATGCAGGTTATATAATAATGAGAGTGAGGCTCAAGAGTGTAAGAATAAAAACAGAGAAAGCCTTGGAGTACCAGTTACTCTGTTACTTGAGAAGCAGAAATTTTACAGCTCATTGCCATTGAAGAATATTTGGTATGTATTAATGTATCTAAATAACACATAGAGATTGGAAGAATTCAAAAAATACTTTACATGGAAGAATCAATTTTTAAGTAATATATGTTATTTATGTTAAAAATCAGACAGAAAGCTCCCCACAAAATAAGAGAAAGAAATCCCAAAATACATAAAAAATAATACAAAACTACTAAAAAAGTAGTGTTATGAGACTTTAGAGGAAAAATTAAACATTAATTTCCCTAAATGTGCTTCTATAAAAATGGTGATTAAAGCTGGCAAGTTGACAATATTTGAAATTGAGAATGACCTGTAAAAATAGTTTGCTTAGCAAAAATCTCGATCTATTGAGTTTGGCCCATATTTGTAAAGACTCCAATCTCTGTAATTAATATCCTGATAAAACGTACTGAAAAACTTTCCCTTGGAACAATGAGATATTTAAGGATATAGGTACTGCTGTGCACTTTTATGTGTAGAAGACACATAGATTTATTTCTTTTAAAAAGGAAAATGTCATTGTTGGGGAAAAATCAATGACATAGTTTTATTCTTATATGAAAGGATTCATAATTTAATTTAAGTTTTAAAAAGTGAAAACTAAATGAATTAAAATGTTTTGTATTGTCAATTGTTTTATCTTCTTAGTAAACTAAATAGAAATTATACTTTCCAATAATGAGTATTTACAAAATAGAGCATATTACTAGTATTGAAACTAACTAAAGTGAATAAAGGCAGGAAAAAAGTAGACAATATATATCTTTAAAATGATTATATTTCAAGGTGAAATATTTGAGTTATGGAGCAATGCTTTAAAATAATAGCTGATCACTCTGAATTTCCTCTGGTATTTATTGTCACAATATTAATCATGATGAACTCATTTAGTATTAATATGCATGTCATAACTAGTTCTTTGGGATTCACCAGAGATTCCAGCGTGATTAATTGCACAATTATTTTAAAGGGTTAGCAATTTTCATAATACCTCTTCCCTGACAAAGGCATTTGAGTTGCATTTTGGCAAGTATAGAGTGTAACAGGTACATTTGTCTTCTATTCATGGAGGCACAATTAATCCTTTAGTTTGCCTTATGAGGCTACTTGAGCTCTTTACTATCTATGTCCATTCATAATATCTCTATACCCAATTAAAACACAATCTTTTAAAATGAATATTTTATCATGGAAAACATGGAGAAATGTATATCATATTTTTTTGTAAAGAAAGAAGCAACCACAACATTAGTTTTCCACTAACATGGAAAAAAATGAGTGATAAATTGTTAACAAAAGCAAATATGAACATTTTAACAACGTGAAATGGATTGTTTCTCTGAATTTACAATATAATAAGGTCTGACTGACAGGAAATGAAGTATAAAATTGGAGAACATTTTCTCTAGATTTGAGAAAAGAGAGAATATGGGTAACAGAACTATCTATGCAACTTAGTGCCATGATATTTTAGCATCTTCAAAATATATGGTCTATACAGATGTACCTAAAGTATCATTTTATAGTAATATTAACTTATCTTAGTACAGACTATATTATTTGTTTATTTTTCTGTTAATAATTTCCCCCTCAAATTTACAAAGTATTAAGAAATTCTAATTCTAAAAGAAAATAAGGAAAATACTGGATATGTAAATGCATCATATCTCTTCCCTATGCTTTTTATCTTTCTTCTCATACTGACCTTAACACAAGCAATTACACACATGAGGAAGCAACCTATTACACACATGAGGACACTGTTTCACCATATTTAAGTATCATTCCTCTAATATTTGTTATCGAATTCCCAAATGAAAGTTCACAATATACCCAATTCTTCAAGGATGACAGCCTCTATACTAAAATTATGAATATTTATATGTTTTTCATTATGTTTGATTAAATTTCAATCCATTATCATGTAACTTAGAATTTTAAATGAACTTTGGTTAATAGGTAACCACGATTACTTTAAAATATTCTTTGTACATTTTTAAAAGTTCACTTCAAATTCACAATTTTTATGATAAATACATTTTAATTCAGACAAATTTACAAGAAAAATCTAAAAAGAAAATACATCACAAAGAACATTGATAGCAGAGGTATAGCAATGAATTTGGAGAATTAAAAGAGTAGTAATCTTATAAATGTAATATCAACAGCTACAGCAAGATGCATAGTCTTGCAAAATAATAGTCATATCTTAATATAAAAATCAGTTTGAGACTTAGAAATTGAGATTTCTTTGTGAAAAGTACTTAAAATACAATTCTCTAGTGGCTAAAGAGACAGCTCAGGAATTAAGAGCACTGTCTGTTTTCTTGGAAGACTATTCTATTCTCAGTCTCTTTATGCTGGCTCACACCCATTTGTACTGCAGTACCAACAGTTCTATCACATGTTAGGCCTTCTGTGGGGAGTATACACATGTGACTCACAGACACACATTTATGCAAAATAATAGAGTTTCAAAAATTACTAGCACTTTTACATAGTCTTCATTTTACTTTTAGTTTTCTCAAAAATAAAATGAAGAGATTAAAAAAAAAACCTATGTACATTGCAAGAATAAGTTTCTACTTATAGAATATTAAATGTAGTACAGTATTTTAGTGAATTTTATTTATTTTCATGTATGGCTTTTGTTCTCCAATCTAAATGTTTGATATTATGACTGAATAAAAGTTATAGGAATAGTTTCAGAATTTCTTTCAAAATTTTCTTAAGGGCAAGTTATCATATACTAACTTATTAAATTAATAATATTTATCACTAGAGTCCCCACCTCTTTGCAGCCATGGGTTGCTTTCAGTAGACTTGAAGGTATTAATTTGGCTAGCCTTATTTAATTTATCTGCTGTCTTCATTCTAACTTTTTTCAAATACCTATAATTTTCATTACCCTTTTATCAATATATACTACTATAATTGAATTCTAAAGTACATTTATTCTCAAATTACTTTTTTAGCAATCAAAACTGACAAAGAAGCAAAATCATGTGTAAATATATTTTATTTAATTTTGAAAAAATAACATTGTAAAATGTAAGTCTATCATTGTAAAATTAATCCACTTTAGAATGGATGGGGAAATACCGACATCTTTATTAATAAATATTAGTTGTTAGTAAAATATTTGTTATATGCCTAGCAGCATTTCCCCAGGGTTACATGCACTGGTTCTTTCACAGCACACCCAGAAAATCGTTAGATATTCTGCTTCCTTGAGCTTCAGATACATATGAGCAGGTAGATCACAGCACTTTCTCAGTTTTCCAGAGTGAGTGACCACTGCACCCAGGCAATGTACTCAGTCAGCCCTACACAGGGAGAAAAGAGACTATTGCAATAGAAGGACTAAATCATGCAACAGTTTCTCCCAGTATTTGTGATCCTTTAAATTGCTATAATCACTTCTAGACTCCATGCCGCTATGAGAATAATCTGGCTTATCTTCATAATGTGTTTCAAAGGTGACTGCTTTGCATTTAGTGTTATTAATGAAGTTGAGAAATGGAGATCGTACAGAGAAATGGCAGAGGATAAAAAAATCCAAAAACAAAACTCTTTTCTCCAGATGCACTGATGCACTAAAATGTAATCTGCACAAAGAAAATGTTTCGTTTTGAGTAGACAAGCTTATCTGTGTCCTTGGTATAAAGCCGATTGGAAGTTGGCAGGGTTTCTACTCTGTTTTGATTTCAGTATGTTGAAGGAATGGGAAAATGTTAATGTTACTGAATTGGCTAACTTTATTATAGAGAAATGTCATTTTGAATATTTAAAGTAAAGGCACTTACTATTAGGAATCTTTCTGGGAAGATAATGTGACATTTTAACATTATCAAATGATCTGTTTAATATTTTAGTATTTTTATGTAAAATTTTCGCTGTTCAAAAATGACTAAAATGGGTGGGTGGGGATGAAGTTTGGATTTTGAAGGAGCTGAGGGAGGAGTGATTACCACCAAAATACACAATAGAAAATTCTCAGAGAACTGTGAATAAGGAAATAGAAGAAGAAGCTAAAAGGGAGAGCAGGGAGTTAGTTATGTCATTTACAAAGTGCCGAGCATGGGGTATTATTCCATTCATAGCACTCACTGGCTACTACACTTTCATTTGTGTAAACCAGTGCTCAACAACCCATAATTTTAAAGGACATGATTATATTGGAAGTTCATTCTAAACAAAGACAAGTATCATTTCATATTTGAAATTTTTTTATAACTTGGTATCAATATTTTGACTAAGGTAAAATTAATAGTTAACTTCAATATATTTTGATTTGATTTGCTAGTTGGTTTGTAAATAATGGACATACTTAAAATTATTCCTAGTACTTAACATACTTAACCTCTCTCTCTCTCTCTCTCTCTCTCTCTCTTTCTGTCTGTCTCTCTCTCTGTCTCTCTCACACACACACACATTTTAAAGATAATAAAAATTGTGTAAGAAAGGCACTATACTTAAAATATTTTTAAATACACAACGTCTTTCAGTCATTTAAGTGTCAAGTAGGAGATATATGCCAAATCATCCAAGTAACTGTTTGTTGTTTTTACCATCTGCTTGTATAAAATATAGTTATATTAGCAGATAGACTTGAGGTAATATATTTGAAAACATTAAAAGAGGAGAGATGTGCAATGCTATCATTTGGACAGGACAAGACCACTGCACATGTATGTAACTTACAGGAGCTGTACATGTATGTAGCTTACAGGAGCTGTGGTTACGCACACAAGAGAAGTAAGTCAACATTTCAGCATGGATGAGGGAGAAGCATATTAATGCCTGTCATTTTGCTATTTTCATGAGTTTTATTACCCTGTTTGGATTCAGTGTTTTGGATATTCCTTCTGTGCCTTCTTGTTATGATTTTAACCTTCTCTTCAGATATAAGTATTCCTTCCAGAATTCTCTTTAGAGCTGACATAGAGGTGGTGAACTGCTTAATTTTTTTGTATTAGTTATTTTATTTGTTTACATTTCAAATGTCAGCTCCCTTCCCCTCCAGAAGCTCCCTATTCCCCCCCTCCCCCCGCCGCCGAACGCCTCTATGAGGGTGCTCCTTCACCTGCTCAACCACTACTGCCTCACAGCCTAGTGTTCCCCTATCCTGGGTCATCAAGCCACCGCAGGACCAAGGGCTCCCCTCTCAGTGATCCTCTGCTACGAATACACTCTGGTTTCTCTTCAGATTGTATAATTCTTTCGCTTTTTTTTTTTATCATGGTAAGTTTTTCTTCCTCTTTTTATTAAGATTGAAAGTTCTGCACCGTATGGTAATGTGGGTTAGAATTCACAATCCTTTCTAATTTGTAAAATGGTACATTTACACAATGGAATACTACTCAGTTATTAAAAACAATGAATTCATAAAATTCTTAAGCAGATGGTTGGAACTAGAAAATATCATCTTGAGTGAAGTAACCCAGTAACAAAAGAACACACGTGGCATGCACTCACTGATAAGTAGATATTAGCCCAAAAGCTCAAAATACCCAAGATACAATTCACAGACCACATGAAGCTCAGGAAGAAGGAAGACGTATGGATACTTCAGTCCTTCTTAGAAGGCAGAACAAAATACCCATGGAAGGAGATACAGAGAAAAAGTGTGGAGCAGAGTATGATGGAAAGACCACCCAGAGACTACCTCACCTGGGGATCCATCCCATATACAGTCACCAAACCCAAACATTATTGTGGATGTCAAAAAGTGCTTGCTGACAGGAGTCTGATATAGCTGTCTCCTGAGAGGCTCTGCCAGTGCCAGATAAATACAGAAGTGGATGCTCACAGCCATCCATTAGACAAAGCACAGGTTCCCCAAAAAAGTAGCTAGAGAAAGGACCCAAGGAACTGAAGGGGTTTGCAAGCCCCATAGGAGGAACAACAATATGAACCAGCCAGTGCCCCTACCCCCATAGCTCCCAGAGACTAAATCACCAACTGAAGAGTACACATGGAGGGACCCATGGCTCCAGCTGTATATGTAGCAGAGGATGGCTTGTTAGATATCAATGTGAAGAGAGGCCCTTGGTCCTGAGAAGGCTCAATGCCCCAGTGTAGGGGAATGCAAGGACAGGGAAGCAGGAGTGGGTGGGTTGGTGAGCAAGGGGAGAGGGGATAGGATAGGGGGTTTTTGGAGGGGAAACCAGGAAACGAGATAACATAATGTAAATAAAGAAAATATCTAATAAAAAATAGGAAAGAGAGAGAGAGAGAGAGAGAGAGAGAGAGAGAGAGAGAGAGAGAGAGAGAAAGAAAGAAAGAAAGAAAGAAAAAAAGAAAGAAAGAAAGAAAGAATTTGTTCCAATCCCTATCCCTCCCTGCTTTCTTAATCTTCACTGAAAATAGTCTACTATTTTCATGGGTCTGCCTTATTATGTGACTTTATGTAGTCATTTTCAATATCCTTTCTTTGTACTCATTGTTTCATTTGACTATTCTATGTTATAGAATGCTTCTATTTTAGCTTTTTGTCATTTTTTATTAAGCATTTTATTCGTTTGCATTTCAAATGCTATTTCCCTTCCCAGTTATCCCTCCAACAATCTAGCCATCTCATCCTCCCTTACTCCGTTCCCTTTGTCTCTATGAGGGTGCTCCTCCACCACTTTGCCCACTCCTGCCTCATCTCTCTAGTATCCTCCTATCCTGGGGCATCAAGCCTCCTTCCCCTCCCACTGATGTCAGATAAGGCCTTCCTCTGCTACTTATGTATCTGGAGTCCTAGCTCTCTCTGAGTATACTTTTGGTTGGTGGTTTAGTCCCTGGGAGCTCTGGGTAGTTTAGTTATTTGATATTATTCTTATGGGGTTGCAATCCCCTTCAGTCCTTCCCCTATTTCTTCCACTGGGGTTCCCAGACTCAGACTGGTGGTTGGCTGTATCTGCATCTGAGTTGGTCAGGTGTTGGTAGAACCTCTCATGGATCAGTCATATCAGAATCCTATCAGTAAGCATTTCTTGGTATCAGCAATAGTGTGGGGATTCGTGTCTCCAGATAGTGTGAATCCCTAGGTAGGGCAGTCTCTAGATGGCTTTTCCTTCCTTGTTTTATTTTGGAGCATCGTTTGGGTTTATGCCCAGCAGTGGTATAGCTAGATCCTCAAGTAGTATTTTGTGCAATTTTCTGAGAAACAGCCAGACTGATTTCCAGAGTGGTTGTACCAGCTTACAATCCCACCAGCAATAGAGTGCTCCTCTTTCTCTACATCCTTGCCAGCATCTGCTGTCATCTGAGTTTTTCATCTTAGCCATTCTGACTGTGAGAAATGGTACCTCAGGGATGTTTTGATTTGCATTTCTCTGATGACTAAGGATGTTGAACATTTCTTTAGGTGTTTCTCAGCCATTGGATAATCTTCAGTTGAGAATTTTTTGTTTAGCTCTGTACCCCATTTTTAATAGTGTTATTTGTTTCTCTCGAGTCTAACATCTTAAGTTCTTTGTATATTTTGGATTTTACCCCTCTACAGGGTGGAATCTTTTCCAAATCTGATGTTGCTATTGATGTCCTTTGCCTTATGTTTCAGTTCTAGTTTTACCTACTTAGCACTTTTGGACTTAATAGTAACTCTTTCCTTAGAACATCAAATGTTTCTATTGTGGTTTTGTTAAAAATACTTTCTCTGCCTTTGATGTGGGTCCTTTCTTCTTCTCCTATACTTATTATATATAGGTTTGATCTTTAAAATATTGTCCCAGAATTCCAGTATGTTTCGTTGGAGGCTTAGTTTTATTTTATTTTGTTTTACATGAAGATACATTATCTGAGTCTGGGTGATCCAATTATTCTACCTGGTCTTCAAGTCCTGATACCCTTTTCATAATCCAATATTTAGTGTTAAGGTACTCTGTAAATCTTGTTTTAGAAGGCCTATGGTCATGGGCTACACTGAAGAAATGTTTCTTTAAGAGATGCATCTTAATATATATATATATATATATATATATATATATATATATATATATTATCCCGAATACTAATCTCCTGTTATTTGGGAACCTAATTTAAACTGCTTGGTGTTCTGCAATAAAATATCACTATTCCACTCTAAAATCTGTATCCAGAAAAAGAGATATATGACCTTTTATTTAAAACAAATACCCCTTTCCCTGTATTTTTTTAATTTTATTTTATTTTGTAATTCATCTTTTTACACTTTTTATTCCATTACCCACACCTCACAATCCACCCTTCAAATGCTTTACATTCCACACACCCTCCACTCCCAACCTGACCTCTGAGGTCTCCAGTCTTTTGAGGGCTTGGTGCATCATGTATGAATGAACACAGACCCGGAAGTTCTCTACTGTATGTTTGTTGGGAGCCCCATATCAGCTGGTATATGCTGCCTGTTTGGTGGTCCAATATTTGGCAGATCTCAGGGGTTGAGATTAATTGAGACTGCCGGTCCTCCTACTGAGTCACACATCTCCTCAGCTTCTTTCAGCCATCCCTAATTTAACAACAGGGGTCAGCTGCTTCTATCCATTGCTTGGGTGCAAATCATCTGACTCTTTCAGCTGCTTGTTGGATCGTTCAAAGGGCAGTCATTGTAGATCCCTTTTTGTGAGCACTCCATAGCCTCAGTAATGCTGTCAGGCCTTGGAACCTCCCCTTGAGCTGGATCCCACTTTGGGTCTGTTGCTGGATCTTGTTTTCCTCAGGCTCCTCTCCATTTCCATCCCTGTAATATTTTCAGCAGAAAGAATTATGAGTCAGAGGTGTGACTGTAGGATGTCAACCCTATTCCTCACTTGATGTGCTGTCTTCCTGCTGGAGGTGGGCTCTATAAGTTCCCTCTCCCTACTGTTGGGCATTTCCTCAAAGGTTCCTTACTATAAGTTCTGGAAGTCTCTCAACTCGCAGGTTTCTGATGTATTCTGGGAGATCTCCCCAACTTCCTATTTCCTGAAGTTGCCTGTTTACATTCTTTCTGCTGGCCCTCACAGCTTCAGTCCTTTTCCCTCACCCAATACCCTACTGATTGGGGAGGGGGGGAACTTCACTAAACCCACATTTGATAGAAGGCTAATATCCAAAATATATAAAGAACTCAAGAAGTTAATCACCAAAAAACAAACAACCCAATCAAAAAATTGGGGTATAGAGCTAAAATGAGAATTTACACATGAGGAATCTCAAAAGGCTGAGAAACATCTAAAGAAATGTTCAAATTCCTTAGCAATCAGAGAAGTGCAAATCAAAGTGACCCTGAGATTCCACCTTATACCAGTCAGATTGGCTAAGATTAAAACTTCAGGGGCCAACACTTGTTGGAGAGGATGTGAAGAAAGAGGAACACTCCTCCATTGATCGTGGGATGAAAACTGGTACAACCACTTTGGAAATCAATCTGGAGGTTCCTCAGTAAATTGGGAATAGATCTACCTGAAGATCCAGCTATACCACTCTTGGGAATATACCTAAAAGTTGCCCCACCATGCCACAGGGGTACATATTCCAGTATGTCCATATCAGTCTTATTTGTGATAGTAGGAAGCTTGTAACAATCTAGATGCCCCAAGACAGAAGAATGGATACAGAAAATATGTTTCATTTACAAAATGGAATACTACTCAGCTATTAAGAACACGGACAAGTGGGTGGAAATGTAAATGAAATAAATACCCAATAATATACATGTATACACACACACACACACACACACACACACACACACACATAATATCATCTTGAATTATAAGCAATATACCCCCTAAATCTTACATTGGCGTGGAATACTCAATAAAGCATATTTTAAGTGAGTTAAAAAAAAAAAAAAAAAAAAAAAAGAACATGGACATCCCAAGTTTTGCAGGCAAATGGATGGAACTAGAACACATCCTGAGTGATGTAACTCAGATTCAAAAGGACAGAGAAATAGAAGACATAGCAAATTAAAGATTCAGAGTAGAGTTTGTAAGTCTGAGGAAAGTGCATTAAAAATAAAACTGCTCCTCTTATGTAAGTTTATAATTGAAATTTATTTTAGCACACACTAAAAGCCCACTAAAATGATTTTGCCTTTATATTTTATTTTAGTACATCCAAATTATTGAAACTTCATTCTTTCATATTTAAATATCACACCTGAGTCTTGGTGCTATGCGGAAAACATCCATGTAGAACATTCCCCAAGCTCAGTAACACAAGCAGGATGGTATTTTATCTGACCTTGTTCCACTAGCACAAAATAATTAGATATCAACAGAGAATCAGTGAAGTGTAGCTATGTTTTGAACTAGATTTCACTAATTCCTCTTTCTTCTTCTGTTTAATGTAATTTCAGATTCAAAGTAATTATATTTGGACAAGGTCCTTTGGTTAAAAGTGAAGCTGATTATATGAAACTTAGCCTCTTATGTACTTGAATGAAGCAAACCATTCTAGCTGATCAATTTATTTGCCACTTCTTTTCACAATGTCACAATGACCTACATTCAATTACACAGAGATAACATTAATAAGAGAGTTTTAATCCATTTAAAAGAAAATTAATAACAATGTTATTTTTAAAAGTAAAAACATTTTTATAAGATCATAATCTAATTGATGTTGCCTTTATATCATTAAGCATCTCCCTATATGCATGAAAGGTAAATCATTTTCCTTCTGCAATATGAGTTATTTTATAAGAAGAAATTCTATGAATAAATGAATAAATTACACATTTTATATTTTAATTGACTTCTGAATGGGACATGAAATGGAATCAATAATTGAAAGACATTGGTACAGTATTACAATAAATTCTTACAGGCTCACTTGTGACTTATGGTCCTCCACAAATTTAAAAAAAAATTGAAATTGTGTTACTGATTCCTGACATCTAATTACAAATATATATTAAAAAATAGATCAAATAAAATGAAATACTTAGTCGTGGTTTGAAAAAAACATACTGAGGAAAATGCATGTGTTCTCTGCAGCATCACTGTAGTATGACACTCCTTATTTGTCTTGCTGGAAATACTTAGGGTTCTATGTAGAGCTAATATTAAAACAAATATTCTATACTAAAAAAATATTTTCCTTTCTTCCCAATGGTAAAATGAGTTGCAAGATATCATTTCAACCATGGTAATAACCATTGTCTTATTACTCCTTGCTATATGATGTCTTCTGTCACTTCCACTTACAATATGGAGATGGTAACGGACTGAGATGAAAATGTGAGCTAATAAGTATTAGCATGATATATAATCTCACAACTGTGATGAAAGCAAAACAATACTATGGTCAATTTATGAGGCCAACACTGGATCATAAGAAATTGAACTGCAGGCAGATTCATCAGTCCTATCCCGAGGGCAGGGATAGAATGAGAGGCACAAGATGCCTCAACTGCCTCTAATTTCTATTTTAGAGAAAGGTTTTTAGCCGCAGATAAAATGTTCCATTATGGAAGAAGTTGCATAGGATTTACTAATTAGAGGTAAAATAAGAACTAAAATCAAAGCTCTATCAAATGTATAAGTAGGGAAGCTACGTTGTTGTGTTATAGAGGTATAGAAACATCTGTTGTACATATCATATGCTTTCAGTGGCACTCATAGTTTTTGAATGTGTATAAAATAGTAGTCAGCCAAGAATGGATTTGAAATTATCTGATTATCAGAAGCATGTTATGTCAGACACAAGAGGGAATAATGGGTGCCTGAGGGGATAATGATGCGATTAATCAAGAGTTTATGATTCTGAGTACTCAGTATCTCACTCCACAGTCAGGATATTCATATCAGTCATCCACCCTTTAATACAGGTGTGGCTTTTCTGCAAATGTTGTTTAACATAATTGGGTTTTTTTGTAATTTCATATTTCTTTATTATTAGCATAGCTCTTTGGAAGTGAATTCACTTACAGGAAAATCATCTGTACTGAACATTCAGTACAGAAATTTCAAGAAAGAAAGGTATATGAATAAATACAATTCACCATAAAACACAGCAAAATTATAAAAGTTATTAGAATTCATTGAAGAAAAATAAAATGGTAGACCTATCTTAAATTGGATAGGGAGTGCAGATGTCAGATGTTGTTTCACAAATTTACCTGCAGTAGTACCATTTTGATTATTCCATTCTTTTTATGAGACTATTCAACATACATTAGCTAACTGACTAGATTATAGGCTCAATTTTTTGTCTAAAAATGTATTTGCAAATACAAATTTAAAATTAAGAGTCCTTATATAAATTTGTAAGAAGATATTCTCTTTAATTTTCTTGTATTTTTGGTGTATTATACATTTATGATGGTGAAAATGGCATTTGAAGATTTAAAAAGTAATGTAACATCTAATCACAGAAAATGTAAAATTTATTATTGTTATGATAACATATAATCTATAGTTTTCCATAAAATGACCTTATAGAAATTTAAACTATAGTAATATTCATTTATCTTTAAATTATTCAAAATAACTAAAAATCGGAGTAGAAATCAGACCCTGCACTAAATAAAGACACTTAAATAAACATGGATGATGAAGAATTTTGGACTCATTCATTAAAGGTCATGTTGCTCAATGCTGGATGAATTCTTTAGTATTTAACTAACAGGAAATGCTTTGACCAAGACACCTGAACACACCCTGATTTGGTGGGACAGTTGAGTACTTTTAGACAGTCTCATTTCTTGGTGAACAATACACCCTGGGTTTGCATTTGGAACAAACCCAGGCTTGGCTTGCTCTCTAGCACTCAAACACTAGTAACAAACCCAAAACAGACTCCAGCAAATCTGGACTTGGGTATCATCCAAAGCTGAAATTGTGTAAATGACGAGAGAAGTCTGAGAATATAAGCAGCCTGCTTAACACTTCTGGAAAGACAGCCTCAAACAAAGCCAAATTAGGAATATTGTAATAAAGGCATAATTTTTCAATGCCCAGCAGATTTATTATGCCAACAAACATCAGAAATTAAATGGAATCCTCAACATATATTACAAGATATTTGTGAAAGCTCACAGAAAATTTAAAATTGAACAACAACATCAACAAAAATATTTCACACAAACACACACACACACACACACACACACACATGGAGGGAGAGAGAGAGAGAGAGAGAGAGAGAGAGAGAGAGAGAGAGAGAGACAAAGAGAACATCAAATTAAATATCTTCTCATAGAAAAGAAAATAATAAAATGAGAAAATTTGGAAAATATTTTTAAACTCCTCATCTAACATGGAGATGATGTTTAAAGTATATAAATCAATTCCATAAACTAATTTTAAAAAATAATGAATGACCTGATTTAAAGTTAAGATATAGATCTCTATAGATATTTATGAAAGTAATGTATATAGATAAACAATAACAAAAACATGGAGATTGTTCAATATTGGTGTTAGAGAATTGTTAAATTGAGTACTGTTCTTGAGTACTGGGACTGGAGGTTGAGTCCCAGCAGCCATGCTGGGCTGCTAACAAAACTCTGTAATTCCAGCTCCATGGGATCCAACCCCTTTGGCAATCATGTACAGGTGAGTATGTACGCATCCCACATAGATAAATGCATACATACACATCTGTAAAAATAATTTTAAAATAAAAATTAAATGATCACAATTGTTAATCATTATAAAGTTGAACATCTAAACCACAATGAACTATCACTTCACCCATTAAGAATGTCTGTTTGCAAAAAGACAACAAATAAGTGTTTTGCATAAAGTTAGGAAAAGGAATACTTTATGTGGAGTGGTACAGGATACTAACTACATAACCATGAGTACATGTTGGGATATCTGCATTCATATCACAACTAGCCATCCCAGATAGGCTGGCAAAATCATGTCAGAAGTAGACAGAGACAAAAGGACCTCTAAAGTTCCTCCACTCAAGCAGAGGGAACAATGTGTGATATGTGGAGTGAAAACAAAACTGTGAGCCTTAGAGTCAGAATGAGACCTTGCTCAAATGAATAGGCAGAAAATACAAAATAGAACATCTGACATCTGTCTTAATTCTGTATGTGCACAGAGATATGTGCACCCACATACATGTGAAAATACACTCAGACAAAAACAGGCAACTATTTTGAAGTCCTTCAAAAATTTAACATCTAGAACACAGAATAATATACTAAGGAAGTAAGATACAATATGACAAAGGGACATCTGAACATCCATGTTCATTGTAGCATTAATCAAAGCAGTCAACAGTGAGAAACAGAGTATCTGTCCACTGACTTGTGAATGAATAAAGAAAAGGTGATGCATATGCTCAATCCAATATAATTCAACCATAGAAAATGTGAAATCTGTTCATTTGTGGCAATCAGTTTAGAGACCGAAATCATTATGTTATCTGAAATACGCCAGACACAAAAGGAAGAGGCTCTGTCAAGTCCTGACCAATAACAAATGTGGATGCTCACAGCCAAGCATGGGACTGAGCACAGGGACCCCAATGGAGGTGGTTAGGAGAAGGGCAGAAAGAGCTGAAAGGGCCTTATCTAGCATAAGTGGGAGGGAAGACCTCCGGTCCTGTGAAGGGTTAATGCCCCAGTGTAGAGAAATGCTAGGTTTGTGAGGCAGGAGCAGGTGTTTGGGTGGGTGTGAGAGCACCCAGATAGAAGCAGGGTAAGGTGGGATAGGATAGGTGGTTTATAGAGGGGAAACCAGGAAAAGGGATAACACTTGAAATGTAAATAAATAAAATATCCAATTAAAAATAAATTACATTTTGGGTTAAAAACAAATGTAGGCATAAACCATCATATCTGGGTTAGTCAAAGTAACCCAGATTGAGGAAAAAAGTCCCAAAGAATCAGACACACCTTTACTCCCACTGTTTTGTTTTCCACCAAAACACCCAGCTTAGCGCGCTAAGATATATAAAGAGGAGCTAATACAGACAATGGAGGGTCCTTCATGTTCACTACTTCAGTCTCTGTGACTCCTATGAGCATTGCTGCTTAGATTCTGTGGGCTTTGTTTCATGGAGTCCTGGACCCCATGGTGTCCTTAAGTTTCTGTTTGAGTATTATATATTAATAAATATGCACTAAGTACTTGGTATTATGCTGTGGCAAAAAGTGAAAGGGGATATTTAATAATCAGGACAACAGACAAAATGCAGGAAATCTGAGCTTTCAAGGCTTTTAGCTTTAACAAAGGGAGTTTCAACTGTATTTATTCAAAAATTGAAGATAATTCTGAGATACTGAATAGAAATTCTAATATGTATCTTACAAGACCAATAATGAAAAAACAATTTATTTAGAAACAAATACTATGAAATAATCTAAACAATTTAACAGTAACGCTTTTCATATTTTAGTAGTAACACTTACTAATTCATTAAATGTTAAATAAGCTACCTGGATCAGCTAAATCTAATTTCTTCAAAAGTAATAGCAATTCCTCATCCTGGTATTTTCCTCAGTTTCATTTCTGGGGGAAATTTTAAATGAGAATTATTGTTTTTCATACTAAAGTAGTTGGGCACCCCATAGTTTAAGGTTATAGAAATCATTTTCACTACATATTATGGAATGAGGATGCTATCCCTACTGATCAGGAGGAAATCTTTAAGGGCCTAGGGTTTTAATACCAGACCTTTAGTATGTACATAGAAACTACTGGAGCAAACCAGTCTTAGGCTACCCAATAGGTTTCTTAGTGTGGGGGCCCCAAAGATTTTATTCACAAGTGCAAATGCTTTGAGACTAGCCCTCCATTCATTCTTTTTAGTGCCCTGGAGGTTAGTAATGGGGTCTATTCTTGGCTCTGTTGAGACTCTTCCAGATACAAGACAAAGTCTATTATCTCTTCAGATTAAAGCAATTAAGAAAACAAAAGGGAAGCGAATCTCTAATTCTCCAGCGATGTAAATCAGAAAGCTACAGTTTTCTCTTAGAAGGAGATTAAGAAATCCAGAGTTTTATATTTTACTTCCATTTGTTAAGCAGATTTAAAAAATATTATGTAATTTCATAACTGATGCAACTGGACACAGGAAGCTTTTACTTGATTATTTCTGATAAGAAATATCTATTTTTCAAATAAATTGGGTAAATATATTTATTCAATATATTAATTTATATTGAAATTATCTTATAATTATTTTTATTATTAACTTATATTAATCTATATTTTTTCTAGGCTGCTAGGCTCCTAAGAAATTTTCTCAAGAATAGTAGTAAAAATATATATTATATTATACATTAAATACATTAAAGCAAACATCAAACATCAACAAACAAAATGCTTTTAAGCTGTAGTTTAAGGTGTATCATCTCAGTGTTCCAAAATGTTTCGTTTACCCATTTCTTTTTTTTACAAGTGGTAGATTGTTTAAGTCAATTAAAAATAATCAAAAAGAATTTTAAGGAAGAAGCATTTGTTGTATTCAAAATAGCATACTCTCAGAATTATAGAGATAGATATAAGGCAGCAATTATCAGCATGTGCTGCTCTTGAAGAGGACCCCAGTTGAATTCCTAGGCCCTCATAAGGTAAACTCATCATTGCCTGCAACTCCTGCTCTAGGGGAACCCAATGCCCTCTTCTGGCTTACACCAGCACTACACTGTGTACTCATACTCTTTCTCCTAGACACACATAGATAGAAATTATTTCTTCACAGGAGTGCCCAGCGTCTTGCATTTGATTTGATTCAAGTTTCATTCAAGTTAACAACTGAGAATGTCTGTCACAATGAGCATATTTCTTTTCTCTTTTAGGCTTATATATTTTCCTTCAGATACCTCAGGAACAGAACAACTGCATCTGTTGGTTCATTTATTTTATTTTATTTTTGAAACATTTATTCTGATTTTCAGGGTTGTGATATACTTTACTCCACACCAACAGTGTACATGTTAATTTTATTACACATTATATTTTAATGTAATACACATCTAAGTAACTGAGAATCTCAATTTTCTTATCTGTCTTTCCTAAAAGTATTGAATATTTTCATAAACCCCTGGGCATTTACACTACTTATTTGAGAATTATCTGTTCTGATCTTTAACTCGTTTTTAAATTATATTTTTGTTATCTCTATTCTATTTCATTAGTTTATGCATCTGTTCTATGTTAGATGGTTTCAATGGCTCCATGATAAGTTATATGGCATTGTGAGGCCTTCAGCATTTCTAATATCACTCCGGGATCTTTGAATGTTCCTGTTCTTTTGTGTTTTTATCTGAATTAAGAAGTTTTCATTCTTAATTGCATGAAAAATATAACTAATACTTAATTATGTGTATATGTATGTGTTTGTGTGTGTGTGTGTGTGTGTGTGTGTGTGTGTGTGTGTGTGAGGCTTTATGAACATTAATTCATTGTGCACATAGGCCAAAATGGGTATCAAATTCTTTAGAGTTACAGGTGGCTGTGAATTGCCACCAAATGAAGGCTGGGAATAATCTCCAGTACTACCCGAGATTAGTATACAGTCTTAACTGCTAAGATGTCCTTCCACGCTCCTGTATCTTACTTCAACAATTCAAAATTTATGTATTTTTAATTTTATTAAACTATTTTAATGGATATACTAAATCATAAGAAGTACATTTTAGAGTCCCAACAAGCAATGTTTAGTGCACATATGAAATAATGAGGTGAATAATATATATTTCTTCAAACATTTTACAACACTTCTTGATGGAAGATTTCAAATTCCTTCTCCCTCTTGAAATATTACATACTTTGGCACAGGGTCAAACTTCCTGAACAGAACACCAATGGCTTATGCTTAAAGATCAATAATAGACAAATGGGACCTCAAAATTGAAAGCTTATGTAAGGCAAAGGACACTGTCAATAGGACAAAACAGCAACTCACAGATTGGGAAAAGATCTTTAGAGTGCTAATACATAAAATATACAAAGAACTGAAGAAATTAGACTCTAGAGAACCAAATAAGCCATTAAAAAGTGGAGTACAAAAACAACAATATCAACCAACCAGACACCACCCCCAGAGATTCCAGGGACTAAACCACCAACCAAAGAGTATAAAAAGGAGCCACCCATGGCTACAGCTGCATACATATCAGAAGAATTGTCCAGCATCAATTGGAGAAAAGGCCCTTGATCCTGGGAAGGCTTGATATCCCAGTGTAGGGGAAGCCAGTGCAGGGAGGCAGGAGTGGGTGGGTGGATGGAGCACCCTCTTAAAAGCAGAGGGAGGGGGCTTGGAATAGGGAGTTTGTGGAGGGGAAAGTTGGAAAGGAAATTACATTTGAAATGTAATTAAATAAAATATCTCTTTAAAAGAAAAACATGGGGAAAAAAGTGGAGTACAGAGCTAAACAGAGAACTCTCAACCAAGGAATCTTGAATGACTTACAAACACTTAAAAAAATGTTCAACATTCTTAGGCATCAGAAAAATGCAAATTAAATAGATCCTGAAATTCTACCTCATACCAATCAGAAAGGCTAAGATAAAAAATGTAGTTAACAGAAGATATTGACAAGGATATGGAGAAAGAAACATTCTTCCATTACTGGAGGGATTGCAAACTGGTAAAATCACTTTGGAAATCAATCTGGCAGTTCCTGAGAAAACTGGAAATAGACCTACCTGAAGACCCAGCTATACAATTACTAGGCATGTACCAAAAAAAAAAAAAAAAAAAAAAAAAAAGTTCCAATATATAACAAGGACACATCCTCCACTATGTTCATAGCAGTCTTAATTATAATAGCCAGAAGCTGCAAAGAACCCAGATGTCCCTCAGCAGAATAATGGATATAGAAAATGTGGTATATTTATACAATGAACACTGACTTCATGAAATTCTCAGGCAAATGGATGGAACTAGCAAATAGCATCCTGAATGTGATAACCCAGTCACAAAAGAACACACATGTTATGTGGATATTAGTCCAAAAGCTACAATCCCCATGATTCAACCCACAGATCATATGGAGCTTAGGAGGAAGGAAGACCAGGGTGTGAATGCTTGAGTCCTGCATACAATGGGGGAACAGGATGATCTCTGGAGGTGAGGGAGGGGGGAACTGGGAGAGGCACAGAGGAGGGTGAGGAAATAATGGGGCCTGTGTCAAGAACTGGAGGAGATGTAAAGAGGTACAGAAAGTCAGGAAATCTATGTAGCAAGGAGGGAGTGAGGAACTGGGGATAGCCACTGGAGGGTCTCAGATAACAGGGTAAAAAGAGGCTCCCAGGACCCAAAGGAGATGACTTTAGCCAAAATGCACAGATAAGGGGTAGATAGAACCTGTAGAGACCTCCTAGAGCAGATAGTCATGGTCCTTGGTTGAGGGATGGGGATACCCATCCATCTCAAAATTTTCAATCCAGAAATGTTCCTGTCCAGAAGAAGAGGGAAAACAAACAAACTAACAAACAAAACAAAAAACAAAACAAACAAAAACAAAAACAAAAAAAAAAAAACCCACAGACTGAAAGAACGGTCATCTGGGAACTGCCCCACCTGGGGATCCATCTTGTCTGCAGACACCAAACCTTAACCACACCTCTGCTGTGGTTAAGAGGCGCTTGCTGATAGGAACCTGGTGTGGCTGCTCCTTGTGAGGTCTGGCCAGCAACTGACCAATGTAGATATGAATGCTTGGATCCCACCATCAGACGGAACTGCAGAACCCTGTTGGGGAGCTGGCAGAAGCACTGGGGGAGCAGAGGGGAACTGTAACCCCCACAGGAAGAACAACATATGCTGGGAGGACCACCAAGTGCTCCCAGAGATTAGACCACCAAGCAAAGAATATACAGGAACTGATTCATGACTCCAGATACATATGTAGCAGAGGATGGCCTTGCCTGACAGCAATGGCAGGGAAGGCCCTTGGTCTTGTTGAGGTTTGATATCCCAGCATAGGGGGGATACTGGGGCGGTGGGGTGGGAGAGGGTGGGTGGGTGCAGGAACATTCTCAGAGAAGCAAAGGGGAGGAGGGAGAGGGTAGATGTGGGATGGGGGTTGTGAAGGGTTAACTGGGAAGTGTGATGTCATTTGAAATGTAAATGAATGAAATGATTAATAAAAATTTTTTCAAAATATAAAATAATGAAATCAGAAGGATTAAATTGGATATAAGTTGTATAATGGGAGGAGAGGGCAGAGGATCGTACATGAGGATAGATAACTAATGTTAAAATATTGTTTAAAAGCAATATAGAAATTTCTATAGGAAAAGCATCCATACTTACAATGAATATGTGTATGCATATATACTTATAATAAATAGATACCTTGACATATCCATATAAATATAGATATATACATATTTCTATACAAACAATTTAAATAGAGATACTCTATCATGCGGAGACAATATAACAACTCTATTCCAGTGCTAGCTAAAAAAAATCCAATGGGTTAGCTCTTTTTGAGGTGTGGGCCAGTAATATGTCATAGACCCCTAAGTATTATTTAGTGTTGTCATTGCTCTTGCTTATCTTAAGTTGAGAAAAAAATGGAAAAATTCATAAAAGTGACTGCAGTTTAATTGGGAGACAGACTATGGATACAGATTTTTTTCTTCTTCTATGTACATTTATCTATAAATTTATCTTTTATTAGGTATTTTCTTCATTTACATTTCAAATGCTATCCCAAAAGTCCCCCATACCTCCCCACTCCCCTACTCACCCACTCCCACTTCTTGGCCCTGGCATTCCCCTGTACTGAGGCCTATAAAGTTTGTAAGACCAAGGGGCCTCTCTTCCCAATGATGGCCGACTAGGCCATCTTCTGATACATATGCAGCTAGAGACACTAGGAGCTAGAGAAAGGACCCAAGGAGCTAAAGGGGTCTGCAACCCTATAGGTGGAACAACAATATAAACTATCCAGTACCTCTGGAGCTCGTATCTAGAAATTTATGATCAATAAATCTACCAAACAATTCAGGCTTCATGCCAAGCAATGAATACTGAGGGCAGAAAAATACGTATAACTGAATATTATCCTGAATATAAAGTTTAGAAGCTCTTTTCTGGGTTTATTTGCTAGGACATTCTATTACAATTTTTGACTAATGTAATTTTACATTTTTTGAACCATGAAGGCAATTTATGTTTTATTAATAGGTGCTTACTTGAACTTTTCAAATGACACATTAAACAGAATACCTCACATTTGTTTTGCCAACTTGACTTCCCGAAACATATATTTGTAATATTATAAAAGCATTTGTAAACGATAGCAGTCATTAATGAAGAATTATTAATTTTCTTCTTTACATTTTTCTGTACTAGGATTCAACTATCTGATCCTTCTCCTTGCTTTAAAGAAAATTATTTTACTGATTTTCATAGCAATTTGACCATGCAGTAGAACTTATTCTCATGCTGTCAATGGAAAAGAGTACATTCCAATGAATAATATTCAGATGTTCATGTTGTGTTTAAGTTTGCCCTAACTGAAAACATGGAGATTAGGATGGCACAAAACCATGTTAAACAATGGAATTCAGTGACATTCTTTTGTACATTCGTAGCAGTATCCCAGTATGCTTAAGAGGAAACATCAGGAATTGAAGTTGAGTTTCTCTGTTTCAATTCAGTTTATTTTCTCACAGAACTGGATCTTCATGATATTCTTGAATTTTTGATTACAGACCTAACGTTTCAATTTCTGAGTGATCTTCATGGTAATATTTTACACACACAAACACAGACACACACACACACACACACACACACACAATGTATGCATATGTAAAAAATTAAATCTATTCCAATAATTATAATTGCAATTAATAGATTTAATTGTCATTAGTGGTATGATTTAATTTTGGTATAGAATATACAGAGCAGACCCTTTTATTCCAACAATTTGGGGTGTTTATTGTGAAAATGCTATTATTTTAATGGTTAGGAATGATATTGCCTTGAGGGAAGAGGGTATCATGGAGTAATTTTATGTGTGAATTTTTTTGACCATAATTATTCAGATGGATAACTAAACATGAATTCTGCCTTAGGGTTAACACATAACCAATTTGTTTCACAAATCATCTAATTATGAGCGGAGTGCCCTCCTCACTGTGCACTAATCCCTATGCATTTGAAAGTCATTTCCTATACTACTGAAGGTGTGGTCTTTTCTTTTCACTTGTTTGGAAGGGACACTCACTGTCCATCACTCACTCAGTATCTTATTCCCTTGATTCTTCCTTACTGATCATCTGTGGTAAGTAGTTTTTAGCACAATGTGGGTATATATTGAAAAGAAGAGCATTTAAACATGAAAAATAACAAATTCTTAACCAGCTTCATTTCGTATATATACATTTTAAATTTTTACATGGTATAAGCACACTTTAAGTTATCCCCATTTCACTTAAGTTCTTGTCATATTTCACAACATCTAAAATGAGCTATAATTTGATATTCATTTAAATGATACACACCTTCTTCTCCAAACTGTAAGGCTCACATATCTTTTCACTTGTACAAACTATTACTTTATCACAAAGTAGCAAGGCAGGACAAATAGAGCAATCATCAGGAAAATTAGATGCGATATTCCCTTCTCTTATTTTCATGTCACAATATTGTATAATTTCAGTGCTTTTCAGCAAGATTCATCTAAACAGCAGTAAGTTAATTCAAACTTGCCTAGAAGCAAGTTTGATTAAGATTTTCATTCATTTTGAAAAGCAATATGGAGTGAGGGAAGAGAAATTTTTTTCCATTTTTTATTAGGTATTTAACTCATTTACATTTCCAATGCTATACCAAAAGTCCCCCATATCCACCCACCCCCACTCCCCTGCCCACCCACTCCCCCTTTTTGGCCCTGGTGTTCCCCTGTACTGGGGCATATAAAGTTTGCAAGTCCAATGGGCCTCTCTTTCCAGTGATGGCCGACTAGGCCATCTTTTGATATATATGCAGCTAGAGTCAAGAGCTCCGGGGTACTGGTTAGTTCATAATGTTGTTCCACCTATAGGGTTGCAGATCCCTTTAGCTCCTTGGGTACTTTCTCTAGCTCCTCCATTGGGAGCCCTATGATCCATCCATTAGCTGACTGTGAGCATCCACTTCTGTGTTTGCTAGGCCCCGGCATAGTCTCACAAGAGACAGCTACATCTGGGTCCTTTCAATAAAATCTTGCTAGTGTATGCAATGGTGTCAGCGTTTGGATGCTGATTATGGGGTGCACTGTCTTTTGATTTAGTTCTCTCTGTAGATATCTTCCTCTTGGTATCTCTTTAAATAATATTTGTGCCTGAATTTCTCTACTACATGTGAGCCATGCTCTCTGGCAATATAGTTGTGTGGATCAAATTATTATACAAATATGATTGGAACAGTGTCAAACTCTTAGTAGTAATTAGTGTGAATTAGAGCAGAGGTTACACCTATTCAAAAGTAAAGCAGAAGTAAAAGATCATGTTCTGTAATAATGCCAGCTATTTTACAGAGAAAAATAACTATAATAATGGGTACTCTGTGTTTTCTTGTATTTTTGTCTCTTGAAATCATTTCTGGTTAGCTCTCTCATGAGATGAATCTGGCAAAAACTGTACAACAGATGAATTCAGCCAATGATCCCTCTCATCAAACACCATAGTAACTAAACATCAGTTTAGGTAAACTGCACAATCTGATTTATTGGCATCTCTGTTCACTTATATTGATCCCTTATAATGGAAAACCAATTTAATACAAATATTCTTCTTAAGATTTCTCCCTATATACATTCTCCAATTTTTACATATTAACTATTTCTCCTTTCTTTTACATATCATTTTCCTTAAAAGCTAAATGCCCCTAAACTGTAAGATTCAGCTCATGTAGAACATTGTTTACTGCAAATAAGACCATTTTTCCCATTATTAAAACTGATACCTTAGCTAACATCTTCACTCGACTTCTGCCCTGAGAGAATCTTGCCCACAGTGCAAGTGTGTTATTTCACAGGTGGTCCATGGCCCTAACATAATTTTGCTCTTAGAACGTGGATACATTTAGTGTACCCTATCTTGACATAGTAGAACTTTTCCTCTGATATATCGTATCCTTATTCAGGTATTGTCTTAGGATTGTGACTGCTATCTCTCAGATATCTGATATCGTATCCTTATTCAGGTATTGTTTTAGGATTGTGACTGCTATCTCTTAGATCCCTGTTGAGAAGACATTCATAACAGAACAACTTGGTTTTCATGTCCTGAGAAGATATGCGTTCATCAAATTCAATTCTGGATTCACCCTTCATCATCTGACAGAACTTCACATAGTAGTGAGATTAAAAACCATATTTTTGGCAAAGCAGCGCTTTGTGTCAAACTTTTCTCTCCATGCTTTATTAATGCCCACTGTTCATTTTATACATACTTCTGGCTTCTTCACAAGTTATCTTACATAGTCTTTGTCTTACATCCATCTTCATGTTTGAAGTTGCTCAGGGATTATCATATCCGTAGCCCCATTTCTTCTCTAAACTGAATCATAGTCATAGACTTAAATAATCTCCATTGAGAAGAAAAATAGTTTATGCAACACATAATATTTCATGGTCAAAGGTAGATTTTTTTTTCTATTGAAAATTTTTGCTTGGATGTACAGAGACATATTTACCTTTACAACAAACAAACAAACAAACAAACTAAAAACTGAAACATTTTAAAATAAATCATTCTGCTAATTTTTTTTTTTAAATTTTGCATTGGTTATTTTATTTATTTACATTTCATATGTTGCTCCCTTCCTGGTTTCCCTTTGGAAATCCCCTATTCGCCACACTGCTTCTATCTCTCCCTGCCCACCAACCCACCCATTCCCACTTCCCTGTCTTGGCATTCTTTTACACTGCAGTATCAAGCCTTTACAGGACCAAGGGCCTCCCCTCCCATTGATGCCAGATAAGGCCATCCTCTGCTATATATGCAGCTGGAACCATGTGTCCCTTCATGTGTACTCTTTGCTTGGTGTTTTAGTCCCTGGGAGCTCTGGGGGGGGGGGGGTCTCATTAGTTGATATTGTTGTTCTTCCTATGAGTTTCAAACCCCTTCATCTCCTTCAGTCCTTCCCCTGATTCCTCCATTGGGGTCTGCATGCTCAGTAGATTGTTGGCTGCAAGCATCTGCATCTGTATGGTAAGGCTCTGGCAGAGTCTCCCAGGAGACATCCATATCAGGCACCCATCAACAAGCACGTTAAAATGCGCTGTGCCCCCCAGTTTTGGTGGGGGTTGTAAATTCAAGAATCATGTGTAACAGTACTCACCCAAAACTTGCATTCCCTACTTACCTAGTTGATAGCAATATTATCTAGAAATATAGGTATTATTTATGCTTAATCTAGCATGCTAAAGTCTTCATAACACCCAACTTATCTTCCTTTTCTTCTTTTGTTAATACTACATATATACCCCCACCGTTTCTTTATTAAGTTCTAAGTTTCTGTATCTACCAATTAATAACTCTTTCATGTGTGAAAAATGAAGACGTGTATCCATAATTATCATTAAACTTGATTAATACTTACCTTATACACAGTGTGGCACTCTTTCCATTGCTTGTTATGCTTGCTTTTGTAACCTAAATCCCTACAGATCAAAAGGCAGAGAGAGAGAGAGAGAGAGAAGAAGAAGAAGAAGAAGAAGAAGAAGAAGAAGAAGAAGAAGAAGAAGAAGAAGAAGAAGAAGAAGAAGAAGAAGAAGAAGAAGAAGAAGAAGGAGAAGATTAGGGTAGGGGAGGAAAGGGGAGGGAGGGGATGAGGGGAACTTTGCAAGTTTGGCAAGCAAGGTCTAGACTAGGTTTCTGTGCTGGAATGAGGTATATTTGTGGCAGCAGATGTTAGCTCATCATGATTAAATACACGTTTAGGAAATTTTAGTTCTCCATTCAACATAGGCAGAAAAAAAAATAGTGACTTTTATTTATCAGCATATTTGAAAACAACTTATACTCATTTTGTTTATTTATTATTACTTGTATTGACTTTATTTGTGTGTGTGTGTCTATGTGTGAATATGTGTGCATGTCGGTTTTCATTCTGAAGTTCATTTGTAAAAATGAGAGGTTAACTTGCCAATATCTGTTTGTTCTTGCCAATATCTGTTTGTTCTATGCATGTTTACAGAGTCAAAGAAGACTCATCAGACATGGTGACAGGGTAGCACTTTATCCATAAACCAACTTTGATTTTGCCCAACTTTTAATTTATTCAAGTATTTACAGGTTGGGATATGTGATTGTAAATATGCATGTTGTTTGTTCAAAACACTGTTGATTTGGAGGCAGTTGATTACAAGGATCACATTAAAAATATTGTAATATCAGTAAAGTAATACTGTTCTAAAGATATGTATAGTAAAAAAAAGATATGTATAAATTAATGTACTTGAAATACACCAAAAGAACTTTAAATACATGACCCTGAGTTCTAAAATATACTTTTATACTATTATGTTTTACATAGAATTGTTACACATTCTGGAAGAGTTTCAACTTTTATCTATAGCTTATTTGAAACTTTAGCAGACAACACAGCAGTTAATGCATTAAAACAGGCAAAGTGGTTCACCCTGTAAACCCAGTACTCTGCATGTACAATATAGAAGAGAATGAGACCAGCATAAGCTATATACAAACACGTGGTTTCAATGTTAATAAAAAGTAAAATTAGTTGCACTATAATTTCATGTTTTTAATGAGAACAGTGAGCTTTTAAATTAATTTTAAAATAAAACTTGTTCTGCTGGAAGCCTAATATAAAATTGTATAGAAATCATTTGTCTTACCCTCGTTCTTTTAGGTTTTGACTCGGCTGATGGTTCATGCTAAATACACATTGCTGTGAAGAGATGTGTTTGCACTGAAAAATGCTCTAAAATATCTACAAATATGTCACTAACTTTTCTTTTTGAGGGCAAACTGCCTTCAGATAGAAACAGCAGTCATACAGGACAAAATTAATCCAAATTGAGAACTTCTCTTCTTCATAGGAATGATCATTTCAATGATATTTTCTTTTTCAGTACTAGTTATTAGTGAGCCTGACTAGACAAGACTAGACAAGTCTCTGCTTTCATATATATATTACACATTATTACACGTATGTTTCTATTCATTTGTTCTATAATACAAAGAAACATTGACTAAAATTAGGTGAAATGGCCCACAGTATACTTCAATAAGTATTCAGAATGACATGTCAAGAACCCTATTTTGTATTTTGTATTTTGTATTTCAAGACATGAGTTCATGCTATTTTTGACTGGAATGTATATGAAATAATGTAAAAGTTTTACTTATTGATTTTTCCTCCAAATAAAATATACATAAACTAATTTATTGGCAAATGCTTTAGCCCTTTGATGGTGAGCATGAAGTTGGAAGCCTGGCAGGTAACTCAGCCTGTAAAAGTATTTGCTGCACAAACGTGGTGACATTATTTGACCACCTAATCTCACAGAAGGTGGAACGTAACCACAGTCAATATAATTTTCCATTGTGACTTCTACAAGTGTGACAATGCAAATTAATGTTTACACACATATCACACATCTCATACTAGCACACATAGAAAAACTAGATAGACAGATAGATAGACATATAGACAGACAGATAGGTGATAGATAGAGACAAATAGAAAAATGAGAGAATAGAAAAGAAAAATTTTATGCCAACATTTTTCTAATGTTTTCTTTACTTAATATTTCCTTCGGTAAGAAATTATTTCCACTCTCCTGTATTCATAACTGCATCAAGAAAATAAATTATTAAAATTAAATGATTTTTCCAATATCTAAGTCCCCTGCCCTGAATTTCATTTGTAAGTGTCCAAAACATCTCTGAAATGAAGTGTTTTCATTTTCTCTTATTGTTACTCCACTCTTCCTAAGTATTCATGATCCCTTCCCTAGCAAAGTTTTAATCGCAAATCAGGCCTACATAGTGTTGCGTGAATTAGAAGATGTCAGTGAACGCCTGATACAATCAATAGCGTGGCTTGATGAAGGCTGAAGGAAAATTCCCTCATGTGTGTGTGTGTGTGTGTGTGTGTGTGTGTGTGTGTGTGTGTGTGTGTCTGTCTGTGTGTGTGTGTGTGTGTGTGAGAGAGAGGGGGGGGAGGGAGAGGGAGAGGGAGAGAGAGAAGGTGAGGGAGAGGGAGTGGGAGAGGGAGAGGGTGAGGGAGAGGGAGAGGGAGAGGGTAAGGGAGAGGGAGAGATCTTGCGTGAGTGCACACATCTTCCTTCCCCAACTTTTTCTCTGATTATTTTACTTTCTTCAGATCTCAGAAATTCACCCATGGAAAGTTTTTCTCTGACAGTCTTTGGGTCACCTTGTATTATCCCTCTTTTATTTCCTTCATACTAGTGTGAGTCATGACGCATGGGTATTCTATTATGTCTTTGCCTGCTTTGCCTTTCTTTTTTGTTAAGTTAAAAGTTGTTTTGGAACATGAAGCATGTGCATAACCATACAGAGCAGCATCCAACACATACTGGGCTCAAAATTGCCTATGCAACCTACAAGTATGTATTTCTAAATCATTGCCAGTTGAGGAACTTATCTGATCAGGTAGCTGAAGCAGCATTTGACTGTGCCATTGATGCTGAAGACTGGAATTTAATTACCTAGGTCTTTGGTGGCATACAATCAAAATACTTTGTTATATCCCCACAAAAATAAGTCAGGTTATTCTGTTAGAATATGCTAGTAGGTATAATTGTAAAACAGGAGAGATAAAATTTTTAGTATAAATTTGACTGATTATGTATTTTGCCTAACCAAGTTATATACAGAAAATAATTTTAAAAATGCAAATACAGATTTCTCTTTCCTCTTCTTGTATTAGCCAAAATGACTACTTCTTTCTTTATTTTTTTCTCTTTTCTCTTTCTGTACTTGTGTAGTTTCTATTTTGGCATAAGAACTAAGGAATAATCCAAATGGCTGACTCTTTTTATTTTCTTTAGTTTCGTGTTGATAGACAGCCTGAGTATTAACATAGTCAGAATGAAAGTGTGATTTATAGCATGCTAAGGAATCAAAAGTTTGGTAGAGAGAGCCTTTGCAGTTCCTTAAAATCCACAGCTACATTTCTAGCACATAGATAGCAATCATCATATGTTCTGCTGTCCTCATTTGGTTCCAATAATCAAAGAATAGATAGTAGGATGAGACAAAATTCACTGAATTCAGTAAATTTATTCCAGGAACCGTTATTACTAATAATGTCTCTTGGGTTTGGCAAATATGGGATATTTTATTAATATTATTTTTTTCAATTTTTTATTAGACATTTTCTTCATTTACATTTCAAATGCTATCCTGAAAGTCCCCTATACACTCCCCCTGCTCTGCTCCCCTACTCACCCACTTCCACTTCTTGGCCCTGGCATTCTCCTGTATTAGGGCATATAAAGTTTGCAAGACCAAGGGGTCTCTTATTATTAATCTTATTAATAGTAAAAATTATTAACAAAAGATCTATAATCTATTCCTTTAAATTTTCTTTAATGGTTAAATGTTTTCCTTTAGTTGAATTACAGAGGATAAGTAGCAATAAACATTTAAATATAAATACATCAATACTTTCATATACACATAAAAGTGTTATTTTGTCTTTAAGTATTATTGAAGTGTTAATACTACTTGAAGGCTACATCCTTAAAATAATGTTGAATATGTTAAGAAATTCCCCTCAATATTCTATTAGGTTTATAAATTATGAAAAGCAGCAAGTACAGATTATAATTTATAGTTCATCCTAATGCATCCACTGCAATAAAAATATTTAATCTTTTATTTCCACAGAAATTCTACCTTTACATGTCTTTTCCCACATCTCCTATTCAATTTGTGACTAAGTCGTGGCTTGTACAACTTTAAAATTAGTATGTTATCATTTCAAATCTCACAGTGTTCAGCATGATCTAATGAGCTCCACCTAGTCTGTAGATCTTCATAAAATATTCAAGAGAACAGAGAACTGAGTGCATGTCATCAATACTCCTAAAGAGAAGCTCTGTTTTGCCATATTTTCAATATCAGTCCTTTTGAGTATTTCCCTTCTCTCTCACAATAAAATGAAAACTCCATTTCTAGTTTGCTAAATACGTTTACTTTTTTATTTTATTGGGTTTTCTACCTGCCTTCCAACTCTTGTTCCACACTAATCCCTTCTAAACGTCCCCCCACCCCAACACTATATAGGAGAGAAACACAGAGGAGAAAGGGGCATAAACTTCTATAGGCTCCTTCCTACTGATTAGTGTAACCAGGATTCTTAGGACAAGCCCAGTCTTTGTCATCAGAATATCCAGTAGTCCCCTCAAACCAGAAACAGCAAATGCAGCATCAGGATGAACCAGCAGCAGTGGGGAGCAGCAAGGGAAGCAGCAGCCACCTTCTTCGTTTTGGGAGCACCCTTTGCCCCTCGCGGGGCTCTGACCTAAACTTCTTCTCTAGTGTCCCAAGAATTAAACTATCTGCAGCTGGCAAAATGCAGTCCCCTCCTAGAGCATGAGACAACCCTAGTTAATGTCATATAGTTATATGGAAACACTATTCATTACATTGCTATAGTATTAACATTAAATTCATGTGTATTAGTATTTGTTTGACATTACCCAGATATATTAACATGATTATTTTGTTAGTAATTCAAATAAAATTTGGTAGAGGGGTGTATTTTATAGAAACCCATATGAAATCAAGAGTCAAAAGGAAGTTGGGACATTTCGAAGTGCCCTCATATAAATTTGAATAAGCCTTGTAATTAAGATTGCTACGTTTTGGATGATTTTGAAACAGACAATCAGAATATGAAATGTGACAGATGGTATTTATGACTGTGAATCTGCTGAGCATGTGTACTGCCTGCTCATTATGTTGTGATACTTCTCTTACACAGGAAAAGTCAAACCCAGATCAGCCAGGTGCATCGTGAGATGGCTCATCTGTCTTCATATGGTGCAAGTACTTAGAACTGCCTTCTGGACTATGATTTACCCTCCACAAATGAATCAAAAGTCCCCAAAATACTTTTGTATGGCCAAGCTTTACCTGCATGATACCCTGACAGGAGACTGTAATTCAAATCTTGATGACTGCACGTTTGCTTTCTCTATGTCAGTAATACTGGCTTCAGTACTTAAGAAAAGAGAGGTACTCTCAGGTGAGATGCCTTTTAAAAAAATTTTCTGTGTCAGCATCAGCACACTCAAATATTGCTGTCTCAGTTAAATAGACCACAGCATCTGTGGGAGCTGATGCAGTTATCCTCAGCCATGATGTGGAGGGGAAGGGAATGGTAACAGAGGAAGGCTAATGAGAATGAGGATGGAAAGCAATTCAGGGACATGATACAGGACATAAATGTTCATCACGAAGTGTCAGTGACAAATGTCTCCATTTGTGATCATCTCTTCTTTGGACTAGGTAGAGCTGTTTGTGTTTGGAGGATGTTCATGGCTTCCTGTTTTGAACAGACTTACGTCATTAAAAAGGTAACATTGTCTTCATGCTTCACTTCCCATTAATCTGCAACTTTTAACTCAGCTACAGAACTGGTTGACAGCATCCCACAGAGGGATTGCCTCACAGAGGAAATTGTAATCATCTCATTCTGTTTTTTTTTTAATTCGATATTATCTTTATATACATTTCAAATTTCAAATGCCATCCCGAAAGTTCCATATACCCTCCCCCCGCCCTGCTTCCCTACCCACCTACTCTTGCTTCTTGGCCCTGGCATTCTGCTGTACTGGGACATAAAATGTTTGCAAGACCAAGGGGACTCTCTTCCCAGTGATGGCCGACTAGGCCATCTTCTGCTACATATGCAGCTAGAGACACTAGCTCTGGGATTACTGGTTAGTTCATATTGTTGTTCCACCTATAGGGTTGTAGACCCCTTCAGCTCCTTGGGTGCTTTCTCTAGCTTCTCCATTGTGGGCCCTGTGTTCCATCTTATCTTGCCTGTGAGTATCCAGTTTTGTATTTGCCAGACACTGGCATAGCCTCATATGAGACAGCTATACCAGGAACCCTTCATCAAAACCTTTCTGGCATATGCAAAAGTGTCTGGGTTCTGTGGTTGATTATGGGATGGATTCCCGGGTAGGGTAGTCTCTGGATAGTCCATCCTTTCCTCTTAACTCCAAACTTTGTCTCTGTAATTCCTTTCATGGGTATTTTGTTCCCTATTCTAAGGAAGAACAAAGTATCCACCCATTGGTCTTCCCTCTTCTTGATTCTCTTGTGTTTTGCAAATTGTATCTTGGGCGTTCTATGTTTATGGGCTAATATCCACTATCAGTGAGTGCATATCTAATGAAATCTTTTGTGATTGGGTTACCTCACTAAGGAGGATATCCTCCAGATACATCCATTTGTCCAAGAATTTCATAAATTCATTGTTTTTAATACCTGGGTAGTACACCATTATGTATATGTACCACATTTTCTGTATCCATTCTTCTGATGAGAGAAATCTGGGTTCTTTCCAGCTTCTGGCTATTATAAACAAGGCTGCTATGAACATAGTGGAGCATGTGTCTTTCTTACCAGTTGGAACATCTTCTGGGTATATGCCCAGGAGAGGTATTGCTGGATATTCTGGTAGTATTATGTCCAATTTTCTGAGGAACCTTCAGACTGGCTTCCAGAGTGGTTGTACATGCTTGCAATCCCACCAGCAATGGGGGAGTGTTCCTCTCTCTCCACATCCTTACCAGCATCTGCTGTCACCTGAATTTTTGATCTTATCCATTTTGACTGGTTTGAGGTGGAATCTCAAGGTTGTTTTGATTTGCATTTCCCTGGTGATTAAGGATGTTGAACATTTTTTCAGGTACTTCTCAGCCATTCAGTATTCCTCAGTTGAGAATTTTTGTTTAGCTCTGTACCCCATTTTTAATGGGGTTATTTGAATTTCTGGAGTCCAACTTCTTGAGCTCTTTATATATATTGGATATTAGTCCCCTATCAGATTTAGGATTGGTAAAAATCCTTTCCCAATCTGCTGATGGTCTTTTTGTCTTATTGGCAGTGTCTTTCGCCTTACAGAAGCTTTGCAATTTTATGATGTCCCATTTGTCAACTCTTGATCTTACAGCACATGCCATTGCTGTTCTGTTTTGCAAATTCATCTGGAATAATAAACCTAGGATAGCAAAAACTATTCTTGACAATAAAAGAACCTCTGGTGGAATCAGCATGCCTGACATTAAGTTGTATTACAGAGCAATTGTGATAAAAACTGCATGGTACTGGACCAGTGACAGACAGGTAGATCAATGGAATAGAATTGGAGACCCAGAAATGAATCCACACAGCTATGGTCACTTGATCTTTAACAAAGGAGCAAAAACCATCCAGTGGAAAAAAGACAGCATTTTCAACAAATGGTGCTGTCACAACTGGCAGTTATCATGTAGAAGAATGCAAATTGATCCATTCTTTTTTTTTTTTTTTTCCATTTTTTATTAGGTATATAACTCATTTACATTTCCAATGCTATACCAAAAGTCCCCCATATCCACCCACCCCCACTCCCCTGGCCACCCACTCCCCCTTTTTGGCCCTGGTATTCCCCTGTACTGGGGCATATAAAGTTTGCAAGTCCAATGGGCCTCTCTTTCCAGTGATGGCCGACTAGGCCATCTTTTGATATATATGCAGCTAGAGTCAAGAGCTCCGGGGTACTGGTTAGCTCATAATGTTGTTCCACCTATAGGGTTGCAGATCCCTTTAGCTCCTTGGCTACTTTCTCTAGCTCCTCCATTGGGAGCCCTATGATCCATCCATTAGCTGACTGTGAGCATCCACTTCTGTGTTTGCTGGGCCCCGGCATAGTCTCACAAGAGACAGCTACATCTGCGTCCTTTCAATAAAATCTTGCTAGTGTATGCCATGGTGTCAGCGTTTGGATGCTGATTATGGGGTGGATCCCTGGCTATGGCAGTCTCTACATGGTCCATCCTTTCATCTCAGCTCCAAACTCCGTCTCTGTAACTCCTTCCATGGGTGTTTTGTTCCCAAATCTAAGGAGGGGCATAGTGTCCACACTTCAGTCTTCATTCTCCTTGAGTTTCATGTGTTTAGCAAATTATATCTTATATCTTGGGTATCCTAGGTTTGGGGCTAATATCCACTTATCAGTGAATACATATTGTGTGAGTTTCTTTGTGAATGTGTTACCTCACTCAGGATGATGCCCTCCAGGTCCATCCATTTGGCTAGGAATTTCATAAATTCATTCTTTTTAATAGCTGAGTAGTACTCCATTGTGTAGATGTACCACATTTTCTGTATCCATTCCTCTGTTGAGGGGCATCTAGGTTCTTTCCAGCTTCTGGCTATTATAAATAAGGCTGCTATGAACATAGTGGAGCATGTGTCCTTCTTACCTGTTGGGGCATCTTCTGGATATATGCCCAGGAGAGGTATTGCTGGATCCTCCGGTAGTACTATGTCCAGTTTTCTGAGGAACCGCCAGACTGATTTCCAGAGTGGTTGTACAAGCCTGCACTCCCACCAACAATGGAGGAGTGTTCCTCTTTCTCCACATCCTCGCCAGCATCTGCTGTCACCTGAATTTTTGATCTTAGCCATTCTGACTGGTGTGAGGTGGAATCTCAGGGTTGTTTTGATTTGCATTTCCCTGATGATTAAGGATGTTGAACATTTTTTCAAGTGCTTCTCTGCCATTCGGTATTCCTCAGGTGAGAATTCTTTGTTCAGTTCTGAGCCCCATTTTTTAATGGGGTTATTTGATTTTCTGAAGTCCACCTTCTTGAGTTCTTTATATATGTTGGATATTAGTCCCCTATCTGATTTAGGATAGGTAAAGATCCTTTCCCAATCTGTTGGTGGTCTTTTTGTCTTATTGACGGTGTCTTTTGCCTTGCAGAAACTTTGGAGTTTCATTAGGTCCCATTTGTCGATTCTCGATCTTACAGCACAAGCCATTGCTGTTCTGTTCAGGAATTTTTCCCCTGTGCCCATATCTTCAAGGCTTTTCCCCACTTTCTCCTCTATAAGTTTCAGTGTCTCTGGTTTTATGTGAAGTTCCTTGATCCACTTAGATTTGACCTTAGTACAAGGAGATAAGTATGGATCGATTCGCATTCTTCTACACGATAACAACCAGTTGTGCCAGCACCAATTGTTGAAAATGCTGTCTTTCTTCCACTGGATGGTTTTAGCTCCCTTGTCGAAGATCAAGTGACCATAGGTGTGTGGGTTCATTTCTGGATCTTCAATTCTATTCCATTGGTCTACTTGTCTGTCTCTATACCAGTACCATGCAGTTTTTATTACAATTGCTCTGTAGTAAAGCTTTAGGTCTGGCATGGTGATTCCGCCAGAAGTTCTTTTATCCTTGAGAAGACTTTTTGCTATCCTAGGTTTTTTGTTATTCCAGACAAATTTGCAAATTGCTCCTTCCAATTCGTTGAAGAATTGAGTTGGAATTTTGATGGGGATTGCATTGAATCTGTAGATTGCTTTTGGCAAGATAGCCATTTTTACAATGTTGATCCTGCCAATCCATGAGCATGGGAGATCTTTCCATCTTCTGAGATCTTCTTTAATTTCTTTCTTCAGAGATTTGAAGTTTTTATCATACAGATCTTTCACCTCCTTAGTTAGAGTCACGCCAAGATATTTTATATTATTTGTGACTATTGAGAAGGGTGTTGTTTCCCTAATTTCTTTCTCAGCCTGTTTATTCTTTGTATAGAGAAAGGCCATTGACTTGTTTGAGTTTATTTTATATCCAGCTACTTCACCGAAGCTGTTTATCAGGTTTAGGAGTTCTCTGGTAGAATTTTTAGGGTCACTTATATATACTATCATATCATCTGCAAAAAGTGATATTTTGACTTCCTCTTTTCCAATTTGTATCCCCTTGATCTCCTTTTGTTGTCGAATTGCTCTGGCTAATACTTCAAGTACTATGTTGAAAAGGTAGGGAGAAAGTGGGCAGCCTTGTCTAGTCCCTGATTTTAGTGGGATTGCTTCCAGCTTCTCTCCATTTACTTTGATGTTGGCTACTGGTTTGCTGTAGATTGCTTTTATCATGTTTAGGTATGGGCCTTGAATTCCTGATCTTTCCAAAACTTTTATCATGAATGGGTGTTGGATCTTGTCAAATGCTTTTTCTGCATCTAACGAGATGATCATGTGGTTTTTGTCTTTGAGTTTGTTTATATAATGGATTACATTGATGGATTGTCGTATATTAAACCATCCCTGCATCCCTGGAATAAAACCTACTTGGTCAGGATGGATGATTGCTTTAATGTGTTCTTGGATTCGGTTAGCGAGAATTTTATTGAGGATTTTTGCATCGATATTCATAAGAGAAATTGGTCTGAAGTTCTCTATCTTTGTTGGATCTTTCTGTGGTTTAGGTATCAGAGTAATAGTGGCTTCATAAAATGAGTTGGGTAGAGTACCTTCTACTTCTATTTTGTGAAATAGTTTGTGCAGAATTGGAATTAGATCTTCTTTGAAGGTCTGATAGAACTCTGCACTAAACCCATCTGGTCCTGGGCTTTTTTTGGTTGGGAGACTATTAATAACTGCTTCTATTTCTTTAGGTGATATGGGACTGTTTAGATGGTCAACTTGATCCTGATTCAACTTTGGTACCTGGTATCTGTCCAGAAATTTGTCCATTTCGTCCAGGTTTTCCAGTTTTGTTGAGTATAGCCTTTTGTAGAAGGATCTGATGGTGTTTTGGATTTCTTCAGGATCTGTTGTTATGTCTCCCTTTTCATTTCTGATTTTGTTAATTAGGATTTTGTCCCTGTGCCCTTTAGTGAGTCTAGCTAAGGGTTTATCTATCTTGTTGATTTTCTCAAAGAACCAACTCCTCGTTTGGTTAATTCTTTGAATAGTTCTTCTTGTTTCCACTTGGTTGATTTCACCCCTGAGTTTGATTATTTCCTGCCGTCTACTCCTCTTGGGTGAATTTGCTTCCTTTTTTTCTAGGGCTTTTAGATGTGTTGTCAAGCTGCTAGTATGTGCTGTCTCCCGTTTCTTCTTGGAGGCACTCAGAGCTATGAGTTTCCCTCTTAGAAATGCTTTCATTGTGTCCCATAGGTTTGGGTACGTTGTGGCTTCATTTTCATTAAACTCTAAAAAGTCTTTAATTTCTTTCTTTATTCCTTCCTTGACCAAGGTATCATTGAGAAGAGTGTTATTCAGTTTCCACGTGAATGTTGGCTTTCCATTATTTATGTTGTTATTGAAGATCAGTCTTAGGCCATGGTGGTCTGATAGGATACATGGGACAATTTCAATATTTTTGTATCTATTGAGGCCTGTTTTGTGACCAATTATATGGTCAATTTTGGAGAAGGTCCCGTGAGGTGCTGAGAAGAAGGTATATCCTTTTGTTTTAGGATAAAATGTTCTGTAGATATCTGTCAGGTCCATTTGTTTCATAACTTCTGTTAGTTTCACTGTGTCCCTGTTTAGTTTCTGTTTCCACGATCTGTCCTTTGAAGAAAGTGGTGTGTTGAAGTCTCCCACTATTATTGTGTGAGGTGCAATGTATGCTTTGAGCTTTACTAAAGTGTCTCTAATGAATGTGGCTGCCCTGGCATTTGGTGCGTAGATATTCAGAATTGAGAGTTCCTCTTGGAGGATTTTACCTTTGATGAGTATGAAGTGTCCCTCCTTGTCTTTTTTGATAACTTTGGGTTGGAAGTCGATTTTATCCGATATTAAAATGGCTACTCCAGCTTGTTTCTTCAGTCCATTTGCTTGGAAAATTGTTTTCCAGCCTTTCACTCTGAGGTAGTGTCTGTCTTTTTCCCTGAGATGGGTTTCCTGTAAGCAGCAGAATGTTGGGTCCTGTTTGTGTAGCCAGTCTGTTAGTCTATGTCTTTTTATTGGGGAATTGAGTCCATTGATATTAAGAGATATTAAGGAAAAGTAATTGTTGCTCCCTTTTATTTTTGTTGTTAGAGTTGGCATTCTGTTCTTGTGGCTGTCTTCTTTTTGGTTTGTTGAATGATTACTTTCTTGGTTGTTCTAGGGCGTGATTTCTGTCCTTGTATTGCTTCTTTTCTGTTATTATCCTTTGAAGGGCTGGATTCGTGGAAAGATATTGTGTGAACTTGGTTTTGTCGTGGAATACTTTGGTTTCTCCATCTATGGTAATTGAGAGTTTGGCCGGGTATAGTAGCCTGGGCTGGCATTTGTGTTCTCTTAGTGTCTGTATAACATCTGTCCAGGCCCTTCTGGCTTTCATAGTCTCTGGTGAAAAGTCTGGTGTAATTCTGATAGGCCTTCCTTTATATGTTACTTGACCTTTCTCCCTTACTGCTTTTAATATTCTATCTTTATTTAGTGCATTTGTTGTTCTGATTATTATGTGTCGGGAGGAATTTCTTTTCTGGTCCAGTCTATTTGGAGTTCTGTATGCTTCTTGTATGATCATGGGCATCTCTTTTTTTATGTTTGGGAAGTTTTCTTCTATTATTTTGTTGAAGATATTAGCTGGCCCTTTAAGTTGAAAATCTTCATTCTCATCAATTCCTATTATCCGTAGGTTTGGTCTTCTCATTGTGTCCTGGATTACCTGGATGTTTTGAGTTAGGATCCTTTTGCATTTTGTATTTTCTTTGACTGTTGTGTCGATGTTCTCTATGGAATCTTCTGCACCTGAGATTCTCTCTTCCATTTCTTGTATTCTGTTGCTGATGCTCGCATCTATGGTTCCAGATCTCTTTCCTAGGGTTTCTATCTCCAGCGTTGCCTCGCTTTGGGTTTTCTTTATTGTGTCTACTTCCCCTTTTAGTTCTAGTATGGTTTTGTTCATTTCCATCACCTGTTTGGCTGTGTTTTCCTGCTTTTCTTTAAGAGCCTGTAACTCTTTAGCAGTGCTCTCCTGTAAATCTTTAAGTGACTTATGAAAGTCCTTCTTGATGTCCTCTATCATCATCATGAGAAATGTTTTTAAATCTGGGTCTAGATTTTCGGTTGTGTTGGGGTGCCCAGGACTAGGTGGGGTGGGAGTGCTGCGTTCTGATGATGGTGAGTGGTCTTGATTTCTGTTAGTAGGATTCTTACGTTTGCCTTTCGCCATCTGGTAATCTCTGAAGCTAGCTGTTTTAGTTGTCACTGTTAAGAGCTTGTTCTTCAGGTGACTCTGTTAGCCTCTATGAGCAGACCTGGAGGGTAGCACTCTCCTTAGTTTCAGTGGGCAGAGTATTCTCTGCAGGCAAGCTCTCTTCTTGCAAGGCAGGTACCCAGATATCTGGTGTTCGAACCAGACTCCTGGCAGAAGTTGTGTTCCACTCACTAGAGGTCTTAGGATCACGTGTGGAATCCTGTGTGGGCCCTTGCGGGTGTCAGGCGACTCAGCTGGCAAGGTAGCCGGGGCTCGAGTGGAGTGGAAGGGGTTTGTGCCCCAGATCAAGCCCGGGTAGCCTGCTTCCCTATGTACCGCAGTCTCAAGTTCCACGCGATTGGATTGGGGTAGGCGCTGTGTTCCACTCACCAGAGGTCTTAGGGTCCCGTGGGGAGTCCCGTGTGGGCCCTTGCGGGTGTTGGGCAAGACTCTGCTGTCAAGGTAGCCCGGGGCTCGAGTCTCGAGTCGAGCGGAAGGGACTTGTGCCCCAGATCAGGCCCGGGTAGCCTGCTTCCCTATGTACCGCAGTCTCGAGTTCCGCGCGATTGGATTGGGGCAGGCACTGTGATCCACTCACCAGAGGTCTTAGGGTCCCGTGGGGAGTCCCGTGTGGACCCTTGCGGGTGTTGGGCAAGACTCTGCTGGCAAGGTAGCCCGGGGCTCGAGTCACGAGTCGAGCGGAAGGGACTTGTCAAATTGATCCATTCTTATCTCCTTGTTCAAAGCTCAAGTCTAAGTGGATCAAAGACCTCCACATAAAAACAGAGAGACTGAAATTAATAGAGGAGAAAGTAGGGAAAAGCCTCAAAGATATGGACAAAGGAGAAAAATTCATTCTGGTTTTTAAAATTTTACATGTTAAGCAATGCTATTCCCATGGTGTCATATTAGCCTCTACTTTATATTTATGTAATGAGAACAAACAAAATATACATAATAAATCAATTTATCGAATGTCCATCATATCCATACCCCAAATTAATAAAAGCAAAATCCATTTTTAAAATGATATCTAATTGTGATAGCAATTTATTATCAACTTAATTTCTACATTCGTCTTCTTACGCTTCATAGATCTCAAATAACATATCAGAATCTTTGATTTTTCCAAGTCTCTGAACCCAATACCATTTGTGTGTGTGTGTGTGTTTTCTTCTTTAGGAAATGAATTAATGCTATTTATATCCAGTTATTTATTTAGAAATTATTATAAGCACTTGCAGAAAACAAAGATTCTCCAGGTCAAGGACAACAACAACAAAATGTCAGTAAGTGATCTCTGGACAGCTTTGTTTGTCCTTGGGATATGCCTGACCAAGGGTAGTGAAAGAACACTGGTAGATATCTTTGTAGTCAAACAGTCTGCAATGTTTCACTGTCAATGCAGACATCAAATTATGTTCTCATGTGAGTTATATTTTCAGGGTTGTGGCTATGTTCTTATTTTTAACATAACCTCTGATTTGCTCTTTGCAATTTCTGCAAAGATATCTGTATATTGTCTCTAAAGTGCTGTAATCAATTGGGCATTTTCACATTTTGAAAAGCAGAGATTGAAAGTGCTTCTACAGAGAAACAACTACAGTCTCTTAGCTCAGAACATTTTGTCAATTTTCTCTTAATTGTTGATCATCCATATCATCAAGTGAGAAGCTAATTAAGAGGTATTCATGACTCTTTCCAAAGCCTGCAATTTACTGTTGTTGATTGATCTCAGTTGTTGACTTTAAGGATTAATTTCCCATTTACACAGACACACACACACATACACACACACACACACACACACACACACACACACACACACTCAATGATCTATTGCATGCAGAGGAAAAGGGAGTTTATAAAATTGAACAATTACTTGGCAGTTGACTATGTACTTCCCAAAGAAGAAGCTATTCTGCTAAGCATTCACAAAAGAGGAATGATAATACAGTCTTGTTTAATATATTTAGCTATATAGGTTTATCTGGAGATGAACCTCATGCACATAAAAGATGATTGGTTATTCAAATGTTACTGAAACCATATAATAGAATATAACCTAGTAAGTAATAAAAAGAATGAATTAATGATATGTGCCATGAATAACTTTCAAAATCATTGTGTAGTGACTGGTGGTTTGAATAAAAATGGCCCTTGTAGACTAATATGATTAAAATCTTAGTCATCATGGAATGGCACTAGAAAAGATTTAGGAGGTGGTGTTGGAAGAGGTGTGCCCTCATTGGCACAAATGTTACTGGGGTTAGACTTTTAGATTTCAAAAGCCCCAGACAAGCCCAGTGGCTTTCTCTTCCTCCTACCTATAGATTCAGAGGGAGAAATCCCACCTAGTTCTCCAGCACCACATCTGCTTTGGTGTTGCTGTGTTTGAACCTCTCCGTTTATAAGAGTTGCCCTAGGTGTGATGTCTTCTCCCATCAATATACCATAGACTAATATTGTAACACATATGCCTAAAGAATAAAATATGCTGTTCTATCAAGAGGGCTTTACTGTAGTAAGAAAAAATATATTTTGATATTGACTTAGTTATGGATACTATTACTGTCATGAAACAATATGACCTAAAATGGGCTGGAGGCCATGGTTGGGTAATGCTTTATGTATTGCTTGTTGTGGCTTGTTCAGCCTGTGCTCTTGTAGAACCCAGGAATATCAGTCCAGTTATGGTACTACTCATAATGTGTGCACCATCCTCCTGCCAATCACTAAGAAAAGGCCTTACAGGCTTGTCTATATCCCAATATTTTGGAGGCATCCTCTTAATTGAGGTTCCCTTCTTACAGATGACTTCAGCAGTGTTTCGTTGACATAAAACTATTCATAACAGATATTAGTCACAAAAGACATTTTGAATGGATTTACCATATATATGCCCAACTCCATTATTTTACAAGAAGTCTGTGATCCTTTTTGTATGTCTGCACAGTTGCATGGACAAGGGAGCAATGAATTGTGTAACTTCCTCATGTAAATAGTCTGCCACATTGGCATCGTAGAAAGGGAAAGCAAAGATTCAAATGGAGCTGAAAAGACAAGGTCTCTGCCTTGCTCTAGATCAAGATTCATCCTACAGTTCATTGTTTCCTAAATATCTGGGGAGCTTGCACAGTGTGTGTGTTCTATTCCTAGCTTGCTAAGAGTGCTGTTCTGCAGGTTTCTCTCAGCTGTGAGCAGTACACAGAAGCAGCTCTGTATTTGACTCTTCCTATTCTGTGGACTCTCTGCAGTACTTTGAGGGTAGAATATTGGAGAAATGGAACATGGGATTATGAATACTTAAATGTTACTTTCTGGAAGGTGTTGAACTACATGACATGGATATCAAAATGTGGCATAGACTAACCCAAATATATCAATCTTCTGAACACTTCAGTATTTGTTCAGTGTTTTCCTGTCTGTATGTGGGAGAGATGTATATGTAAAAGAAAGTGACACAGGCTGGAGTTGATGCCATAGTTCAAAGCCCTTCCTAGTCTTCCATAAAAGGGGAGTTTGGTCCCTAGAACCCATGTTTGGGCAGCTAAAAACTGCCTGTAACTCCAGCTCCAGAGGGTTAAACATACTTTTCTGATCTCAGTGAACATGTACACACATGTGGCATCTACCCACATAGACAGGAACATATGCAAATTCTAAAATCATATAACCTAAAAGAGTAAAATAACTTTAAAATTAAAGTGTACCTCAAAAGGCAGTGAAAGGGCAGAATGACATCACCACTACAGACCTTTCCAGATATATAACCCTCTTCTTCAACATGTCTGACTCTCTCATTTAAGCTTTCATAAATGAGACTGTACTTGTTTTTGGTTTTTGTGGATTTGTTTTGTTTTTGTTACCAATAAAGAATGTTTCAGAAATAAATGAGGAGAGAGGAATTTAAAAATCAAATGTTGTTAAATATAAACATTTTAGTTGTAAGTGAGAAACTCTACCCTTCATTTTTATGATGAGATTGGCCTGTACACTCAAAACAGCAGCAAGCAACTTAAGTAGCAACTCCAGGTGTGTGCCTATGGCAGCTTCCGGCTTCTCAGTGAGCTGAACCCTTGAAGAGAATAAGGGTAGAACATGGTGGATTTGGAGTTTTCCTTTTCTTTACTTCAAGTAACAGGAAGCAGCTATGCTTGTGAAAATCCAGAGCTTACAATTTGCTTAACTCTAGCTGTAACGCTTCTTAGACATCTCCAGCACTCATTTGTCCCAGAGTAGGTGGATGTTATCCAGCCCCCTTTGTCCATCGAAACAGAAGGGTCAATGACACTACACAACAAAACAAATGAACAACAAAAACCAGGAGTAGCTGTACATACCATTCCTCTACATGTCTAAGCTAGTGTCCTTTACCCTTCCCAACTCTTTCCTCAGAGTATGTGCTTAATGTTCTTGATGCTTCTGTTGCCAGCAGACTTTCTTCCACTTCATTTAAGTTACATTTCCGTTAGCTATAAATTGTGTAACGTTTATCTTCCCCAAATCTGAAAATCCATTTTCCACTGCAGACTTCCCCCTACTCTGTTATTATAGATCTATTTTCTGTTTTGATTAGCAATTTAATGACATTTTAGAAAGGAGGGTGAGCACTTCATATGTTAGATGCAATGTCTGTGAACATAGGCTCCAGTAAATGTTTATGAAATGAGATATGCTTTAACTGAACTAGCTACAACTATGAAATGAAATATTATTAAAACCATGCAGAATAAAATTTAATTTTGTTACAGCTTATGATAAACTTTTACATTTCTGTTTACTTGTGGAATGGTATAGCTTTTCAGAACAAGTTAAGTAATTTCTTCAAAATGGACCCAAGAAAAATGTGGAATTTCTCTCTTTCTATTTTCACCTATTAAAATATTTTATAAGTCACAACCACAAAACCTGTGATTAATATATTTTGTGGTTAGGGTGAGTTAGATAGAAGAGAATAAAATATAGGGTACCTTTAAAAGGAAACATACAGCAATATCTTCTGGTTCATAAGCAGAATTTATAAATTTAATTGCTAATATAATTTAAATTGCAACTATAAGGAGTTAACAATTGGGATAAAAAATTCAGAACTCCCCAATATATACTACTTTCATACATTTCAGAGTCTTTAGGAAAAAGGCACCAAAGCATTATATTTTAAACTTGCTTAATTCAGAATACCGACTCTCGAATCTATGTTTCAAGAATGAAATAGTTTTCATACACTTTCACATACACTAAGAATTTAAAGCACCCGGCTCTCCAGAATCTCCTATTATTCTGAGATACAGGAAGGGGAACCCACAAGAGATGCTCTTGTGTAGTACCAATTTTGAGAATACAGCAAGAATGTAAATGTAGCTTTCCTGAGGCTATTATTTTGTAGATAACAAGTGCCTTCCAGTCCCAACATGTTTTTCATAATAGTTTAGAATTTTAAAAGCACAAGAGTGGGATGTTGGAGGACTGAAGATTTATCTGCTCTCGTCTGAGTGCATATGGGATTTGGCATTTAGTTTTCATTCGGTCTCTTTAACCTGTTCTTGTTTACTGAAAGTCTATCATTATGTTCTGCTTTGAGATTTTCTTTTATGAATGGCTTTTATGCATGGCATGGCATGTTATTCAGTCCCACTAAATAATAAAAGCTCATTAAAGAAGGCATTAAATATAGAAGACAAAGAATTGTTATTCCAAAACTCCATTCTGCCAGCAACCATTACGTCTGCATTCCTGAAACTACTTTTTCAATGCTCATACCTAACGGGCTCACTGCTCTTTCACAGAATTACTTTATTTATAGTTACATAATACATCAACTCCCTTTTTCCATTTTCCTTTTCATTTCCAATTTAGCAAGCAAAAGGAAAACTAGTCCAGTATAATGGCTTTTAAAAATTAACACCTAAGTTTCCAGCCTCTGTTAATTCACCCATACACACAAAACACAAGAACAGAAGATAGAGATTCCTTACGTAAAGGGGTATTGAAATTATTATAGGTGTGTACTAGCTATATTCTCTTCTGCTAAGATAACATACATAGATAAAAGGATCTTAATGAGAGAACACATTGCTGCAACTCTGAGATCAAGGGTTCATTCCATCCTGGCATGAAAGCCTAGGCATAAGGAGCTTAAAAGATCTGGTCACAGTGAGTCTATAGTCATGAAGAAGAGAGGAATGAAGGTTTATGCTCACATAGATTTACATTTTTATTCACTGTATGACCTCAGTCCATGTCATGGTGTTATCCATTTTTATGGTGGATTTTTCATTAAGTAGTTTAATAGACATTATCTGGCTCAGATGTGATTAAGGATCGACCTCTCAACCCTGAAGTTTTTCTGGTAAGACTAGGAAGGGAAGTGGCTCTGTAAGGTTTAAATAGTCATGTGAAAATTTGAAAATCTTTAGGCTTTGTTTAAGCCTGTAAGGACAAAGCTACTCACCTGGTTAAAAAAAAAAATAGTATTTATGGTTCTGCTTTTCACACTAGGTGAAGAAATGTCATTCTAAGATACTCTAACCATTCACGATAGACTCTACCTTTTAAGAGTTAAAAGAGCTTATTACCAGTTGAAACTTCTTCTGGGTATATGCCAAGAAGAGGTGTTGCTGGATCTTCTGGTAGTATTATGTCCAATTTTCTGAGGAACCTCCAGACTGACTTCCAGAGTGGTTGTACAAGCTTGCAATCCCACCAGCAGTGGAGGAGTGTTCCAGAAGTGGATGCTCACAGTCAGCTATTGGATGGATAACATGGCCCCCAATGAAGGAGCTAGAGAAAGCACCCAAGGAGCTGAAGGGGTCTGCAACCCTATAGGTGGAACAACAATATGAACTAACCAGTACCCCCAGAGCTCATATCTCTAGCTGCATATGTAGAAGAAGATGGCTTAGTCGGACATCATTGGGAAGGGAGGCCCCAGTACAGGGGAATGCCAGGGCCAAGAAGCAGGAGTAGGGGAGCAGGGCAAAGGGAGGGTATAGGGAACTTTAGGGATAGCATTTGAAATGTATGTAAAGAAAATATCTAATAAATAAATAAATAAATAAATAAATAAATAAATAAATAAATTTTCATGTGTTTAGCAAATTGTATCTTATATCTTGGGTATTCTAAGTTTCTGGGCTTCTATCCAATTATCAGTGAGTACATATTGTGTGAGTTCTTTTGTGATTGGGTTACCTCACTCAGGATGATGCCCTCCAGGTCCATCCATTTGCCTAGGAATTTCATAAATTCATTCTTTTTAATAGCTGAATAGTACTCCATTGTGTAAATGCACCACATTTTCTGTATCCATTCCTCTGTTGAGGGGCATCTGGGTTCTTTCCAGCTTCTGGCTATTATAAATAAGGCTGCTATGAACATAGTGGAGCATGTGTCCTTCTTATCGGTTGGAACATCTTCTGGATATATGCCCAGGGGAGGTATTGCAGGATCCTCCAGTAGTAATATGTCCAATTTTCTGAGGAACCACCAGACTGATTTCCAGAGTGGTTGTACAAGCTTGCAATCCCACCAACAATGGAGGAGTCTTCCTCTTTCTCCACATCCTCGCCAGCATCTGCTGTCACCTGAATTTTTGATCTTAAACATTCTGACTGGTATGAGGTGGAATCTCAGGGTTGTTTTGATTTGCATTTCCCTGATGATTAAGGATGTTAAACATTTTTTCAGGTCCTTCTCAGCCTGTTTAGCTGAGAGCCCAATTTTTTAATGGGGTTATTTGATTTTCTGGAGTCCACCTTCTTGAGGTCTTTATATATATTGGATATTAGTCCCCTATCTGATTTATGATAGGTAAAGATCCTTTCCCAATCTGTTGGTGGCCTTTTTGTATTATTGATGGTGTCTTTTGCCTTGCAGAAGCTTTGTAATTTTATGATGTCCCATTTGTCAATTCTTGATCTTACAGCACAAGCCATTGCTGTTCTATTCAGGAATTTTTCCCTTGTGCCCATATCTTTGAAGATTTTCCCTACTTTCTCCTCTATACGTTTCAGTGTCTCTGGTTTTATGTGGAGTTTCTTCATCCACTTAGATTTGACCTTAGTACAAGGCAATAGGAATGGATCAATTTGCATTCTTCTACATGATAACTGCCAGTTGTGCCAGCACCATTTGTTGAAAATGCTGTCTTTTTTCCACTGGATGGTTTTAGCTCCCTTGTCAAAGATCAAGTGACCATAGGTATGTGGGTTCATTTCTGGGTCTTCAATTCTATTCCATTGGTCTACTTGTCTGTTGCTATACCAGTAACCACACAGTTTTTATCACAATTGATCTGTAGTACAGCTTTAGGTCAGGCATGGTGATTCCATCAGAGGTTCTCTTATTTTTGAGAAGAGTTTTTGCTCTCCTAGGTTTTTTGTTATTGCAGATGAATTTGCAGATTGAATTCCTTGAAGAATTGAGTTGGAATTTTTATGGGGATTGCATTGAATCTGTACATTGCTTTTGGCAAGATAGCCAATTTTACTATATAGATCCTGCCATCTATGAACATGGGAGATCTTTCCATCTTCTGAGATCTTCTTTAATTTCTTTCTTCAGAGACTTGAAGTTCTTATCATACAGATCTTTCACTTCCTTAGTTAGAGTCATGCCAAGATATTTTATATTATTTGTGACTATTGAGAAGGGTGTTGTTTCCCTAATTTCTTTCTCAGCCTGTTTATCCTTTGTGTACAGAAAGGCCATTGACTTGTTTGAGTTAGTTTTATATCCAGCTACTTCATTGAAGCTGTTTATCAGGCTTAGGAGTTTTCTGGTGGAATTCTTTGGGTCACTTATATATACTATCATATCATCTGCAAAAAGTGATATTTTGACTTCTTCCTTTCCCATTTGTATCCCCTTGATCTTCTTTTGTTGGTTTTGTTCTTTCTTTAAAAGTCGTCCAGAAACAAGAAACTTCCATTCAGGGTCTCCATTATCATTTTCATGGTCTCTCTATGCCCCTCTAACTGTTCTTTACCAAGATTCTCTTTTGGTGTAGCCACTTACAATTCCTCCATCAGGTAACACTGCAGCAGCTGCCTCTGTTCCCTGAGTTCTAACTCAGAAGAGCATATTTTATTTCTTCTTTCTAAATCTATTTTTTTTTCCATTTGAATGTTGACCATAGCCTGAGCATTCTTTTTCTGACTTTCTAACTCAAGCTAATGTTCCCTCAGCCACTCTCACGCTGTATGCTGACCTCTAGCAGTGAACCAGCATCTGAAGCATGCTACCATGAAAGATCGTCATGTAAAACTCTGTGTGTCCCCTTTATTCTTCTCCATCTCTTTCTTCTAGGCAGTTACTGAAACTTTACAGAGTGCCTGCCCTGTTAAAATTCTAATAAAATTTTTGTAGAACTTTTTCTGACTCCATCGTAAGTTATTTTATCAATGGGATTAAACAACCAAAAATGATAACTCTAATCTCCATAGTAATATATGACAAACAAAAAGATCTCCATTTTCACTCTTTTCCCTAGCAACATGCCCACAAGTAAGCTAATCAAGGTACTGTGTTGCAGGCCTGGACCCTCTCAGAGGCTGGACTAATCTAATCAACCATTAAGAATGTTTCTGGGGGCTTGTCTCCTAAGTGATCCCAGATGCTGTGAAGTTGACTGGCAACATTAACAGACATAAGGTGAGTGCTATTAGAAGCAAGAATTTTCTTGGTCTCTGGTTAATATAAAGATAAAGGGAATTAGAAGCTAAGTCTCCTATACAAAAGAAAGAATGTCAAAATAATGAAGAACTTGGAAGTCAAGAGCTACATGGGAGTATAAAAAGTCATGAAGTCTTTCTCATTTTAAATAAAAACTATTTTGTTAATACCTTCAAAGGGTAGGAGGAAGGAAAAGAAAAATCCAAAGTTTCAACCGGAACAAATCAACAAGTTCAGAAAAAAGGAAGACTCTCAATTTCCAAGCTGGATTATTAAGCCTTCTCGATTGTCGAAAGGTCCCTAGCAAAGTCTAATAAGCATCCTTGAATACGAGAGAGAAGATGCTCTGAAGCTGGCCAGATTGCTGACAAGTGGAATAGGGAGTTTCCTTGAAACAACTTTTGCGTTTTCTTTCTTGCTCTCTGTGATAATCATTCTTGGTTGGCAACTTGGCTACATCCGCAATTGCATAAAACACCTGTGAGGGAATTTTCCTTAATTAAATAATTCGAAGTGGGTAGATGACTTTTAGTTGAGGTTAGAAGGTCCACCTTTAATTTGGGCCACATCTTCTGTTGACAGTCTATGTAAAGACATGGAAGAAGATCAATTGCCTTCTGTTTTTGCTTCCTCTAGATCTTGCTAGAAGGTCCGTCCTTTCACTACCATTGGTGCCTACTTTGGTTTCACAGTGTAGATTGAAAAGTTCTGGACAACTACGGAATTCTTCCATCTTCTGTTGGTAGACAGTCATTGTGGTCTAGTTGAACCACAGACTATAAACCACTCTAATAATTCCCTCACTGTAAAGGCAACAAATCCATTTATATATATATATATTCATTATTTCAGTTCACTTCTTCTAGAGAAACCCGAGAAATACACTAGGCTGGGCATTCTGGTGATGCAGCATCACTTGAGGCATATGAACTCTTTTAAGAAACCCCCTACAAATACTGGATAAATCACCCACTGAATTTACTCATTAAGATTATGGTGAGAAGCATTGTATCTTTGATCTGTCACTTGTGTGGTGTTTGGGATGAAGACACGTCCATCCATATCTTGGTAGAAAATATCATGCAGTGTTTAGATAAGTACCTATTTTTAGGTGTTAATATTTAAGTTGTGACTTTTGCATTCTAAGAGTGCTAAATAATCAAAAGTTAAAAATAAAAAAATTGTAATTCAAACTAATAGAAGATGGTTTTTGAAATATAAAGTCAAAAATGCAGCCAGACAAATATTGTTGGTAACATCCAGTGCAAAACATTCAAATCCAATCAACTATCAGAAGAAACTTGCCAGAAATAATCAGAAGAGAATGCATTTGCCATGACTATAACCTCTCTAGACCCCAGAGGAGCTTGACAGGGCTTGAAGAATTCATAGCAACAGAAATATTGCCTGTCTAGAGTGACAGTGACAGTGAAGGAATAGAAATAAGTGACTATGACATAGAGGGAAGATCATGGATGCAAATGCCTGAGATATTAGTTTGTCCTTGAAACAAGGACAGAGTTACAACCACAAGTAGAGGACAGTGAGTTTGGATCTGCCCAGAATGTACCTAATTGTCCCTGTTTAAGCTTCCATAACAAGTACTATAAAGGCAAAAACACAGCTGTCATTCTAGTAAGGTCATCCATAAGAAATTGATCATGATTTTACTCTGGATAGAAGCAAGTTTTATTCTTCAAAGCCATTATAAAATATAATACATAGTAGATCAAGCACGGTGGTGGCATAACTCTTAAATTTCAGGAGGCAGAGCCAGATGGAGCTCTGAGTTCCAGGACAGGAGTCCTACATAGAAATCCCTATAAAAGCTGAGAATACGACATATTGCATTATTCTTTAAAAGTAAAGATATAAAGATAGTAATAATACATACTATTTACAATATGAGAAAATATAAGTTAAATATAAAATATTAATTGTTTTTGGTTCACAGTTTAATTTGTTGGTATAAAATATTTTCATTGTTCAGTGAGTATAATATATTGTATTTATGCAGGATATGTAACTATAGGATGCATCAATTTTCTGTGTGTACAAAAGTTCCATTAGAATATTAGTGTGGAGAAAGCAGTGACCTTATAAAAAAGACCTAATTTCTGAATTTATTGCTGCCTTTCAATACTTGGACTTCAGACAAGCTACTTAACTTCTCCCAGGCTATTTCCTGTTCTACATTCTTCACTGTGTAGGTTTAAACATCAAATTAGGTTATTTGGGAAAGGTCCCATAATATTCATTTAAATATCACAATCACTGTTACATAAATATTTTTTAGTACACAAATAATATAAATTTTAATTAAATATGTGTTTTATAGTTTACAACATATTACCTCTGTATAAAATATGTTTATATTGGGTGATAACACAGTGGTTCATTTATGGATCACTTTGTGAAACATGAAATTGCCTATTAATATTTATGGGTAAGTAAAACCAGGTATTATAAAGTCTTTCCATACTTCATTTTAAAGTAACAAATAAATTGATGAAAATATTGTTAGAATAATGCTTATATATTTTTTAGTTGTCTTTTTTTTCCTTTTTCTTTTTTTATTAGATATTTTCTTCATATATATTTCAAATGCTATCCCCAAAGTCTCCTATACCATCCCCCCACCCTGCTCCCCAACCCACCCACACCTGCTTCCTGGCCTTAGCATTCCCCTGTATTGGGGCATATGATCTTCAGAAGACGAAGGGCCTCTTCTCCCCTTGATGGCCGACTAGGCCATACTCTGCTACATATACAACTAGAGACAGAGCTCTGGGGAGTACTGGTTAGTTCATATTGTTGTTCCTCCTATAGGGCTGCAGACCCCTTTAACTCCTTGGGTACTCTCTCTAGCTCCATTTTTAACCAAATTAATTGTTCAAGTTTCTTTCTTTGTTATTTATGTTCAATTGGAAAGATATATTTTACAATGTTTTGACTAAAGATTTGAACGTTGGATAGTATATTTCACAATCATCTTATACCAAGTGAAAGATAGGTTTTCATAGCTGTAACACGCGTACAAGTTTAAGCATTCAGTATCAAAGTTTCCCACTGAATCATAGTAAAAAGCTGGAGGAATCTCTAAATCTTTGGGTGTCTATGCAAACTTACTCTCTCTATTTTCTCCATGTTTTCTGTGCATGAGACATACCTTCTGCTCAGAATTTGTGTCCAGTATATATATTCTTTTTCTTAGTTTTTTGGATAAATTATGAGAAAACATATGATAGCATTCATTGAGATAAAAATGTAGAAGCACAAACTAATATGTATGAATGCTGATATGTGGGATATATATGTATATGTTCATATATATGTATATATCATGATATTATATGTCGATATGTGTGCCTCTGAAGGCCAGAGGTCAGCACTGGGTGTTGTTCTAGATCATTCTTCAACTAAGCTTTTGAGACAGTTTCTCTCACTGAACTGGGAGCTCTCTGATTGGTCAGGTTGGCTAGCTATTGAACCCCATGGATACTCTTGTATCTAACTATGTGAAACTGTAATTATATGCTTGTGAAACACAACAATTATTTTAAAAGTTTCATTTTATTTTTTGTGTATGAACATTTTTCCTGTATGTATATATGTATGTATGTATGTACGTAAATATGTATATATGTATGTATGTGAGTATGTATGTACTGCATGGGTGCTTAGTTTTCAAAGAGGCCTAAAACATGCTTCAGATCCCCCAGAACTTCCATGTGGTGCTGGAAATTGATCCTGGCTCTTTGGAAGAGTAGCCAGTACTCAATTACTGAACTCTCTCTTTAACCCTACTCACATTCCTGCAATTCTCCCCACTCCCACACACATTACTTTTGACCTGTTCTGCTTAGAAGTCTCACATTCAAAGCAACCTTCTCCATGTTTTCAAGTTTGTGAAACAAGACTGCAATAGCATCATCTTAAAAGTTGTGTATCTTAAATATTCCTCAAATATGCCAGAATCATATAAAAACAACGTAATTAAATTTAAAACAAGTTATTGTCAAAGTGATGGACTAATTTATTTGTCTCTCACAAATTAGAATGAAAAATTGTTTCAAATCCTGGTGTATAGGACTTTCTTTTTTAAAAAAAAATTATTGTTAATCTTTTTTTTTTTCAGTCCAGTTGTTATCTCCCTCCTGGTCTGCCCTCCAAAAATTCCTCATCCCATCCCTCCTCTCCTGCCTCAAAGAGGATGTCCCCACGTACCCCACCAAAACTGACCTGGACTCTCCTTAGGGAAAGGATGGAAAAAGGACTTTTATTAATTATGATTGTGTATGTCTTTAAAAGAAAGTCTTTTATTAATTATGATTGTGTATGTCTTTAAAAGAAGCAGCTGCAAATTTGTGGAGAAAATTTTTGTATACAATATTTTTTAAATTTTATGTATACTTTATTTTAAAGTAGTTGTTACAATTACTAAAACAAACAATTCTGACAGCATCAGGTACCATGCATCTCCATGCACAAGGCCCATCCACAATAAAGTCAGCAAAGTCACAGAGTGAATGAGAAGCATGGGGAGATCGTATGTATTAAGTGATAAAAACGGTCTTTAGAATTTAGGTCATTATCAATTTGCAAAATGTCAGAAGAACCTCTTCCTCAGTGATGAGAACAGCTGAGATACAGTCAGGACAACACAGGGGCTTTGTGCTCCCGTTATCTGTAATCCTGGGTGGCTCTTCTCCCTCTTCTGGTGTTTATAGAGTTGAGAAAGCCGTGTTCTCTATCTGTCTCAGAACAGGTTCCCTATAAGCCTCTTGCCCACTTTCTTCTTTCCTTCCTGATTGATCTTACACAACTGCTTTGCACAGTCCCACACACTTTCAGTTGCTAACATGAAACACTGGTTCTGTAATTGCCCTCTACTTCTTACAAAGAAATAAGTGAAATTTTAGAATTACAATGCTAATTTTTGTTGATGGTATGATTGAAGTAACTGTCCCTGACTAAAACTATACTTCTATAAGTTGTTCTGGTTAATTATAAAATTATATGAAGATTGGGAAAAAATCTCCTTTGTTTTTCTAATTTGTGTAACAATTCAGTTTCTCTCTCTCTCTCCCTCTCTCTCACACACAAACACACACTTTCTACATTGCTTAAAAACTCAACTGCCCTAGCAAACATCTATCCCACAAAAAAGTATTTTTCCCCAATCTTTGTGGAAACGGCTATTATTCATTACTAAAATCAATCACAAAAGTGAATCAATATATAACAAACTTGACCTGATTTTTTAGAAATACAAGATATCCAAGTAAATGCCCCAAGAAATGAGAGTCAATTGGACATGCTCACCTCTGGCAGCCTTTGGATAATACAATATTCTCCTTCCTTCATTCAAAGCTCTACTTCTCCTGCTATTAAATTATACTTTTGGATCACTGAAGTGTTTATGAATCAGCATTACTTTAAGTGGCTCTATCCTCACTAGCATTACTTTTAAATATAAGAGCATTTTACTGTGGAGAAAGATAATAGTTGAAATTGAGTCAAGAGTTGAAGCTCTGAGTAATTAACCCTGTTTCTTTGACACTCCACTGCCCTGCTTTGTGAGTTCCTGATGGGTTCATGCCTGATAAAGTACTTACATATCCAAGTGTACTAGCTCAGAATAACTGCTATATTTCTTTAGGATATCTAAATGCATAATGGATAAAGACAGAACATGTGATTCTTAAGTTTTGAACATTCAAAAGTAGAGTGACTAGCTCTGTTTACCTGATGAAGAATACACTTACAAAAGAAGGGAAAATTTGCCTGTAACTAGGTAACATCTCAAGATGTGTGTGTTGATACTATAAATGTTTTGCATTTAGACTTGTAGTGTTTTATCAGAACTGTACAGGAAAGGTATTGAACTGAAAGTCAAATTGAACATTGGGACTATAAAAGATATTAAACATCTCACTAGTCATACAGAATGCTGATAAATCAAAGTCAAGTGGCTTAAGCTGATAATAATAGATTGTGTATTTTAAAAGAGCTAAGGGACTATAGTATTGATGTGTCCTTACGACAACATTGACAGCTAACTAGATTAAAGAACAAGCGATATACCTTTACATACTCAGGTCATACTTTGCATACATAGGATGATGTCTTATTATAACCCATAAATATAGACATAATCATTTATTTGTAATGCTACCACTAAAAACTATTTTGCCAATCCAATCTTACCCCTTTTGTAATATAAATAAATAAATAAATAAATAAATAAATAAATATTGATTGATTGATTGATTGTGCTTTAACTAGTCTTTTAATCATAATAATGCCAGTGAATAGGAGCTGGGTGGGTAGGTTAGTAGTAGTATGCACACTGAGCATGAAGCAAGCATTGTATTGATCATTTCTACTCAAAAAGAGGAAAAATGATTAAAACAAATGAAGTTGAGGCCAGCAAGATAATTGAGTGGGAAAAGCAATAACTGACTTCCTTCCTCAAAACTCACATTGCAATAGAAGAGAACTGACTCCAGCAAGTTATACACTTACAACCACAAAAATAAATCACTGTGATTAAAAAATTTTAAATTCTGATAGATATATATAGGACCAGTGTTCATATATAGAATTCTCAGGAAAAAATAAACCCTTTGTTGTTGTTGGTTTGTTTGTTTCTATGAGGCAGGGTTTCTCTTTGTAGCCCTGGCTGTCCTGGAACTAGTTCTTACAGACCAGGTTGGCCTTGAACTCACAACTCAGAGTTTTCCCTGCCTCTGCATTCCTGGGCTCCTAAGTACCAGGAGAAAAGGTATGTGCCATGACAACCTGGAAGATTAAAGAAATAAATTAACAAAAACAAAACAAAGAATGTAAAAATAAAACATACAAAGACCAGAAAATTAAGTTCTCCGGGCATTCTACTTCCTTATAAGAGGATATCATTTTTAAAGCATTTGAATGTTATTAGCACAAATACATAGGGTGTGTTATTTCCAGGTAATTTACTGAAATATTATTGTGTTTACTTTACTGACATTAGACTCACAATGACATTGGTGACTGCCCACCTATAGCATAATGTCCTATTTCTATTAGTTTCAGGGGGAAGAGGGGTAGAAAAGCAGTAACGGCTTGATGGTATGTCCATCAGTCATTTTATTTGTTTTCAATTCACCTTCCCTTTACCCATTTCTGTTGACTTTTCCTCACTATTTCCTGCTAATTTTTTCTTATTGTCACAAACTGGTTTATTATTTTATATGCACTGTTTAATTCTATGATGACTTGTTTATTGATAATTTTTCTATGCTGTTTCTTATATTTTACTTTGTTCTCAATGATTTCTGTTTTTCTTGTTTAATATAATAAATATCCACTGACAATGTCTGGGTCTTAGTTTAGTTATAAATTTATCTTTCTTTTAGTTCAGTTGTCAGTAGAAATCAGTAGACCAAGAACTATTTGCTCAGCAAATAGAATACTCCCTTGAACTGATTTGTGCTGATAAGAAATCTGCTGTTAACCTAGTAGTTATTCCAAGATAGCCGGTGGATTTCAGCTGTTTGCCACCATTGAAAGAGCTTTCTTTTCTTATGTGCTCTGAGATTTCATTCTGAGCTGTTTGAATGTGAAACCTATTTTTCATTTTCTTATTCAAGCTTTGTGATTTCATTCTAAGAACTTGCTTATTTTCACATCTCATCTGGCCCTTTGTCTTTTGCTGTAGGGTTTCCTTCCTTTGAAATCCCACATATGCCCATGTTTCTTTCTTTTTTGTTCTTCACAGATGTTAGGCAAGTGCTCTGTTACTGAGCTACATGCCAAACCTCCTTCCTTCTTTGTTCATGCTGAATTTATTATTACTTTTTTAAAATCACTTTGATTGTAATGGTTTCCAAGTGGAAAAAATTTTAAACATATTAACTGATCTAGTTTTTTATTTGGACAATTATAGTAGAATGATGATGTGTGAATATATCAGAAATGGATATATCATTATTTATATTTAAAAATTTTTGCTATTTATCCACTGCCTTTCCTCCCAGTTTCCCCTTCACAAGGCCCTTTCACTATCCCCCTCCACTCCTGCTTTGAGAGGGTAGAGGCCTTGGGTATCCCCCAACCCTAGCACATCAAGCCTCTATAGTACTAGGTGCATACTTTCCCAGTGAGGCCAGACAAGGCAGATCAGTTAGGGGAATATATTCCACAGATAGGCAGCAGTTTTAGGGATAGCCCCTGATCCAGTTGTTGGGGGACACACATGGAGACTGAGCTGCACCTCTGCAGCATATAAGCCTAGGGCCTCAGTCTAGCTCAATATGCTTTCTGGGTTGGTGATTAAGTCTCAGCCTCAAGGATCCAGGTTAGTTGACTTTGTTGGTTTTCCTGTGGAGTTCCTATCCCCTTTACTGCCCTCAATCCTTTCCTAACTCTTTCATAAGAGTGCCCAAGCTCTGCAACTTTATGAGGTCCCATTTATCAATTCTCTAAATTACAGCACAAGCCATTGCTGTTCTATTCGGGAATTTTCCCCCTGTACCCATATCTTCGAGGCTTTTCCCTAGTTTCTCCTTTAAAAGTTTCAGTGTCTCTGGTTTTATGTGGAGTTCCTTAATCCACTTAGATTGACCTTAGTACAAAGACCAAAGTGTTGACACTTTGCCCCTTCTTAGAATTGGGAACAAAACACCCATGGAAGGAGTTACAGACACAAAGTTTGGAGCTGTGACAAAAGAATGGACCATCTAGAGACTGCCATATCTGGGGATCCACCCCATAATCAGCTTCCAAACGCTGACACCATTGCATACACTAGCAAGATTTTTCTGAAAGGACCCAGATAGAGCTGTCTCTTGTGAGACTATGCCGGGGCCTAGTAAACACAGAAGTGGATGCTCACAGTCAGCTATTGGATGGATCACAGGGCCCCCAATGGAGGAGCTAGAGAAAGCATCCAAGGAGCTAAAGGGATCTGCATCCCTATAGGTGGAACAACATTATGAACTAAGCAGTACCCCGAAGCTCTTGTCTCTAGCTGCATATGTATCAAAAGATGGCCTAGTCAGCCATCACTGGAAAGAGAGGCCCTTTGGTCTTGCAAACTTTATATGCCCCAGTACAGGGGAACGCCAGGGCCAAAAAGGGGGAGTGGGTGGGTAGGGGAGTGGGTGGCAGGGTATGGGGGACTTTTGGGATAGCATTGGAAATGTAAATGAGGAAAATACCTAATAAAAAATATTAAAAAAAAAAAAAAAGAGTGCCTGAGCTCAGTCCAATGTTTGCCTGTGGGTCTCTGCATCTGTTTCAGTCATCTACTGGGAGAAGACTCTCAGAAGACAGTTATGTTAGGTTCCTATCTTCAAGCATAACATAGTATCATTAAAAGTATCAGGAATTGGTGCTTGCTGATGGGATGGGTCTCAATTTAGGCCAGTCATTGTTTGGCCATCCCAATATAAACAGCTGAGTGGTCCTGATTTTTTAAATAATCCTACTATTAATTCCAATTAAGCTACTGTAGGTTACCACCAATATGCATGTGCCAATTATTGAATCTTATGGATATCTCACCACACTGGGCATTACCATGGTTCATAGGCGTTGCATCTGTGTGGGATTGTTTAATTGACTTTGGCCCTTAGCATATTACAGAGTATTTGCTGAAACTACAGATTTTAGACTGTAGAATAGAACAATCTGTGTATTGTGTCCTTTGTGTAGAAGTCTTCAGCAAGAGAGAAGACACTCCCCTCAACATGAGTGATAACCAAGGGCTATATCAGTAGGCTATATTGGTTTGGCAGTCACTTGGACTCTATTTCCAACCATTAGAAGAGAGCCTTCTATCTAGCACTGGGGTTTTTGTTGGTCTATGTTTTTGAGGGAGCATTGTCAGTGTACATGGCCTAAATTCCTATGAGCTATATATACACACACATATATGTACTAAATATAATTTTAGGTAAATATAAAATCATATGACTTATTGAGGACTTATAAAACAGCTTTTGTATTACTTATCCCTCATCTCTCCTACAGAGTCTGAATACATCCCCTCATACATCTGATTATCTGGAGATAGGTTCTTTGGGAAAGAAAGAACATATCGGTTCTGTCGTTCAGAGTCTGCGTTATCTCATTCAATATAATCTTAGTCCATCCATTTACTTGCAAAGTTCAGGAATTCATCTTTCTTTACAGATGAATAATCTTCCCTTGTACATATGCACCACATTTATTCATTCATCTGTTTCAGGACAATCAGACACTTTTCATTTTGGCTATTGTGAATAGGTTGTAAATTAGCCTTACTGAGAAAGTATCTGTGAAAGTATTGTTGTTAAGTTTTTTGTACATATGCCAAGTAGTAGTAGATCTGAATTACAAGGTATATTTATTATCACATTTTGAAGAGTCTCTATACTGATTTCTTTAGGATCTAAACCAATTTGCATTTCCACCAGCAGTGAATGAACATTCCTCTTTCACCATAATCTTACTCGTACAGAAGGGAAATCATGTCTCGTATTGAAAATATAACCAGCTTCCTGTGGCTATTGAGATCATGAACATTAGGAAAAAAAATCTACTACTATTACTTTGCTGGGTCAGCATAGTTCTTTAATGCATTCTAAATAGTGTTCTTATACACAGAGATAAGTGTAGCTGCCACCGCTAATGAAATAGGCCATTCTTTATTACAAATGGACATCATCAAAGAAAACCACAACAGTACATAATGTAGGAATAGGCTAATTATTGGAAGCCCAGCCACAACATGCACATCTTAAGGATCGATTCTGCCCTCTATGGCAATTGTTGACCTCAGGGAAGTAAAAGTGATAGTTACTGCAGAAAATAATAGCAGGACAGTGAGTTGGAAGAAGTTTGTCAAAAGATACAAGCACCATTACAGCTGATAGGCCCAGAAAGATCAAGAGAGACATTGTACAGCATAATGAAATAATCTAACCTAAATATTACTACCTTGTTGTGGAAAGCATATACTAGTTAGATATAGCTTTTGTAAAATATACACTTATAAATATGTTTCAAAAGTGTATATATAACCAAAAACATGTATTTTAGTCTCAAAAAATAAAGAAACTAAATAAATAATGTTTCAGGTAGCTACTTTACTAAACTTTAATATCACAAATTCTTCTCTGTACATTTATTAAACACATTAATTATTTCTAGTTTCATTATTAATGCTTTTTATTAATATACAGAAGGAAAATTTAAAATTGATTTCTGTGTGTGTGTTTATGTGTGTTACTTTTATTTTTTAATTGATATTTTATTTACATTTTAAGTGTTATCTCCTTTCCTGGTTTCCCCTCCAAAAGCCCTCTATCTCCTCCTGCCTCCCCCTGCTCACCAACCCACCCACTCTCACTTCCTAGCCCTGGTATTCTCCTACACTGGGAAATGAAATCTTCACAGGACCAAGGGCCTCTTCTCCCATTGATGACCAACTAGGCCATCCTCTACTACATATGCAGCTAGAGCCATGAGTCCCACCATGTATTTTCTTTGGTTGGTGCTTTAGTCCCTGGTAGCATTGGGGGGCACTGATTAGTTCATATTGTTGTTAATCCTATGGGGCTGCAAACCTCTTCAGCTCCTTGGTTCCTTTCTTAGCCCTTCATTGGGAAACCTGTGCTTTGTCTAACGGATGTCTGTGAGCATCCAAATCTGTATTTGTTAGGTACTGGCAGAGCCTCTCAGGAGACAGCTATATCAGGCTTCTGTCCACAAGCACTTGTTGACAACCACAATTGTGTCTGGATTTGGTGATTGTATATGGGATGGATCCCCAGGTGAGGCAGTCTCTGGATGTTCAGTCCTTCAGTCTCTGCTCCACACTTTGTAACTCTTTCCATGGGTATTTTGTTTCCCCTTCTAAGAAGGATTGAAATGTTTGCACTTTGGTCTTCCTTCTTCTAGAGTTTCATGTGGTTTGTGAATTGTATCTTGGGTGTCCCAAGCTTCTGGGCTAATATCCACTTATCAGTGAGTGCATATCATATGTGTTCTTTTGTGATTAGGTTACCTCACTCAGGATGATATCCTCTAGATCCATCCATTTGCCTAAGAATTTCATAAATTCATTGTTTTTAATAGCTGAGTAGTACTCCATTATGTAAATGTACCACATTTTCTTTATCCATTCCTTTGCTGAGGGACATCTGGGTTCTTTCCATCTTCTGACTATTATAAATAAGGCTGCTATGAACATAGTGGAGCATGTGTCCTTATTACATGTTGGAACATCTTCTGGGTATATGCCCAGGAGTAGTATTGCTGAAACCTCAGGTAGTACTATGTCCAATTTTCTGAGGAACCACCAAACTGATTTCTAAAGTGGTTGTGCCAAACCCTCAGACCCATGGTCACTTGATCTCTGACAAAGGAGCTAAATCCATCCAGTGGAAAAAAAGACAGCATTTTCAACAAATGTTGCTGGCTCAACTGGCATTTAGCATTTAGAAGAATGCAAATCGATCCATTCTTTTTTTATTTTTAAACTTTTTTATTAGATATATTTAATTTTCATTTCAAATGTTATCCCGTTAAATTGATCCATTCTTTTCTCCTTGTAGGAAGCTCAAGTCCAAGAGGATCAAGGACCTTCACATAAAACCAGAGACACTGAAACTTATAGAGGGGCAAGTGGGGAAGAACCTCAAACATATGGGCACAGGGGAAATATTCCTGAACAGAACATCTATGTCTTGTACAGTAAGATCAAGAATGGACTAATGGGACCTCATAAAATTGCAAAAATTCTGTAAGGCCAACGACATGGCCAATAAGACAAAAAGGCAACAACAGATTAGGAAAAATCTTTACCAATCGTACATCTGATAGAGGGTTAATATCCAATATATAAAAGAATTCAAGAAGTAAGACTCCAGAGAAACAAATAACCCTATTAGAAATGGGGTACAGAGGTAAACAAAGAATTCTCAACTGAGGAATACCGAATGGCTGAGAAGCACCTTAAAAAAATGTTCAACATCCTTAGTCATCAAGGAAATGCAAATCAAAACAACCCTGAGATTCCATCTTACACCAGTCAGAATGCTTAACATCAAAAGCTCAGGTAACAGTGGCTGCTGGCAAGGATGTTGTTACTTTTATAAACAAGCCCCCATTTGAATTTTGCATGCTTAATATTTCCAGTGTATGAACAAAAAATATCTTTTTAGTCTTTACAACTCTCTTTAGTACATAATCAACTTTAACAAATCATGCCTCACTTTGAAAGTGAAAAATCTAATTTATACTCTCAGCAGCTGGTGTCCAAAAATAATTGTCACATAAGTCTCTTATGTTTGTATCAATTAAATGAAGGTAAAATTATTCCTCAATTTAAATTTGGATTTCCCTAATAGCTGATAAAATTAATCATCTAGAAGCTGAGAAGATGACCCAGTCGCATTCCGAGGCCCCGAGTTTGGATCCTCTGAACTCCCTTAAAACTGGAAATGGCAGTGCATTCTATATGTATCAGTGATGGACTTTGAGGCATGTGAATCTTGAGGCCACAAGGCCAACCTTTTCAGACCCAATGGGCAAGATACTGGTTCAGTGAGAGACCCAGTGTCTAAACATAAGGTGAAGAAAGTAAAGGAAATTTTCTAACATAGACTTCCAGCCTCCATAAACTTGCACATTTGCAAATAGGAACACTTGCAACTGCATGTGAACACACACACACACACACACACACACACACACACACACACACACACACTGTAGAATTCCCCCCGACATACACGAACACAGACCAACAGACCACACCAAGTATACACACAATAATCACCTATAATTTTAATATTTTCTATTGTAATTTGCTTTCTAGTAACCATTTCCTCTTTTGTTGTATTTTTCTACTCCACTGTTTTGTAGTTTTATTTATGGTGAATAGTATTAATATTTCCATTATTGATGAATTTTTGAGAATTATGAAAAGGTTTATTCATTTGTACTAGACAATAAAACAGAGATACACAAATGAAATGAGACCACTTCTGTAGTATGACAAACAGTGACTTAAACTTAGTTGCACAACTTTCAAGAGTTTTTCCTTCATGAATTTTTTTACTGTTTATATTTAATCAGTATGGGATGCAGCCTTTGTACCACTTCATGATCCCTCTTAGTTCCCTAAGGAAAGCTAGTCAGCTGGATGATGTCAAGGTGAAAGGAGGAAATTGGCCTGAGATAGGCTGACTCTAAAGCAATCTGCAAACTAGCAGTTCAGGAGACCAGGCCTGGATTCCTATTTCCCAGAACTGAGCATTTCAGTTACTGGAACAGTCATAGACTTATGTCAAAGGGACCCCTCTCCAGCTTGTAAAACGACAGCGAGCAAAAATAGCAGCCAAGACGTCAAAAGTCTCCCCTCCTTGGCATGAAGCCAAATAGTCTGAATCATACATAGCATCACCTGAACCTAATGTTACTCTTTTCAAAATTTTTTTTTAAGATTTACTTATTTATTTTATTATATTAGTACACTGTAGCTGTATTCAGACACAACTGAAGAGTGCATAAGACTCCATTTCTGATGGTTGTGAGCCACTGTGTAATTGCTGGGAATTGAACTCAGGACCTCTGAGAGAGCAGTCAGTGCTCTTAACTACTGAGCCATCTCTCAAGCCCCCTGATGTTTCTCTTTTTGGCTTTAAACATGAATCAGCTAATTCATTTGGGGTCCTTTCATCCTAGTGGAATTGGGCCCCTGCACACAGGAATAAATGCTCTTTGCTTTTGCAAAATATTTGCATCTGGTGTATCATTCTTCAGCGATTCAGAGACTAACAAGGCCGTCCTTGAGAAGTCACAGCTGCTCTCTTTTCAAGACGTCAGTGGTCATGAATTGCCCATAACTAGAATCCTAGGGCATTTACTTATTTACTGTGTCTGTAGCTTGTCTTCGTAATGCTTACCAAAACAAGGTCACTTAGTAATTGCAAATTTGGTACATTGAAGTAAAGCCATTTCCATGAATCATTAAATACTTTCTCTATTTGATGTGAAAAACACATTGGTAGCACCTAAGATTTATTACATGATTTTATGTGAAAGATATGACAAGATTATCACACATATGAACTTACATGTATTTTTTATTCCATTTAAAGTTCATCTTTCAAATATGATCTTCAATCCTTTTGAAACTGGAATTATATGTTAGTCATGTAGACCTAGTTTTAGAATGATTTGTTTATGGTTGCTGCTGCTGTGTAAGGTAATATTAACTCTCTACTAACTCTGTCTAAAGACCCTACTTTCTCTTATTTCTTTCAATAGCACATCTTCAGTGATAATTTCTTATCTATGTAGACACATGGCTTTTTGCTGTTTCACTCACCAATATGGCCAGTTTTCTAGTCATGCACACTTAGCTGTGATTTTAACATCATTCTTGTCAGCTTTTGTTTGTTTGGTTGGTTTTTATTGTTTGGGAGATTATAATATTCAGAGATATTCCTATTCATTTTCTAAAATGAAAGATGAGTAATATTCTCTTAGAAAAAGCAAGATTTTATTAGATATACTATTAAGTATGCATATTAACTTTAAAGGAAGCAAATTTTTCCATATGTGATCTTCTATAAAGTATTTCATCAAGGTTAATTATAGTCTTAACTTTGCAGAATTGATCTGCGCATTGTCTAAATGTATATTGAAAATCATGTAGTTCTTTCTTGTATTCCTATCATAACTCCTGCATTTTAAATTTTCATAGACAGAATTTTATATTGAGGAAGGCTATGCCTATTGAGACCCGGTGCATTATATACTCCTTTATTTCCACTCTTATTTGGAATTATTCATTTATCCTATTAGAATCCTATTTTCATACTTATTTTGAATTAGTTATTGAGAAAAGGGTGAATTATTCAGGGCATACCGATTTTGTGTCAGGAACAACAACCAGACTCTGTAGATGAGAAAGAAGCCAGAAACTGATAATTATTATTATTTGATCCTAAGACAACATAAACTTAGGGAAAGAGGAAGAGATATAATAAAACCCAATGGATGGATGTCACCATATTTATCTGATAATTAGTGTGTGCACAACAGTATTATAGATATCTGTATTTTGGAAGGTCAAATAACATCTCTGAACAAGTGATTTCTACCTGAGCAAAGGCTAATAGGATGACCTCATTGGTTAAAAATTCATTCAGTCGCATATGAAATAGAGGATGGTTTTTAAGGCATCTATGGGAGGAGAGGTCCTTGGTCTTATGAAGGCTTGATGCCCAAGTGTAGGGAAATGCCAGGGTGGGGAGTGGGGAGTGGGTAGGTGGGTAGGGAAACACCCTCATAGGAGAAGGGGGAGGTTGAATGGGATGGGGTTTCCAGGTGGGAGGAGGGAAAGGGGATAACATTTAAAATGTAAATAAAGAAATTATCCAAGAAAAGAAAGAAAGAAAGAAAGAAAGAAAGAAAGAAAGAAAGAAAGAAAGAAAGAAAGAAAGAAAGGAAGGAAGGAAGGAAGGAAGGAAGGAAGGAAGGAAGGAAGGAAGGAAGGAAGGAAGGACTTTCATGTTCTATTTTTTTTTCCTTCAGTTTTTTTATTGATGCCCACCAAAGCCAAGGCCATCCTGTGCTATATAACTAGCTGGAGCCATGGGTGCCCCCATGTGTGCCCTTTAGTTGGTGGTTTAGTCCTTGGGAACTTTGGGGATTCTTGTTGGTTTATATTGTTGTTCTTCCTACGGGGTTGCAAACCCCTTTAGGTCCTTCAGTCCTTGCCCTAACTTCTCCATTGGGGTTCCCGCTCTAAGTGTGATGTTTGACTGCCTACATCCACATCTGTATTGCTCAGGTCTGGCAAAGTCACTCAAGAGATAGCTATACCAGGCTCCTGTCTGTAAACACTTCTTGGCATCAGCAATAGTGTCTGGGTTTGGGGTCTGCAGATGGGATGGGTCCCTAGATGGGGCAGTCTCTGGATGAGCTTTCCTTCAGTCTCAGCTCCATTTTCTGTCCCTGCATTTCCCTTAGACAGGAATAATTCTGTGTTAAATAGGATCCTTTTCATGTTCTTAGTTCATCCAACCATGGTATGATAGTAAGATTTCCTTTAAGAGTTGACCAGTAATCGCAAATTATGCTTACATGGATTGTAATATTTCACCATGCTCTGTGATTTTCAGAGATATTGTATTAAGGAGATTCAAAAAGTTGCCCCAAAGGCGGAATGCCCTGCTCTTTAAATCCTTATATATTGATGTATTTATTAACACTAACTTTCAGGACTATTTTAGGCTGATGATGCTAAGCTAATATGAGTGGAAGACTTTGCACTTTGACTGTGGATTATTCATATACAATTTAAAAATAGTATGCTTGGGGGTGGGTGGATATGGGGGACTTTTGGTATAGCATTGGAAATGTAAATGAGTTAAATACCTAATAAAAAATGGAAAAAAAAATAGTATGCTAAAGAGAATTATAATTCCCCACTCAATGTATGCACCTTTTAGTGATAATTTTAAATAGTAATGATTACTGTAATTTTATGGTGATGATTATTCTAATATTTCTTTAATAAAAACCAGCACTGCATATTCTCCTATGCAAAGTATGGAACTACAGTAAAGACAGTGTGAAAACACAATTTTGGCTTTAATAAAAAAAAACTCTACCTCTAATTGTATGAGTAATTTATTAAAATATAAGTGGAAACAGCTTTTTCTCTTAAAAACCACATTGCTTGCTATATTATAAGTTCATCTTACTTGTATTCACTGCGTGAATTGCCAATGGCATGTCCTCAGCTATCTACTTGTATTCTTTCTCCCTATGTGTCTTTAATTTTCTAATTTAACTAATTTCAAGCTAAGGTGAAGTAATACAATTGCAATTATTTTAAAAATAAGTAAGAAGTTTCAATAAGAGAGATGTATGATATTGATTCAGATTATATAATGCAAAAGTTACCTGGGGAAATGTTAGAGGTTTATCTGTAATGTTGTTGTTAGTTAAATATAATACAATGTGTGGGTGGAGGGTTTCATGAACTAAACGGAGAAAGAAACCTCTTTAATGAAGAAAAATTATATTGCTTTTTAAAACTATCTTTATCTACTTTTTTCTTGTCTCTCTGTGGTTGAAATGGTCAAGAACTGGAGATTCTAAAGTGATTTTGAGACTTTACTAATGACTGTGCTAATGAACAAACAGTTGGTTCCTACAATAGTTTCCATGGGATTATTCATGAACTTTCCAAGTCATACATAATAAAATGATGTAAGGGGAATAATGTATTGTTTTTATTCAATGATATTCACCTTAAAGGAGAAAATATAGAGATCATTAGGTAAAGCATTTGAAGTACTCAAAAAGAGTAGATTTTTGATGTTTAATTAACCTAGTCTAAAAAAATGCACTGTGGGTTGTCAATAAGTATTAATTTCCACCCCAATTTTATAAGTATTCATATACTTTAACATACTGAATGCTAGAATATTGTAATGAAAATTTAGAGGTAAAATGTCAGAATAACTTAACAACTTAAAATTAAACCTGAAAAAGCAGAGTCACATTAATAGCCAAATGAAATCACCAGAAGAACACTTGCTGAGCTCATCTGAGCAGTGAGGGAATTGCACACAAACAGAAGAAATGGCTTCAAGTTCTATTGCAGTCTGACAAAAGAATTATTTTAGTGGTTAAAACTATTAAATTCTCTATATTGTGTAGATCTGAAAGTTATAGACATTTAATGCACTGATTCAAGTTTTCACCTTTATTTTAATCAAATTCAAAAGGATATTAAAATTCCATCCTAAGTTTTTCCCATCAAAACATGCAAATTACCCTTTCAGGTCTTTAACTGCATAGAGATATAGGACCTAACAGGTTATGAAATGAAACATAATTATGGGCCAAGGGCATTTTTTCATTCAAAAGCTTTATAACATAAAACTTTAAAATGTTTTATGACTCTTCTATCTAAGTAGCAATGAAACTTTTTGAGGGCAAAGTACTTTTTACAAATGATTTTAGAATTCCTAATTTGGTAAAAGTGAAGAAGAAACTATTTTTTATTAAAAAACCATTATCACATAGACCATTTAATCTATATTTTTTTTCTAACTTCACTTATACTTGTGATTGAGATTTCTATTATTTATCTTGATGAAAGGTATGGATATGTCAGAAAATAGACAAATACAGATAAACATAAAGATACAAAACTTCATTTGTGTATTTCCTTTTGTTCAATGGTAACTTATATTGTAAATTATTTTTATGTTTTTTGTATTTAATTCCCTAAGGATCTGTTAAGTTTCCAGAAGGTTAAGGGAAGCCATGGACCAGTGTGAATGCCACAAGAAATAGAAATGAGTGTGGAATTAACTATGTAAAATTCTAGAACATTGGGATTCTTATGTTTAACTTAAGATCTCTAGTAACTGGGTGTGATCTAGTCCTTTAATCTCAGCACTGGAGTGTCAGAGGCATGTAAGTCTATAGAATTTCTAGACTAGCTGGTCTGAAAAGCAAGTTTCACAATAGCCAGAGCTACATCGTGAAACCTGCCTTCCAAAAAAAAAAAATCTCTTTAGTTAAATTTAGCCTTTGAATAGTTGTAAAAATATACTAAACATATTTCACTTAAAGGATATATAAATATGCGTGTGTGTGAGTGTGTGTGTGTGTGTGTGTGTGTGTGTGTGTGTGTGTATGAAATTTCTGTAATTCCCACAGAAAGAATCTTGAGGGAGGGACTAAGTACCTACATATATAACCCAGTCTCAGAAAACAATACATTAATGAAACAAATGATGTGAATATAAATTAGTCCAGGAACAACAGGAATCAGTATGGAGGCATTTCATCTACTATATGACTAATCTATTCCATTGATAATTATATATTCAAAGGACTCTAAGTCAGTATATGACAAAAAATTACATATGATGTTTATTTAGCAGTGTTTAAAATAGTTATATTCAGAATAGTTGAACTAAAGTCAAGTTATGTGTCAATCAGCAGAAGAATGATTTTTTAAAGTGTCACTTATATCTACATACATAAAGGTATAGGACAAAAAAAGCAGAGTACGGGAGGGCATGGGGGCAAAATAAGCTTTACATTCAGTACATAATTGTTTGAATATATTGTTACTTAGTAGTCAGATAAAATAAATGTGGGCAATAAAAAAAATTTAACATGTTAACATTAAATGCCAGTCTTAACCTATCATTTCCTCCTCTCTCATCTTGAATTTGCACTTATGGGACTTTTGAATGAATCTAGCATTATGTCCTGAATCTTCAGTCCTGCTTTGACTGAGATCTGAAAAGCTACCTAAGCACTTTGAAATTGTACCGTGCTGTGATTCTGTAACTAAAGAATCAGAGACAACCTGGAACTGGATTTTTCAAGAGATTTCAAAGATAACACAAGAAAGCATTCCCAGATGCATCACAATGGTCACCTGCAAATGGACAGATTCAGACAAGAGCCACAACAGAGTTTCCCATGAAGATAATCCTCTGTAAGAACCAAAGAAGTAGGCATTTAGCTTCCTGCCACAGCAAATAAGTGATTTCCAAAGACACTAGGAGCCATCTAATCCCACTGTCCCTCTATCTGCTCAGGGCACTACCATTAGTCATCCCAATACTAAAATCCATTTTTAGTTGGTGGCCCTTGTGACACAGCAACAAGGAAAAAAATGCATTGTCAAAATTAATTCTGTCTACCCAAAATATCACAGTAAGCATTAGAAAGTTGTAATGGGGGCATAAAATGTTAAATTGTACTCTGTAAAGAAAAAAATATCATAAAATTTTCAGATAAGATTGCTGAATCTATAGTTGTCTGTTCTCTCCTGAGAGCCTAATGTAGGGTTTAAAGCTAATCATTTTTCTTTATTACCCACTTAGATTAGAAAACAAAACAACAAAGCAACAAAATATGAAACAAACAACTGGCCCCCAGAACACATCAGAGATCAAGCTGACAAATTTTATTTTTCCCAGGCAGGTTTTATGCCCACAGAGGCAGGATATAGGGAGGGGGTGATGCAGAATCCCCTTTGTTTCTGAGGAAATGCACCTGTTCCCAAAAGCAGGATATTGGCTAGGTAAAAAAGTTCAGCAGGAGAGACAAGACAGAATGGGTTGCTAGCTAGGTACATGTCCACAAGATCTATAGCTATTTGTTCTTAACTAGGGATAGTACTCTCCTACAGAGGCCTCAACTCTTTCTCACAGAAATTTCAACTAAGCTAGTACTTTTCCAGTAAGGCCAAGACTTTGTGAGTAAGCACTTATGGATGACAAGGCTGTTAACATTCAAGCAGGGTTGCTCCCAACAATGTTCAGTAGCCATATTTAAAAATTAACAGTTAAACACAATGCATGTAGTTCAATGCAAGTTCTTCATAGTTCTTGGATAGCCCCTGAAACATTTAGTCACTGAGACATTCAAACATGTGAAGGAACTTTGAGTAAAGACAACACACTCCATAATTCAAGGTGTTTAGAGAAAAGTGCACTTCAACTCTGCGTCTTAACTTTGAGTTCAGCTGCTTTTGCCCCATGATAAGTTCTCCTCCCTAATTATCTACTTAGTATTTGTCTTCTTGTTGTTGTTAGAAGTAGTTGTATTTCAGAAATTATTTGATAGATAGGACAATTATATCCTGTAACCACTACTTTTTCTACTGATGAAAGTCTACCTACAGTGTATCACATATTGCAAATACAGATCCCGGTGTGAAAGAAAGGCTTTTGCTTATCATTCCAAATCCATTTTATCTATTTAGAAAGAAACAGTGCTGAAGTACAATAAAACAGTAAACATTTTTGTCTTTGTGACTTTAAAAATATGAGTTTTTTTTCCTCTAATAAACAAAAAAAAATCCTCTTAAGAAAAATGTAATGATAGTCATCTTGAGGAGATAAATTGAAAGGGTTATGGTAAAATAACATTTCTGTAAGGGAATGTTGAGTTTCTGATGTTGCTGAGTCCTATCTGTCCCAGATAAGGCAGGTAAGATGTAAGATTGGAATGACATGCTGAATCTGAAGTAACTTTCTTGATTTTAAATCATGTTGACATAAGTGGACACAGGCAGCTTTCTATGTAATGATGGGAGTGAGACCATCCAGAATTCTTTAGTTAAGAGACAAATATGTCTCATGACTACTGTTAGCTGAACAGAAAGTAGTAAGGCAAATCCTTCAGGTTTTATATCCTCAATAATAGAGGAAGTCAAGGAAAAGAAGCTGTGAATTGATTTTGCATTGCTAATCCATGCTGTTGGTTAAAAGCTGACTTTTCAGGATAATCTCCTAGCGGGTATAGTTATTAATATTGAGAAGGTATCACGTTGGGCTAAACTATGTCCTCAGGCATGCTGCTGCTATCTGAATGTATCACTTCACTGAACTTCACGCTAACTCTGTTTAGTACATATTACTATTATTCCCTTTACTGATGAGAAAAGTAATGATAATTAACTTGCCTAAGGGTATGGGCTAGTAAGTATCAGAGATGAGATTTGGAAACGAGAACCATTTTACTCTAATGGATGTGTTATTCTCCTTATATCCATTTTTTTGCTTTTATAAAAATACAGCATTGGAATGTAATGAACATATCAATTGTGACATATTGCTATGATTAATAATGCCTTATGTAAAACTATAATTATAATAAAATTTCCTATATTATAAATGTGAATCAAATGATATGGGGACATTTTCTAAGTATCCAAAAATTTTTTTAAATGATAAAATTTGCTTAAAAACATCTATATGATATATTGTTGAAGCATTGATTTTAATGTATGGAATGCCTTGGCTAAAAACTGTTATTGACCAAGACATTTATTTATAACAACTTCATAAGTGCATTTTGTAACTTGAAGATCTTTCTTTCTTTCTTTCTTTCTTTCTTTCTTTCTTTCTTTCTTTCTTTCTTTCTTCCTTCCTTCCTTCCTTCCTTCCTTCCTTTCTTTCTTTCTTTCTTTCTTTCTTTCTTTCTTTCTTTCTTTCTTTCTTTCTGTCTTTCTTTCTTAACTTTTGACTTTATTTATTTATTTATTTATTTATTTATTATTTAATTTAAACTCCAGATTTTTTCCCCTCCTGGTCCACCTTCCAACTCTTTCACATACCTGCCCTCCTGTCTCCTCCAGGATGTCCTCAGCTCCCAGCTCCACACCAGACCTCTAAACTCCCTGGGGCCTCCAGTCGCTTGAGAGCTAGTCAGAGAAGATTTTTGTTTGTTTGTTTGTTTGTTTTTTGTTTTTAAATCATCTCAAATCAGGCACTATGAATGTTTGCAATTCTCATCCGGTATCCCCTTAGTTGCCAATTTCAAATAACAGTCTCACTGGAATTAAGTGTTTAGTAAAATCATTTTCTCCCACTGTGCTGAAGAATTTTGTCATGTTTACATTATAAAATTGGCTGATTGAAAATTACTGACACCATGTTGCCTGCTACTTTCTGTGGTTGTTATGAAAACATAATTTGTCAACTTCAGAAAACAGTTAAACCTAAATCTAATAATCTAACAGTAACAAAATATCTATTACAAGAAGTGCAATGCAGAATTTTTATTTAATGCTTACAAGTTATATTACTGACTGCTGCAGAAAGCTAATGACCTAACCAATTCCCATGAATTCTGTAGGTGTATAGACAGCAGGAGACTAAAAACTTCCTTTTACACTAGACAATACACATAACACTAGGTGGCATTTTTTATGCACAGAGTACAAAGTTGTTACCATAAGATATAGCCTGTTAGAAAAAATACCAGCAAAACAATAAAGGCAAAAAAGAACTAACATTTAAAAGCGCGCACACACACACACACACACACACACACACAAAATATTGAATCGCCTCTGCAATTTTAATTCATGGCTACTTTTTTGAAAGATGAGTACTAAAATGTTTGAATATTCTCAGACAATAGCGTGAGCTCCACAGCATAATGTGTTGTGACAATGGACCATTTGCCAGTGGTACTGGTCCTTTCTGATGCCCCTTTAAATGCTGAGCAAAGGCAATAGAAGATTACATCCATAGCTATCTCTTCTGTACTCTTACTATTACAAGTAGTGCTTGAAGATTGTACTAGAGTAGGTAAATCAAGGGACAAGTTGGCACATAAAGGAATCTCCCCCATCACTGAGAAAGGCTGAGCATGTCAGCAATACGTAACAGCAACTATGACCCCTTTCCTGTATGGTTGGGACATTTGAATGGTATCTAATGAGAAGCAGTCCTTCCAGATACTGTATTTCTAGAGTATTCAATAAAACATTAGTATAAAGACTGAATTATTTTACAGGTTTTGTTTCTAAAAACACAATCTTCCTATTTGTGCACCTTTCCCAACTCTCACTCACTAAGTGCTTATTGAAAAATTCATTTTAGAAGACATAAGTAATTCTCAAGTAAGGTGAGAAGGTACTTGTTTTCTGGGTGATAGGAGATGGGTGATAGTGCCATATAGGAATGAAGAACTTGGTCAAGAGAAGCAGCTGTGTATTCACTGTTCTGCTAATTGGAAATGGTAGGTTGGGGTCTTGGACAAGATGATTTCATTTCCCAGTGAGGGTTTCTTGGGATGCTGAATAGAAAGGCTTCAACAAAAGGGGATCTTGAAGTAGCATCTTGACATTGACTCCAGCAAAACAAATTGATCAAATGCATAAAATGAGGAAAGAACGAGAATTATTCCTGTGTTATTGAATTTGAATTAAAGCTATCAATTGGGTTAGAGCATGTAGTAAAACCTAGAAATGTCACTAATATATCAGAGAAAGAGAAGCCTATTCCCCAGCTGCCTTATAAAAACCTATTACAGACTAACGATTACAGTAACTATTTGACACTAGCTGCAAGCATGACTCACATTTGGTTTCTAAGTATCATTAGACATTAAAAAATTAGAGCTCCTTGGAGAAATTCCTCACTGTACAACTGGAACAGAAAAGAGAAGTCTAGAATTTTGTATTGTACTACACAATAAAAGTAGTTTTAAGCACACATTGTATTTGTGCTGTATCAAAATTATAATAAGTCCAAACCAACATATGGTGTATCACAGAATATTCTCAACAGCAAACAAGGAATGATACAGTAGTAATGGATTATAGTCATGAAGCTGGGGGCCAATGGATTTTACTAAGTAAATGAAATCTATTTTTAGATTAGATGCCAATGAAGAAATAAAGAAGGGATGAGGACCTAGCTAGTCACCATTTGGACATGATCACAGTAATACTTCCTCTAAGAAACTAATATTAAGAAAGAGGTGACTGATGGTCACCCTTGAATGATGTCTGCACTATTCTTTCAAAGGCAAAAGTAATAAACATACAGTGGGAAATGTCACCAAGAGTCCAGCAGGGTTTTACATCTCAAGGGATGGGCAGACTGAAACTATATACCAGTTGATCAAAATAGAATGCAAAAGAAAAACTTCGATGTCATTAATTCCTTGTTAAAGTATATAACCTCAGTTAGAAAATAAGAGGATACACAGAAAGTACATTCTGACATGGTCTATATTCTCAGAATATTGAAATATTTAAAGCTATATATTTGTTCTTTAATAAAACAAAGAAAGAACAGAACTTAAAATTTCATGGTAAATAGGTAAAAGGCTTATACATACATACATACATACATACATACATACATACATATATACATACATGCATACATACATACATACATTTTTTCTGGTATCATTTTCTACAGAGAACATTTGTGAGAAAGCTTATGAAGCCTAAATGGAGTCCTCTACAAGATGGTAAAATGTATTGGTACTAATTACCTGACAATCTCTAATTCTGTGGCTATTCAGGAACATATCCTTATTTGGGATAGATTTTTGTCACAGTTCTGCTGTAGAACACACTAACACAGTTCGTTTTACAAGATCAATGAAAAAAAAGGCTCTCTGTGATGGTTTCTAATAGCAAAACCTTGTGACTGTTATCAAAATAAAAGAAAAAGCTTTGAGTAATTCCCTTTTATAGATTTCTTGGATCAATAACTTAATTTTCAAAAGTGTGTTTATTTTTCATAAAGCATTTCTTAGATGTAAAACAAAGCTACTCAAAAGTGGTTGTATAGTTGTATCTGGAAGAAAATATGCATAGATTCAGGAATCTTGGAGGGATCCTCATTTTAAAAATGTGTATCTATAAATTACACTAAATAGTATACCTACCAATTACTGGTACTGATTTCTTTAAAGCTTCTGAAATTAATGTTTTCCCATTATTAGTTTTCTTATCTTGGTAGAAATCCATGTTTTATTTTCTCCTTGAGCTGTTCAAAGATGAGTATAGTTCATGGACTCCCTCAGTCAGATTGTTTCTCTGCCAGCTCATAGGCCAATTTTAAGAGAGCAAATTTGCTTATATAAGTATCAGTGTTATTAGCAGTTAAGATTGTAGCAAAAATATATAAGATTCAAAAAGTCACACTTGAGCTAAGAACTGATGTGAAGTATTAAATGACTTGAAATAATAAAATATATGTTAAAATAGCACTGAAGTTGTAATTGTTTATGATAAATTATCATCTATCTTCATGTTGTCACCCCTCTGACCTTGAATAATGCAGCATTGGATCCAAAAAAATCTCTAGATAGAAACATATTACATGCCATCCTATTACAGCAGAATTTCATTCGAATGTGGTTTTGAAGTGGAGGGCTGTTTTGTGCAAATTGAAAATTAAAATATTTTACCTTGCCATCAATCATGCCTGCCTCCTGAGAAGTGCACGCCTAATGTATTGTGAACTCCTTTGGAGTGAACTAACAGCTAGCAGTTTGCTCGATTGTATCAAATGACTTATTTTGTGTGCACTATGACAAACACATGATTAATTCTCCTTCTGTATAAAAACTTCTCTGCTCGTGGGGCTGTGAAGGGAAAGGTGCCTTTGAGGATGAATGAGGAGAATTCCATAGAGACAAATAGTCTTGGGGGCATCCGGTTAACCCACTCAATCTGGACTGAGTGGAGCTTCCCTGGAGATGTTCCAGGAAGCAAAGAATCAGAAATAAGAAAGGCTTTAATTTTTATGCTCAAACCCAGAAAAGGCCAGCATTGACTTCTTGCCATATTTTGAGGTATAATTAGCCTGAAAAAAGTCACATTCTTAACATTATGTGCATATCACAAGTTTAATAAGAGCATCTTACACTTAGGGATACTGTTGTCTCATTCTCACCTAAAATGCTATACCTTGCTCTTTGCCTTCTTAATGTTCAGGCGTGATTGTAAAGGGGAGAAACTCTATAGATGCTGTAGTTTTTAAAACTGAAGGACAAGAATTCACTGTGTGTAATCAGAACGTCCTTTTGAAAGCAGATACATTCTCTTTGCCAAATGATGTTACCTATGGCAATAAACCTGAAATTTCTTGGCTCTAAGCCAGTAAGACACAGGAATACAACGACAACATTCTATAGGAGGAAATATATCCCCTCTCTGGAATTCTTGCTTGGGATTATACAGGCCTCTCTTCCTCCATGTGATTGATATTTCGGTATCAAATGAAAGGGACCATATTTTCTATCATCTAATGCCTCAGATGGGAGCAATATTCCTTTATGCCTTAGCTATCAGATTTTTTTGGACAACTTAATTTTAGCTTGATCAGCTTTAAAGTGGGAATAAGATTTACCTTTTAGAATTTTAAATAAGAAAAAAAACAAGCATTTTTAATTTTAATTTTTAATTTTTAAAATTTCAACAGTTAACATATAGTTACATTTCCTTTTTTTCTTTAATTTTGTGTATGTGTTTATTTCTCTGTAGGGGTATATACACTTGATTGCAAGTGCCTGGGATGTCAGAAAAGGGTGCTCTGAAATTGGAGTTAAGGACAATTATGAACTATCCAGTTTGGGTGCTGGAGATCAAATCCAAGCCCTCTGCAAGACCAGTGTGGGTTCTTAAACACTGAGCCATCTCTCTTGTCCCTACACAATCCTCCTCCTTTGTTTCTTCTTCTTCACCATCCTCCTCTTCCCAGTCCCACTCCCCTTCCTTCCCATCTCCTTTTTAAGTTTTATTTGAAAGTTTCACTGATAATTTTATTAAATAATAGTATAGTCTGTGTACTTGTAAAAACTAAGCATATCTTTTAAAGTAGGAGTTAAAGAAAACTCTCTAAAATGCATTTTCCAAACACTTGTGAATAACTTAGAATTACTCCTCCTTGAAATTTGGCTTGAGGATGCTTTCTTTCTATATCGGTTCTCAATGAAAACAACATCTTTCTATGCAAAGAGTACATCCTGAAATCTTTACCTTAGGATTCAATTTTTTCTTGCTTTTAAACTAGACTTTCTAAAAAGTCTTTTACCTTGGGGCTGGAGAGTTTGTTCAGTGGTTAAGGGTACTGTCTCATCTTCCATAGGTCCTGAGTTCAATTCCCAGCAATCACATGGTTGCTCATAACCATGTGCAATAGATCGAATGCCACCCACCCACATTCAATATTCTTGACTTAGAATTGTTCCTATGTAAAGAAAACAGAGGGACAAATATGGAGGAGAGACTGAAAGAAAGATTATCCGGTGACCAGTCCAACTTGGGACCCATGCCATGTGCAGATACCAACTCCTGACTATTACTGATGCCATATTGTACTTACATACAGGAGACTAGCATGGCTGTCCTCTGAGAGGCTCTGCTAGCAACTTACTGAGACAGATGTAGATACTTACAGCTGTCAATTGGACTGACGTTGGGGATCCCTATGAAAGATTTAGGAGAATGGTTGAAGGAGCTGAAGGGGATGGAAAGTCCATAGTAAGAACACAGTATCAACTAACTCAAAGCCCTCAGAGTTCTAGGACATTAAGCCACCAATAAAAGAGCATACATGGGTTGATGTATGCCCACAGCACATACATAGTAGAGGACTGCCTTGTCTGGCCTCAGTAGGAGAGGATGTCTCTTGTAAAGACTTGATGACCCAGGGAAGGGGATGCATGGGAGTTGAAGTGGGGGTGGGTGGGTATATGAGGGGGAGCATCCTTTCAGATGCAGAAAGAGGGGGAATGGGGTGAAGAGCTCTGGGAGGGAGATGAGGAAAGGACAAAATTTGGAATGTAAATGAATAGAATAATTTAATAAAATCTTTTACTTCTTTGGGGCAGGCCAACTTCTTTAAATTATGATGATACCTGTAATAGCGAGTTGTCAGAGACAATATTATTTAAAGTAAAATACACCAAATATAGAAACATATTAACTAACCCTGATTTCTCAGAGTTCCCAGTTATTAAGTCACCAAGCATATAAACACTGTGTGATGTTCTTAATCTTGTATTAGTGGTATAAAAAACAATGATTTCACAAAGCTTAGAAAATAGTGTTCTAAAGTTCAGGCAGATTAAATAGAAAAGTCAGTAGAGGAAGTTCAGCACTGTTTCCTATTATAAGGAAATGATAAATATTTAAAGAAATTGAAAATAATTTAACATTATCTTATCATTTCATGATGTCTACATGAGCTGAATCATCATAATACAATATATATTATATATTATGAATATATATTCACTATTGCCAGTTAAAAATAATGAAAAATATTGTATGATGGCTAATAATTTGAACTATATTGCCTTGTAATAAAATTTACTATAGTTTATATAATTGTTATCATTTTTAAAACTTTTTATTGATTCTTTGAAAATTCCACATCATATACCTCAGTCCCACTCATTTCTCCATCCCTCTGTATCTGCTTCCTGCCTTAGCCACCTCCTCCTCAAAAGAAAACACCAATAAAAATACATGAATAAATAAATAAATAAATAAATAAATAAATAAATAGAACAAGAGAAAACATAAAGAAGAAATTTTGCTGTGGAAGCTCTGGGTTGTCATGATGTGTTACACAGTATACCCTTTTCTCCAAACATCTATACTTTCAATGTTCATTGCAATGAGACAATGGTCTGGCCCAATGCCTCTGACTTCTGTTACACTCTCAATACTAGATCTTCATCAGGATTCCTGTCAGATATCCTGTGATTGTCTTCTGTCATGGGTATCCTACAGTTTTGAATCTGCAGAAGTGGCCCCTTTATGTACTCCAGAAGTTCATAGAAGGTAAAGATGTTGGGAAAGGCCAACACACAGCCCTGGATATGGGTTTGTATGGAAGCTGAGTTAGTGAAGCCCTTCACCACTCTGGCTTTGCCCAGGTGAGATTCAAAATCAGCTCTCCAGTTATCAGGAACCTGTGGTTCAGCTCACCTGCCTGAAGTAGGTGGTAGGGTTGGAGTATGACTATTATCTTATTAGTATATAACTATTTCACTATCAATTATTCTTCTCCTTGAGTATGGAGTGTGGTGGGACATGCTTGGGCCATGAAAAGATTTTAACTTGAAAATGCCAGTGCAGACATCAAAAGATCTTGGAGTTTCTGTCTCTTAAGCTCTTAGAATCTTGCAACCAAAAAAACTCTATGTAAAACTACTTTAGCATGTAGACATGAGAACCATGTTTAGCTACCTATACTCACCTAGCAGTGCTTACTCTCTGAAGGCATCTATTTACAGTGTTAGTCTGAAGGCTGAGCCTGAAGAGATGAGCCAAACACTGCCCTGCAAATCCATAGAATATGGAGAGAGCAGACATGCCTATTATTTAGCATACAATCCTTAGGGTATAGTTTTTACCAGTAATAGAGAAAGCAGTTTATGAAAATTGAAACAAAGAAGAAATTGCTTTTTTTCCCCTATCATTTACTGCCTGAGACTTAGCAGATTCAAGTGTTTGTTTTTCTTTCTTTTCATTAGTCTAGCATTACAATCTTATTACAAATCCATTACAATTTTACTGAAACCCCTAGGAAGGAACCATATTCTTTGCTCTCAGTGTTCTTTGTTCACTCCTTTTCTTTACCTAGTCCTTACATGGATCAAATAGCTTAAAATCATTTCCTTCGGAGAAGACTCCTTCACAACTTTCTTTGCAAATACCCATGGTCCATTTCCTCAGTGTACCAAGTGCTTGTCAGTATAACTCTATATATACCCTTTGCCTAGTACTTTCTGAAACAGCTGATGGTCAGAAATATATGCTATGGCCTTGTCCTATGCACAATCTATATATAACAATGTACCGGATTTCTATTCCTGTGACCATTTTTAATATTGTTTGTAAATGTATGAGTTCTGCTTCCATGTATATGCAAGTCATGCATGCCTCATTACCTGGAGACTAGAAGAAGGCACTGGATATACAGGAACTAAAGTTCTGGATGTGTAGTAGGAACCAAAATCACATCCTCCTGACAAGCAGCAACTGCACTTTTACCTGCTAAACCATCTCTCTAGCTCTTGGGAAATACTTTAATGTAGATTAGGCAATATTGTCCTACGTTTTATATACACAAGCATGTCTAATTGCTATTCCTCATAATATTATAACAAAAAATAGTAACTTTACTCACCAGTCTTCATTTTGAAAGGAAATTATAGTTGCTTTAACATTCTTATCCAAAGGCAAGTTTCTTTTTCTCTTCAGTTACTACTTCAGTTATTCTAAATAAATGAAGAAATGGAAGACGCAAACTGTAATAAAATTAGATATATTTGAACCCAAAACATGCAGGGTGTCTTAATCTCTTTTCATAGAGAAGCTGAGAATAAGAAACTGAGATTTCTCGCAAGGAAATTGAAGAGGAATACATTACTGTAAATTGACCTTGGATGACAAAGCAACAAACATGTTCAACTTCTAGTCAAGAGAAAAGTGACAAATTCCCCACACTGTTTCTTTTAATGTTCTTCAATTTAATGATTCTGTCATGACCACAGCTCACAGTAGCTGAGATGATCCTGTGGGGATATCCTAATTGCAAAGCTTAATCCAAAAATAGATTTAAGAGGTACTTAATGAGTGTATGGACAAAATGCCCTTCGGGCTATGCTCCATAAATATTTTCCTTACATTGACTTTTTATAAAAATCGAAAGATAGTGAACTGTTATTTTTCAGTGTGTCCCCTACTGACATATACTTGGGTTCTTGACATGTTTTTTTTTTTCCTCCTGATTAAATTCAGGCTATTAAAAGCATGAAATTTAAGACATACAATGAAAAGTTAGCACGATGTATTTGTGGGACATGTCAATGATGATGAAGGGTCAAAATGCCTTCAACAAATTAAGGAACTCCCAAAAAACTTTAAAAAAACGGATACACATTTTAAAAGTTACATCAAAATTGAATCACATTTACCTGCAAAATTTAACTTAAATTTGCAAAAAAAAGGGATATTCTGTTTAAAAAATTAAACTGTAAATGTTGAATTATACAAATGTTGCAAAGAACATTCCAAATAACTTCAAGGACATACAAATTTCAGACCTCAAATAAGTCTCAATTTGTCAGAAGAAATTTCAGAAGAGAACAGAAATAGGATTTTTTTAAATCAATGTTGGTCCTTTCAACATTACTATCATTTATTATTTATTTATTTATTTTGGATTTTTGATACAGGATCCCTTTGTATAATAGCTCTGGCTGATCTGGGACTAGCTCTGTAGAGCAAACTCTCCTACAAACACTCAGCGATCCTTCTTCCTTCTGTTTACTGAGTGCTGGGACTAAAGGGATGATGCCAGCACCATGAGACAATTTGTACTTATATTATTTTCAGTTTAACATGTCCTACTTTAAAATTTATAACAATGAAAATTTTGTTGACATTTAGTTGTTTAAAATATACTTAGGTTAAAGCTGAGAGACTCCACAGTAGACAATTTGGAGCTGACTCATGAAGAAAGGAATAATAAATAATAAGTGGAATATTAGATGATTGATTATAATCTAGATATTAATAATATGAAATATAATTTAGACAGTAGATTTAAAAAATGTACTTTGTTTTAGCCTGACTCTACTTATGTTTTTTAATCTACCTCAAACATTGCTCCATCATCTCATACTATCTCACAGTTCACGACTTAATGGATTCCAGAATGCATACCTTAGATTTCATACTCTGTGACATGGAAACAAAGCCCTGTAAATAGAATCAGAAAGCATAAAGGTAACATTCACAGCCTCAAGTCATGAAGCCACTGGGTATCTAACAAGTAACCATTAAAACATAGCCATTTGCAGTAAATAATATTATTTTAGTAGATTACCCAGAGATTGCCTGATAATCATGCCATCATTATTGCTTCACCTATTCTACATGTAAATTTTTAATATATTTGTTCTTCCTGTAACTATTTGCTATTTTTAATTTAACATAGTATAGACTTGAAGCACATAGTTTATATCTCAATTTTATAGTCAATTTATGGACTCTTATTCTAAGAATTTGAGCAAAGAAGGTACTTATATATTCATAATAAGTGTTATGAAATATATATACATATATAATGTCTATTCTAACAGAAAGAATAGGGAGATCAAAGTCAATATCCATTGGCTTGTAGAGGAAAAAGCATTGCTGCTATTTATACAATAGCACTTTGGAAAATATGCTCAGAATCATACCTCTTTCGAAGATGTGAATTACAAAGTGTGCATATCATTGCTCAGTCTGTGTCTTCCCGAACATCACCGATCCTCCAAAGCATCACTCTGTAACTGAACATGCTTGTGCCCTTAAAATGTTTGTCTACTTACGGCTCTAAGCAGTTACCGTCAATCAATGAGAATTGGCACAGACGTTCAATACAATCAGGTTTGCTATTTTTCTTTTCAAGCAGTTATAATGTTGACCCTGGAATACTATCATGAATGTGGAACATGGCTAACAGCTTGGCTAATGATTGCTGTAAAATAAAGGAAGTGATTTACTGAAGCCTAAGATTACCCAATAACCCAATGAGCATCTAACACATGGAAATGAAAAGACATTCCTTTTACTTATCCTTGGTCTAATCAAAACTCTTTGTTCAAAATATTTAGAAAGCTCATGCCATTTATCACCAATATTTTTGAAATCCCCACAACTGAAAGGAAAGTTATTTTATCTGGCAGACATTAAGCAACCCTTAAGCAAATGTATGAAATGGCTCTCAATTGCAATTAGGGCAAGTGGATAAAATGAGGGAGGGGGAAGGAAAATGCTGAATCAGCAGCAGTCCTCCTGAAAGCCGAGCAGTCGGGGAAATAAAGAAGTTAATAAACTACTTCTATTGTTGCCAAAGGTCTTGTCTTTCAGTTGAGAATTCTATTTTCAAACACTAGTTAACATTATCTGGGAGTGAATGCTTTCACTGAAAGAAGGCGAAGGGAGGGAATTTACCTTAATGAAAACAGAATGTGGAGAAGTCATGGATCAGAAATGGCATAAAGAATATTTTAAAATGTTAACTATTGATAATAATCTGTAGACATGTAGTATTTGCCCAGAAGAAATTCTTGGCCACTAAGAATAGAATCTTTTGCTGGGCGTGGTGGCACACGCATTTAATCTCAGCACTTGGGAGGCAGAGGCAGGCAGATTTCTGACTTCAAGGCCAACTTGGTCTACAAAGTGAGTTCAAAATGAGGACAGCCAGGGCTATACAGAGAAACCCTGTCTCAAAACCAAACCAAACCAAACCAAACCAAACCAAACCAAACCAAACCAAACCAAACCAAACCAAACCAAACACAAAACAAAACAAAACAAAACAAAACAAAACAAAACAAAGGAATATAAACTTTTTTTTGTATAAATTACAAGGTACAGTTATTCATTTTTCTCAACGTAACTGTGTTAGATATTTTTACATCAACTTAATTCAAGCTAAGGTTATTTGAGAGGAGGAGGCCCTCAATACGGGTGACACAAACTAGATGTGTGTGTATTTGTGTGTGTGTGTGTGTGTGTGTGTAAGTATTTCTTATTCTTACGGGGGGAGGAGGTCATGGGAGCAGTGGACAGAACTGGGAGGACTGAGAACTGAGGTGTGGTGAGGACGCAGGATATAAAATCCCCAAACAAGCAATAAAAAAATGTTGGGGAAAATGAAAGTGGGTCTAAGACTAATCCAAGGCTAGTCTGTTATAAAAACAAACAAACGACAACAGCAAAAACAAAAACAATGTCTCTATAAGGTATGTCTGTAGGAAAGACTGTAGGGTACTTTCTAATTTAAAGATTGACATTGCTAGTGACATCCCTGGGCTGGTACTGGGCTATATAAGAAATCAGGCTGAGCAAGCTAGAGAGAGCAATCTAGATAATATATCACTCCATGGCTTCTGCTTCAATGCTCCTGCCTCCAGGTTTCTCTCCTACTTGAGCTCCTTTCCTGATTTCCTTTGATGTATAAATATGAGCCAAATAACCTTTTACTCCCTATGCTGCTTTGGAGATAGAGTTTCATCAGAGCAATGATAACCCTAACTAAGACAGTACTTACTCAAACTATTAGAGTGGTGGATAGTAACTCATCAATAAAAAGTTAGCCCTTTATTATTTCCCATTTAAGTATCTCCTTCTGTCTTTGAAGAACAAAATATTTTTCTATGGACTGTCAGTGAACACAGATTGGTTCAGAATTATTAAACATTAAGTTTGCAGTGATTTCCATGTAAATTAACAGAAAAAAAAACACTGGTAAAACCACAAGTGTCATCATTGTGGTCGAAAGCATCACTGTTTGAAGTCATACGTACAGAGCAGCTTTGGACAGCTGGCTGCTCTGATACCTAAAGGGTTTGGAATACTGCCAAAGCCCTATATTTCCATATTGACTGAGGCTGCATTTTTGCTCTAAGAAAACCCACATGCCCTGCAAGACTAACAGTCCAGTCTCTAGCGCTTTACAGAAATAGCTCCCAAATACCTCATGTGGCAAATGTTAAGGAAGTTGAAGGACAGTTCAAATGTCAATGTGTTCTATCAGAGCCTTCAGTAATCACTCCGTTCTTGAATTATGCTTATCCTTGATTTCATCTTCTTTCATCTTTACATTTTGCTGGAGCTAATAAAATTGACCCGTCTAACTTCCACAGAAATGAGTCCTACATGGTTTGTGTCTGCCACCCCTATCGCTGGAAAAATACTTTGTTTCATATGCTAGGGAAGTGATTCTGAACCTGTGGGTCATGATCCTTGGCAAACCTCTGTCTCCAAGAATATATACATTATGATTCATAACAGTACCAAAATTACACTTATGAAGTAGCAGCAAAACTCACTTTATGGGTGGGGCTCACCACAACAGGTGGAGGAACACCATGGAACCTTGCAGCATTAGTAAGACTGAGAACCAACTGTGCTAGGGGTGCTTCACCCAGAATAATTTCTTGACAACTTTTGTTTATTTGGTTTTTGTTTAGTGTACATGAATTGTATGCATTTATAGGGTGTAATTAACATATTCACCACTTCGTGTTTGCCAACACTTATATGCTAACAACATTCCTAGATAGCATTCCTCAATACTTGAGGCTTTGTAATCTCCCTCAGCCTAAAGCAGGCTGGTTCAGACCTTGCACCACTGAGGCGGGGCCATCTGCTGTGCAGCTCTTCCTACTCAGCTGATTTCCTTTGATGTGACACTGCCTACCACCTTCCTAGAGGAGATTTTCCTGAGTTAACTGCAACCTGTGAATTTGGCAACTTACTGCTAAAAGGCTGTGCTAACAACTTGGCATCAAAACATCAAGAAACTTGGCATGGCAGGAGATGGGTTTCCCCCCTTTATAAGCACAGACTTCTAATAAACATTGGAGCCTTGAACAGTGGATCGTCTTGGCTTCCATTATTTCTCTCCATTATTTCTCTTGACTGCCTAGTTCTTTCTCTTTCAGCTCCAGTCTGCCTCCCAGGTGTAGCCCCGGTTCTTGTGAGCCAAGGGTCGGCTCTCAACAAGGCTTATGTAATTATGATTAGCTGTCACCATCTTTTTGATATATCAAAAACAATTACTGCTCTAATATGAGCTTTGCACTACTCTCTGAGAGATTACCTTTCTTCATCTATCCTCTGGAATGCTTTTAGAAATGTTTTCCAGTTGATATACTACAATGTTTGTCTGGTAAGATTTTACAACCAATGTAGAAGAAAAGCCATGGTTAAGTGAAAAATTTTGTCCTCCAAAGACACCAAAAACTAGGAATTCTATAGAATTAAGTAGGATTCATCCATAATCCAAAATCAAGCTGCAGTGATCTATTCTCAATGTGTAAGTGATTTGTTTAAATAAGTAGTTCCTGAAAGAGAAATAAGCAAATGTGTATCCTCTTCACTTTTCCTGTTGATGTAGAATTGTAAACAGTTCACCATTGGTAAGACTGGTAGTAGGAGATAGTCTTCAGAACTGGGCTTCATGTCAAGACACTTCAATTTGCTATTTAAAGATGTCATTCTGAAGGCAGCAGACTGCAGAAGTACTATGTCTAACAAATCCTTTATATCTTTCACAAACTGAATGGCTTTTCCAAATTATTTATTTTCAAAACAGCTTCCACTAATGCGATCATGTCCACTTGTGAAATCATTGAACTCACTTTCTTGGTTACTTTAACAAACTAATGCTAAGAGGACGTCTTTTGTTACTTAAAATATGCCCTGCAACCAACGAAATGACATACTGATACATATGGCAGTGTATCACTTAGTAACATGGGTAGGCTTCTCCTCCTTCGTAGTACTCACACAAACTCAATTGCATGACCTGTTCACACTCAGGCTACGTATGTGCTATGGCATGTTCCTGCTAACAAATTTATAAGGCATGATGTTATTAATAGCTTAGGCAAGTGTCACAAAGTAGGCCTCAGATCCTTTGTATATAGAGTTATAACCAATAGTGAGCAGTGTGCTATAGGTTCTGGGATCCGAAATTGAGTCCTCTTCAAGAACAATAAGTGCTCGTAAGCAGTAAGCCATAACTCCACCCTAAACATTAATATTTTAAAAATGAAAAATGTTCACAAATTCTTAGCAGGCATCAATATTCTTATTTATGTGTCTTATATAAGAATTTTATAGGTTTACAAGTCACAATAATTATGGTTGTTTATCCATAAAAAAATTTTAAAGATATAAAAGAATAACTTTTATGTGTCATATAGAAATTTCATTACCTATATAATTGTCTAATTTTAAGATACATATTTCAAAAATTATTTTGGAATATAGTTTATTTTTGAAAAATAAACTTTTACTATTGCTCATTTGTATATATTCAATAAATTTGGTTAAACTGAAATCAAACAGAAAAATATTATGCTTTTGACTATATATTCAACTTAGAAAGTTTAATTGTTTGTTTTTAGAGAATAGTCTTTTGTTGCGGGCCAACAAGCAGCTCTCGAGGAACGGTTCAACTGAGATGGCAGCTCAGGCTGAAAGAGAGGAACTAAATGGACGGAAGAAAGAACAGAGCCAAGTCAAAACTGACTCTGATCAAAGCTCAATTTTACTATTCCAACACGCAGTTATGAAGGAGGGGAAGGGGGGACCAATTCCCGCCAAATAGTCCTGGATTCCAGTAGCAGGGTGACCACGTGTATGGCTCCAAACAGCAAAGCAGCAGGTTCCAGCAGTGGGCGTGGCAGAACGACTGAGCAGCAAGCTCCATCCAGGTGTAAACAGTGGAACCATTAAGGCTGGGGGAGGGGAGGCTACAGTCTTCTGCAGTTAAATAACCCTGTTTGTGTTTGGGCAATAATCATTTAAAGAATCTTTGGAAATGAGTAAAGTCAGATGCTTAAAGAAAAGTAACTCTCATTCTCCCCAAAGTTATCAGCTGCAGATACTTCCTTATCCAGGGTTGGGATATACATCCCACCTCCTTCCTGTCTGGTGAGATTTTGTCTGGCTTAAGATTTAATACAAACTGAAAAGCAGTCATCAGTTTGAGAAAGAAAGTGAAGAAATGGGAGAGATCATAGGGAATGGACATAGGAGGAGTTAGTAAAAGAAAATGAACGAGAAAGTGATTTAAATAGATTTAAGTAAAATTTGAAAAAGTATATATATACACATATATACGTGTGCATGTGCGTGTTCGTGTGTGTGTGTGTGTGTGTGTGTTCAAATGAGGACTCTGTTTATATTAAACAGAAATTTTCTGTAAGAGAAATAAAATGTCTTCATAATAAAATTTTAAATCACGGGATATTCAAATAAATTATAAGGTAAAAATGAGCTAACAGGAGTAGAGTTCATTAAAGCATTATTGTGACAATTCCAATTGTCAACTTCGTGTGTACTAGCTCTGAAAATGGTGCCGACATTCAGCACAGTTTAGTGATACAGCACACTTTTTTCAGTTTAAATTGCACAACATATAGAAGCATATATTCTGAATACTGGCTGAATATTCTCTCTTTAAGACAGTATATCTGAGAGTATATCCAAAGACAAGACTTTCTTATGTACTCTTCAAAGTTGGCATCTCCCCAGTTGTTTTATGTAAAAGTGATCTAAGCATGTCTTTGCTTTCTTTTGCTAAGAAATCAGTGGACCCAGCGAGTTCCCTGTGGTGCCCTGTCTGTTGTTATTTCAAGGATTTGACCTGCTGTTGTACTTCTCTGTTCAGAACTGCTTTAGCAAACACTTGGGAATCACGTCCAAATATTTGAAGATTCTGTGGGAGTAAGATATAAAACCCTGAGCTTTCTCCTGATAGCTTCTTCCCCCTCCACATTTGGTGGACATAATTCAATACAAAATAAAATGTAAAGATACCATTTAAACATTTTTGATTTCTTATTATCTGTATTATAAACCTGGTGTTTGTTTCATAAAATTTAGAAAATAATCATCATAATAAATTTAGAAATATCTAAAAATTACAATCAAATCTTATTAATCATTCCCGAATAACTTCAAGATACTCGTGAGTAACAATGGCTAATAGAATTCTAAGATCAGTTATCTGGACAAAAAGACCCATAAGATATGTATGATGCATGTATCTGTTGTACTTCTTTTATAATTCAGCTCAGTATTGGTAGAACTGGACCATATTTCTTTTCATTATATTTTATCTCATGAAACATCATTGCACAGTTCAAAAAAACATACTTACCTACATATAAGTTATTAAAAATTTACTTCTTTTAAAATTAATTTGCATGGATAAATCATATTTTGACTAAAATTTCAATTTTCACTAGCAATTTTTTATCTACTATTTCATTTCACTCATATGTTACTGTCTTCCTATGTCTTACAACATACAATTGGATGAAAATTAATTTATGTAACTAATTGCTTTAACTATTTGTCTTAATTTAAATATCTAGAGTATGTCTTGTAAAATTTAGGGCTGTATTTGACAAGAAATATCCATAAATATAGTAAAATTGTACCCACTGACAGTGTTTTACTTTACTATCTCTGAGTAATGAAACTGTACATTTTATTATACCCCTGTGCACACAGCACACTATTTCTAAAATATGTTCTCCATTTGACAAGATAAATATGTCATTCAAGATGTATTGTAATTTATAAGAGAAAATGGATGTCATTTGATGTAAACTCTAATGTGTTTTGATTAATAGCAATTTCTCTTTTGAGCATGTGTCATTGGCTATTACTGTTTCTGTCTTCTGTTTTCTTTTTATTTTGCCATTAACTTTCCATAGGTAAGTTAAAATGTAATCATTGCTTGATAGAATTACCTGGAATCTTAGAGAGGAGAGTTCATAGTTTTTCAATTTGTTACTTACATTTAAAATTGTTGTTAAAATACTGATATAAAAGTTATTAAACAATAGTTGTTGATGACATTTTTTTTTCAGTCTCCAGTGTGTTTAGGAATCACCATATTCCTAGAGCTCAAGAGATGAGTCTAATCTTAAGGCTATTCTCTGACCCTGTGAAAGAACCAGGATCACTTATCAGCACCCACAGGGTGACTTACAATTATTCTTAATTCCAGATCTTTGGCATTAGACTCCCTCTTCCATCCTCTGTGGGTGCTAGGGATTCACATAGTGCATATACACGCAGCCAGACAAAATCATCACATATAAAACAATTAAGTGTGTAGTCTGAGATTATCCCATTTTTCATCCACACTATTTTGTATTATGTTCAATCAATGGACCCTGAGGCCTGGTTCTCCTCTTCTTCTCTTCTCTTCTCTTCTCTTCTCTTCTCTTCTCTTCTCTTCTCTTCTCTTCTCTTCTCTTCTTCTTCTTCTTCTTCTTCTTCTTCTTCTTCTTCTTCTTCTTCTTCTTCTTCTTCTTCTTCTTCTTGTTATTCTTCTTCTTCTTCCTCTCTCTCTCTCTCTCTCTCTCTCTCTCTCTCTCTCTCTCCCTCCCTCTCTCCTTGTGTGCATGTAAAGTTTTACTTTGTATCATAAAAATTATTTAATTTTAACTATTTTTATCATAATTAGTAATGCTTGGAGCTTCTTTATAAAATTTCTGGAACCATAAGGAACTCTTTATATATTATCTTTTTATAGAATTAACCGTGAGTCTAAGTTCTAGCATTTTGTATAGTAAAGACATGATATTTTCAAATATTTTGAAAAAAGTTTTTATTAACTTTCAAACTGTGAAAGCTTTCCATTATTTTTTTCTGTATCAAAACTTAAAATATTTGTATTATCTTTTCAGAATGTGCTATGAAAAAAATTTCAATTTTTTTTACTCTATAAAATGAAAGTCTTTTAAATTTCTTTGTTCATTTAAACTGTTTTATCATTTTAATATTGATTTATTTTTCATCACTTTGTTGTATCCATCATGACATAATCAAAAAATATTTTAGGATAATGATTATTTATTGAATATAAGGAATCAATAGTAAAATATAAGTGTGATTCTGGTGACCTTCACAGTGTTAGGGTTTTGTTTTGTTTTGTTTTTCGTTTTTTGTTTTTTTTTCAGTTCTGCTAATAGAAAGCAGCTATTGGGAGTAGAAAATTCACACAGCACATTTTTATCTGTTAGTAGTAATAATAAGGGCTGGGCATGCAGCTTAATAGCAAAGCACATATGTACAAAACTTCTTGGCTCAACCTTTGCTTCTGGATAAAACAACATCTCTCTAGTACATTGTCAATGTCAATTCACCTTTAAAAATCACATGCACTACAAGCAAGACTCCTACACACACCCTACACACTTACCTTCTTTTTCTCTTCATGCTGCTAATACAATTATAAAAGGTGACTTCGGTTTTTAATGATTTTTTTAAATTAATTGATATTGTTGTAGACTTTTATGTTAATATTTATTATAATGGCTGATTTTTTGATAATAAACCAGTTTCATATGCCTAGAAGTAAAACCCATGGTCATTACCTCAAATATTCTTAGCATCCACTATTTTTCTTCTTCCTCTTCCTCTTCTTTCTTTTCTTCCTCTTCCTCCTCCTCCTGCTAATCAGGCAGATTACACATGTTGAAATTATCTTACAAGTTTTAGGTGCTCTGTTCATTTTTTATTAAACTATTTTATTTCTTTACATTTCAAAGGTTTCCCCTTTCCTGGTTTCCTCTCTCCAAGTTCTTCACCCCATTTCTCTCCCCATCTCAACTCTGGTAGGATGCTCTCCCATCTGCCTGTCTACCCACCCCCAACTCACCACCAGGTAAAGCCCTCTTTCCTGGGGCATTAAGTTTCCATAGGATTAAACTCATCCCCTCCCACTGAGGCCAAACTGGTCAGTCCTCTGCTACACATGTGCCCGGGACCAAGAACCATCCCATGCATGCTTCTCAAGATTTTATTTTTATGTTTAAATGTAATAATGTTTATGTGCTGGGTAGAGGTTCATGTTCATGCAGGTAGGTGTCCAGGGATATCAGAGGAGAGTGCTGGGTCCCAGGGTGCAGGAGTTACAGAAAGTGTGAACTGGCTAAAGTGGATGATACTGACTAAACTTGGTTTCTCTGGAAGAACAGAAAGATCACAATCATATCTCCTCCACAACCACCAATTCTAATCTCCAATTCAGATTTTTATTTTCAGTTCAGTGTGAGAAGTCTATTTCTCTGTCTTCAAACTCCTACTCCACTTATTCTTTATAAGGTGTTCAGAGGATCCTTGAAAGGAGGAGTCTATGCTTCGATACACGGTATCCACATCCATTGTTTCTCTCCTTGTTTCTTTCATATGTTATCTATTTCTTTGTGAACATTAACCACTTTTTCTTCAGTACTATTTCCCTCTGAAAGCCTACAGAAGACACACCTACTTCACCACAAACTGATAAGACCTTGAGTGATTGTCCAGATACTGGAATGCTGCTGCCTTAGGGAAGAATCACAAATTATCCTGCTCTCTCTAGTAGTCATGGTGCTCCTCCATGTGTGACCTTATATTCCTGTGACTATCTTAGGAAAGTTTTGAAATATTGTCATAGAATACTGGCTATCACCCAGCAGAAACTAAGAATTTCCTCAGATATTATCTGAGATCCTCAACAGATATTTCCCTTTTTGTTTTAACCTTTCCTGCCAATATAATATGCTCACAAGTATATTTTAAAATGGCTTCTATTGTTAATATTTTTGTTCCTTTACCATAAGTCATCATGAAACTATAAGCATTTGGAACATAAAATGTGGGATAACCTAGACCTGTATTCTGGGTTCATGAGAAACTCTTACTTAGATCAAGAATAAACTATCTCTCATACATTTTGAGATAAGAGTGTGGTTTTGTTTTAACAAACTTATTTTAATTTTTTATTTAAAATTTTATACAATAGATTGTCATCATATTCTTTACCATTCCCCAAATCCTCCCAGATTCAATACACTCAAATTCTTATTCTCTCTGTGTTTCCCCATTTCTCTCCATCTCCCTTTTTCCTTTCTCTCAAAAAAAGATCACACATCCAACACATCCAGACACACACACATACACACACACACACACACACACACACACAAACACACACACACACACACACACACACACACACGAAAGAAACAAACAAAACTCACAATATCCATGAAGACTCTTTTGTGTTGGCTAGCTAATCCTGGGCCTGGGTGTTGGGAGCTATTAAGACAACTCTATTGTCTTGATCTCCGAATTGGGCCTCTCCCCTGGAGAAGAAAAGGGGGTCAAAAGCGGGCCACCGATGCACCATTCCGAGAACAACCACAGAATGTTCCAGCCCTAAGTCAGCGCCAGATGTCCTGACCACAAGATGTACCCTGATACCACCAAGTTCCTGCTTCCCCAAGTAGTTGCCAAAAGAAAAATTTCTGCTGCCCCATTCCTCCTGCTGAGAAGTACTTCCCCTTTTGCTTGTGCATTTAAGCCTTGAGCCTTGCTGAATACAGTGACACCTTGATGCAAATCAGACTGTTTACATGTCGTTCTCTCCCCCATTTGGTTCTTAGGAGAAGGTCCCCTCGAGACCCTCGAATAACTGGACCTGCTGGACGGATCACCTGGGTTCTGTCCTGAAGGCAAAAGAGTGTAAGAACCAGAGATGTTGGATGATTTAAGGGAAATAGTATCTCATAGACACAATAGGACTGACACAAATATACACTCACAAAGATTGTGACACCCATGCATGACCTGTACAAGTTCCAAGCACACTAATCGTAGCACTGAGAAGACAAAGTAGACACAAAGACATACCTTTAATCAAGAAATTATGAGCAGTTATTACCTGCTGAAAAAGAAAATCAGTTTTCTCTAATGGAATGTTACTGGATAGTAATGTTTCCAGTGGTGTCCACCTGCCTGAGATTTCATAAAGATATCACAGTCAAGGCTGAGTCTTCTAGATTCTCTCCTACTCTGCACATCATCCTGTTGTGGGTCTCTGAATTAATTTCCAAAAAGAAGCTTCTCTGATGGGGACTGAGTGAGGCTCTGGTCTATGAATATAGCAATATGCTCTTTTGAGTGATTTTTGACAATATCTATTTTGATAATTCCAAGTTCTCAGCTATATCTGAATATGTCCTCCAGTTTGCTGTTTCTTCAAAATTTATTTTTCTTGCTTTCAAATACTTTATTATGTTTGAGGGCCAATATATTAATTAACATGATTTGAGGTAATAGAACTTTAGTTACATACCAGTAGCAATCAGGTCGCATTGTTTATTTTAGGTATGAAGGATTTTAATATTATTCTCCTTTGCTAATGTAAAATTATAAAATTGTTTTTGCTATTTTAAAATTTTAAAACCAACAATTTTTAATTGGAAAAAATCTTAACCTAGATAGAACAGCAACAAAAAAATTAGAAATTAGTTGTTATAAATAGTTTTAATTGGGAGCTCAATGGCTGGAAAGAAATTATGGGAGGAGAGAACAATTGTGTCTGGGGGCATTAAAATGTGTAAGAAAAAAATGTTACACAACTTCTCATTTTGATCCATGTGGCAAAGCATTTAACAGATGTTAGAAAACTTGCAGTTTCCAATTAGAGTTTTTTCAGCACATAAAGAGGATAACAAGTTTTGTTTTTAATTAGTTTGAAAGCCATTATTTTGGTTGAGCTCGCTTGCTTTGTATAACTTTAAAAGAAAGCCATCCTTTCCAGCTTGCTCAAGTGTCTTCTCTGCCATTAGCAGTGCTGTTTCTATTGTACTAATAGAAAATGGCATATTCTGCCTCGATTTCTGATATCACCTATTTAAATCCAAGTCTTATCCCACCCCTATCCACTAGAGAACAATTGCTGCTTGGCTTTGGGTATAGTCTATTTATTTCTTTTATCTGGTGCATTAAAATACTGCCTTCATTTCCATAAATACTTTGGTTCTCCCTAATTCTTCCTAATTCTTACCTCCTCTTAGCTTTAGGGAAGTAGATCTCCTGCAGAAGAGAAACATTAGTTTCCAATGGTTGCTTGTGAATTCATTTGTTTGTTTGTTCGTTTTTAACAGATACAGGGGTCTTTCAAAGAGCAGAATTACTTTAAAGAGATTATATTGTGTTACCCAAGGTAGTGACTTATTTTCACGGAGTATAGGAGCATGGTCTCAAACCAAGGAGACACTGGCATTACTCTCATTTCTGATGTGTACTTTTTACTTGGTTCTTTCCTTTCCTTTCCTTTCCTTTCCTTTCCTTTCCTTTCCTTTCCTTTCCTTTCCTTTCCTTTCCTTTCCTTCCCCTTCCCCTTCCCCTTCTTCCCCTTCCCCTTCTTCCCCTTCCCCTTCCCCCTCTCCTCTCCTCTCCTCTCCTCTCCTCTCCTCTCCTCTCCTCTCCTCTCCTCTCCTCTCCTCTCCTCTCCTCTCCTCTCCTTTCCTCTTTCTTTCCTCTTTCCTCTTTCTTTCCTCCTTTTTCCTCTTTCCTCTTTCTTTCCTCCTTTTTCCTCTTTCCTCTTTCTTTCCTCCTTTTTCCTCTTTCTTTCCTCTTTCCTCTTTTCCTCTTTCTTTCCTCTTTCTTTCCTCTTTTCTCTTTCCTCTTCTTTCCCCTTTCCCCTTTCCCCTTTCCCCTTTCTCCCCTTTCCCCTTTCCCCTTTCCTTTGCCCTATAGACTGCATTAACTACATTTTAAATGTTTGAAGAACCTGGTTCCATGGAAAGAAAATTCAGAAAAATGCATTTCATTTATCGGAGTTAAGCACTCTGTGCTATAGTCTTGATCTGAGAACAGTGAGCAGATTACTATAGATCTCTCCAAATTTTTGTTGCCATACTTAGATTTAACGAAATGAATGATAATTCTAGGTTCCCATATGTAGGATTAAATTATTTATCATTGCTAAAGATATATTATCCAGAGTACTTATATTTTATATCCTATTTATGTGGTACAAAATATTATTTCTTCAATATTGAGAAAGTAAATTATGGTATACCCCTCTCTATTGAAAGAAATTAAGGAAACAGAGTTAGTTGTGCAGAGACTGACATAATATATCCAACTAGTAAGGAATTCTGTCACCATTGTTAGTGTATGTACAGATCAAATATGAAGGCAAATATTCCCCCATTTATAAGAAGTCTCCAAGAGACTTGATCTTATATCTGTTCTTGAAGACTTTATGTTACAAAGCATGTAAATCCTATGTCTCCCTCTTTAATATATATATATATATATATATATATATATATAGGCCTTATTAAAATGAAATAATTATTTTTCAGAGAACAGATCTTTAAAGCTAACCATGCACACAAAAAAGATAGCTAGCTTTTCTTTCAATCACTCTAAACTTATGAACTTATTTTCGGCAAGAAGCTCTCGCTAGTATTGTATTTTATGGTAAAAAGTATTGCAACTTTTTTGTCTTAATCCATTAGTTCTCCTAGACTATCAATCCTATTGTCCAGTTAAATCAGGATGAATTTCACATGATAAACACTGTTAGGTTGAGGGCTTTCAGGGAGAACATGTGGACAGTGAGTTGTGTTGTCTGCTGGATTATATAAAGAGTAGGAATTCATTTTTTCTCCTTTTAATTATTATGAGATTGAGGCTAACATCACATTCTGGATTAAGGGATGGAGAAGTTTTGTCTATAGTATATTTCCCAACAAAACTCAAAATCAATTCACTTGAGAAGAATCTTTACCTGGGTCTTGTACTTCCAAAAAATCAAGGTAAGAAATGTTTATATACGTTACCTAGGCTGGTGGCCCAAGAATCAGAATGCAATGTGTTTAGAAAGAAGTTTGATCCATTATTTTTCATGATTCATGACACTCATATGAAATCTGAAACTGAAACTGTTCTTACCCACTACCCAATGGCCTCTTCATTGCCTACACATTCTTAGATAATTAGAGATCATATAAACTTAACGTGATAAGTGGAATCATCCGTTTAATGATTAGTGTGTGTTGTATTTAGCAATATTAATCTTTTTATCCACGTATAGTACAATAGCATGCTTTAATCTTTATTTTCATGTAGTCAATATATTTGTTGATAATGCTGTAAGCCAGAATGTGGTGTGAACTTAGGGAGTCTCAACAAAGCACTTCTGACCACTCTCCTCAAACTTACTGAGAAAAGGTAAAGAGTGAAGAGAAATGAATTTATTCATTAGCTATTCTGAGGAGTTGGTGTAGACTGAGGTTGGGGGATTGGCTTTCATTGTCAGCCCTGTCTTCAGGGGCCTGCTGAAAAGAAATTCAGGTTTAAATGGGAAAGGGACAAAGAATATGGACAGGGAGTATAAATAGTTAAACAGTCTTGGATGAAAGGTGGTTTGATCATTAACATAAGCTCTGAGTCCCCGTTGCTTCTCACTGTCACTTGAGGGGTCAATTTGGTTCTCATCATGAAATAATTACTCCTGTTCAGGGGGCAGACTCATTTCACACCATGGGGTATGTGGTACTACTGGGAACCATTCCCATTTCAGAATCATCTGCCTATAAGGTTTCCTGTTCTTGATATCCTGAATATATTTCAGTTTAACTTGTTTTGTGGTCTACATATTAAATAAGAAGGCTACCAAGTTCAGGTAAATGCTTTCTAAACCAATAACATATCTATACAAAATTGAACAGGAATTTGAAACAAGCCTTTGAAATATCAAAGAAGAAATAAGATCACGAAAATAAGTATAACAGATATTATCCCAATTTAGGTTAGCCCAGGGGCACCTACAGTCTTGGGGGGTAGCAGCAGCATTTTAAGAGAAAACAGTCTGTAAATTCTAGTTCTGATTTTCACTTTCTGTGTTGGATTTTATAGCACCTTGTAGTTTTTCTTTGTTATGATCATCTTAGTTGACCATTGGATGTATATGAACAAAAATAATCATACAATGTTTAACCAAACTTTAAATTTCCATATCACTGCCTTTCTCTGATTTTTTTTTCCTGTTGTAGAAATAATCAACAGCCACTCTAATAAAGACAAATAAGGGCTCCCTGGTCAACCTTGCAAAGAATTAAACCACTACCGTTTGTATGGAGAGAATCCAAAGCAGTTAGAGCAACAAGACCAAGAGAAAAGTTTTCTGAATGTCCTGGCTAAGGGCTGTTGTGATGGGGAAGAGTAAGGAAAGCTCACTAGAAGAGGCCTATCTCATTTGATCCTTTTAGAAGATTTATATCTTTCAGTTAATTCTATTGTGAATCAACCACCAGCATCCAGTCAGGTTTCTGTGATTCTTGACTATATTTCACACACACACACACACACACACACACACACACACACACTCACTCACATTATGTGTGTGTGTATGTATATATATATATACATACACACACACATAATATGTAATGTGTATATATATATATATATATATATATAATGTTTATAAACATACAATATTTATATTTACTGAATCCTCCATTTCTTAAAGGGTCTCTCTTCTGATGCCTGTCAGTTCTGTTAATGAGAAATTTGGTATATTGGTAAAATACATAAAATTAGTAAATGAAATCTACTAAATGATTCTTGCCAAGGAAATCAATTAAATTAGAATATATAATTTTCTATCTTTCTTTTCTGGTCATGTGCAAGGCTTTGGATGGCTGAATCATAAGTATAAATTATTTGAACTCATAATTTTAAAATAATGCTGTCTTTCTTATAATTTCTCTGTAATTAACTGACAGCCATATTTTTAGAAGGAAATAGTTCTAACTAAATAAAACATGTTCCCAAATAGTCAAGCCATAATTACTGGCAAATAATTACAATGATGCCTTCCAGTGATTGTGTTCCTTTCTGGGATTCTTGGAGCCAGAGGTTATTTTTCTGAGGCATTTCTCCACAGCTTCCTGTCAGTCATCCCAAGGCCACTATTGTGAGCTGGGAGTCTTGCTGCTGTGGTTGCAAGGAAAGGGCAGCAGTCATGCTGTCTGTACTCAGAAGCACTCCAGGAGCAGCAGCCTCACCCTAGTAAGGTTCCATTTAACAAATTACTCTTGAAGTGAACTCAATCTCATCACAAGATCCTCAGTTTTGAAAAATAAATTTAAAATGCATCTGTAAAATCCTTGTTACCGCAGTTAGTCATTTAACTTCCTCATGTATTTAAGAAGCTTGTAACATTTTGCTTTGTATTTTCAGCATAACATTGTATTTTCGCTATTGTTATTTATTATGAGGCAAGATCTGTTTCTACTGTCCTCTAGTGGCTGCCTCAGCTTCTGCATGCACCCCTGCATCCAGGTAAGCATTATTGACAATAGCTACTACTAATACTGTTTTTACTGACTAAAAATAAGACATATGTCTAAGTGGACCTGGACACAAACACATACTGAAATAATTGTCTTTTTTTTCTCTTTAAACTGGGAAAGAAGTATCGCTTCTACCTAGTAATACTAAGGAGAAAAGAATCTAGTTTCTAGAGGAAAGACACTGACCTTTGTCATTTCACAAGATTATATGAGGACACCAGCTATTCAATATGACCGAGAAAGACTGAAGTCTGAATGTGGTGGGAGATAAATCCAGTAGCTCAGCATCCATGGGGCAGTGCAGCGCTTGTGTGAGAGAACCCCAGCCTCCAAAGAAAGGAGGGCCACCGTGGTACCACAACCAAAACAATGGTTTCATTTCTACTTTGATCTGAAATACAGAAGATCCTCTCCCAACAACTCAACATGAGATATTGAGTTCTTGGTACGTAGGGTCAGTTAAGTTAGAGTCACCTCTGTAAAGCCAGACCTTTTAATTAGTGTAATTATGTTGACTTTAAAGAATTACATATTTAATCTAGAAAAGTGATTATATTTTTGATTAAATCATTGTGGGGATTTTTCACAAGATTTTTCAGTCTGGCCAAAACTTTCAAATAAAAAATTCTTATAATAAAAGCCTCTGCTCCAATTTCTGCTGTGATGAAGTACCTCTGTGTCAACAAGCTATTGGATAGGTTTATCCTTAACAACTTTGGCTTTTTGCAATTCCATTTTAATACCTACCATGCTGTTGACTGTTCTTTCCAATGAAGAAAAAACTACGGGCAGTATCTTGCTCACTGGGGAAGAAATGTATTCTAGTCAGAATTACTGGTGTCATTTGATGTTCATTATTGGGTAAAAATAAAATCCCTAAATAGGTATTTCTCAGTAAAAAAAAAAAATACTGGAACCTAAAGCCTGAAAGAATGGTGGAGAACTTATTTCAGTTTGAAGTCCATAGCACGAAGCAAGATCTCAGTTTGAAAAAAGGATAAAAAAGGAGAAATTAAATATCTTGGCTTTCAGTTAAACAGAGAGGTGGGTTCTGCTGATGGTGCTTAATCCTCACTCTCAAATTGACTGGATCTAGTACAGCCTGGAAGGCATGCTTTTGAGAATTTTGGGGAGGATGACTGACTCATAGAGGATGAGGTTCTGAGTTGAGCTCATGGATTGAGGTCCCCAAATTTGTTTAAGGGAAAGAGCAAAAGGAGAAAGCAAGGCTAGGACAAACATTCACCTTGCTCTGTTCCTTGACTGTGGATGAATGTGACCAGCTGTCTCATGCCCCTGCCTCCAAGGCTGGGACTGGTAGTGGATGCAAGCCTCACCACCAGGTTGGCCTGAACTGCAGGTTATAGTCAACATGACACTCTTCCTTCAGTTGCTTTTACTGGGCATTTTGCATAACGACTGGGTAAGTAACTAATGCACTTTCCTTGGGTAAAACCGTTCTTTGAAATCGAAATCATTTTGGTTGAATTGATTTGATTTGGTATCCAAACTGTTAAATTAACATACTTAAAACATTTTAGATTTTTATATCTCTTGCTTTTATAAATACAATGAAGTTATTAATATTTAAAAATTTTAAATTCATTCCATTTCTATTTTTTAATAATACTTAAAAGTATCTCATGTGAGAAATCTAAGCATATTTCATTATCGGGGAATAAATTTGATGTAGATTTCAATCATTGTCCACTTGATAATTATAAGCTATATTTTAATGCAATTAAATATAAATATTTAATATGTTTACTGTGTAAAGTAAAATTTAAGTGATTTTTTTCAAACTATTAAAAGATATGCAAACCAAGATTTGAATTTACTCTGAACAAAGCCATTTTTATAGTTAATATTATATAAAAACACAGTGGTAATGTGCATGAATCATTTATAGTTTCCAAAGCGTGGTGTCTATGTCTTACAATCACCATGAATATAAATTAAGCCATATTTTTGCTGTCAGAAAAACTTCCTAGTGTCAGACTCAATATAATTTTGGCTTTCTCTGTATTCAAAGACAGATACAAACAAGACAGATACAAACAAACACATACAGTGCTGCTTATTCCTTTCATTCATTTGACAAATGTAACTAAAAATTTCCAACTGGAAATGAGATGATTCCTAATTATTTTTTTAAAAATGTGTTTTTGCTAGTATTTTTATTCTACAAAAAATAATGTTAAATCCATTTTTTCTTTAATATTGAGAACATCAAACAACTACCCAATAACATATGTTTCTATCTATGCCCCATCTTCCCCATTTCTAATTGTTCAAGTTCCCTATTAGTATTTTGCAGAAACATTAATGCACATGGAAACTATATTCAAATAAGTGTAAAATTGTGATTATATAAAATCCTTTTCTCTAGTGTCAATATTCACATTTTATTTGTTTATTTTGAGACATGGTCTTACTGTGTTGCCGTAGCTGGCCTTGATTCTTCTGTCTCTACATCTTCATTGCAAAGTTTAGTCAGAGATTATGTTTCAGTTGCAGTAAAGACTGAAGACTTTGGGGCATAGGCATAATAGCTTATCAGTGAGCTGAAAACATTTAATTCTGTCTAAGACTCAAGCATCCCACAACATCATTTTCCACATTATAGAAAATGAAAATACTCAAACTTCACTCATAATTTTACTTTAAAAATGAATTTATTTATTTTTGATTTGTAGACAACAGTAAATAGTTCCTGTCTTGATTTTTTTTTAAATCTGTTTTAAAATACTTTGATTTTCAGATTTTTGGGAGTGAGTCAAATCCTTTAAGATATAATTACAGAATGAAATGAAAAGCATTGTGCATAAGTTAAAGAAATCCATCCGAAAACACGGTCTGAAACATGAAAATGAAAATATATTTCAAAATGTATCTTTAAGCACCCAGTATAGTCTTTATTTAGAACTTGCACTGAGTTACAGATATTATGCCATACAGCACCCTTTTCCCAATATAATATTTTCTGCTGACACACATCATTTTTCTTCTCATTGACTAGCAATTCAGTCATGAACACAGTGATGTTTGTATGCTGTGATCACATCAGGTTCATATACAAATTCCACTGACATGGAGCACATGGGTTTCAGATTCTAACAACCCCATAACTATTCACTTTCCTTCAGTGTGTATGCAAATAACTCTTGTTTTGGTTTTTAACATTTTTAATTGAAATAGAACTGCATCTCATTACACATTCCTGTCCCTCCATCCAGCCCCTTTCATTTGTACTCCAACCAAGCCCTTCCATGTTCCCTCCCCACTTTCAAGTCGGTAGCCATTTTTTTATTAATAACTCAAGACTACTTATAGCTCTCAGTAGACTAAGCATAGTATTTGTAGAGATTTCAAATCTATTACTTCCTTCTTTAGTCTTTCTCCTTGATAACGTGCTATCTACTTCAGTATCAGTTGTTTGAAAGCCATTCTTTCTGGAAACAAATAGATAAAAAAATACAATTTCTTCTGAATAGAAAGAAAAGATGTATTTGTTTTATTTCTGTATATGATTGTTTTGCCTATTTTACATATGTGCATCACCTGAGTATATCTGTGTGTATGTGTGTGTGTGTGTGTGTGTGTGTGTGTGTCCAGAAGTAAGCATTGCATCCCCTATAACTGAGTTACAGACAGGTGTGAGCTACGAAGTTGGTTCCTGAAACTGAAACTCACTGCTCTGCAAGAACAAGAAGTGTCTTCTCTTTAGCTTATCTATACAAGCACCTCCTGCGTGTTTTAGGAAAATGAAACATGTAAATATTATAATTGCTAGTGAAAATGAATACTCTTCAGGAAAGTGTTCCCCTATATACCCACACATGTAACAGCAAATAGAGTGAACAGATTATATTTACAAAGTTGAGTGTAACAAAAATAAAACAAAAATAATCCATAGCATATGAGTTTGTGACAGAGCAGAGAGGGGCACGAATGGGAAGAGTTGAAGGGAGGAAAACAGAAGGGGAAAGTGACATAACTATAATACTTGTGACCATTAAATAGTTTCTAATCACTCATAGAATAACATCATGTTTCATTTTGGCCTCATAAAATATATCTAAGAGCCATATCTATACCACTCAGGTTTCTTTCATCTACTTCCAAATTACTTCAATTCATATCTCCCCAAACTATTAAATAGCTTTATGTGTTATTTGCTTTCCTTAATCTGAGGCAAGTTTATATGTGTTCTTGATTCCCTTCTTCACTATGGTGTCTTTGGTATCTACATAGAGTACTTTATTTAGAATACATAATCAGTGAATAACTTCTCCATAGAGACACATAATTTCTTTCTCTGCATTCTATAATAAATTATGTTTTATCACAATATGGCAATATCAAAATATCCAAGTTTACACTAAGAAAAAATTTTAATGGCAGTCATGGATTTTGGAGAACTAAGCCTTCTATTTTCCTGGCACCTTCTGTAATCAGGTATTTTTTCCTTGACCTTCAAAAGAATGTGGATGAACAACTGAAAAGTTGGCTCAGTAGGTAAGTCCTGTTCTGTTCTCTGTTAGGACTACATGTACATTATGAATGTGTGTATATATAGGAAAATATACATGCACATTAAGAGACATATTTATACAAAGAATGTGGGGGATAAAAAGAGGATAATACTTGTATCTTGACTATTTTTCTCTGAAAAGTTCTTCACATTATCTTAGTCTAAATTTCCCACATGTTAATAAGACAAAATTAAATAAAATTTCTTTTTCCTTAATACAATAACACATACCAAATTTTGTTATTTGGTAAATTGCAAGACAATAGTTTTGATGTGTGTGTGTGTGTGTGTGTGAGAGAGAGAGAGAGAGAGAGAGAGAGAGAGAGAGAGAGAGAGAAAGCAACTGAAAGAAATACAATAAAGAGTCAAATAAGTAGAAACACGGGAAAATAAAATAAAATCAAGTGACTTTTTCCCCCAGCATTTGGATAAATATAGAATCTGGCATGGACAGATGCTTAAAGGTCAATGTTATCTTTATCTGGTGGAAGTCAATTCAGTAAGTACACAAAAAATATGTTTAAGACCAAAAGCCTTATACAATTAAAAGTAATGTTTACCATAGGGCTGTTTGGCAAAAAATGAGCATGCATATCAAACTGGCATCCAGAGCAGATGCCACGTGAGTATGGCAAAGCATTTACCCATTCAGGAAGTATTTGCAAAATGGATAAAAAATGAGCTACAGACATTCTGAATGTCATTACACTGTGTACTAGCCTTGATAGCTCTTATCTTTCCAGATAATGGTATTATCCCTTTCTGCTTTCATAGATAAATATGAGACCAAGGCCAGGCCAATGATAATCATCTACTCCAAATGTACACTTTGCCTTACCTAGGGACAACTGCATGTACGATATTAAGCCAGTTGAGAATTTCCAATAAGAAAAATAAATGTTTAATTTTGCAACTGACCAGGAAATTCTTATAATATGTTTTGATTTTTTGTTATTGTTTATACATAAATTTGAAACTATGAAGTCTCCATTACTTGCTGGTTGTCAGAAAACAAGCATGAAGTTTATTAAAAAAACAATTAAAAAAACCCCAAAAAAAAACAAAACCTAATGTATTCCTATTGATTCTTTGCCACAGCCCCCTTTTAATTTATTATTATTAGCATGACCCCAGTCAATTCCAAGACTGAAGGTGGGTTTAATTTTTCCCAGTTTACGTTTATACTATTTTTAATTACTTGCACGTATTAAGGGTGAGCCTTAAAATGAGAAACAAGCAATATAGTGCACAAAGTCCCTTGATTACTCCCATGACAATTGTTTCTAAGGGCTTGTCAGAATGACCAAAATACCTGAGCCCATTTCTTTTTTTTTTTCTTTATTTTTATTAGATATTTTCTTCATTTAAATTTCAAATGCTATCACAAAAGTCCCCTATACCCTCCCCCTGCCCTGTTCCCCTACCCACTCACTCTCACTTCTTGACCCTGGCATTCCCCTGTACTGGGGCATATAAAGTTTACAAGACCAAAGGTCCTCTCTTCCCAATGATGGCTAATTAGGCCTTCTTCTGCTACATATGCAGCTAGAGACAGGAGCTCTGGGGGTACTGATTAGTTCATATTGTTGTTCCACCTATAGGAATGCAGAACCCTTCAGCTCCTTGGGTACTTTCTCTAGCTCCTCCATTGGGGGCCCTGTGTTCCATCCTATAGATGACTGTGAGCATCCACTTCTATATTTGCCAGGCACTAGCATAGCCTCACAGGAGACATCTATATCAGGTACCTTTCAGCAAAATCTTGCTGGCATATGCAATAGTGTCTGTGTTTGGTGGCTGACTATGGGAAGGACCCACAGGTGGGGCAGTGTCTGGGTGGTCCATCCTTTCATCTTAGCTCCAGACTTTGTCTCTTCAACTCCTTCCATGGGTATTTTATTCCCTATTCTAGGGAGGAATGAAGTATCCATGCTTTGGTCTTCTTTCTTCTAGATTTTCTTGCATTTTGGAAATTGTATCTTGTGTATTCTAGGTTTCTGGGCTAATAATATCCACTTATCAGTGAGTGCGTATAATGTGTGTTCTTTTGTGATTGGGTTACCTTACTCAGGATGATATCCTCCAGATACATACATTTGCCTAAAAATTTCATAAATCCATTGTTTTTAATAGCTGAGTAGTACTCCATTGTGTAAATGTACCACATTTTCCGTATTCATTCCTCTGTTGAAGGAAAATATGTTCTTTCCAGCTTCTGAGCACACTTCCTTGTCCATGGCCAAAATCTTGCCTGAATTCTACTTCTTTTTTTCCACCCTAAGATTAAAATTCCTCCCTTAATCTATTTCCCTATTATAGCCTAAAGTTAGATTCTTGCCTGAATTTACTTCCTTATCATGGCCTAATGTTATATTTCTTCCTGAAGCCCATTTCCTTGTCCTTAGCCAATGTCAAATTCCTGCCAAACCCCCCCCCCCAAACAGCTCTCTACATCTCCCCCTTTCATAAAGAAGCCTGTACCTGTCTTAGGGGTTCTGACAAGAATGCCTTCCTTACTTGTCATGGAATTAGCATTATCAAAAACAATGCCATTCTGTCTTAGGTTGCTAAGGCTCTATGTAGAACTTACCCTTCATTGGCTGCCAGCCTGTTAAATTAGTAACTCTGTCTGGGGGTTCATTTTTAGTTTCAAGTCATGTACTTTGGCAATCAGCATGTTGATGTTGTTAAAGGCAAATTTTAACAAGATGTCCAGGAATAAAGGTATTCCTAGGACAAGGAGGGGTAGCATGATCAAGCTATATATGTCATTCTTGAAGCTTGACCAAGATGGAAATGCTAGCCTTAGACCATGAATAGTTTTATTAGCAATATCTGCAGCAAGGGGTAGTCTTTGGGCCCTGTCTCAGGCAATAGGCTCAGATTAAGGAAAATTTACATCTGAGTCAATGCAAAGCTCAGAGCAGCCTCAGCAGGGCTTTTGTTTTGTGGCTTTACTTTTTTGTTTTGCAAACCCTGCCTAGGGAAGTTTTTGAGTCCTTGCCTTGACTCCAGGGACCTGGGAATTACTCTTAGCCTACATCAACATCATTATAGATCTAGCAAGGTGTTTTTCAAAACAAAGTTCAAACTTAAGATTTATGGAAGGTTAATGAACTTTTAGAACGATGGAACTTGTAGTAGAGGCATTACAATCTGCCTGCCTATTCTATAATAGAGTTATTATGGGTTTGGAGGACTGTTCTTTATTCATTTGCATCCTGATAATTGTAAAGGTTTGTTTTTAGTGACCTTGCTTGTAATTTTAAAGAACCCATGAAGCGATATAACAGGCAAGTTTTGCCTCAAGGACTGGCTAATAGCCCTAATTTATGTCAAAGATTTGTTGCTGCTTCAATTCAAGAGGTTAGGACCTTGTATCTCTCTATGTATATTATTCATTATATACATCATATTTTATTAGCTGATCCCATGAGGGTGTTTTTGCCACAACTGAGGAGCCTTATGTCCTCTTACACAGGAAGATAAAATGGGAGATAAACTATTCATTCAGTGAAACATGATCTTTTAATTCTGACACTTTTGGGGGTTGGAGGAATGTAATAGAGGTATGGAAATAATTTCATGATAGAAGCTCTATTTCTTATTTTGAAAGACTCTGAAAGGAGCCCCTCGCTCAGGCCTCTGGACAATAGTGGACACCAAAGAACTCACAATAGACCGAGCTTGATGTAAACCACATGAGGCTTTATTCGGGGAAAGCCAGAGCTCTGGAGATGACTCATATCCTGCGCAGGGGTAGAGGAGTCGACCTCGAGGGGAAAGAGGTCCCAGTTTTTATAGGTCCTCAGGGGAGAAAGGAGAAGGGGGAGAGTAGGGGATTTCCAGACCTAAATAATGTCTATTCTCAAGAAATGGGTATGGGAAGGGTACAAGGAAAAAGTCTGGTGCAGGTGTAGCAACTCAGGATTGGCCGGGCTGTGGTTGCTGGAGAGACTTTCTGACTCTTTCTCAGCAACCAATATCACAAACACCTGGTAATGGGCTTCATCAGTGGGCACACACATGAGTTCAAGGAACGGTCAAAACATTGGCTGGCAGACACACGGGTTCAAGGAGTGGCCAGAGCATTGTGCACCTCTATTTTTCTAAATCAGTGAAGCTAGTTCTGCTAACAGTGACATCTATCTTGCCAATTTCAGGGCTTCTGTGACCTTTTACATTCTGTCAGGATTTTTCAATTTGAAATTGTAATTATTGGCAAATTTTAATTCTACAAATTGCTAGGGTTTGTCTATTAGAGGGTATGTTGTATACTGATTATATCTACTTGTAAATTCTCTAGTTTATCCCTTTTTGTTCTCTGTCCTAGGTCATTTCTCTAGACCCTGATATCTGATAGTCTCAGATTGTTCCTTTGTTAGGTTGACTGCTTTCATGCATAAAATAAAAACAATATGGCATATGCATGTTTCCTTTGTTTCTGCTTTATTTTGCTTGACAATTCACTCTATTTCAATAGCCTAATAAGACTTCATTATCTTATATGCTGTATTTTTTTTAATCCATTTGTTTTAGTGATATATATTATATCACTATTTTAAAAATATCAACTTGACAAGTGTTATAATTATTTTCGTAGGAGCCTCCCCTCAGGGACTGTGCTGATTGTCTTCTCTTTGCTTATTTGTTTGCCCAACAATGGGGAGAGGGAATTCCAAGAGTCACTTCCAGTAGATAGACAGGGCCTCCAGGGAAGGGAAGGTGTTACCAAGCCACAGTAGAAATTACTGACCCACAATTATTCCTATCTAAAAGAATTTCAGGGACAAAAATAGAGAAGAGACTGAGGAAATGTAGTCCAGTGACCCACCTAACTTGGGATCCATCTCATGTAGAAGACACCAAGGCCTGACACTATTACTGATGCTATGATATGCTTACAGATAGGAGCCTGCTATGGCTAGCCTCTGTAAGAGGACATAGCAGCTAACAGACACACCCTACCATTGGAATGAAGTTGGGAACTCCTATAGTTGAATTAGGAGAAGAATTAAGCCACTCAAGAGTATGGTGACTCCATAGGAAGATCAGAAATCTTAACTAACCCAAACCCCCTGAAACTCACAGACTGGACCCAGGCCCCAGGGATTCAAATATATATAAAAATCAGAGGACTTCCTGGTCTGGCCTCAGTAGGAGAAAATGTGCTTAATACTTGAGAGATTTGAGACCCCAGGGACAGGGGAGGTCTGGTGGGAGGGTATCATCTTGGAGGCCATGAGGAGAAAAAATATGATGAGGAACTGTGGGAGGCAGACCAAGGTGGGGACAAGTGCTGAAATGTAAATAAATAATTTTTAAAAAGGAAAATAGATTCTTTATTTATACATATATCCCAACTGTAGTTTTCCTCCTTGCACTACTACCACCTCCTCACTATCTCTCCTCTCCTCTGGATCTACTCTCTTTATGTTTCTCATTAGCAAAAATATGGCTTCTAAGAGATAACAAACATGATGAAATAAAATGTAAGATGAAACAAAAAACATCATAATGAAGTTGGACAAGGCATCTCAACAGGAGAAAAATTCCAAGAGCATGTACAAGGGTCAGAGACCCACTTATTCTCATGGTTAGGAGTACCATTAAAGTAATAAACTCAAAGCTATAATGTATAGACAGGAGATCTACTCAGACCCATGTAGGACCTATGCTTGCTGCTTCAGTCTCTGTGAACTCATATGTTCCTTGCTTAGCTGTTTCAGAGGGCCATGTTCCCCAGGTTTTCTGCATTGCCTCTGGCTCTTACATACTTTCCAACCATCTTCCATGGGATTCCATGAGATTTGGGGGTAGGGATTAGAGGCATCTATGTATACTAGTAGATCAAATGTGTGTTCCCTTGAACCTGTATCCATACCTAACATACCTGGGTCTAGATGTAGCTTGGTATTCATTTACTTACTAGCAAATATCTACTTAACACATACCATATTTCTTATTTTGGGTCTGGGTTATCTCAGGAATATTTTTTCTAGTACCATCGATTTGCCTGTAATTGCTTGATATCATTATTCTCTTAATTGATGTGAGAAACCCCAGGGTCATTGTGGGTGACAGCTCCTGCTAACAGTTCAGATTAAAAATGGCTATATTAATTACTTTCCTAATCCTGTGATAAAACACCCTGAGCAAGGCAGCTTACAAAATAAAGCATTTATTTTGACTGATGGTTCCAGAGGGATCAGAGTTAAACATTGTGAGGAAGCATGACCATTACGTGGCAGGAATAGAGTGGCAGCTGATTCTGAGATATTTTGTCAAAAAAAAAAATCTGCCTTCAGTGACATACTTTCTCCAACAAAGCCATAAACCTCTAAGTCTCTCAATCAGTACCAGGTCTAGGGGCAAACTATTCAAATGCCCAATACTATGTACAACATCTCTCATTCAAACCACCATGGCAAGTATGACATAATGAGAATTATTCACTTGCCTATTGCCTTCTCTGCTTTTCCTCTCCCAGTCTGGTTAATAATGTACTTTGTTGTTGCTGATACTGTTGATTTCCTCCCTAATATGAGAACAGCTCTAATAACTTTCCATCATAAACTAATTACAAGCCTCTCTCTAGAAGCCTTCCAATTTTCATGTGAAAAATTTGGACTGCCAGTGAACCTAGCTTTGTTGACTGAGCAGCTAACAGATTGTCTGACTTCCCAAAGGAAGACTGCTGTTGTGGGAGAATGCTGACTGCATCAAGGACCAAGCAATTTCCACTTCTCAGTCTCTTAGGTGTGGTGGTTCAACTGTTACAATTTAAATATAACAGGGTGATATATATATATATATATATATATATATATATATATATATATCCTCTACATTCCTCTAGTGATCATGATACACATGTTTAGGTTGATTCTGTTCCTATGCTAAGGAACAATTAAGGATGGTGCAATGCATCAGGGAGTGTAGGTCATACTGGCAATATCATTCTCCTTACTTTAAAACATGAGCAGGAAAGCCAAATCCTATGGTAGCATATTCTAGTTTAGCTCCTGTTTAATTTACTTTTTCTAAGTAATATCTATTCTCTGCTCATAGTAGCTACTGATTGTCCTAATGAAAAGTCTTATACTAAAGGTACTTTATAGTCATAATATCATTACTTACTTTGCAACAAAAGCCATTCTAATCGGTATAGAATGGAATCTTGTATTGATGATGTCAATTTTTTTTGTATATTTATTGTCTATTTTATTTCTGTTTTGAGATATATTTATTTAGATCATTTTTTATTGGGATTATCTGTTGGTTTGTATTTTCTTTATTGAGTTTTGAACATATTAGCTCAGGAACGTTTCCTCCAATTCCCTAGGTGGTTTCTTCACTCTTCTGATTATTTAGTGAAGAGAGATTTTGAAATTTATTTTTCATCTTTTTTGGACATTTGCCCAGTATATGTTCTGTACATGTTTATGCAGCTATATACTGTTGTATAGAAGTATGCGTTCAGTCTTGTGTGTGGGTGGCATCTCCTTCAACTGGTGTTCACCATATTTTTTTGAGTCAGTGTCTCTCCTTGAAGCTGAAATTAGTAATTTGACTATCCTAGCTGGGCAGCAATCTCTGCAGTTCCCCCTGTCTCCTACTGCAAAGACCTGGGATTATGGTCATGTCCTGCAGTGCTCACTTCTTTTTACATGGTTGTTGGAAATCCATACACAGGTGCACATATTTGCATGTCAACTACATTTCCACATAGCCATGTCTTCAACATTGAATTCAGTGAAATTTCATAGGTTTTTTTTTTTTTTTTTTTGGTTCGTGTGAATTTTAAATTATTTTCAATAAATCAATGCCTGGGTCTTTATGTTGAAATATTTCCCCTACATTTCCTTTAATAGACTGAGAGCTTCAGCTGTAGTAGTCAATAGTACAGCCTTTATTTCATTATGTGCTCAATTTTTTACAAAGCAAATTGGGCTTCACCATTCGTTTGTTATAGTTGGTATGTTCCATCTTCAGTGTGTGACTTTTTTTTTCCCTCAGTCTGGAAAAAAATGACTGTGACTCCTTGGTCAGAGTTTCAGGTGCCATACTATGTTCCATTACATCATGTCTGTTCTTTCTGCATGTGGCTTATCATTGTTTTGACAATCAGGACATTATGTGAATATGATGCTGCTTTTGTTCTTATGCTCCATGGTTTGTATTGCAATACAGCATTTAGAAGTCTCCAGTTTTACACAGAAATACTTTGAGTCTTGAGGGCTAGACATATTTTATATTAATTTTGGATGATTTTCTATTTCTAAAAGGAATTTGAATGGTATTTTGACATTACATCTACATGTTACTTTGTATAGTTTGGACATCTTGACATTATAAATTGCCTCCAACCATGAGAAGTCTTTTGAAATTTTAGTATCTCCTTGATTTTGTTTTTCAGTGGTTTGTAACTTATACAGCTCTTTCACATCAAAGAATAACTGTGGAGTTAGTTGTCTAGTTCTTCTTTTATTTTTTATGATAACCTGAACTCAGTTTATTAGACTTTGACAGGAAAGACTTTACCTAATGATCTGTCTTGACAGAACAACTATATAATTTTCATTAGCATTTTCCTATAGTATTCCTTCATTCGGGATAAAAAAAACAAAACAAAACAAAACTTGTGCAATTATTTTAAATAACAACTTGTATTTTACCAATTTTAACTATATACATACAGTTGTCCATAATGCTCTTAAAACAAATCAGAGTATTTTGAAATCAGAGATAGCTTTGATCATCTCTGGGGAAAAACAAAACAAAACAAAACAAAACAAAACAAAACAAATTTTATTTTCTCTCCATCACTTCACACTTACAGATTTAAAGACTTCCTCATCTTCTTAGTTTCTGCATGTGGCTTATCATTGTTTTGACAATCAGGACATTTTAAATGTATCAGCTTAGCAGACCACTTGCCTCCACCAACCCAAACTGTAAGAACATCATTACACAGCATCTCACACAAACCTTCACTGTAACCCTCTACTTGATGTATTCAAAAACATATTTGGCACACTTATTTTTTTTTTTGAGCATCATTTGTTCTGTGGTAACTATAAAAATTCAAGTACTCAGTTCTATGTCAGAACATACCATGCACCAAAAACAGGATTCATGTCCATTTGCAATGATAACACCTAACTGGCTTAGTAACTGTTTCATTCCAATTATGTTATAGCTTATACAAAAGTTTCTTTGACCAAGCAGTAAGGGTATTTTATATTTTGTTAACTCTTAAAGTTTAACTTCATTTGTTTGTGTTCTTTTGGTTACTTTAACTTTTAACAATGCAATCACATAAATTCTAGAAATGTCTCCTTGCTTTCATGTTAAATGCATCAAGACAGACATGTTAATAGAAGCATCTTCAAATGTAGTGTTTCTGAAGTGCTGTATGCTATGGTTAAAGATGTGTTTTGTGCTGACCCTGCCAAGCTTTCAGAATCTGTCTCTCTCTCCGTTTGATTTTGAGAAACATTTACTCTATATACTTCAAGAACTTGGTGTGATGATAGATATTCAGTTTTTCAATGCTTTGGTAAAGTAGGAACAAACATGAAGTTGATAATATCTAAACTTTTCTTTTACATTGCTACTCATTCCTTGAGAACTTCCTAAGTGTCAGGATTTAGTGTTATGAACATTTATTCCTAGTACCCTGAGTTACAATGATAATTTTAGCATTTGACTGTGTATGTGTGTGTGTGTGTGTGTGTGTGTGTGTGTGTGTGTGTGCATGCACACACGCACTCACACATAGATGTAGATGGAAGCTAGAGTTTGACTGTGGATTTATTCCTTAATCACTTCTCCCTTACTTTGAGAGACAGAAATCCCAGGTGCCCACAGTCCTGACTGATTATTCGGGTGCTAGGTATTTTATTTCACAGCCATGGAAAACATTTTACCAACTGAATCAGTCCCCAATTCCTAATTTTGTCATTTTAAAATTGGCACTGGAACAAGCCAAAATTCTTTCCTATTCTGTATAATTTTCAAAAGTGAATGAATGTTAAAGGATGTCTCATGAACTCACACAGCAGGAAATAGTTATTATCCTCCAGAATCATTATTTATCCACGGTTACATTTTGGATCACACTGTCTGTTATCCTCAGCTATATATCTCAGAAAATTCATTAGCAATTGCCAGGTAGAATATCTAAACTAATTTTATTCCTCAAAATATATTTTCTTTAAATTAGCAGTGGTATTTTAAGAATACGTAGTTTACCAGGTATTACGTAAAGTAGTGTGCTTAGTATTATAGGCCACATAAACAGTAAGCAAATATTTTATCACTTATTACACTCTGGCCTCTTGTTTCAGTAGGACAAATACACATTGATGTAGGAACTATTACTTTTGCCAATCTATAGCTAAAGAAATAGAGGTGTAACAGGAAAAAAAATAGCTCAAACCACTAACAAACTTACGCTTTGATCAAAACTTAATGAAGGAAGGGTTGGAGTTCTCTTCACCCTGTTACAGAAACTGCACATTTGACTGTTGAGAGCAGATTCTTATAAGTACTGTAATATTCACCAGGATTGTGAGCTTATCTCAACCCAAAGCTCTATAAATGTAAAAGCAGGTTCAACAGCATTTCACCATTAAATGCAAATGATATGCACGTTACTGGTTTGAAGGAATTATAAAGGTATTATGGACAATTGCACATATATTCTTAACCAACACTGACTACTTTGCTCCAAACTTGTAGATCATGGGTATGTTTCTTTACTGGGGTATTGAAGAACACAAGTGTGTTTTACCTACTCTCAAACAAATATTCTGTCAAATATTTGTATATGTGGTAAGTGATTGGCATGTTTGCAATCAAGGTACCATATTGCAGATATGTATTTACCAGAGGAAAGTCCTGGAAATCACGTCTCTCATGCAAGCCACTCATTTGTTGTTATTTATTTATTTATTTATTTATTTATTTATTTATTTATTTAAGTCTGATTGTGCTCATCACCAATCAGAAATTCACCAATGAGGCAAGGGCTGGTTGGCCAGTAAATCTGGGTATCTCTCTGTCTCTGCCTCTTTTGTGTTTATATTAGAGACTGGAGCTATCACACTGAGTGTTTTTAAAAGTGGGTTCTTGAAGTTTAATTCAAGTTCTAGTTCTTTCAAGTCAATAATTCTACTGAGTGAGGCATCATCTCAGCCCCATGTTAGCATATCTTGTCATGGTGGAATCCTAAGGGCCATTGTCAGAATTCTGAGTAGACTTAGTTGTTCATTGTGTTTGTAAGACACACTAAGAAAAGCAATAAAGGATATATACTTAATGGTAACACCTGCTAATATTTCAGTTGAGAATAAAGAAATCATTAAATATTAAGAATTTTATGGGGATAAGTTGAATATTCATGGGGATAAGAAAAAATGGGCTGTGACCATTAGCTTATCTTTTACGTGTTATATAAATTCATGAACAGAGTAGCATGACACTGGTCCAGGGAATTTTGTATGAATTAGTCAGCATCACTAAGCTCTTCTCAAGCTGCCAATGGCCCCCAAGATGGCATCGTTCCACTGGAAATGTGGAGAAAGACATCCAAGGGAGGAGTAAAGGAGGAGACTCCAAATACAGATTTGCTATTCCTATTAGTCATGCTTTAGTACAAATCACCATCTGTGATACTTACTCATTACCGTGTAACTTCACATCAGATTGCTTTTTAGTAAGAGATTTGTGTTAAAGCAAATCAAGTGTGGGAATAGACTCATGGTGATGGATCTCAGTATCTTAGCACTTGATGCTCTAGCCTAAAAGAGGAATGACATGGTTTTAAAAGGGTTTGCTTTTATTGTCAGCTTAGCGGCACAGCACCTTGACAGGCTGTGATCATTTCGTCCTGTCTCAGGTAAAGATCATGCATCCTAATTCAAGGTCAGCTATGTGTCATTGTTAGGACTCAGACAAGGAACCAAAGGGTTGAAACCTTCAGTGGTTAATACTGTAAGTTGTACATTCCTTTTCTCCTCTGCAAAATTATTTCTTTCCCCATGTATTTGTCTTGGTACTATTGATTTAGGAGTTTTAGCACTTAAGAGGAATATTGAAGTAAGGCACCAAATTTGAGATGTTGCGTCCCCCTCAACCAGCAAGGAAAACGCAACCACCAGTTCTTCTTAATGCAGTTTATTCAGGCAGCTTCTCTCTTCAACTCCCCTGAGCCTCGAGGTACAAGTGTTTTTATCCACTCAAGCCACAACCATGCCTCAACCAATCACCACAGGTTACATCACCACACCAGGCAGGCTTGCTCAGCCAATCAGGGATTAAGGGCAAGTCATCCACCAAATGTAGGCTTGTTTACTGCCTGGCACAGATTTCTGTCAGGCACCATCTTAGGGTGCAGCCGGGGCTGGCCAGGGAGTCCAGAATGGCTTCCCACAATTCCCCATTTTATATTCTTTTGAAGCAAGCTCCATGGGTGAAGATAGATGTCTGATCCCCAGTGTGCAGAAATAGGGGCCATGTATAGGATTGGCTCTTAGGCTCATAGGTACCTAGAGCAATCCTGACCTGCTCCCATGCAGTTTTTCCTGGGGGAAGGAAACTAGGACACTCAACCCTCATGCAATCAGACATACCTCCCAGAGATAATCAAAAAGCTTCCAGACTAACCTCTGTGCAGTGCCGAGCCTTACAACCCTATGGAGCGAAGGTCTTCATTGTTCTTCATGGCAGCAAGCCAAACCTGAGGTAACTGCCCTGTTTCTACTGCAACAAAAGCTTGCACCACCATGGCGGCAGTGCAGACCTGGGCATTCCACAACCGAAAACTACACCATACACACAACATGCATGCAAAACAAGGGCCACAGCGAGGGCACCTATCCCAGCCCATTCTTTAAGATGATTCATCGCTCCAGCAATCGAAGAGGATAGCCTGATGCCAACCCAGGATCCACTCGTGTAGAATTCACAGTGACAATTGCCAAGCAAAGCTCATTTATCTTGCCATCAAAATTTGCAGTACAATTTCTTAAAAGGAATTTCTTTTTTTTTTTCTTTTTTTTTTTTTGATTGGGTATTTATTTTATTTACATTTTCAATGCTATCCCAAAAGTCCCCCACACGCTCCCATACCCACTCCCGCACCCACCCACTCCCACTTCTTGGCCCTGTCGTTCTTCTGTATTGAGGCATATAAAGTTTGCAAGACTAATGGGCCTCTCTTTCCACTGATGGCTGACTTTCTGATGATGATTTTCTGATTCATATGCACCTAGAGACACGAGCTCCAGGGGGGTACTGGTTAGTTCATATTGTTGTTCCACCTGTAGGATTGCAGATCCCTTTAGCTCCTTGGGTACTTTCTCTAGCTCCTCCATTGGGGACCCTGTGATCCATCCAATAGCTGACTGTGAGCATCCACTTCTGCGTTTGCTAGACCCTAGCATAGCCTCGCAAGAGACAGCGATATAAGGGTCCTTTCAGCAAAATCTTGCTAGTGTGTGCAATGGTGTCAGCGTTTGGAGGCAGATTATGGGATGGATCCTCAGGTATGACAGTCTCTAGATGGTTCATCCTTTCCTCTTAGCTCCAAAGTTTGTCTCTGTAACTCCTTCCATGGGTGTTTTGTTCCCAATTCTAAGAAGGGGCAAAGTGTTCACATTTTGGTCTTCATTCTTCTTGAGTTTCATGCGTTTAGCAAATTGTATCTTATATCTTGGGTATCCTAAGTTTCTGGGCTAAAATCCACTTATCAGTGAATACATATTGTGTAAGTTCCTTTGTGATTGGGTTACCTCACTCAGGATGATGCCTTCCAGGTCCATCCATTTGCCTAGGAAAGGCTGGAAAACAATTTTCCCTTAAAAGGAATTTCTTAACAGGAAGCATCATGACGAAGAGGCATCAGCCTGGGAAACACTGACAGTATCCCCCATCTGGGTTCCGCACCCATCAGGGGCAGACACATGCTCATCACCAGCAAGATCAGCTTCTTCATTTTGACAGCATCGAACTAGCCACTCCAGAACCCACACAGGCTCTGTGCGATTCTATGGAAACATGCAAACAGACCCTCTTGCCCAGGCCAACACGGGATTTGGACCATTCCATGATCCTATAAGCACATCCTTCCATTTAGCATACCCCAGTTTACTGGGGCTGGTATTAGCATGTCGTTCAGCAGCGGAGAGACCTTCCTTATCCAACTGTAAAATATTTAAGGTAAAAAGAGCTAAGGAGAGTCTTATCTTTGGGGTATGGCCATAGCCTATTCCCCCTTTTTGTTTTATTAATAATTCTTTTAAGGTTCTATGTGCTCGTTCAATGATTCCTTGGCCTTGAGGATTATATGGCAGGCCGTGTTTAACTTGTGCTTCCATCTGTTGACAAAAAGACACCAGGGTTTTGGCAGTATATGCAGGGCCATTGTCTGTTTTAAGTTGTTGGGGTTTACCCCAAGCGGCCCAGGCCTCCAAACAATGCTGTATAACATGGGAGGCCTTTTCCCCTGCCATGGGAGATGCATAAACTATTCCTGAACATGTATCAATGGATACATGAACGTATTTAAATTTGCCAAATTCTGAAAAATGTGTCACATCCATCTGCCACACCTGTAGAGGGAGCAATCCTCTAGGATTCACTCCATAAGAAGGCAGGTGTTGAAATTCTAAACAAAGTCCACAGGTAGTGACAACAAACCGAGCTTGTGCTCTAGAGATTCCAAATTTTCTCTGCAGAGTTTTAGCATTTACATGAAATTTAGAATGAAATTGTGATGCTAACTCCATAGGGGATGCTAAAAATATGAACTCCATATGAGTACAATTATCCACAATATCATTTCCCCTACTTAAGGGTCCTGGAAGCACACTATGGGCACAGACATGTCCAATATATAATGGTTGGCATCTTTCCCACAGCAACTTCTGTAATTGTAAGGCCAAGGCTTGGATGGTACTGCGAGCTTTTATTTGGCCAGCCACTTCTAGGGATCAAACTAAATTAACTACATATTGTGAATCTGAAATTAGATTTAAAGGAAAATCACAATCCTTAATGACCTCGATAACTATTTGTAATTCCACCATCTGCGGAGTACAGGGATAATACTGCCTGATCACAGGATCTTTCCCCTTTACCACATATACTCCACATCCAGTTTTTGATCCATCAGTAAACATGTTAACTGCATCCTTAATGGGTGTTTTCCTCACCACTTGAGGGAAAATGACTGGATGTTCCTTAAAAAAAGGTCGTTAAAGATGTTTGGGATAATGATTATCAAATGGGCCCTCATTAATACAGGCTAAAATAGCCCACTTACCAATATTTGCTGTTAGGACCTTTTGCTGATACCCATCATAAGGGATTACAATAGAGCTGGGTTTTATAACAAAAAATTGTAAACAATGCTGAATTCCCAACAAGGCTAAAAAAGCCATTGTTGTAGGGTAATGATCTAATGTCCTCCCAGCGGATATTTTGGAATGGATCCATAACAATGGGCCTTCTTGCCACAAAAATCTTGTGGCTTGCATCTCAGTAGGTAATATTATCAAAATGATGGGTAACCCTTCTCTACAGCTGAAGCTGTGCTTTAATCAATTCTTCTTCCACTAGGGTAAGGGCCTTTCTAACCTCAGGTGTTAATTCCCTTTTGGAACTTAACTCTGAGTCTCCTTCTAAAATTTGAAACAGAGGTTTTAATTTAACATTTGGGATCTTCAAATAGGGCTGAATCCAATTGATATCACCTAACAATTTCTGAAAATCATTTAAAGTATGCAAGGAATCAACCCTCAACTGTATTTTCTGAGGCCAAACGGCCGTAGGGGCGATCTTTGCTCCCAAATAGGACACTATTTTATCTTGTTGCACTTTCTCTGGAGTGATATGCAAACCCCATTGCCTCAAACTCTCTTAGATATTTTAAAGAAAGCATAACAGTGTTTGTTAGCATGGAATGTCAGAATTCCCCCTTTACCCTTTGTGACTTGGCCTTCTCTACAACACTTTATATCAAAGATTAAGAACAAACTTTGTTTTGACTAAAATGTAGTGAAACCGTAGCTGGTAAAATCTCTCACTACACATCAGCTATGCATCGTTTTCAAATGTAACAAGTGAGCACCATTTAACATTTTTCAGGTGTAATAACAGCCAACTCTCCTACTTAGTATTTGGTTTACTGTTTTAAAAACTTGGTTACATACAAAATTTTAAACAAAGGAGAAAAATATTTCAATCCTATATTGCTTGTCCATTATCAAAACTCTTTAATAGAAATTCTATACATAATAACCTGACAAACTCTAGGCAAAGATATATATGTGTATATATACATGCAAAAGTCTATGTACATATCCACATTTAAAAAAAAACTAATTGAATGTATCATTCACAGACTGAAAAGTTTCATCAGCCAGCAAGGAATACTGACTACAAAGAACTGTGGTATAACATTTAGGCTTACAAATTATTCAACCTAGATTGAAATAACAAACTAACCACCTAAGAAATCTTCTCTTGATGTTCTTCTAGTAGCAAAAGAAGAAACGTTTGTACAATACGCTTTCAAAGTAAAAATTATTAAAGAAATCTCACTAGTCTTCAAAAATACTAAACATTACATAAATACAATTTTCTTATTGTTGAATTCCTCAGCTAGAATCTATACTTTAAAAAAAAATCCCTTTGGATTATCCCACTTAGCACTTCAAGTTTTCATTCTACAGCTCTGACAAATGGCTCAGGTTTATTAGCTTTTTAAGAATCACATCATTCAGAATTTGCTGTTACCTCTGTACTAAACAGAAGGAACTATATCAAATACCAAAAACAACTTAATTAAAGATTGAGAATATGCAATGCAAGGAAGAAAAAGACAATGACAACAGAGATTCTCTTTTCACCACTCATCCTGTCCACAGACCCTGACTGCAGAAAGTTCTGAACCTCTTCAGTGGGGGAGTCAGGTCCTGGGTTTAGGCACCACTTGTTGTGTCCGCCTCAACCAGCAAAGAAAACACAACCACCAGTTCTTAATTCAGTTTATTCAGGCAGCTTCTCTCTTCAACTCTCCTGAGTCTCAGAGTACAAATGTTTTTTATGCATTCAAGCCACAACCATGCCTCAACCAATCACCACAGGTCACATCACCTCACCAGGCAGGCTTGCTCAGCCAATCAGGGATTAAGGGCGAGCTATCCACCAAATATGGGTTTGTTTACTGCCTGGCACAGATTTCCATCAGGAGCCATGTTAGGGTACAGCCAGGGCTGGCCAGGGAGTCCGGAATGGCTTCCCACATTGAGACATAAATTTGAAGGAGGAATTTAAGAAAAGAAAAAGTAGATCTTAGAAATAATGGAAAATAATATGGACATCACTATAATCCATAACAAGAAGCTTGCCTTTTTCTATGAAAGTACAACCATGGTTTGCTGACCTAGAGGGCAAACACAGGGGCTTTGAAAATAATCTGCTTTCATGGACAAGTCCTATTCTTCCTTTATTTTGTTTTCAAGGTAAGATATTACATTATGTTTTTGTATCAACACAGTTTTATTAGTTCACTTTAAATCATAAATCTCACAAGTTTAAAAGGAACTAAGAGTCTTATAAGAGTTTCAAGGTTTTATTGATGAATCAAACACATTTTAATATTTGCTATTCAGGAGTTTTGAGGTAGGACTAATTCCAATTTTATATTTAAACCAAAAGACTACGTTAATAAAACTGGGCTGAGTTGTACTACAATTATGTTTATAATTAAGAAACTGTTTATTTCTTTTTTTTTTCAGTGATCCTGAGTTTGCAACTTATTTGCTAGATTGAGCAACCTTCTTCTACAAATGGTCGAGATCAGCTCACTACATCACACCAGAACACAGTTCCTCAACTCTTTCCTCCTGAGTGGCTGAAGAAGCAAAGAATCAGAGGACACTAAGTAACCTGTAAACAAAGCTTACAAATAATGAACATCTGAGGCAGTAAATATTCAGTCACAGGACACAAAAGCCTGAGGAGTAATTATTCTTTTCAGTTTTCACATAGTCTAATGAGAGTCAGGTTAAGTACCCTTAAATTCTACATACTTTTGGTCTCATAGATTCTACTAGCTAATGGCTAATTAAAAGCATTTGAAATACAAATTGTGTTTTTAATGAACATATAGGCACATTTTATGTATCTTTAGATGCCACGGCACTCCGGTCAAGTCAGCCTGTCAGGCAGGGATGCCTAAAAGCTGCTCATGAAGCAAAAAGAGTTTCACAGAAACTTGCTCCTGGAGTCTGGCGTGCCCTCTAAATTTTCCATTCCCGAGTTAGTCTAGTGGATGGATCCACGTGTTCTCTTTATTATAAGTGCCTTTTAAGATTGAATTCTGACATAGCTAAAGCCTTCTGCCAGTGTTCCAACAGTCCTAGAATGTCCTTGAGCTAGACAGTGACATTCAGAATAGCCTCTGGTATTACACTATCAATAAAAGCCAAGTCGCTCCCATATACAGGAATTTACAATGGTTTAGGAAGTAGATCAGGCTATGGTTTTAGAGTATTGCATTATTCATGAGATGGTTAGCTAGAACGGAACTCCCTAGTTAGAACCATGACTTGGCTGTGAAAGCTCTTGCCCTAGGAAAGTAAAGACCTAACATCTGGCTTCTAGACTATAGCTGAGTTACACCCATACACATGTATTTACAATGGCCTAAGGGGAAGGTAGACTATACAATAGAATAAAATAGGAACTATAGCAAGGGCACAAAGCCCTTGACTCTGGCTTCTAAGATTAAGTGAATCTTAGGTGGAGCCCTTTTTGATCCCAGTTGTTAACAATGAATTCTATCCCAGGTGGTTCCTGTTAGACCTTCTGTGTTTGCATTCCTCTGTTTTATGTAAGAATCCAGTAACCTCTTTGTACCTTGCTGGTGTGTCACCCAACTTCCTTATCATCTTCTGCATAAAAAGCCTGATGCTCGATTTGAAAAATACATTCAGATCCAACAAAAACTCTCCTGTGTGCGTCTGTTTGTCATTCATCCTACGCTTTGTCCACCCTCGACAAGAGACCAGTTCCATGCAGACAAAGGGGCCCAGAGGGTCTGCGGCATTTAGATATATAAACAATATAGCATAACAACTTTATTTTCTTATTTTTGATCTTTGTTTTTTATTGAAATAGATTGTTCTCTTATACAGTATACCCCATACTGGCTGGCTTTTTTGTGTCAACTTGACACAAACTGGAGTTATCACAGAGAAAGGAGGTTCTCTTGAGAAAATGCTTCCATGAGATCCAGCTGTAAGGTGTTTTCTCAATTAGTGATCAAGGGTGGGAGGGCCCATTGTGGGTGATGCCATCCCCAGGCTTGTAGTCTTTGGTTTTATAAGAAAGCAAGCTGAGCAACCCAGGGTAAGCAAGCCAGTAAGTAATATCAATTCATGGCCTCTGAATCAGCTCTTGCTTCAATAGCTGCTTGATTTCCAGACCTGACTTCCTTTAGTGACGAACAGCAATGTGGAAGTGTAAGCAGATTAAACCCTTTCCTCTCCAAGTCGCTTTGTGGTCACTATGTTTTGTGCAGGAATACAAGCTCTGAGTGACCACTGCCCTAGCACATCTGGCAGACAGGTCATATTATAGGTTAAGGGTTTTGAGACTGGGTTGGTGTCCAGGTTAGTCTTTCCATAGCCTGCAGACTACCTTCCTACCACAAAGAGATTAGAACATAGAGGTGAAGGTTCAGGTAGTGACCAGCTTGAAATCTTCACATTCAGTGAGGTCAGTAGATATTGTCCTTGGCATTGTGGTCCAGCTGTCAGTTTTTGAAAAGAAATCTGTCCTATTATCAGTCTGGGTTGGTTATGGATGACCTTTGGATACCTTAACACAACCAATCAACCAAATGTACCTGAATCCCACCACTGTCAAATTTTGCCTGGCTACAGATGGCAATTTCAGACTCCTTACCCCCACTACTAGGAGTCCTCATTAGTGTCACCATTATTGATTCTAGGAAGTTTTCACTGCATTAGATGTCCACACCACTCTCCAAATGCTTCTCAATTCCAACTCTCCTTTCCTGAACTTTGTTCCTTAGTCCATTACCACTGCCAATACATCCGGCTCCTTTCTACACATGCCTTCTATCCCTGAAAAATATTTCCCTTTTTAGGAAGATCCAAATGTCATCCTACAGTCTGCCTCTTTACCTAACCTCTCAGGATCTATAGACCCATGTTTGTTTATAATTTTATTCTCATTTACTATCCACTTATAAGTGAATACATACTATTTTCATCTTTATGAATCTGGGTTACCTCATTCAAATTGAGTTTTTTCTATCTCCACCCATTTGCTTGTAAATTTAATGATACCATTTTTTAAAAGCTGATCAATACTCCATTGTGTAAATGTACTGCTGTTTTTAAAATTCATTTCCATCTTAAGTTGAGTGAAATTGGTTACTTCCAGTTTCTTGCTATTATGAAGAGAGGTGTAATGAAAATACTCGAACAAGTGTCCTTGTGGTAGGAATGAGAGTACATTTTGGTATACAGCTGAGCTGAAAATGATATAGTTGGGTCTTCAGATAGAAAAATTCCAGTTATCTGAGAAATTATCATATTGATTTTCATAGTAACTGTACTGGCTAGTTTTGTGTCAACTTGACACAGCTGGAGTTATCACAGAGAAAGGAGCTTCAGTTGAGGAAATGCCTCCATGAGATCCAACTGTAAGGCATTTTCTCAATTAGTGATCAAGGGGGAAAGGACCCTTGTGGGTGGGACCATCTCTGGGCTGGTAGTCTTGGTTCTATAAGAAAGCAGGCTGAGCAAGCCAGGTGAGGCAAGCCAGTAAAGAACATCCCTCCATGGCTTCTGTATCAGCTCCTGCTCCCTGACATGTTTGAGTTCCAGTCCTGACTTCCTTTGGTGATGAACAGCAGCATGGAAGTGTAAGCCAAATAAACCCTTTCCTCCCCAACTTGCTTCTTGTTCATGATGTTTGTGCAGGAATAGAAACCCTGACTAAGACAGTAACTATACAAGTTTGCACTCCCACCAGCAATGGGAGTTCAAAAGACACTGTCAATCAGACAAAGCAGCAGCCTACAGAATGAGTGAAGATTTTTACTAATCCACATCTGACAGAGGGCTAATATAAAAAATATATGAAGAATTGAAGTGGATATCAAAAAACAAAACAAAACAAAGCAAAATAAAACAAACAAAACCCAAGTAATCCAGTGGGGCAAAAACAGGCAAGATATAAACAGAGAATTCGAAATAGGAGAATATTACTTGGCTGAAAAACATTTGAAGAATGTTCAATATCCTGAACCATCAGGGAAATGTAAATCAAAAGTACTTTGTGATTCCATTTTCTACCCATCAAAATGGCTACAATCAATAACAACTTTACATTGAGTTGTAATAAGTATCTCAAAATAACCTACTATGTATAAGAAGATGTACAAATGTTTACAAATGCTATAGTATTTTACTTATCACTTGAGACTACATAGCTTCTAGTATCTACTATGCTTCCTACTGGTGCCATTTAGGTGCTGAAAGATAAGTCCAATTCTTCATGACTTAGGTAGAAAGTCAAAACAATTATCACTGCTTTTCTTTTTTTCTACCTTAGATCTCCTTTCTCTATATTCAGCTTCAACATCAATGGTATGCCTGGGAGTATACTCACTCTTTAATTGTTTTATAGGAAACCTCTTCTAAGTCAGTTATAATTTCAAGGCCATATTGTATAGATTTCGTTGCTCTTAATTTTAAAATTTTAATTATAATACACATCCACCATTTTCTCCTTCCCTTTCCTTCCTCAGTTTATCCCATATATTTTCCTCCAACCTCTTCTATGTCTCCTTCTTTATTTCCTCTCAAATTCATGACTTGTATTTTCTTTTATTACTACTGTTTTACACACACACACACACACACACACACACACACAAATCGAACCATTGACATTGATTTAGTGTTACTTCTATGCATATAATATTATGAACATCTGGTGTAGAATAAACAATTAGGAATCTTATTCTCTCTAATTCTCTACTTGTCATCAGTCAGTTGTCTCAATATCTTTTTCTAGGCATAGGTCCCTTGAGATTTCCCATGTCCATGTTAGCATGTCTATTGTTTTTGACATTATTCTGATCATACTGACACAGCCATCTTGTTGCTATATTATGGGGGCATGTTCACTGATATATATATATATATATATATATATATATATATATATATATATATGGGAGATAAAGTCATACAGCAATTTCTAGTCCAATAGGTCTTTCAGGCTTTCCAATCCTCTTCTGAGATGTTTCCTGAATTTTATGTGTAGGAATTGGGTTGTTGATGTAATCATTGGTGCTAGAAACCCACATTCATTCTCTATATTTTGAGAAGATGTCTTTTTTATTACTATTATTATTTCTGTTAGGGTCAAAATATACTGCAAAGAAAAGTTTCACAGAGGACAGATGGGAACTACACTTATTTGTGTGTACAGAGATATGTTTTAGAATGTAATAAGGAATTACGCTTGTCTAATAAAGTGTTGATAGTAGGATCTCCTCTAAGTTACATGATCTCACTAGCCCTGAGTAGGTGGATAGCTTACTAGGACTAGACATCATTTCCTCCCTGTTTTGTGTGATTAAGTGTAATTAGAGAGCTATTAGTTACTGCCAAGATATAAATGCCACTACTATATATTTAGGGATATCTTGCAGGGGTTAGCATTGTTCCTTGTAGGCATCATAGTTAGATCTGATAAATTCTTTCCATAGTTTGTCCCTTTCATAACACACCTTCTGCTACTATGAAAATTACATCTCATTCTCAGAGAGAGGGTTTTCATGTCAGATTCAACCTAGCTGTAAACTTCCAAGACCTATGCCCACAGTACCTGATGTTTTTAGCAATAATGACTTAGCCATAATACTTTATTTCTAAATCTAATCAATATTTTCTGACAATAAAATTTTTGTAGCCACTATACAAATCATTTTTGTCATCATACTTTGGAGACTATCACCCATATGATTTTGCTTTTTGCTATTCTTACTTGTTTGTTTGTTTGTTTGTTTTTCAATACAGGAGGTTAAATACTTTTCTTAATGAATATTTTAAGTTTATTCTATAATAACTTTATACATGTGTACATGTGTACAATATATGGTGGTCACATCCATTCCCCAAATTCCTTTCCTAACCCTAGGGACACTTATACATTCCTGTCACACCTTCATGGCTTCTTTATTATTTTATAACTTATGAAGTTCATTCACTAGTGCCAATATATATATAAATATAAGAAAATATACTGTAAAATTAACAATCAGCAGGTATATACCTAAAAAAAGTTGACTGCCTCACATACAAAAGACATCAATGCGCAAAGAAGTGTGTCTGTCCCCTAGGAACTGAAAGGCACATTGTGCCAGGAGCCATAAACTCTAACCTCACAAAACCTATGACACATGCCTCTCAAGACAGATAGGCCAAGTCAACTTCTTGATTCTCTGCAGATATCAGGAATGAATGTTTTCCCCATAAAACAGCCCTACAATTCAACCAGAAAGTGGATGGTTACCCTATAAAGGCCATTCCTGTGGTGCATTAAGGGGTTCATATTGCCTGGAAGGTCATACTTGTAGAATACAGAGTCTACCACTGAGTAAAACTATTAATGACTTTTCTCTTCCATGAGTTTTAACAACCCCTTCCAACACTGTAAAAGTAATCCAAGAGAGAAGTTGCCTTGTCAGTTCTAGCTTGATTTCTCAGTGTCCTTCAAACTGTGTTTGGCAAGAATTTGAGGAATGAGTTAAAGACTGAATTCTCACTTGTAACACTAATCAGATTACCAAAATTTATAAACTACAACATAATTTTTATAAAGAAAAATAAAAAGGTAGCCACATAGTCTATTTGTCTTTGTATTAGATAATTTTATTGTACTTTTTTATACATCCAGGATGTTATAAATTCAATAATGTCTTTCTTTATATCTGCAGATTTTCCTAGCTTTTTTCTCAGCTGAGCAATACTGCCATTGAAAGAAATATTTGTTCCAATTTTCTTGATTCAAAGTCATAAAATTTGAGTTTGGGAGTCTAAACAACCTTTGTTTGATTGTATGTTTCTGTATTTCTTTTAAAAGAAATCACTTAGAACAACTGCTGAGATATAGATTTCTAGAACTCACTATCTAGTGATTGGGTTGTCTTTATGTCTAATAAGAGATGAGGCTTGTCTAGGTAGAGAATAGCTCTTCTAGTATTTGACCTAAAACATCAAGCATTAACTCAGAGATTCTAGATTGTAGGACACAGAGGCTTATAGCCCCATGCCCTGATAAACAGATTTAAAACTTTTAAGTTTTAGAAGCTAGACACTTTCAGCTATAGATTCTTCAGGTTGTGTTTTTTTCTGTTTGTTTTGATCTTCATTATCCTGGACTTAATCACAGCTAGCATCATCTAGAGTATGTGCTCAGTGGTAGATAGACTAACAGATAATTACCTACCCTTGGGTGTTGGGACACATTGTTTCTAATGGGGGCCCTTGCTATACCACTTAGGACTCAAGTAATAAGAACTTCACATTTTAGAGCAAATAATGTGCTGTGACTTGGCCTAGGCTCTTTTTTTTAAAAGATATTTTCTTTATATACATTTCAAATGCAATCCCGAAAGTTCCCTATACCCTCCCTCTACCCTGCTCCCCTACCCACCCACTCCCACTTCTTGGCTCTGGAATTCCCCTGTACTGGGGCATATAAAGTTTGCAATACCAAGGGACCTCTCTTCCCTGTGATGGCAAACTAGTTGGCCTAGGCTCTTATTACTTGTTTGCTTCCTAGAAAAAGTTGACTGAGATCAGGAACTTGCCTTTTCTTTTTTGTTTTTGTTTTTGTTTTTTCCCTCTTGGTAACCTTCTTCTTCCTCTCCAGACCAACTGTTACATGTTCTACTACTTCTAGATCTTTTTTCTATTCAGAATCTGAAGCTACTCTGCTCATTTTTGTAAGACCATCATGTGTCAATTCAGTCTTCTTTACCTATTACTATTTCATCCCAGTCCACTACTGGTATTATAAGCTGTCAGAAAAGATCATTCCATCACTCAGGAAAAGTCTTAGATTGGGCCTAATGTCACAACAGCATTAGGGGCAGCACAGAAGGTTATTGCCTGGCTGACTCCTAAACTAAGCCACACAGGTTTATTAAACAGTCAGTAAAGGGACATGGAGTAGTTATGGACTGTGAATGCAGGATTGAAATTTGTACCAGTTTACCATGATTTTCAGTTAAATAATCACAGGCCTTAAATAAGGCTGAAGCACAAACTCCATGGTACTCCACACAGACATTTTCTAAAACTCTGGAAAATATGACTGTTTCCACCAAATCCAAGGACAGATTTCTGAAGGTTTCCTGGGTTGTATAGACTAGGAAGTTCATCTTGGATGCAGGTATCAGTCATCTGGAGAGGTTGTAACAATAGCTAAGCCTTCTCGAGCAAGAATCCAAGACTGCAACTTATTTGGAAGAATTAAGTGAGTTTGTACATGAAGACACTATCAACAGGATAACATTGTAAATGGTACCTCAACAGAGTATTTCTTTCACAATAGTAACTGTGATTACCAACCTGACAAATATCCCTAGAGTGGGTTTGGTCCCTCTGTCGTCTCCGTCTCAGAACCTAGGGTTTTAGGAACCTGAATTTCTTAATATTATCTAAAGAAATATCATAATGAATATTCTTTTAGTTTCCATTCTACTGCTGATAGAGATACCTTGACCAAAAGCCTGTTGCAGGATTTTCCCTGTCCAATTACATTAGAGAAGCAGGAAGCCTGTGATTGGACAGGGAAATGGGAGGCAGAGCTAAGAGTGGTAGAGACAGAGAACAAGGAGAGGGAGAAGGAGAAGGCAAAATGGACACAGATGTGAACCAGTATGGCTTTAGCCAACCACAGGTAGTTATGAGATCATAAGGTTAAAATAATTGGGATAAAGCTTTTATAATTATCAATTGGTTCCAAAATTATTTTTTTGGAATCTTGTAAATTGTGATTTTTATTGATACATAAATCTTATTGGCTAATTTTAAGCTTTATGAGTTTTGATTCTATAAAGTACTTCGCCGACCATGGGGTGGGCAGTCATTTCGTGGCAGTGAGAGGAAATTGGGAACTCCACCCTACCAGAGAGTTGGCAGGTAGAGACAGAGCCAACAGGGCTGAGAATTGCTGACCCATGTGCGGAAATGTGCTGGTACCTTTGAAAATATTTCCAACAACAAAAACCAGCTTGGGGGAAATTTTATTTACTTTTTAATTCAAATTTTAAAATTCAAGGTCACAGCCTATCATTAATGGAATTCTAGACAGAAACTAAATCTAGGAACTTGAAGGTTGCCCTGCTTGCTATTCTATATAGGATAACCTTTGAACAACAAACTTGCCTTATAGGTAAGAAGTGTAGCAGGAATGTTGAGGAATGTTACCTATACAGTTCAGAAAAATCTCCTTTGAGAATGGTACCTCAGAATAGAATAGGACCTCCCACATAAATTAACAATCAAGACAATCCAGCATTGTTGTGCCTACAGGCCAGTGTGATTGAGGTAATTTCTCAACAGAGATTTTGTTTCCAGATTATTTCTTTCTTTCTTTTTTTTAAATTTTATTTATTATGTATTTTCCTCAATGACATTTCCAATGCTATCCCAAAAGTCCCCCATACCTCCCCCCCACTTTCCTACCCACCCATTCTCATTTTTTTTTTTTTTTTTTTTTTTGGCTCTGGCATTCCCCTGTACTGGGGCATATAAAGTCTGTGTGTCCGATGGGCCTCTCTTTCCAGTGATGGCCGACTAGGCCATCTTTTGATACATATGTAGCTAGAGTCAAGAGCTCCGGGGTACTGGTTAGTTCATAATGTTGTTGCACCTACAGGGTTGCAGATCTCTTTAGCTCCTTGGATACTTTCTCTAGCTTCTCCATTGGGGGCCCTGTGATCCATCCAATAGCTGACTGTGAGCATCCACTTATGTGTTTGCTAGGCTGGTGTGATGGCTCAGTGGGTAAGAGTACCCGACTGCTCTTACAAAGGTCCAGTGTTCAAGTCCCAGCAACCACATGGTGGCTAACAACCATCCGTAATGAGATCTGACGCCTTCTTCTGGTGTGTCTGAAGACAGCTACAGTGTACTTCCAGATTATTTCTATGTCATGTCAACTTGACAATTAGCTTTAACTAGGAATAATATAAAAATAAATATTTTTTTTTACAAATGCATAACCAAAATTTCCCCTAACATAAAAGTAGAAATAATGCAAACAGAAGCAGCAGTATACTCTTGCAAGTTGACTAGTTATAGAAAGCTGAACATATGTCTTTAGATCAAGTGCTCATAAAGGTGGCAGTAGGTTCTTTAACACTGCTTATTTTAACTTGACTTTGTATGTAATATGGCTAGTCTTCCATTCTATTGTCAAGTGGTTATTTCTGTTTTCTTTGGACATTCAAAAGTGTCATGAGATTTTTTTTTTCTGGAAGCTGTCTTGTGAGAGGATGCTCTGCTGAAGCATTTGCTTGAAAGGGCATGCGGTTTTTTGAAAGAGAATTGACTGTGAGACTCTCTTACCTTTTTATGATGTGCAACACTGTGCTTCACTGGCCATGCAACTGCTTTGCTTCTTTGCTGGTCTTTTCAGATCTTCACTAGCTATCCAATGCTTCGCTGGTCATCACCTCATAGAGAAAAATGAACAAAGAACTTGTCAGGGTATTCCAGCTGCTTCTTGCCACTTCTGCGGACTCATGTTGATTTGGAGGAGCCTTGGCATTTCCACTGGATTGACCATATGTTTTTTATTTTTATTTGGTGTTTGCTATTGGACTGAACTGTTGGTTTCCTGATACTAAAGATTTCAATCACCCCCCCCCCCCAAAGAACTACTTCTAAACAGGACCACAACCATCTCTGTCCTAATAATGATCTTTCTCCTCTATCTTTGGTCAGTGGGCTAGAATGGAGGCTGAAAAATAAAGAACACTACTTAAAGTAGGTTTAAAAAAAACAAACAACAACAACAACAACAACAACAAAACTAAGCCTACACTGTTGAATACAAACTGATTTGTTACTAAAGTCTTTCATGAAGCTTTCATACCTATGCATGGCTTTATTTAAATACTTGATTCCATAATTCAATTCCATTCATATTGAGCACAATGATCAGACCTACTAAATTCCCATCAACACATTTAAGCTTGCTGACAGAGATTGGAATTTAGACACTAAATATGGCATGTTACTGAAGGAAGATAAAATATTGTAACTTGTGAGTTGTTGAAGAGCCCACTGCCCCGGTCTGGGACTGAGAACAAAGCAGAACAAGCCCCCAGGCAGGCCAAGGCAGGGCTGTTGATAAGGCATTCCTAAGAACATCTTGGCCGTAAAGATGAAAAGGTATTCAAGGACAAATGGGGCTACATTATCTAAGTTCACACCATCTGGCCGGAACCTCCTTTCTGTTACCCCTTGGCACCAAGTAAAGTCATATACATCAACTGGTTGTTATGTGAACAAAGATAAGCCCCCAGCCCACAGGAACAAAGTCCTGATGCACTGTGTCCTTTCTGTTAATGTTTGAATAAGCCAATAGTGTGTCGCTATGCTGAATTCCACACCCCTAAGCCCCTTACCCCATAAAAGCCCCTGGCTTTTGAGCCTCAGGGCCGACATCCATTATCTCCTGTGTGGGTGGGATGCATGTCGGCCAGGAGCTCCGTAATTAAACGTCCTCATGTAATTACAGCGAGTGGGTCCTCTTGTTTCTTTGGGTGCTCTCACACTCCCGAGACTAGAAAAGGGGTCCCCTAAAGGGGATCTTACATTACAATCTAGTAGGAACTCTACCCACAATTACTCATCGACTTTTAGATCTTTTGTCATGTTTGTGAGATGTAAATTCTATGTAAAATACAGTGTTAATTCTTGTTAATGTAGGTATAAACTTCATATGTAAAATAATGTAGACTTCTACAAAATATGAGTTATTTCACAGATGCATGTATTCTTATAGTAAGAATTCAATGGTGGTTTGTAGTTTGTGCTGCTATTTGTTTTTCAATGATGATTTTATTTACTTTTAAAATACAGTGTTTTCTTTGTTCTTCAGAATTTACCTTGCCGGGAAGTAGTGGCACATGACTTTAATCCCAGCACTTGGGAGGCAGAGGCAGGTGGATTTCTGAGTTCGAGGCCAGCCTGGTCTACAGAGTGAGTTCTAGGACAGCCAGGGCTACTCAGAGAAACCCTGTCTCAAAAAAAAAAAAAAAAATTACCTACAGTTACTGGTGGAGAAGATACACACTTAGAATTTTGTAACACTAAATTTTCTTAGCCTTCATAGCAACAGGGTAGTACAGTTATTATATGCCTCTTTCAGATTATTAACTGAGCCACGGGGATCTGTGGTAAACTGTTAAAAGCATTTCCAATACTAGTAGAGACAGAATTCTCAATTGCCTTCTGGCTCTAGAGTCTGCAGTTACAACTTTTATGGTGTATTGCCTGTGATTAAGTAATGCTACCACAAATGAGATCTGTGCCAATAGGAAGGAATAATAGCAGACAGTAAAGTTTAAACTAGGTGTTCTCACTCTAACATCTGTAATTTTATATACATAGAGATCAGAATATATTTTTATAGTTAAATTCAGTTCATCATTAGAAATAAGGATATTCCAGCCACTTTATTTAACATTAGATTATTTCATTTAATGTTATTTCTTCATTTAATATTTTTAAATTATACATTAGTATTTTGAATGTTACTGTTTTACACGTAAGTACATTACATTAAAATGATGTTAGCAATTAATACAAAGTAATAAAACAATATTTAGGACCATATGTAAACAGAGCTATTGACTTACTATATAGGCAAAAATCCAGTTTTAAATTCCTCATCGTTAGGATTGGCATTTAAAAGGGTTCATGGCCACAAATCAACATGCAAAACTTCTTGTTAAACTTGCAAGAAAACTCCTTTTACTCGAATTGATCAAAACCACTTTGCTGTAATTTAAGCTCCATGTAGTCAAGAGACCTTATTCATCCCAGTGATTTCTCTACTTATCCAACAATCACTTACTGAGTCCTTGCCATTTACTCTCTTATTTAGTCATCCACACACATTCTGAGAGTGCCTCGAATATCCCAAGGATCCGTCAGCACACTATGGATCTGAGATGAACAAAAGAGGGAAGGACTCTGAAGCCTTGGCACTTGCAGAGCAGTCAGAGGTTTCAGGGAGATAGCTGGTAAATAAATATCACCTGAATGAGCAAGGTAATTTCAGAAAATAATAGTTACTGCAAACTCAATCAAACAGGATTGTGAAATGAAAGTCGTGGCTGCAGCAATTTGTAAGGAAGTCCTTTAAAGAAACCGTTTGACGGAGAACACAAATGCAAGAAAAGGAGCCAGGCACGTTCAGATCATTGCAGGGTACAGTAATTTACCCTGTCAAACACTGTGGGGATAAAGTCTCATTATTATCCTTTGATCTTTTTTATCCTGTGCTTCTTCGTCAACTTTTCCTGCAGTTTCCTAACAGGGTTTTCAGGCTTCTAACTTAACACAGTTCTCCTGAAAGGCTTATCATATTGAAGCACAACTTCAGCCATTTCGCTCATTCATTGTAATGTTCTCCTTGCATTCTCTCAGGCTAGACTAGCATGCACACACTCAAAATTGTGCCATTATAACTTTTTCTGTTCTCATGGCAATTCTCCAGCTAGAGGTTTCAGTATTTCCTTTCATATACACTAATCTAAGCCTCATTGATTTATTCAGCTATTCTCCTTTTCCAATTAATTTATGTATTCACTTTACATCCCTATACCATTCAACCTCTCCTCCCAGCACGCTCCTTACACAGCTCCTACCTCCATTTCTCTCTCCTCTTCTCCTGGGGGAAGGGGAGCACCCCCCAACCCACAACCTGCCACATCAAATCACTTCCGGACTATGTTACCTTGTATCTGAGATTTTGTTGAGGTGAACCCTAAAATATCTGAAAACTTACATTGACAAACATTCTAGAATGTCCATATTTCTTATTCTACCCATTTCTGAATTCTCAAATTTATAATGCTATTCTCTCTAAGGTTGTCCGTAATTAGTAAATTATTTGACATCCTCTCCTGCAGTTTCGATGTCTGGAAAGCAATTAGAACTAGAAAAGTAATGGATTCAGGGGCACTTGCCAAGTTTCCTTCCCGTTCCGCACCTCCTTCATAACAATTGGAGGGTTCTTCTACTTATGAATAATGCATGACCTAGGTTAGAGTCCTCAGAATCACTCTCCTGGGTCTCCCTTTGAAGCTAAAGTCAAGGTATAGTACCATTATTTTACAAGTCAACTGAAGTATATGATTTGAAATAAATGAGTACTGGTTTCTAGGAAACTTGTTTTCTTATTGCTAATTTGAAAGCCTTCAACAGTGGTAAGACTCATTTCAAGTTTAGCAAAATACATAATATTTTACATCTTTGCTTATTGATGTTACATGTTGACACTTCAAAAAAAAATAATATCTCTATTCTCACAATTGATGCATCCTATCTTTATGTGCACATATTGACATTAAGAATGTATACAAAATTTTTGTGCCTTCCTAGTCTCTTTTAATTAGAATTGATTCTGAGTGAAATATGATTCTTTTGCCCCATGTGAAACTGCCTTGAACTCACTTCACTTACAGGGTTTCTGCAGCTTCGTTGCCTGGCAACCATGTTCTGATTGCTACTTTGCCTTTGCATTGGGAAAGAGTCTACTGTACCACAAGATCACTTTACATTTTTAATGCACAGACAATTTTTTACACTTTTTTAAAGGAAGTTGTTCTTTTAGTTCTGTATTCTGAATGATTTTGTTCTGTAAGAAATATGCAATCTATATGTTATAATGATATTTTCTGCCCTATTACCTTCAGAACTTTTCATTTAAATCAATCTTTGCCTCTCAGTTGAGCCAAAATGTAGTTGTTTTCTCATTGAACAACAAAAAAATATCAACTGCATTATTTTCAGAAGTATGGAAACCATAACATAATTAACTCAGGAAAAATCTACCACTTTACAGTTATTATTTATGTGACTAAAGATATAGAAATTACTAAAATAGACAGCAAGTTCTATGAAATGTAAAAATCATTTCCAGTCTAGCAATGACAGATATATATTTATGAACAACATATGAGGTTAGTATCAACAAATTATAAGCAAAACAGATCCATGTTATGGAATCTAACACATGTTCCTTTATTGTACTTTCAAATTCAAACAACAAAACATATTAGTGTAATAATAGAAATCTTTTGAGAGAGTGTTAAGCTTAATCATTTCTAGTTTCACCATATCACCATCAATATTCTAGCTAGATCTAAAAGTCTAGCAGTGAGTGGCAAAGTTGAAGGCATGTAAGTAATTGCCTCTTTCCACAAGTGGCTAAGAAAACTTCAAGAAAAGTACTTAATTTACATAATTATTTGGGGTAACTATTGACAAGATTGATAAGTAGTTGCAAGTGAGTGAAAGGAATTAAAGGGAGAAGGGCTGAACTGAAAAGACAAGATAGGAAGGTTAGATTATTTAAACTCACATTTATAGGTAAGAAGAAAGTTAATAATAAAGAACAGAGCTGTCCATTCGAGTGAACCACTGAATTAATAGGAGGATAAAAATCAAAATCACTATAACAAAATTATTAGTGAAACCACTAAATTATTTTTAAATATTAATAATCAAAGAAAACATTAACAGTACATTAAAGGTAACATAGCCAGTTGCTAAATTTTGGATGAATGATGCCTTGTAAGTCTACATGGTGGTGGTACAATTGAAAGTATATCAATAGGGATCTCTCAAGGACATGGACTTAAACACACACACACACACACACACACACACACACACACACACACAGAGTTAGTTGTGCATGTTAACAAAAATGATTCATAGTGAGTGGTATAATTTATAATTGGAGTGATTAGTGGGGATGAAAAATATTATGAAAATAGCGAATACCAAGAATGATAAAAACTCAATGTTCAGATCCTATCATGAGCAATCACTTAGAACAAATTCTTAATCAGCTTAGGGGGCTATAAGGAAAGTTGTATCCTTGAAGTTAAATAGAACTTTTATTTAAACTAACAAACAGGTTTTATGAAGAGATTTTGACTCTAATAAGATTGTAGATAAGCAAATATGGCCCATTGTGTCTATACAATTTCAAAAGCAGGAGAGGAACTAAAGAATAAAGGACACATATCCTTTCTGTCAAATATCTATAAGATAGTGAGCCATATAAAGTTCTATTTATCTTGGCTAAGATTGGAATATAGTGGAATCAGAGAAAGATTTTTTTTTAATGCTGCCAGACAAGATCGAGTGTCATGTACTCATATACATTTATTTTGTCTACATAAATATCATATGTAGATGTACACACACATATATAGTCACAAACACATGCATGTAATCAAAGAATATTGCCAACAAAATTTATACATTGCATGGTTAAAATTATGTATTTATATTAAAAAGTAAATAGTAGCAAATTTCTTTTTCTTTTATTTTTTTGCAGTAAATGTTCTTCCAATGAGTCATCTCTCAAAATAGAACCTATTAGACCAAAATTTCCCACAGCATGTATAAAACCTGTTATCCCTGGAAAATCACAACTGTATGTGTCATAGGTCTGAATTGACATTCTACAAATCAAATTAAAGTGTGTATATGATTTTGTTAAATTTTGCTTTTAAATGACAGTCTAAGAATGAGCACAAATAACAGAACATTGAAAAAAAAGTAGAGAATTCAAAACAATACAAACATTTACAAAGTTACCTGATGAGTTCTGCCCACACACCTATCTCATTTTACTGAACAAAAACTGAATCAATGTTCTTTAAATTCTTGTGTTTGAAAGAAAGAAGACCATTCTATAAAAGAATTGTGTACTCCTTAATTAAATTATAAATTTCCATGTTCATTCTTTCTATGACTCATTGGCCTTTATCTCCCTGCTTCTCTCATTTAAATTGAATTCACGTAAGCTTTCCTAAAAACTCATACTGGTAATTCATTTGTAAGAACATGCTTCATAAAAGGGTTTTGTGAATGTCTTCATATCACCTGAAACATAAAGTAATGCAAGGATTTAAAAAAAAAATTAGAAGAAGTGTCAGTTTCAATAACGACTTTTTATTCGTGGACTAGAGTGAAAACTTATTTTTATTTCAGGGATGTTATAGAGTTGGCACTTTGTTAAAACTTTTAAGGACTATTGAATTGTCTGTGCTAAAATTTTGAATAAAGAAGGATAGGCCAGAAGGATCACGATGCTCTCAAGTGTGGATTAGAAAACTCCAGGGCATGATGCCACTGAAATTTCACTGTGGCTTTATTTTTGACTAGAATTTTTACTCCAGGAATTTGTTACTAAGTCTACAAGGTAAGATAATATATTTATTATTTTCTTGAATTGATTCATGGTTTTAAGTCAGCTAGATAATAATTTATGTGCCTGAGTATTAGCGTTGCCTCACGGAAGAACAGAATTTTCCTAATGAGTAATTAGAGGCATGGCTTTGGAAGAAATGAATAGAAAAGATTTTGTGTTCTGGAGCAGGTACGTGAAAAGGAACAGGGTTCAGGAGATACAGGTAGAGCTTCATGCTGGAATCTGAGGGATGACAGGGCCAGGTCTTCTCTCTGAATGAAGCTTTATACATTTCACCAATTTGATCTAAAAAAGCAGCACGTCCAGTAGGTGAGAAAAATGTCTCAGATAACGATCATATCTGAGTTGTGAAGTTCCATGGGGGATGAAAACTTTCAGCTCAGCACTTCTTTATGAGTTGGTATTGTATATATTTTTGGGGAGAATGTTCCTACTTTTTATTACTGGTAACTATTTTCAGCAGTCTTTATATGATTCCCTACATTAAGATCCTAACAGTAACTTTGTGCCTTTTAGTTAACATGTGTTATCAAGTGGGTTGTGTCCCTGCCTTCACCGGAAGATGGTTCCTCTCATGGCACTGGAGTGAATAGAGAGCAGGTTCTGAAGAGTGTCCTGGTATGAGGCTCAGTTAACTTAGTAGAACTGAGTTGGGAACTGAGTGAAGCAAACAACATTTATGCAGTTCAGTTATTTATATTCTTGCAGCCTGAATCATCAAAACTTACCCAATGACAGATGCTGAACATGGAACAAGTTAATGGAGATATTAAATTATATATATATGTGTGTGTGTGTATATATATATGAGAAGACTTAAATTGTCTTAGTTGGTTAAAATCCTTCTTTGACTAATAGAGACATGCTTACATATGACGACACTCAGGTTTTTGTGGACACAAAAAGAACTTATTTAGAACTTAGACAAAGGAGAGCTTTCATTGCATATCAACAAAGTAAGACTCTATATAAAAGATATCATAGAAAAATTACATTTTAACCCTCAAGAAACTCGAGGACCCAGGAAATTGGGAAGGCTGGTGGGGCAGGGATGGGAGGTGGGGGGGGGTATGGGAGGTGGGGACATCCTCTTGGAGAAGGAGCAGTGCAGGAGGAGGTATGGGATGAGGAACTGTCTGATGGCAGACTGGGAGGGGGATAAAGACTGGACTGAAAAAAAAAAGATTAAAGAATAAAAAAAAGTAAGGAAGAATGAAAGCTACATTTTACAATCCAGAATTTTTGAGAGGAACTAACGTGGCAACTTAAGTGTTCTATGGAAAGTTGGTTGAGTGGTGTTTTGCTGAGGCACACATATAAAGAAATGTTTCATTAAAGTGGACAAACGTGTTAAAGGTTAAATAAGACTCATGAAGGAAAGCTTTGATGAAACAGACACAGAAGAGAGGATGTTCTGCTAAAGCAAGCATGTGAAAGGACACCTGATGAAGGAGTCTTTGCTAACAACATACATCTACTGGTCTGCCTTACATTGTGAAGTTGAGCTGTATTTGTTAGGACTACATGAAGAGAAATGTACCCCAAAACTTCTGGTGGTGTAGTGCAGTTTATTGCAGCTTCCTTGGACTCAGGCTGATTAAATATTCATTCTGTGGCAAGGCATATAGAGGAGATGTGATGTTTGCACTGTGTAAATAGGACTCTACTCCATGGATTGATGGAGACAGAGCTTGGCTTGCTGGAACAGCTAGTTGTGCAGTACTTACGGGTCTTGCATCTTAGCTAATCTTCACTTCCCTGAGAGAGGCATAGTCAAGAATTTCTCCTGATGTTCCTGCTGGTCCCTCCTGCTGACTTGAGCCTAGGCTGAGGCCTGGCTGTCTCTGGTAGGTCTAGGTTGTGTCACCAGCATTGTTAACCCAACTCTACCAAACTGGACTGCTGGTATATTCATGAAGTGTTTGAGGGTGACTTGAGCTGACACTGCTAACCTATGAACTGAACTGCTGATTTCCAGACAACACAGACAAGAGTTGCTCCAAAGAACCTTTCTAAACAGGTTTGAAACCCCAGTGTCCTTTCTTTTCCACTATCTCTGTTGGGTAGTAGGCTATAGGGAGTTTAAAAAATATATCACTAAAATAAGGTTTGAAAAATTAAAGTTAAATGTGGCATCCAACATGGCTTAGGCATTATGGGTAACTCTGCTTCTAATGTGGAGGAAAAGGCAGATTATGTGAGGTTAGAAATGTTACTTAAGGAGATTGGCAAAATGGCAGCTAGTGACTCTGCCTGCTTTACTCCCAAAGGGGTTTTTTGGTTGTGCTTTGTAGTGTGTATATATACCATTTTGAAAACATTTAATTGGAACAAACACTCTTCTTCTACTAAAGAAGATCACAGACAGAGTTAGAGGTGCTTGGGAAAAAAATAGAGCCACTAGAAGGAGAAAACAGTTCAGGCTTGGTGAATGAGAATGGTATGCAGGAAGAAAGCAGGTAGCAAATTAGACTGAAAGGTAAACTTCCACCCAGCCCTGCTACTAGGGGCCTGAAAGAGCAAGTATTGGCACAGGTACAATAGGTTAATGTATAGCCAAGTACACCACCAGAGAATTTGTGGGGCTCCACAGGCACCTTAAGCCTTCCAAGGCTTTGTGCAACATATGCGTGCTAGAAATGGTGGACAGGCTTATAATGAATTTACCTGGAGACCATACAAATATTGGATTTATAGAATTTTAAAGAGGCTGTGGTATTGTGTGGCTTACATTCTTCCTTTGTCAAAGAAATGCTAAATAACTGGGCTATACAGCAGAGGGATAGACCACAAGATTGAAAGGGATTGGTGACAGAGGTTCTTGAAGCTGGTAAACAATTACAATGATTGTCCTGGTGGAGGCACCAAGCCACAAAACTAGCTAGACATAATGTAGCAAGGGGGATGGGCTATATTAAAGAGCAGCTGCTTGGTGAAAGGTGTTAAGCTGATTTACAAATCCAATTTGATGATGGTGTAATTGAACAATGTCTTATTGCAGCTTTAAGAGCTTGTGATTTGGTTGAAAAACTTTGGTGAAAAATCAACCTCATTTGCTAAAATAATCCAGGGTTCTGGAGAAGACTTCACAGAATTCTTACAGAGGTTGAGCTCAGCTGTGAAACCAGACCCTGAAACCAGACAGTCATTCACCAAAATATTGGCATTCGAAAATGCAAATACCGAATATGAAAGAATAATCAAACCATTGAAAGCACATGGCGCTTCTATAGATGAATGGATAAGGAAAACAATGGATATTGGTTATCAGAAATATAATGCCAACATCGTTGCTAGAAATATCAGGAATCAAAGTGTTCAATGTTGTAACTGAGGTGAACTTGCTCATTTCCAAGGAAATAGTAAAGCAAAAGATTAATAACTCAAAATGATAGGTACAATGACTCTAGAGCATATGGTAATCATAGGAAAGAGCAAGCAGGTTCTGGTCACCATGAACCCCAAAGACGTCCAGGGTACTGTAGCCACTGTGGAAAGGGCAAACAATGGACAGCAGACAATTGGTGTAAGAGAGACATAGAGGTGACCTCTTGCTACCAGGAAACGAACCAATGGGCCTGTCAGCTCAAGGCCGTGCAGCAAACCACATGAGCCATGTTCCTTTGGTCAGGCAGCAGGTACCGAACAATCAAGAAAATCAATATTAGGTATTTCTGATCTTATACCTGCTACAGAAGGAAGTGCAGCTTTTGATCTGGCTACAGATCCCTTTCTTACTTTATCCCCAAAAGTCGAATGTTAAAGTTAACCACTGGCATATGTGGTCCCTTACCTTCAGGGACAGTGGGGATAATCTTGTGAAGAAGTGGATCAAATTCTCAAGGGTTTATTGCGCATCCAGGTATAATAGATGGGAGTAGCAAGGAAGAAATAAAAATTATGGCATATGTTAAAAGGGAGATGCAAATTGAGGCAGAAGATAGAATGGCTCAACTGTTGTTTTTTTCCTTACATCAAGGGCGAGGCTGCTCCAATAGAAAGGACGGGTTCTTTTGGGAAAAATGTATATTCTAACGAATAATGGTCAATGGCCAGAGACCCAAATTAATTTTACAAATGAATGGTGTGGACATAGAAGTCTTGGTGGATTTTCACAAAAGTCTTGGAATCCAGATTGACCACTTCAGAAGGTTTATACACTATTTATAGGAAATTGTAAATTATCATGAGGCTATGAATTTGAAGAATACTGTTGAAAAGTATAAAGGAAAGACATGGGAGTGACAGATACTATAATTGCATTATTATCTCTGATTGTTATTTCAGTCTCTGTGAGCCCAGAAAAGGTCTGCTTAGTCGATTCTGTGGGTTTTCTTGTGGTGAGCTCATTTGCTCTGGCTCCTTCAATCCTCCCCCCACCCTTCTGCAGAATTTCTTCACCTCAGACTAATGTTTGGATGTGGGTCTCTGCATCCACTCCTATCAGGTGCTGGATGAATCCTCCTTGATATGACGGTATGCCTCTAGTCTCATCCTAACTTATTATGCTTTCTTCTGAGCTTTCTCAGGTTCTATATTTGAACACTACGCCCCTCATTGGACACCATTTTTATCTGTGGACTTTTCTATCCATGTTCCCAGTTCTGAAATAATAACTCTGAGACTTAATTATATATAACTAAGTGCCAAATTTGTAACATAATCATCCATTTATTTTATCCTATGAATGCCACATGGCTGGTTAACTCTTCTCAGTTAACTCTTCTCATGCATCTGCCTTCTGTGAGTTGCTTTCTTCAAGATCCTGACTCTCTCCCAGCGTTCCTCTCTCCCTACCAGGACAACTACTTCCTATTTGTTTCAGCTCATTACCTGATCAGATTTTTATTGACAGGAGATGCGATTCTCTTTACATAGATATAGAGAGCCTTCTCAATTTTCTTAGTCTTTATTGGTGTCACTCCCCTATTGTTTACAGAGAACAAAATTTGACATTTGACTTCTTTGCTTTCTGATGCTTTAGTCTTTCCCACCCCTCTTATGTGTTCTTCTCTGAGTCTTAGATCTATAAACTATACCGAAGATGCACTAATTAGTTTGATACACACAGTGACTTTTGCAAAATATAAAAAAGGATAATTTAAAGAATTATTAGCCTTTTAAAATATTTATTTGATAACCGATAATCATAAGGACCATTATTGCTAAGAAGTATTTGGAAATAAATTTTCTTTATTAAAACCTATATTGGAGAATAAATGTTTTTAGATCATCAAACATATAGTATAAACAAAAACACTTCTATAATTCTTAATCTTACAAGTACATACATAATATTTTATGTAGAAATATTTTAGTAGAAATATACAGCATGCTTAAGTATAAACTAACAAACTTCCTATTTTGTCTTAGAACTTATATTAATGTTACTTATGAAATATAAAACATATACTAATATGAAGATTACTGTTGTTTTTACAAATCTACTGAAATTTAATTTAAAATTAATAATGAATACCATATAGTAATATTCAAATGAGTAATGTTAATATATTCTGAACAATATCTTGCTGATATGTAATTGCAATAACCAGCTGTTTTAGGGATAATTTAGTTTATAATCCAGCATACCCATACATTTGTTTTTGTGATAACTAAATGGTCTTATTGAAATTTCTACTCAAATATTAGCATAAGATTTTTTGAATAAAAACATTTATCAATAGCATTTCTGGTGACTATGACTAGGTTTATTCAGTGATTTTCATTTTGATAAATCTGTGTGGAATAACAATATCTTTAAGCAAATGATGAGAATTATCTTGTAATAAATATCTTCATTTTAGAGTTAAATAATAAAAAGTGTTTTATGATCCTTTAATAATATGTTCAATTTAATAGTATTTATGCATAGTCTGCTTTTATCAGCAGATTGTGAAATGTGTACTTATCAAGCCTCCACTGTCTCACAAAGCTTTCATTCTAATGTAGAAAAATATTTTTCATCAAAATGTATGTCTTTATGTATATCTTCACTTATGTATGTATATATTCTAATTTTGTAAAAAGTAAAGAATTCCCATCCCATATACAACCATCAAACCCAGACAGTATTGCATATGCCAGCAAGATTTTGCTGAGAGTACCCTGACATAGCTCTCTCTTGTGAGGTTATGTCCATGCCTGGCAATTACAGAAGTGGATGCTCACAGTCATCCATTGGATGGAACACAGGGCCCCCAATGAAGGAGCTAGAGAAAGTACCCAAGGAGCTGAAGGGGTCTGCAACCCTATAGGACGAACAACAATACGAACTAACCAGTACCCCCCAGAGCTGTGTCTCTAGTTGCATATGTAGCAGAGGATGGCCTAGTCGGCCATCAATGGGAGCCCCAGTACAGGGGAATCCCAGCAACAGGAAGCGGGAGTGGGTGGGTTGGGGAGCAGGGCAGGGGGGTAATAAGGGGCTTTGAGGATAGCATTTGTAATGTAAATGAAGAAAATATCTAATAAAAATGCCTTAAAATGTAAAGATTTCTCTCTTCCTGCAATTTTAGCTAAATAAAGACATAGAATATTGCGATACTTATCCTTTTATGCCCACATAAAAATAACTACAGTAGTTTTGTTTACCATACCATATCCTTACAACAAAAAAATATAATAATTATACTACATAAACATAACCATGAGACTAGTCAGGTAAATGTCAGTACAATGTAATTTATCACAGCCACAATACAAAGGTGAATTGGTTACTCGTAAAATAAAATTGAAAAGCATGTATGATGATTTACTAGGCAAGTCTGCAATAGAAAATTAGGCTGTCCTGAAGGCATGGCTCAGCAGTTAAAGCAGTTGTTGCTCTTCCAGAAGATGGCAGTTTGGTTCCTAACACTGATGTTGGACTACTTACAACGGCTTTTAACACTAATTGCTGGGGGTTAGATATATTCTTCCAGTCTCTTTCAGCAGCCAAACACTATAGCACACCCTTGCACAGACACACAAATATACATAAATAAAAGGTAAATATAGAAATCTGTGGAAAGCCGTGCCAGGAGCAATCGCCATTATAAGATGGCGCTGGCCTCCGCTGTGCCTAACTAGTAAACAAGCCTTGTACGCAGGTGCGAGAGTGAACTCACGCCTAGTCACTGCCCATCTCGGGGCGTAGTAATGGGGTGATGGGCGAGCATCGAATCAGGAGCTGACATGCCACATCACGTGCTGAAACGCCATGGCTGAGGGCTATAAAAGCATCCGGGGTCGGGGTCTTCCCTCCTGAAGAAGCAATAAAGCTTGCTGCAGAAGAACCGGTGGTTGCGTCTTTCTTGCTGGTCGAGTGAGACACGACAGAAATCTAATACAAGGACTGGCTAGGTTGTTCCGTGGTCAAATATCCTTTTTACCCATGTTGATGAGGTGAGTTTGACTCCCAGGTTCCACAGGGAACTTGTCCTCTAAATTGCACTTATGTAACCATGGCATTGGTGACATTGGCACAGCACACACACACACACACACACACACACACACACACACTTAAGTAATGTAATTTGAAAATCATGAGCAAAGCCAGATTTCATTCTCCAAAGTGTGTTGCTATAAATAAAAGCTACCTAAAACTATGGAAATGGATTTAGAATCAGACAGGGAGTCAGTAGGTAGACACTGAAGGGATTCTCAATACAATTTTTCGAGAAGTAATTTATTGATTAGCTTGAACACATTAGAGATAGGAAGGTAAATGGAAGAACCCTGGTGATGAGGCCTTTTCACTAAATAGAGAAGTTCTTCAGAAAGCCCAACTCGTCTTAGAGGAAGGCTAATCCTTAAAGAAATATAAAGTTTTGAGTTTAAAAAACAAGTTAGCAGAGCCAGGTGTGGTGGCCCACGCCTTTAATCCCAGCACTTGGGAGGCTGAGGCAGGCAGATTTCTGAGTTTGAGGCTAACCTGGTCTGCAAAGTGAGTTCCAGGACAGCCAGAGCTACACAGAGAAACCCTATCTTGAAAAACAAAACCAAAAAGCAAACAACAGCAACAAAAACAAACAAAGAAAGAATCATGTTAGCAGAAATTGAAGGAAGGAATTCCAGTTCTACACTTCGGCAAATTTTGTGTCATCCCACAATGTGAGTACCAACCAAACCCCCCAAAGCTTCCAGGGAATAAACCACCAGCCAAAGAGAACACGGAGTTTGACTCATGGCTCCAGGTGGATATGTAGCAGAGGATTGTCTTATCTGGCATTAATGAGAGGGTAGTCCCTTGGTCTCCCCTCTCATTACCCAGGGTAGAGGAATTCTAGGGTGCTGAGGCAGGAATGGGTGGGCAGGTGGGGGAGCACCCTCATAGAGGCATGGGAGAAGGGGAGGGATAGAGAGTTTGTGGAGGGCAAACTGGTGAGAGGGAAAACATTTGAAATGTAAATAAATAAAATAACCAATAAAAATATTAGAAAAAGAAAGCAGTGATTCTAGATATTTATGTAAAAAGATTTCTATGCAGTATATCTTTCCCTGATTTTGACAGAAAAGAGTACACACAATCACTCTGGATGGAAAAAGGGACTAATGACAAAATAGGACAATTTGAAAATCCTCAGTGCTTTTGTATGGCAAGTAAATTAAAGTCAGAAATAGAGATTCGAGATATTGCAGGGAAAGCAAACAAACAGACATGTGAGTAGAAAATCAGTTCCTTAAACCACCAAAAGCAAACTGACTAAAGTCCAGTTTCACCTGTGGGATCAAGCAAACTGACTAAAGTCCAGTTTCACCTGTGGGATCATCAGTATTCTTCTTAGGTCTTCCCAACCAAAACTAAAAATCAAAAATAAGTGGTGTTATGATGAGGTGATATTTAATGTTCCTACTAAATAAGGTCTATGTGGAGTATGGAGCCAACACAGTGGAAGTACCAAAGAATGGAGGAAATACTTCAAGAAGAGATCAATATTCAGCTCTGGAGTAATGGAGTAAAACCAGGGAGATAAATAGAGTGTATGTGAAGAAACATTGTCAGGGAAATGAAACCGGGCAAAAAGCATGCTCTGAAAGGGGGCAAATAAATATCCTCAGATCCCCAGCCCCTACACAGCTGGCAAAATCATGCTGTTGTAGATTTGTGCACAACTCATAACTGAAAGATGACTTAGTATGTGGAGAAGGAATCCAGTGGGCTACAGCCATGAGACAATGAAGATAATTTTGAGCTATTCAAATTTTATTCAGGAAATGCTGATGTAATTATCTGATACATTTTTTAAGGCTGAGTATGTTTTAATATTTTATATATGAATGGAACTACACTGAACAAAGGAAAAAAATGTGGCAAAGTAATTGTAATTCAGAAACTAATGTCCTTTAAGAAGAAAGCCTAGTATGCTTTTAGGCAGTTCTATCTCTTAAAAAGAGCAGTATAAGTGTACACTCTCTGTCTTTGTTCATTTTAGAAAACAAAAGCAAAGCTCCAATTGTGAACTCCAACAGCTAAGCAGCTACATGGGGTAACATTAAAGGGAATCAACAGGTTGTATTTATATATTCACTCCTGTATCAGTATGTGCATGTTTGCAGACACATGTATGTGAGTGTCTCTGGATATAACAATTTTTAAAAGGGGGCCATGAGTTTGAGTGAGAGGCATGAGGACAAGGAAAGAATTAGAGGGAAGAAAGGTAGAGGAAGAAGTGATATAAATACCCTAAACATATAAAAAGCCTTAAAATATAAAACTACAAATAAGGAAATAGATACATATATATGCCAATCCAATTAGTAAAAAAGTTATAAACAGCTTAATGGAAAATTTTAATTTGAATCTTATACAATAAAGAAACATATTTAATCAACACAATATACCCCATACATTTGAAAAAATTACTTTTTTGTGTGTGCCAATTTAATAGTACATTTGTGGTGGTTTGAATTAGAATAGCCACCATAGCTTCTTGGGTTTGAATGCTTAGGGAATGGCACTATTTGTGGGAGTAGGTGTAGCCTTGTTAGAATTTTCCAAAGCCCAAACTAGGCCTAGTGGTTCTCACTCTTCTTGTTGCCTGTGGCTCATCCTGATAAAGATCTCTAAGTAACATCTCTAGCATCATTACTTCCTGTGTGCCTCCATTCTTCCTGCCATGATGAGGATGGACTAAACTTCATCACAGCAGTAGAACACTGACAAAGACAACATTTTAAAACAAAAATGCATGTTTTGGTAATGTATTAAAAATATACATTTTAATTCCTTATGAGAATATTTTTGCTACTATTTTGGTTGTTTTTTTAGTATTTTGCTGAGCTTAATTTTGTTGACCTTTGCTGTCCTGATAAATTTACATACACAGGATATTAATTAATGCTTACTAAGGTTGTCATTTTAAGCCTCTGTATATACTGGTAACTGAAATGTCATTACAGACTATTGTTCATCTACTAGTGATCAAAGTTATGCTTTGAAACATTATCTTTTAAATTTATGAGGCTTGCAATGTTTGATCTGGATCTAATGTTGAAGAAATAGATTTAAAAATGTAGAGTTTACGCCTGCTTTCTGAATTTCTCAAAGCACTCTCTTATCTTCTTTTTCTGAGTGTGTGGTTTCCAAGCTCAGACATGGAAGCTTAGGTATCATTAACCTCTTTTCTCTGCACGATTAGTCAGTCATGAATATTTTCAAAACCCAGATGAAATTATCGGAAAAAGAGCAAATAAAAAAATATAAGAAAATAAACACTGGAGTATACAGATTAGATAGCAAGCAAAATAAATTGTTAAATTTAGAGTGCAAATATTTGTGCATTACCTAGTCCATATCTATATAAATATTGCAATAGATTTTTATGTCTTTAGATATTTTATGTAAATATTTTGAGTTTTAAAATATGCATCAACATAAACAAGTCAATAGATAATAGTGAAATTGTAGTATTTTATAAAGGCATTAAACCATCTTAGCTCAATTTTAGAAATTATCATAATATTTAGTTTTGTATTCTTCAAGAAATGAGCTTGGATGCTTTATAATGAAAAATAGGTCAATAGTTTGATAATCACTGTAGAACAAATAAAATTGTTGAAGAAACTTATGAAAATAAACAATATTAAGCAATTAATGTGTAGTGCAGAAATCTAAGACAAATAAATGATCTAATAAAACAAATAGTTAAATATTTATTATTTTCGAGGCATTATGCTAAAGAAGAGAGAGCAGTGTGAAAGGCCATACTTAATGTAGAATTTAATGCAGTTTATTGAAAAGGAGACTGCTCAGCCTATGCATATTATTTAGGGAAGTTTAAATGATAAGTTTAAGCATATGAAGAACTCTTCTATTTTTTGCCATATACAGTGCATTACTACAAATGTTAATTGTAAAGTCAGTAAAAACTATTGATTATTGAGATACTAAAAATCAATACTAAGAATATAATTTTATTAGTTGTGGGCATTTATAAGATGGAATATGCAAGCTTCAATATAATTTTGTAAATGATATTAAAGATACCAGATCCTTTCATGTAACATTATTACAAAATATTTAAAGCACGCCAGTATTTAAAGACTGTAAAATAATTTTAAAAGGAGTTTGAGTGCTAACTATTTTTATTTTTTACTATAATAGGTAATGAAGCATGATATAACGTTGGTTCAACAAATAATAAGTTAAGGCCACAGCATCTGGGGGAGCCATCTTGGTTCCCGGATTCTGCCAAGACTAGTCTGCACAGGTGAGAATGTGGACTACAGAAGCTAACAGCTTCTGGGACAGGCAGAAGCCACAGAACTTCTGAGCAGACCACATTTCGGGCTCCAGACATCCAGGCACCTTCCCTGCCAGAGGAGAGGTGTCCGCCCCTGCCCAGGAGGGCTTTGCCACAACATCTAGGGGAGCCATCTTGGTTCCTGGATTCCCACCGAGACTAGTCTGCACAGATGAGAGTGTGGACTACAGAAGCTAACAGCTTCTGGGACAGGCAGGAGCCACAGAACTTCTGAGGCAGATTGAATTTCAGGCTTGAGACATCCAGACACCTTCCCTGCCTGAAGAGAGGTGTCCACCCCACATAGGAGGGCTTTGCCACAGCACCTGGGTGAGCCATCTTGGTTCCCGGATCCTGCCTTGGTCAAGTCAGCTTAAGCCGAGAGGCTTGAAAGTCACTCATGAGGCAAAGAGCTTCAAGGAAGCTCTCCTCCTGGAGTCTGGCGTTCCCTCTAACCCATACATTAATTTTCCATTCCCGTGTTAGTCTATTGTATGGATCCACGTGCTCTCTTTCAGTATTTTCCTATTATAAGTGCCTTTTAAGATTGAATTCTGACATAGCTAAAGCCTTCCGCCAGTGTTCTAACAGTCCTAGAACGTCCTTGAGCAAGACCATGGGCTTGAAATTCTGTAAGAATGTTGCTAATCAGAATAGCCTCTGGTACTACACTATCACTTTGAATAAAAGCTAAGTCGCTCCCATATACAGGAATTTACAATGGTTTATGAAGTAGATCGGGCTGTGGTTTTAGAGTATTACATTATTCTTGAGATGGTTAGCTAGAACGGAACTCCCTCGTTAGAACCATGGCTTGGATGTGAAAGCCCTTGCCCCAGGAGAGTAAAGACCTCACACATGGCTTCTAAGACTATAGCTGAGTTACACCCATACACACGTATTTACAATGGCCTAAGGGGAAGGTAGACTATATAATAGACTAAAATAGGAACTATGGCAAGGGCACGAAGCCCTTGACCCTGGCTTCTAAGATTAAGCGAATCTTAGGTGGAGTCCTTTTGGATCCCAGTTGTTAACAATGAATTCTATCCCAGGTGGTTCCCGTTAGACCTTCTGTGTTTGCATTCCTCTGTTTTATGTAAGATTCCAGTTACCTCATTTGTACCTTGCAAATATGTCACCCAACTTCCTTATTGTCTTCTGCATAAAAAGTCTGATGCTTGATTTGAAAAACACATTCAGATTCAACACAACCTTTCCTGTGTGCATCTGTCTGTCAAATTCATCCTATGCTTTGCCCACCTGAGACTAGAGACCCATTCCATGCAGACAAAGGGGCCCAGAGGGTCTGCGGCAGTTGGTGCCCAAACAGGGACACCAGAGCAGGTTAGTCTTTCTTTCTTTCTTTTTTCTTTCTCTTCTTTCTTTTCTCAGGCAAAGACAGGATCTCGTCGTGACTGTGCTGCAGAAGGACTGATTCGTAGATCAGTTAAGAGAGGAGTAAGTTTTATCATGGAGCAGTCATAATCGAACGGGAAGAGGTTGTTTCTGTCAGTCTTCAAGCACATGTTATCTGGAAGAGGCCTAAAGGTCTCAGATAAATCTTTACAAGAATTTTATGATTTCGTGCAAAGAATCAGTCCCTGGTTTCCAGAGGAGGGAAGCTTGACATTAGAAGATTGGAAGCAAATAGGTAGGATGCTTCCTCCCTTGGAAGGGACTGATGTATTAATAAAACAATTGTCTGGGGAAAACGTGAATACCTTGTGCCTAGACCTGAACAGACCAATCCATAAGACAAGTTCCCTACAAAATTATATTAAAGCCTGTGTAGATGCCTCACCGGCCGTAATTCAGGGGATAGCTTACGCCGCAGCAAGGAAAGGGAAGAAATTCGGAGCTACTTATGGAATTTCATGTTTCGGTTGGAAAAAACCAGGGCACCTGAGAAGATTGTAAAAATCTCTCAGGAGATAAGAAGAGCATTTCTTTGGGTCCCTTCCAGCGTTGTGACAAACACTGGAGAAGTGAATGTAAATCAAAGTCCCATAAAGATGGGACTCTGCTCACTAGAGAAGCAGGAAAGACAAAGAACTATGGAACTGCATGTTTCGGTTGTGAAAAACCGAGGCACCTGAGTAAAGATTGTAAGAGTCCCTCGGGAAACAAGAAGGGCCTTTCTCCAGGTCCAGGCTGTGGTGGAGAGAACCTTGGAGGAATAATTGCAGGTCAAAGTCCCATAAAGATGGGACTCCACTCACTAAAGTAGCAGGTAAGGCAAAAAACTAAAGGGGCAGTATCTTAGCCCCGTTCAGGAGTTATGGACCTCACTGTAGGACACAGTGGCAGTTATAAGAAAAAAACTTTAAGTTATGGATTCTGATACTTTAGGTAAAATGAAAAGTTATGGTTAAAGTATAAAAAGAGACTTCATAAAGGTCAAAATATAGCTCAATATTTACTGTTACCTTATTTATAATTTCCCAATCCTACATTGTGCCAAAAATTCGTAGAAAAGGCTTTATTGGAAGTTGAGTCATCTCCTCAAACATATGTAATTCATTCTATAGATGGTATTTTTGTTGGTTGCAGAAAATAGCGTTTTTGCAGATGGCTATAAAATATTTGACAAAGTGTGGACTGATGATGGCTTCAAAAGAGATTCAGCATGGTAAACTTTTAGGCTATTTGAGACATTTAGTGTATAGAGATTGTGTGTTTTCTCAAAAAAAAAATGTCCTCAGATTAAAGAAATTAGACGTTTTGGATGCTTACCAGAAGCTGTTAGAAAATTGTAGATTTTAATCTTGGTTTGACAAGCTGCCTCTTACAAGCAGGAAAGGAACGGAAGGGATAGAGGAAAATGGATTTTAGAACTCTCCCAGGGACAGAGAGAAATTGGGGGATGCCCTGTTTTATTCTCTCTGGCCCCTACAGGAGAAGTTCTCTACCCTCTTTATATTGTCTGTTTGGTGCACCAATCACGTGTCAATACATGTATGTTTTTGTTTCGTTGTCTGAATGATTGTTTCTTTGTCTGAATGACTGTTTTATGTTTCATGTAGAAAAAAAAATGGTTAAAACTTTACCTGCTGATTCACTCTCAGTTTGCAAAATGAAGGCTGAGAGGCCTCTCACTTTTGCAAAAAATCAAGCACAGCAGGAGAGGTCCTGCTGAAAAACTTGTTTTTAAAGAAAAGGAGTCTGCAACCTCTTAATTCTAAGGCAAATAAGCTGATAGTTGTTTTTTCCTAAAAAATTCTCTGCAATTTTGTGATTATTGTGTTTAGCAAATTATAAAGTGCTTTTTTATCTTATAAGTATAGCTATAAAAAGTAAAATTCTTTGATTGATCCAAATTTGTAAGATTCATGTAGCCACTTCATTTGGTTTTTGATTGGTATTAAAGGTATAAATATGATCTGCATATCTTGGTCATAGAGAGTTGGCTTATAAGTTATTTGGGTATGATTAAAAACGGTATAATACTGGTTACAAAGTTAGCTTAAGTAGTAACTCAGGGCTAGAGTCATTTTCAAACAAAAGCACCTGGCATAAACCAGTCCAGAAAACTAGTCCTCTAAAGATACTTCTAAATTGAGATAATATATTATAAAATTCTTATCCTAGAAAGTAGACTTATAGAGATAAGATTTTAAAACAATGTCTGTTTAATGGAACATTAAAATTTGCACTGTCATGCATTCATGAATTGGCAACCAAACTTTGTAACGTGATAGTGATGTTTCTAGTATTGATTTTAAAAAGAAAAATTGTTTAAAATTGGGTCTTGCTTTCCAAAAATTATAGATATATTCTAATATTGCAAAAGAAACTTAAAAATCATGGTTAAAATTGCCAGTGTCCCATTGACTACAGTTTGCAATCTGATCAAAAGCTTAAGATTTTTAACTCACCCATAATTAAGATTGTTACAAGAGTAATCATTTTATGAGAACGCTAATGCCACTCACTTTGGCCATTCAGTCATACAAAGCAAGGCAGAGTTAACTAGATATATTCGTCTTTGTGCAGAAATTAGACCCTCACACAATCAGTTTGGCTATAGTTGCGGTTTTACAGGACCATAAAAGGTTATAAAAAATGTTTAAGGTATAAGTCATCTTTAAAAAGATTGTCTAAAATCGGAGGCATGGACAGACAGTTAAATTGTTCCCCTAAAAATCTGTCATTGCAGGAGGGCCAAGATGCTCAGATTGGAAAATATATACAAAGTTTGGGTTGATACAAAGCTTAGGGCAGCCTCAGAGAAGCTTGTACAATGTTTCTTGTGTTTTGCAGACTGTGCCTAGGGAAGTTCTTGAAACTTCACCCCTCCCTGCCTTCAGGGGGATTTCTTTTAGCTAAACAACTAATTTTTTTTTTTTTCAGATCTACCCAGGTGTTGTTCATAGTAAAGTCTAAATTCAGGATTTATAAAAGGCCAATCAGGCTATAAAACTTATAAAGGCATTACAAGATAGCTTGCCTATTTCATATAAAATTATTATAGATTTGAAAGTTTATTTTTTCCATTTGTAAAGAGTTTACTTCTAGTGAACCGGTGACCATTAAAGGTGTTTGCCCCTAGATATGGCTAATATAGTCTTACATTATGTAAGAAATTTTCATTGTCCAGGCTTCAATACAAGAAGCTAAGACTTTAAATCTTTCAGTGTATATTGTTTCCTAAGTAGAAAGTATTTTATTAGCTAATGCCTCTAAAGGAAAGTTTAAAGTTCTGGGGAATAGTTGTTGCTTCATAAGATTCAGAGGCAATATCTTTTTTAATATTTAGGGTTTTAGTTATACTGGAATATTGTGGTACAAATTTGCTTCAAAATTTTATTTTCAAAAGCTTCCAGGAGATGTTAATTGGCTAAAGACCTCACCTTAAATTCACCACAGGAGAACCTAAGCCTTTGCTAGGTGCTATCAAGTGAGATTCAAATTAACTGGTGAGAACCAAAAAGGCTTTAACAAAAAGTAGAGGAAACTTCTGTAATCTATTGGCATCGATTGTAATTGGTGGTAATAAAATATTAGCTACATATTCTAGTTATTGTTATTAAATGTGTCCACAGCTATTCTTTGGCAAGAAAAAACATTAATGTAAAATCATCCTTCTTCACCTCAAAGTTTTAACATCCTATCATGAGGCTGCTGTGGTGCTAATTAAGAATTAAGAATTCCTTGTTCCAAACAGCAATTGGTTATTACAGAATATTGATATTTGACCAATTGCATACCATCATTTTAAATAAAATTGATACTCATCCTAAAAATAAGTTAATTGCTTATATGCATGCTTTTGTATCTTCTATAAATACATACATGCATGCATCTCATTTACTGTATTTAAAAACAACCCTTCTATGGGAGAAAAGTATATGTAAATTAGATCACATGTTTATTCTATTGAGTTTCCACCTGCTTCAGCACAGATAATTAAATTATGTGCTGTAGATGGTGTTTTAAAATGTTGAAGATTGCCTAGAAAAGACCTCTTAAGACAATGCCACGCTAGATTTATATCCCAGGTAGATTATACAAAAATAATTGGCCATATAATCTCATTCTTTACATCATCAAAATAGTAATGGCTTGAGATAATAATTTGGTATTTAAAATAAATAAATAAATAAATAAATAAATAAATAAATGTCATATTGTAAAGATTTGCTCAGTGTCCTCAGTTTCTACCTGTTCCACACATTGGTGTTAATTCTCGAGGACTTATACTTAATCAATTATTGCAAATGGATACTAATTTTTGATTTTAGAAAAATAAAATATGCACATGTGACTATTGATACCTTTTTAGTCTTTCTAATTACAACTGCTTTAACAAGAAAAGCAACTAAGATTATAGTTAGTCATTGCCTGTGTTGATTCTTTTTGTTTGGTGTTCCAAATCAAATTAAAACTGGCTATTACAGCCAAGCATTTGAGATGTTTTGTCAACAATTTAATGTTACCCATGTTACTGAGATTTTTGTAATTCTCAAGGAAACAGTACTGTTAAACTTTAAATCTATATCTTCAAAAAAAATTTAAATTTAGATGCAAAAAATCTCGCTAAGTGTCTATGACACCCTACAGTCAGACATACTCATGAGATGAAGGGATCCACTTATTGACACATGGCATGATCCTGTTCATATACTTAATTTGGGGGTAAAGGGAGAATGTTTCTGTTTTTTCCATACAATGCTGCAAAAGCATGCTAACTTCCAATGTGACAGACTGACCTGTGAGTAGGAACCGACAGTGCCCTGACAGTGGTGACAAGAAAGCTGTATTGAGCACACAGAGAAGGAGAAATCAGAGAGAGCACACACAAGCAAAATAAAGAAACTCTTCCTATCTCTACCATGGGCTACAGCAAGGAGAGCTGACCTGGTGTCAACTTTGGAGACAACTAGAAAAGCTGACTCGTGAGGTGGAGGGACTGCTACAAGATTTCTTCAGAGACACTGTTTTTGGCCATTCAGACCAACTCCCATATAGCTGTAAAAATTGTGTACCTTACCTGTATGTTATATTGTTACATAATTTTAAGAGTTAAGATCACCAAGTAATCTTGGCAAGTCTTTTCATATTCATTGTAACTCTTGTCATTTAACTAACTGTGTAAATCCTAATTTAGATGACAAATCTACTGTTATGATTTTGTTAAAAAGACCTGCTGATGTTTTGCTGCCTGTAAAGTTAGGAAATGTTCCTTGGTTTGAGAATCCAGGATTGCAAACTTTAAAAAGATTAAGCGAACTTATTAGACCTAAGAGATTTGTAGCAGTGCTGATTTTAGGAATTACTGCCTTAATTGAAATTTTAACTTTTGCATTATATACCACAGTCTTAGTTCAGCAGCTGCATACTGCTCATTTTGTTAATGATAAGCATAGGAATATTTCCATAGCTTTGTCAGAACAACATATTATATAGATAAAAAATTAGAAGCAAAGGTTAACGCCCTAGAAGAAGTAGTGCTAGCAATAGGGCAAGATATTGCTAATATTAGGACCAGGTTAGCTACTAAATGTCATGCTTCTTTCCAATACATTTGTGTTATCCCCTTACCTTATAATACAACCAGTGATTGGGAAAGGACTAAAGCTCATTTGCAGGGAATATGGAGAGACACTGATATTTCTCATGACTTGAAACAGTTAAAGACAGAAATTTTAGATATTAGTAAAAGTTATTTGGACATTTGGAATATTGATGAATTGGCTAGAGATTTGAAAAACAACCTAAGTGCATTGAACCTCCTGGATTGGGTTCAATATATAATCCTACTTGTTATTATTTTTGGCATTGTATTACTAGTAATCGTTCTGTTTCCACTCATCTTTAGAGTGCTCCTGGGGTCTGTAGCTATGAGGAGGCGGGACATCCTGGAACTTTCACTGAAAAATAAAAAAAGAAAGGGAGAAATACCACGAGCTCTGGTTGAGTCAGCTTAAGCCTAGAGGCTTGAAAGTCACTCATGAGGCAAAGAGCTTCAAGGAAGCTCTCCTCCCGGAGTGTGTCGTTCCCTCTATCCCACATGGTTCCCTTTAGACCTTCTGTGTTTGCATTCCTCTGTTTTATGTAAGATTCCCGTTACCTCATTTGTACCTTGCAAATATGTCACCCAACTTCCTTATTGTTTTTTGCATAAAAAGTCTGATGCTCGATTTGAAAACACATTCAGATTCAATACAACCTCTCCTGTGTGCATCTGTCTGTCAAATTCATTCTATGGTTTGCCCACCCATGAAAAGAGACCCGTTCCACGCAGACAAAGGGGCCCAGAGGGTCTGCAGCACGACCTAGACTAGTCTGCACAGGTGAGAGTGTGGACTACAGAAGCTACACAGATTCTGGGACAAGCCCTGTTTTGGGCCTTCATCATCTGCCAGGAGGTAGGTCCAAACACCAGATATCTGTCCACCTTCCCTGCAAGAGGAGAGATTGCTTGCAGAGAGTGCTCTAACCACTGGAGCTCAGGAGAGAGCTAGTCTCCCAAGTCTGATGATAGAGGATAACAGAATCACAAGAGGAACAAGCTCTAACCAGAGACAACTATAACAACTAACTCCAGAGATTACCAGATGGTGAAAGGCAAATGAAAGAATCTTACTAACAGAAACCAAGACCACTCACCATCATCAGAACCCAGCACACCCACTTCAGCCAGTCCTGGGCACCCCAACATACTCGAAAAGCTAGAGCCGGATTTAAAAGCATATCTCATGATGATGGTAGAGGACATCAAGAAGGACTTTAATAAATCACTTAAAGAAATATAGAAGAACACTGCTAAAGATTTACAAGTCCTTAAAGAAAAACAGGAAAACACAACCAAACAGGTAGAAGTCCTTAAAGAAAAACAGGAAAACACATCCAAAAGGTGATGGAAATGAACAAAACCATACTAGACTTAAAAAGGGAAATAGACACAATAAAGAAAACCCAAAGTGAGGCAACGCTGGAGATAGAAACCCTAGGAAAGAAATCTGGAACCATAGATGCCAGCATCAGCAACAGAATACAAGAGATGGAAGAGAGAATCTCAAGTGCAGAAGATTCCATAGAGAACATCGGCACAACAATCAAAGAAAATGCAAAAAGATCCTAATTCAAAACATCCAGGAAATCCAGGACACAATGAGAACACCAAACCTACAGATAATAGGAGTAGATGAGAAGGAAGATTTTCAACTCACAGGGCCAGCAAATATCTTCAACAAAATTGTAGAAGAAAACTTGCCAAACCTAAAGAAAGAGATGCCCATGAACATACAAGAAGCCAACAGAACTCCAAACAGACTGGACCAGAAAAGAAATTCCTCCCGACACATAATAATCAGAACAACAAATGCACTAAATTAAGATAGAATATTAAAAGCAGTAAGAGTAAAAGGTCAAGTAACATATGAAGGCAGACCTGTCAGAACTATACCAGATTTTTCACCAGAGACTATGAAAGCCAGAAGAGCCTGGACAGATGTTATACAGACACAAAGAGAACACAAATGCCAGCCCAGGCTACTCTACCCAGCCAAATTTTCAATTACCATAGATAAGATGGAGAAACCAAAGTATTCCTCGACAAAACCAAATTCACACCTTATCTTTCCACGAATCCAGCCCTTCAAAGGATAATAACAGAAAAAAAAAAAACAATACAAGGACGGAAACCACATCCTAGAAAAAGCAAGAAAGTAATCCTTCAACAAACCTAAAGAAGACAGCCACAAGAACAGAATGCCAACTCTAACAACAAAAATAAATAGAAGCAACAATTACTTTTTTTTAATATCTCTTAATATCAATGGAATCAATTCCCCAATAAAAAGACATAGACTAACAGACTGGCTATACCAACAGGACCCAACATTTTGCTGCTTACAGGAAACCCATCTCATGGAAAAAGAAAGACACTACCTAGTGAAAGGCTGGAAAACAATTTTCCAAGCAAATGGTCTGAAGAAAAAAGCTGGAGGAGCCATTCTAATATTGAATAAAATGGACTTCCAACCCAAAGTTATCAAAAAAGACAAGAAGGGGCACTTCATACACATCAAAGGTAACCAAGAGGAACTCTCAATTCAGAATATCTATGCTCCAAATGCAAGGGCAGCCACATTCATTAAAGAAACTTTAGTAAAGCTCAAAGCACACATTGCACCTCACACAATAATAGTGGGAGACTTCAACACACCACTTTCATCAATGGACAGATCGTGGAAACAGAAACTAAACAGGGACACAGTGAAACTAATAGAAGTTATGAAGCAAATGGATTTAACAGATATCTACAGAACATTTTATCCTAAAGCAAAAAGGATATATCTTGTTCTCAGCACCTCATAGTACATTTACCAAAATTGGCCATATATAATTGGTCACAAAACAGTCCTCAACAGATACAAAAATATTGAAATTGTCTCATGCATACTATCAGATCACCATGGACTAAGACTGGTCTTCAATAACAACAAAAATAATAGAAAGCCAACATTCACATGGAAACTGAACAACACTCTTCTCAATGATACCTTGGTCAAGGAAGGAATAAAGAACGAAATTAAGTACTTCTTAGAGTTCAATGAAAATGAAGCCACAACATATCCAAACTTATGGGACAGAATGAAAGCATTTCTAAGAGGAAATCTCATAGCTCTGAGTGCCTCCAAAAAGAAACTAGAGAGAGCACACATTAGCAGCTTGACGACACACCTAAAAGCTCTAGAACAAAGGGAAGCAAATTCACCCAAGAGGAGGAGAAAGCAGGAAATAATCAAACTCAGGGGCAAAATTAACCAAGTGTAAACAAGAACTGATCAAAGAAACAACCAAAGGAGGAGCTGGTTCTTTGAGAAAATCAACAAGATAGAAAAACCCTTAGTCATACTCACAGGAGGGTACAGGGACAGCATCCTAACTTAAAAAATCAGAAATGTAAAGTGAGACATGACAACAGATCTTGAAGAAATCTAAAATAGCATCAGATCTTTCTACAACAGGCTATACTCAACAAAACTGGAAAACCTGGATGAAATGGACAAATTTCTAGACAGATACCATGTAAAAAAGTTAAATCAGGATCAGGTCAAAGATATAAACAGTCCTATATCCCCTAAAGAAATAGAAGCAGTCATTAATAGACTCCCAACCAAAAAAAGCCCAGGACCAGACAGGTGTAGTGCAGAGTTCTATCAGAACTTCAAAGAAGATCTAATTCCAGTTCTTCACAAACTATTCCACAAAGTAGAAGCAGAAGGTACTCTACCCAACTCATTCTACGAAGCCACAATTATTCTGATACCTAAACCACAGAAAGATCCAACAAAGATAGAGTACTTCAGACCAATTTCCCTTATGAATGTCCATGCGAAAATACTCAATAAAATTCTAGCTAAACGAATTCAAGAACACATCAAAACAATCATCCATCATGACCAAGTAGGTTTTCTTCCAGGGATGCAGGGATGGTTTAATATATGAAAATCCATCAACATAACCCATTATATAAACAAACTCAAAGACAAAAACTACATGAGCATCTTCTTAGATGCTGAGAAACCATTTGACAAAATCCAGCACCCATTCATGATAAAAGTCTTGGAAAGATCAGGAATTCAAGACCCATACCTAAACATGATAAAAGCAATCTACTGAAGACAAGTAGCCAATATCAAAGTAAATGGTGAGAAGCTGGATGCAATCCCACTAAAATCAGGGACTAAACAAGGCTGCCCACTTTTTCCCTACCTATTCAACATTGTACTTGAAGTCCTAGCCAGAGAATTTTGAGAACAAAAGGAGATTAAGGGGATACAAATTGGAAAGGAAGAAATCAAAATATCACTTTTTGCACATGATATGATAATATATATAAGTGACCCTAAAAATTCCACCAGAGTACTCCTAAACCTGATAAACACCTTCAGTGAAGTAGCCAGATATAAAATTAACTCAAACAAGTCAATGACCTTTCTCTACACAAAGGATAAACAGGCTGAGAATGAAATTAGGGAAACAACACCCTCTGAATAGTCACAAATGATAAAAAATACCTTGGCATGACTCTAACTAAGGAAGTGAAATATTTATATGATAAGAACTTCAAATCTCTGAAGAAAGAAATTAAAGAAGATCTCAGAAGATGGAAAGATCTCCCATGCTCATGGATGGGCAGGATCAGTACAGTAAAAATGGCTATCTTGCCAAAAGTAATCTACAGATTCAATGCAATCCCCATCAAAATTCCAACTCAATTCTTCGACGAATTAGAAAGGGCAATCTGTAAATACATCTGGAATAACAAAAAACCTAGGATATTGAAAACTCTTCTCAAGGATAAAAGAACCTCTGGTAGAATCACCATGCCTGACCTAAAGCTGTACTACAGAGCAATTGTGATAAAAACTGCATGGTACTGGTATACTGACAGACAAGTAGACCAATGGAATAGAATTGAAGACCCAGAAATGAACCCACACACCAATGGTCACTTGATCTTTGACAAGGGAGCTAAAACCATCCAGTGGAAAAGATAGCATTTCCTACAAATGGTGCTGGCACAACTGGTGGTTATCATGTAGAAGAATGGGAATTGATCCATTCCTATCTCCTTGTACTAAGGTCAAATCTTAGTGGATCAAAGAACTCCACATAAAACCAGATACAGTGAAACTCATAGAAGAGAAAGTGGGGAAAAGCTCTGAAGATATGTGCACAGTGGAAAAGTTCCTGAATAGAACAGCAATGGCTTGTGCTCTAAGATTGGGAATAGACAAATGGGACCTGATAAAATTGCAAAGCTTCTGTAAGGCAAAAGACACTCTCAATAGGACAAAAAGGCCACCAACAGATTGGTAAAGGATCTTTATCTATCCTAAATAAGATAGGAGACTAATATCCAATATATATATATAAAGAACTCAAGAAGGTGGACTCCAGAATATCAAATAACCCCATTAAAAATGGGGCTCAGAGCTAAACAAAGAATTCTCCCCTGAGGAATACCAAATGGCTGAGAAGCACCTGAAAAAATGTTCAGCATTCTTAATCATCAGGGAAATGCAAATCAAAACAATCCTTCGATTTCACCTCACACCAGTCAGAATGGCTAAGATCAAAAATTCAGGTGACAGTAGATGCTGGAGAAGATGTGGAGAAAGAGGAACACTCCTCCATTGTTGGTGGGATTGCAAGCTTGTACAACCACTCTGGAAATCAGTCTGGTAGTTCCTCATAAAATTGGACATAGTACTACTGGAGGATCCCGTAATACCACTCCTGGGCATATATCCAGAAAATGTTCCAACTGGAAAGAAGGACAATTGCTCCACTATGTTCATAGCAGCTTTATTTATAATAGCCAGAAGCTGGAAAGTACCCAGATGTCCCTCAACAGAGGAATGGATACAGAAAATGTGGTACATTTACACAATGGAGTACTACTCAGCTATTAAAAGGAATGAATTTATGAAATTCCTAGGCAAATGGATGCACCTGGAGGGCATCATCCTGAGTGAGGTAACCCAATCACAAAAGAACTCACACAATATGTACTCGCTGATAAGTGGATTTTAGCCCAGAAACTTAGAATACCCAAGATATAAGATACAATTTTCAAAACACATGAAACTCAAGAAGAATGAAGATCAAAGTGTGGACACTTAGCCCCTTCATAGAATTAGGAACAAAACACCCATGAAAGGAGTTACAGAGACAAAGTTTGGAGCTAAGATGAAAGGATGGACCATCTAGAGACTGCCATACCTGGGGACCCATCCCATAATCTGCCTCCAAACGCTGACACCATTGCACACACTAGCAAGATTTTGCTGAAAGGACCCAGATAGAGATGTCTCTTGTGAGACCATGCTGGGGCCTAGTAAACACAGAAATGGATGCTCACAGTCAGGTATTGAATGGATCACAGGTTCTCCAATGGAGGAGCTAGAGATAGTACCCAAGGAGCTAAAGGGGTCTGCAACCCTATAGGTAGAACAACAATATGAACTAACCCGTAATCCCCGGAACTCGTTTCTCTAGCTGCGTATGTATCAGAAGATGGCCTAGTCAACCATCAGTGGAAAGAGAGGCCCATTGTTCTTGCAAACTTTATATGCTTCAGTACAGGGGAACGCCAGGGCCAAGAAGTGGCAGTGAGTTGGTGGTGGTGGGGGGGGGGCGTCTGGGGTGCTTCATATAGCATTGGAAATGTAAATGAAGAAATGCCTAATAAAAAAATAAATAAAAAACAGCAAAAAGAAAAAAAAAACAAATAATAAGTTAACAGACTTGACCAAAATAAGCAACCCTTAAATATGTTATATCATATCTCAGACTTCTTACCATCTTTATACATATTGTCACATCTTGGTGTGACACTCTAAATGGATATATTGAGAATACTTATGGTTATACATTATTTGGATAGTAAGGCAATTTTAATATAGATAGCTCATATTAAAAAGGCATCAAAATGGAACTTCAGGCTTTTCTCTTAGTATTTACTTACTGGTAAATATATAAAAAAACACCCTCCCTCACTTCATTGGCTCATAATATTTACTATAATGTTAAACAGGTTTTTACTCAGATAATGATAGGACACTGTGTTTTGTCTCAGTCAATGCTAATATCCTGCAAAATAGCAACTGTAGGATTCATCTTTTAAAATAAAATATAAACACTGTCATTTTTGTAATGTTAAAAATAAATTGAATGATGCCACATAGTTTAATTGTTGGAATAGAATGTATTAGAATATGTAGATAGAATATCCTATGTTGTTTGGAAGTGACACCTGTAAATAATAAATCTGATATCCTATGACTTAGGCAGGAAATAGGATGAGGACCATCTTGGAGGAAAGAAATTCTGGGATACAACCAGCTGGGAGATTTTCCTTGGAAGATATGAGAAGACAGAATCTTGGTTTCTGATTATAAATAACCAGCCACGTGACAGAATAAGGATTAAAATAAGCGGGTTAATGTGAGTTATGACCTAGTCAGAGAAGAGCCTACATGTATGACCAAGGTATTTGTAAATATAATTTGAGTCCAAATATTATTATTTGGAGCATGGGCCAGAGAGGAAGAGCCTGGATGAAACTACTACAATAATACTCTCAGTCCTAATAAATGAGTTTTAAAATGACAGATTTAACATCAGTCCTTTTGACATCAATACGAATAATTAGGAGGATGTGTTTACCGAAGTGTGTGTTATAGACTGTTTCTTTCAGCACTGAAAGAGTTCATGCACCTGAATGTATACATATATCTACACTGAGAAGATTCAATGTTATTATATAAATTCTCTTATTCCTTGTCATTTTTACACACTTGTCAAAACGACTGCGAAAACATCTACTGGTTCATCTGTGATTTACCATTTTCTTTGTAGTTGACATTTACTAACTATTAGTCATTTATTTTTATCTCTAGAAAGGCCTCCAAATGCAATGTAATTTACCCTGATCATTTTCCTCAGTGCTAAATTATTTTGAACTTCTGAAGCCCTTTTATGTGAGTTTAGAGAGATAAAATACACCAGACAGAACTGTTTAATAAAATTTCAGTTACGTGATAAATCAGAGGACTACAGCAAACAATGTATTGATGACACCAAATGATGTAAAAGACAGAGATAGTATCATGGAGCCCTTTGAAAATCAAACAAATTTCATTCTGTTTAGTTCACAAAAAGAAATATACATACAGAAACCCGGTCTTTTAAATTCTATTGTTCGAAGAGCATTAATTTGTTTCTTTTAAGTTATATTTTTGCCCTGTGTAATTATGAACAATTATTTGTTTTTCAAGTATACTGAATTCTCAATTTTAAAATTCTCCTTATTCATTTTGAGATTTATATCAAAACATGGCAAATATATCTTTTAAATTAGAGCACATTTTCTCTACCAATTTTTAGATTTCCTTAGACATTCATAAACATATATCTTTTAGGTAAAATTACCTCTTTTTTAAAAGAAAGAAGACACACCATCATTTTATTATATTCAAGATCAATATAACATGGAATATTAATGTATTGAAGGCTAATCTATTAGAAACTTCATTATCATAATATAAATCACATAACAAAAAGTTGACTTAGTGAAAAAATACACATGTACTTAGCTGTTTGTACATTCACTTCTTGAGCAATAATACTGAAACTAACTTTGGGGTATTTTCATCAAATATAAAATCTAAACAAGACCTCTACTTACTAGCATTTACTCTCCATCTTCTCCACATATCCAGTTCTAAATAACAATTAATCAACTTTATATCTACATGGAATGCCTATTTTTTGAAATTAAATATAAATGGAATATAAATATTTTAAGATTCATCTATGATTAAAGATCTAGTAGACCTTTGTTCCTTTTTTACAGTTTAAAGTTACTTGTTTTAATTTCTTTTTTTTTATATTTTCTTATTTTACATTTCAAATGTTATCTCCTTTTCTAGTTTTCCCTCTGAAGATCCCCTATCCCTTACTCCCCGCCTCCTGCTCACCAACCCACCCATTCCCAATTCTTGACTCTGGCAATCCCCCATACTGGGACACAGAGCATTCACAGGACCATAGGCTTCTCCTCCCATTGATGACCAAGTAGGCCATCCTCTGCTACATATACAGCTAGAGCCATGAATCCCACCATATGTTTTCTTTGGTTGGTGGTTTAGTCCCAGGGAGCTCTGGAGGTACTGGTTAGTTCATATTGTTGTTCCTCCTGTAGGGCTGCAAACACTTTTAGCTCCTTGGGTCCGTTCTCTAGATAATTCATTGTGGACTCAATGATCTGTCCAATGAATGGATGTGAGGATCCACTTCTGTATTTGTCAGGCACTGGCAGAGCCTCACAGGAGACAGCTATTTCAGACTCCTGTCAGCAAGTACTTGTTGGCATCCACATTAGTGTCTGGATTTGGTGATTGTATATGGGATGGATCCCCAGGAGGGGCAGTCTCTGGATAGTCATTGGATAATATTGAGCAATACTGAATGTCTGAGAAGCACCTAAAATGTTATCAGGAATATGAAAATCAAAACAACCTTGAGATTCTATCTCACTCCAGTCAGAATGGCTAAGATCAAAACTCAGGTGACAGCAGATGCTGAGAGCATGTCATTGGAGAGTCTCTGCTTCATACTTTGTCACTTCATATTTTGTCATGAGTATTTCTCCCTTCTAAGAAGGACAGAAATAACCATAATTTGGTCTTCTGTCTTCTTGAGTTTCATGTGTTTTGTGAATTGTATCTTGGGTATTCTGAGCTTCTAGGCAAATATACACTTATTAGTGAGTACATATTTTGTGATTGGGTAACCTCGGTCAGGATGATAGCTCCAGATCCATCCATTTATCTAAGAATTTCATAAATCCATTGTTTTTAGTTGCTGCGTAGTACTCCATTGTGTAAATGTACCACATTTTCTGTATACACCACTCTGTTGAGGGACATGTGGGTTCTTTTCAGCTTTTGTCTGTTATAAATAAGACTGATATGGACATAGTGACCATGTGTCCTTATTACATGTTAGAGCAACTTCTGGGTATATGTCCAGGAAAGGTATTGCTGGATCTTCCAGTAGTACTATTTTCTGAGGAACAACCAAACTGATTTCCAGAGTGCTTATACCAGTTCGCAATCCCACCAGCAATGGAGGAGTGTTCCTCTTTCTCCACATGCTCTCCAGCATCTGCTGTCACCTGAGTTTTTTATCTTAATCATTCTGACTGAAGTGAGGTGGAATCTCAGGGTTGTTTTGATTTGCATTACCCTGATGACTTTTTTAGGTGTGTCTCGGCCATTTGGTATTGCTCAATATTAAACCTTCTTCTCCTCAATTCTCTCCCCATTCAGAAAACAACTCAGATGTGAGAGTTTACTGGTGTTTCTGAACCAACCTCAACCTCCCCAGGTTTTGTGGGGTGAAACGGTCCCACATGCCCCACATGTACCCCATTTTAAATTGGATTGTCAGTGTTTAACTTCTTGAGTCTTTTATATATTTTGGATATTAGCCCTCTGTTTTATGTAGGATTTGTGAAGAACTTTTCCCAATCTATAGGCTATTATTTTGCCCTATAGACAATGTCCTTTGACATACAACAGCTTTTTATTTCATGAGGTCCCTTTTATTACTTCTTGAACTTAGTGTCTAGGTCATTAGTTTTATGTTCAGAGTGTTGTCTCCTCAACAGAGGAGTTAAACGCTCCTTCTGAATTCTTGTCTATGAGATTTACTGTATACAGTTTTATGTTGACATATTTCACTGTTTTGGACTTGAGAGTTGTGGGGAGTGTTAAATATGGATCAATTTACATTTTTCTACATACAGACATCCAGCTAGATAAGCACCATTTGTTGAAGATACTCTGCCTTTTCCAGTATATGTTTTTTGTTTCTTTGTCAAAAATCAGTTGTCTATGGGTATATTGATGTATTTCTGAGTCTTTGATTTGATTCCATTGATCTTCCTGTCTGTTTCTATCCCAATAACATGAGGTTTTTATTACTACTGCTCTGTAGTACAGGTTGAAGTTAGAGGTGGTTTTACCTTCATAAGTTCTTTTATTGTTCAAGATTGTTTTAGCTATTCTGTTTTGGTTTTGTTTTTGTTTTTCCATATGAATTTGAGAATTGTTCTTTCAAAGTCTGTGAAGAATTGTGTTGGAATTTTGATGGGGAATGCATTGAATCTGTCTATTGACTTGGGTAAATGGCCATTTTCACTATGTAAATTCTACTGATCCATGAGCAAGGGAGATCTTTCCACCTTCTGTTAACTTCCACAGTATCTTTCTTCAGATATTTGAAGTTTTGTCACATAGGTGTTTCCATTGTTTGTTTAGAGTTACATCAAGGTATTTTATGTTGTTGTTGGCTATTGTGAAAGGTACTGTTAACTAATTTCTTTCTTAGACTGTTTATGGCTTGTATAGAAGAGGGGTACTGATTTCTTTGAGTTAATTTTGTATCCATCAATTTTGATGAAGGTGTTTATCTGTAGAAGTTCTATGGTAGAATTTCTGGGGTCACTTATACACACTATCATAGTGTCTGTGAATAGCTACTTTGAATTTTTCCTTTGCAAATTTTATCCTTTTGATTTCCTTTAGTTTTCTTGCTGCTCAATTTAGAAGTTCAAGTATTATATTAAAGAGATATGGAGAGATTGAACAGCCTTGTCTTGTCCCTGATTTTAGTGGGAATGCTTTTAAGTTTCTTTCCATTTGCTGTTGGATATTGGCTTGCTGTACATTGCCTTTATTGTGTTTAGGTATGCACTGTGTATTCCTGCTCTCTCCAAGACTTTTTCATGAAGTGGTGTTGAATTTTGTCAAATGCTTTTGGGGCATCTAGTGAGATAATGTTTTTTCTTTCATTTTTAAAAAATAAGTTAATTATTTTTGTATATTAAACCACCAGCTCATCCCTGGGATAATGCCTACTTTATCATGGTGCATGATATTTTTGATCTGTTCTCCTGTACAGTTTGCAAGTATTTTATTGAGTATTATTGCATCAAGGTTCAAAAGGGAAATTGCTATAAAATTCTCTTCCTTTGTTGAGTCTTTGTGTGGTTTCAGTATCAGGGTGACAGTTACCTTGTAGAGTGAGTTTGACAGTGGCCCTTCTGTTTCCATATGTGGAATAGTTTGAGGAGTATTGGCATTACCTCTTTGAAAATCTGGTTGAATTCTATAGTAGAACTATGCAGCACTGGGCTTTTTGTAGCTGAGGTACTTTTAGCTACTACTTCTATTTCCTTGGGAGTTATATGACTATTCACATTGTCCACTTGATTTTGATTTAGCTTTGGTAATTGGTAGAAAATCATCCATTTTATTTAGATTTTCCAGTTTTCTGGAGTACAGTCTGTTGAAGTAAGAAAAAAATGAGTCTTTGAATTTCCTCAGTATCTGTTGTTATATGTCTCTTTTTATTTCTGATTTTGTTAATTTGCTTACTGTCTCTCTGTCTTTTAGTTAATGTTGTTAAGGGTTTGTCTATCTTGTCCACTTTCCTAAAAAGAAACAAACAAACAAACAAAAAACCCAAAACACTTCTTGGTTTTGTTGATTCTCTGTATTGTTCTCATTGTGCCTAGTTGATTGATTCCAGCACTTAATTTCTTTATTTCCTGCTATCTCCTCCTTCTGGGTGCCCTTCCTCCTCCTCCTTCTCCTAATCCCCTTCCTCCTTTGGCTTCATATGTACTTTTAATTTGTTAGTATGGGCACTTTCCAGTTTCTTTATGAGGGCACTTGATTCTATGAACTTCTCTCTAAGGACTGTTTTCATAGGGTCCTACGTGTTTAGATATGTGATACTCTCATTTTCCTTGAATTCTATAAAGTCTATAATTTCATTCTTTCTTCGTTTTTTTTTTTCTTTCCTTAACCAGTCATCATTGAATATAGAGTTGTTCTGTTTGCATCAATATATAATCTTTGGGTTGTTTCTGTTGTTGCTGAATCCAACCTTAATCCATGGCGATCAGATGGGATGAATTGGTTATTTCAATCTTCCTGTATCTCTTGAGGCTTGCTTTGTAACTGAGTGATTTCTTTTAGTTTCTCTGTCTTTCTTTATTTCTCATTTTTCTCTTTTATAACTCATTATCCTTAAAATTGTAACTATATACTACTATAGGGTCAGTTTTGGACAAGGTTCTGTGAGGTACTAGGAAGATCCATTTGAATCATTTCCTTTGTTAGTTTCGTTATTTCTAATTTTATTTTCTTTCTCAGTGACCTGTCTATGGTGGTGTTGAGTGCTCCCATTATTAATGCATGGAGTTCAATGTATGATTTAAGCTTCAGTAGTGTTTCTTTTGTGAATGTGGGTTCCCTAGCATATGGATCATAAATGTTCAGAATTGAGATGTTTTCTTGGTGCAATTTTTTTGAAGAATGTTAAGACTGACTAATAGTCAGATGAATGCAGCTGACTATTTTGTTTACTTTGATTGAAAGGCCATTTATTAGATATTAGAATGGCTGCTCCAGCGTAGATATAACTCTTATTTCTAGGGAGGCCTATTATACTTTTATTTTGATTAAGCTTGTCATTGATAAATACTTTCTCTATCTTTATAAGTTTCCAATAAATCATAAAAATTGGTGTGTTTATATAAAAGAGGAAAGTAGAAATGAACAATATATAATTTTTGCGTGTATTCTTTTTTTTTTTTTTTTTTTTTTTGTCAAGACAGGGTTTCTCTGTGTAGCCCTGGCTGTCTTGGAACTCAATTGTAGACTAGGCTGACCTCGCACTCAGAAATCCACCTGCCTCTGCCTCCCAAGTGCTGAGATTAAAGGATGGTTTTAGATCCTTTGTCAAAGATCTAGTGACCAAAGGTGTTTGGGTTCATTCCTGTGTCTTAAATTCTATTCCATGGATCTATCTGCCTGTCTCTGTACCAATACCATACAGTTTCTTTCTTTTTCTTTTTCTTTTCTTTTCTTTTTTTTTTTACCATACAGTTTCTAATCACTATTTCTCCGTAATACAAGTTGAGGAGAGGGATGGCGATTCTCCCAGAAGTTCTTCTATTATTGAGAAGAGTTTTCACTATCCTGGTTTTTGGTTATTCCAAATGAATTTGCAAAATGCTTTTTCTAACTCTGTGAAGAATTGAGTTGGAATTTTCATGGGGTTTGCATTGAAACTATTTGAGTTAATTTTATATCCAGCCACTTAGCTGATGTTATTTATAAGGTTTAGGAGTTCTCTGGTGGAATTTTTGGAATCACTTAAGTATTCTATCATATTTTGTGCAAATAGTGATTTTTTTTTAACTTCTTCCTTTCCAATTTGTATCCCTTTGACCTCCTTTTATTGTGTAATTGCTCTGGCCAGAACTTCATGTACTGTATTGAATAGATAGGGAGAAAGTGAACAGCCTTGTCTAGTCTCTGATTATAGTAGGATTCCTTTAAGTTTCTCTCCAATTAGTTTTATCTTGGCTACTGGTTTGCTGTATATTGCTTTTACTATGTTTAGGTATGGGCCTTGAATTCCTGATCTTTCCAAGACTTTTAACATGAAGGGATATTTAATTTTCTCAAATGCTTTCTCAGCATCTAATGATATGATCTTATAGTATATTTCTTTGAGTTTGTTTATGTAGTGAATTATTTTGATGGATTTCCATATATTGAACCATCCCTGCATCCCTGGATGAACCCTACTTGATTGTGGTGAATGATCATTTTGATGTGTTTTTGCATTCAGTTTGTAAGAATTTTATTGAGTATTTTTGCATCGATATTCACAAGGCAATTTCGTATGAAGTTCTTTTTCTATGTTTGGTCTTTGTGTGGTTTATGTATAGAGTAATGGTGGCTTCATAGAACAAATTGGGTAACATTTCTTCTGTTTCTATTTTATAAAATAGTTCAAAGACTATTGGTATTGGTATTAACTTTTCACTCTCTTTGATATCTATTATCCTTAGGGTTAGTGTTTTCATTGTTTCCTGGATTTCATGAATGTTTTTGGTTAGGAGTTTTTTGCCTTTTGCATTTTCTTTGACTGTTGTGTCAGGATTTTCTATGGTATGAGAAAATCTCTCTGAGATTCTCTCTTCTGTCTCTTGAATTTTATTAGTGATTCTTGCATCTGTGACTTCTTATCTCTTTATTAGGATTCCTAACTCCAGAGTTGTCTCCCTTTGTGATTTCCTTATTGTTTCTATTTCCATTTTTAGATACTGAATGGATTTTCTCAATTCCTTCACCTGTTTCGCTGTTTTCCTGTAATTCTTTAAGGGATTTTTTTTTCCTCTTTAATAGCTTCTAGCTATTTACCTGTGTTTTCCTGTATTTTCTACTTAAAGCCCTCCATCATCATCATGAGAAGTGATTTTAGATCCATGTCTTGCTTTTCTGGTGTGATGGTGTATCCAGGACTTGCTATGGTGGGAGAGTTTGATTCTGATGATTCCAAGTAACCTTGGTTTCTGTTGCTTCTGTTCTTACTCTTGCCTCCTGCCATTTGATTATCTCATGTGCTTGCTGCCCTCAATATATATGATTGGAGCCTATCCTTGCTATAATCCCAGTTGATTCAGAACTCCTCAGAGTCCAGCTGTTTTTGTGATCCTGTGATCTTAGGCATGTTAGATCACCTGGCAGTCGAGCTTCCTTTGAGTTTTCTGAACTGAGTGCAGAGCTAGTGCACAAGGTCTGCTCAGTCTACTGGCTCAGACTGGAAGGAACCTGTGCCACTGGCAGAGCAGGGTTCTTGCATGTTGTGGCCTACTAACCTGTGATCCTATGATCCTGGGCATGTTTGAGTACCTGGGTGTCAAACTTCCTCTGGGTGTTGTGGGATTTAGTGCAGAGCTAGTGCCCAAGGTCAGTTCAATATATTGGCTAAGACTGGAAAGATAACTATTGTTTTTAAGTATTGAGAGGTGGTCTTAGGAATGATTTTCTTGATAGTAGTACATAGCTACATTTTTGGGCTAATGAGTAACAGAAAAGAAAAAGGGAGAAATAAAGAATGACAGAGAAAATGAAAGAAATCACTCTGGAGTTATATTTTAATTCTGGTATCTTATATATCTGTAATAAATCTCTATAAATGATAAATGATTAAATCTTTAATAATTTTGAAGAGACTATTAAATAACACAATGAATTTAAAGTCTGTTATCTATTATTTCAACCACAGTTTAAACAGGGAATATAGTTTTTAATTAAATATTTTTGAGAATTTTATTTTTGAATACTATATTTAAGTCAGTTCAACTCTTCCTACTCCTTATTCCAGACTCTCTTGTTGCTTCCTAATTTTTCAAATTACTAACCTCTTTTCTTTAAATATTATTGCTCCATTATAAATACAAAGAATCATTATAGTGGTTAAGGTGGTAAGCCAAAATGAGATTTATCTTGAATTGCTTATTAACCAAGGAATAATAAATTTATGTGGTGACAGACTTTCAATATACTTTTATATGAAATATTAAGTTATAATATAAGATTATGATATTAGCCTTTATAAATTATGAAAAAATCTCAACCTTATAATTAAGGGCATTCTCCACCATGCTCACATTTACTACTCCAGCTTCTGAATAGGGACTCTCTATTCATAGGCTATTCTTTTAAGCTCAAGACCTCTCATTTCAGATATATTGACTTTAATCATGATTGATTCCCAAGGGCACAGACCATATCACAATATGTTATCAATCTTAGCATTAGAAAGTTTCCTAACAGCAGAAACATATGACAAATTTTCCCATTTATGGTAGTCAAGCCAAGTAACTGTTACCTAGGCTTTAAGATTTTACTTAGGCCTTAACAAGAATGGTTTTGGGCCACTTTGTGGGTACTAAAAAGATAAACTTAAATTGTATGCAAAAGCAATAAGGGCTCTTGACTCTTAAGCCATTTCTCTTAGGGATGTTCTCTTAAGACTATCTTAAATGGTATTTCAAGAAACAGCCATTTGAATTTTAAAAATATATTCCACATATTCATATAAAGATGTATTAAATAATATATACATATATGCATGTTACAGTAACTTTTATTCTCCAGATGTTTTTATTTTTGCAGAGGCGACTGAATAAACTAGCTATTTCTGAATTTTGTCAGTCTGGTTCAACTCAGCTCTTCTGGCCCAAACTGCTTTCCAGGCTGACTCATTCAAACTGGCTTCTCTTGGCTGCTGACTGAGTTGCTGCCTTTGGCCTCAAACTAATTCTGTCATTCTCTTCAATCTTCTGGTGCCTGCTCATTCATTGGCTAATTCTGTCTTCACCTGCAACCTGCCTCTGTAAAACCATTTGACCTAAACTGCTCCCCACCCGATCTTACTCTTTTAAATTTCCTCTCTTTCTTGTATTCTTGTGGGTGCTGGGCATATTCTATGTCTGAAAAATTCTGTCAAATATTTCTCTGATTGTAACTTTGTTTTCCCCTCAATTACACATCACTTTCAAATATGGCTGTATTTTTCTACAAACCAACGTTTCCTACATTGTTTCTGCTTAAAGGTGTGTGGTAAAGGCATATCTGAATTCCCTCCAGAGTGATTAAAGTTACATGGCATGTGTGCATTCCAGCCAGATCACATACACATACAAGATCTATGGATATGATCACTTGCCAGAGCAGCCATGTTGATGGATTAAAATTCCTCTGCATATGCATGTATAAACTATAAAATATTAGATTAGAAATAGCAATATTTGAAGACTAGAAATTGTAAATATTTTTCTTTTTAATAATATTACATGATTCCAGATTCAAATCTGTGCAACCATATGATGTTTCACAACTTTCTGTAACTATAGTTCCAGGGTAATCAGATTTCCTTTTCTGACCTTCATGGGTACCAGATACACATACACACACACACACAAGAACACTGGTACACAGAGATACATAGAGAAAAAACATACATATAAAATAATTTTAAAATACTCTTTTAAAAAAGAAAAAAACTATATTTTAATTATACTTCCCTTTCCACAACTTCTTCCAGGTTGCCCCTGACTTGCCTACCCATGAAAATAATTCATTAGCAACTCAATGACTGTAATTACTACATTCTGTAAGTCTACCCTATGATCAAGTTCTCTACTATTTTTCTTTTTTTTTCTGTAATGGATAACATATCCATATATCATATATGTTGTGATAGTTCATATTTCTGCATACAAATATTTCTATCAATGTTTTTCCTGACTATAATTTTTTCTGTTTCACTCTTAGTTTGAATATTATAAAATCAACATAATAGTCTGAATCATTTAACAGTACTTTTTCTCAATTTTAGACTTTCTAATAGCTATCAGTTGATAGTCAAAGCGCAATAAATATATGAGGCAGTGTTATGAGGTGTAGTATATGGTAGCTCTAGGGCCCAGTGGGAATTACAAGGCATTAAACCTTCTGGACAGTGATGAGAGGTACACTACATACTACATCATTTTAGGAGAATGTGAAGGAGAAAATGTCCTGGCACTGTGCAGAGAACTGGATTTCAAAATTTTTTATTGAATGACATTACACTAAAAGTTGTTTTGCTTTGTCTTTGTCACCCAGAACACACAATACACTGAATTTTACTTAGCATATAATTTCATATTATAATACTATTTATTTATGTATTAAAATCATATATAACATTTAGATTATTTAAATTCCTTAAGACCTTGTTTTTCCTATAAATAGCAGAATTAACATAGCATAGAGTAAGGTAAAAAATAGATTTTTCTTTATCAAACAGACATGAATTGTTTCTGTTTCAAATCTGATTAGTATTGGGAAACATGCAATAAATAGCTTATTTATGATACAGGTCACATATCTGAATCTGTTTTGATCAGCTTCAGTTACCGTGTCTTTGACACCATAACTAGGCTACTAATTACTTGTCTTCAAGATAACTTTCTGTGACTTTGACACCTGATCATTTTTTTGACTTTTTTTTAAAAATTAGATATTTTCTTCCTTTACATTTCAAATGCTATCCCCAAAGCCTCCTATACCCTCCCCCGCCCTGCTTCCCAACCCACCAACTCCTGCTTCCTGACCCTGGCATTCCCCTGTACTGGAACATTTTTTTAAATACAAAATGAGTAAATAAATTGGGATCTTCTGTGTATAACTTATACTGTGTCCTTTAGGTTTGTAAATGTGTCATCATTTTCTACTATTTCATTATTCCATCTCCTAATTTATCTCAAACTGTGTGACTATGTGAGGAGGACAGGAAATTTAACTTCCCTCAAGGTCTTTGCTATATGATGAATTTTATTATTCTACAACCTAAGTTTCCAATGTTTGCATCAACTGCCAAATATATCTATTACGTATAAATTATAAATTATGTATTTATAAAGTAGACAATGTACTGTAGGTCCATGTGCACCTAGATAGACATATGTCTGAGACAGGATTCCATTTATTACTTGGCCCAATATACTCCATTACAAAAAGATTATAGGATAATGATATTTGCTAAGGTATACATGGCAACTTATATTCCTCGCCCAATCCTACTGAAAAACATTTAGATATTTAACTTTCCCAAATTTTAGGTGATACAGTAAATGTCAGCAGTTTGCATTTATAAGAAATTATGACCCTCCAGATTTTATCTGGTCTCAGAAGATGGCTCAGCAGTTGAGAGCACTTGTTTTTGCAGAGGACCCTGAACTGGTCCCCAGAACTTACATGGTGATTCAAAACTATTTGTAACTCTACTTCTGGGTTACCTGATGCCATCCTCTGACCTTTATGGGAATATATATGCAGGCAAACAGTAACATACATAAGATAACATAATCTATACATGCTTTAATATATTTTTACACATTATTATGTGGGCTCATGTATATGGGTGTATATACATGTGCATATGTTTGTGTGTGTGTGTGTGTGTGTATAAGTGTGATATCAGTATGATATGTAAGTAATAGCATAACCTACAGAAGTCAGTTCTCACCTTTCACCATATCAGGCCTGGCCATTGAAATCAGGTAAAATTTCTTGTAGCCAAATGCTTTCAGCTGCTGAGCCATCTTGTCAGCTTATAAACCATGAACTTCTTACCACATAAACTCATCTGTACTTTGTGATGATTCTACCTTCTTAGTGGAGGTTTTAGTATTGGTTTGGTTTGAACCACTGTGCAAATAATGAGTATGTGGTATTTCAAAGTTACATGAGCTCTCTGGTCGTATACTTTTAATTTATTTTACTGTGTAGGCTGGGAAGTATTCCTGCTTTGTGTTGTTCTGCTTTGCTTTGGGAAGTTCTTAAATGAACAAGGAGAGGTTCCACAAATACATTGTTAGTTAAGATCTATCACTGATGTGTTGACAATGGAAGCTCTTGGGATCTCATAATCTACAGAGACAAAGGTGCTGCTTTCTGCATAGCAAAGGGGAACTTTAGCCTATCACAGGAAGGAGCTACGGGGCCGTGAAGTATGTTAGAACTTCAAATTTTCAAAGAATTGGTTTAGATACCCATGTAGATATAGAAGAATGAACATGGGAGACATTATTTCTTAGCTCATTAAATTTTTACTAAAGCTGATGAACCATGAGAGCAGCGATGATTGCACTATTGGTAAGATATTTGAGGCACATTCACAAATATGTACCTATACATCCTGTTTAGCAAGTGACAAGATCAAGACTAAAACTTTCAATTTTCTTACCTTAGTAATTATCCCAGAGATAGTGACATTCATTATACTATATATGGATTCTTAAAAACTCTTTTATTCCAGAAACCAAATAACCATTTCTGTTATTTATAAAATTAGTATTCATTACATACCTTCCTTTACAAAGTACTGTTTATCCCTTTCTGAAAAAATTTCTCAAACATTCTCATTATTTTTCTTTACACTCTTTGTTTCAAAGATTTCACTGAGTTTACAATAAAACAATTCAAATGCAACCAGTGGATACTTGCCCACTGTTATATTTTGTTGTTGTTTTAATTTCCCCTGTAGTTTGTGTGTTTAAACAATTTTCCTACAACATTACCTGATGATTAACATACTTATGCTAACTAAATTGTTTTTTAGAGGCGTTTGAACCTCATTCACAATTGCTTTTGTACTGAAAAACAAGAAAAGATTGGAAAACTCAATCCAAATTAATGGAACATTTCTATTCTCTCTCTCTGAATGTCACTCACTGTGTAAACACAGACATTGTCAGCTGAAGCAGCAAAGGCAGAGCATCAGTAAAGTGCTATTCCCTGCTGAGCACATTCTTAGAAACACTGAAAGTCTTGAAAGAAAAATGAAGGGAGTCGACTTTGAAATAAGCATGATGTTTCATGCTGAGGCAAATCACACTCACAGGGTAAGTGAACATTGGAAAATAGAATTGCAAACCAGAAACAAGAAGCAATCCTGGGCTAGCCAGAGATTTTGTCTACAAAGGAATAAAAACAGAGTTTTAGTGTTTGGATGAACTTAAGCAAACACAACAGCCAAACCTTCTTAAATGTTATATACATGACTTCTTTAAAAGGCACCAAATGAGCCTGTTTTCACAGTGTTGACAAATGCTCACCCGGAAAATGTTAGTGCCAAAGTGTAACAGTTGCGAACTTAATTTGATGGAACAGATGTGAATATCGTGAAAGCCATTTTAGTGAAAACTGGTTTGAGCAAGCAGCCTTTTAACTCCTCTAACTTCCTCTTTCTGAAGTGTATCAGATCAGATAGATTTGCTATAAAAACATGTAATTTCCATCCCTTTCGGGACATTTTTTGTTCATGTTTTCTCTTTATTTTATATATTTAAGTGATAGCAGCTTCATAGAAGAGCATCTTCACAGAACTGCTTGGAACTTGAAGGACATAGTGCACCTATATACTCCACATGAGAAATGGAAGATAAGTATTTCTAAATAACTTTAAAACTGATAAACATATAAAGGTTCAAAACTGTCATCAAAATTGAAAACCAATGCAAATAATGACATTTGTCTTCATAAAGCTTCATAAAGTGAAGGTGATATTAGCACACTGTAGTTTACTGGATGAGGAACTTAATAAAATTTGAATGTGTTCAGTGTGTTTTCTATGACGAGTGTGGTATATTCATCTTAATATGTGATTTAAATAATGAATTGTGATAATCTTTACAAGGAATGAGAAAAATAGTTCTATAGCGAGGGAAAAGAAAAATAAAAAATGTGAAAGAAAAAATATAATTATGGCTCATATTCAAGTAGAGTACTTTATTCTCCAGTAATAATATAGATGCTATTGTTTTAGTTATCTGAGAATAAAGTGATCAATAGTAAGGTAAAAAATAAAATACTTCTGTTACTAAAAGTGAATAAAGAATACTTATCATTGTTAGAATGCTACTAAGAGAGATACCAACATAATTAAATTCAACCAGCATAAACTGAAATAATATACCTTGTAAAGGACACAGTTGGTTATTATGACATTTTCTGATATTTGGGGTTTGCTTATTATTCTAACCTCATGGAATTTGTAGTAATTCTAGAAAATATGAAATATAAGGGACATAATATTCTTAAAGCATACTCTAAAAATGACATAATTTGAGACTTTCTAATGAATATATGCTATATTCAAATTATAAATTATTTGAAAAGTCAGTGAGGAAAATATGAAGTCAAATTGTAGGGATCATGATGAGCAGAATTACTAAAAATAAAATTCAGCCAATGAAGTAGATGCCGTAGAGCATGAAGATCCACTGAGCACAAGCATGGTGAATCTAAATAGGAACAGATTAAGCTACTACAGACCCAAGTATAATGGGCCTAAAAGGTAGAAGAGAGCAGGAACGATGGAAGTATAGAAGACTGTCAGTAGGAAAAACTCTGGAGTTCATGCTCATTCATGCTCTCAAACCTGATTTTCCACATATAATTTGCCTAATAGTGGTAATTTATTTATAACCTTCAAGGTTCAGCTTCCCCATGTTTGAAATAAGATTCATGGTAATTTATAATTCAAAGAAACTTTGTAATAGTTAAATGAGTTTTACATTGTGAAGTGCTTATACCACTGTTTAGTGTTTAGGAAGGTATGGGTTATCTTAATTATTCAGCATTCTATAATATATGCTTAAATACAACGTGTTTGTGGAGGTTAAACTTCACTAATGGCTGTAGGACATCTACAGGTTATACTACATATTATAAAAAATAATTGAGGAGCTATCAAACTCAACTTTCTTATAACTCGAAATTACAAAAATTCTTACAAGTTCTTTAAAATTGTTTATTTTAGAAATAACTTTGAACAAAAGCACCACTTTGTATCTTAATTTGGACTCATACCATTGTACTCCTCCTAGAGTCCTGAAATCGAGTACTGTCATGAATAAAACTGCTGCTAAATCAGCATCTACAGAGACACCAATAAGTATGGATGTGTTTGCAGTGGCTCCAACTATGCTCTCATCACCTTTAACCTTCCACCAAAACTCTTCTGCTTCTTTACACTCATGTTTATAGTGTGCATGTGTGGGAATTAAGCACATATGAAGGTATTTACTTGGGCAAGAACAACTTAGCAGCATCTACATCACTGAGGAATATGGTTCCCCACTTCCCAAGAAAAACCATTAGCTGCCAATAGCTTATTTTGTTTTAAAGTAGGGTCTTTGTGTTCTGAGGGAATATGATACACACACACACACACACACACACACACACACACACACACACAGAGAGAGAGAGAGAGAGAGAGAGAGAGAGAGAGAGAGAGACCTACTCAATCTGGAAATAGAACCATTATCCTACAAAATTAATGATTGCTCCAAAGCCTAATTGGTACGTCAGTGTCTTTTTATTGGGGTTTCTAAAGGAAATTTGGTGAGTGGTTACTTACAGGAGCAAGGATGTCTAAAAATGTAGCTACATCTGAAAAGCCCACCTGAACAAAGGTCATGTGTCACCAAACCTTCCATCCCAGAGTTCTTTGCTCAACTGGCAGATAACTTGATAGATTCTAGAACACTTGTGGCTTTGGCTCGGTTTCAGTGTCTCCTCCATGAACACTGTTTATTGATAGTATAAAGCTTTGGAGATCCCTCCTGTAAACTTGCTAATGTCTAATTCTTCAGATATAGTGAAATTCCATTTCCCTCATGTGCCTTATTCTTCCTGGAAATAATGACGGTTTCTGTAATCTGGTACAAGTGGCCATTGGTGCTGTGAGTTTGTGAGTGCAATAGACATTTCATATCCAAGACAGTTTTAAAAGGGTTTGGTCAAGTCAGTCTCTATTCTGTTGACAAGCTGTGCTTCTGTCATAGTTGGAATCCTCTATCAGAACAAGGAAATCTTTTCCTTCACTGACATTGCTGCTTTTTTTTCCTGCTTGCAGAAGGAAACCTTAAAATTAGTCACAATAAAGGACTATCAGTTTCTTCACATTCAAAGTACAGGTCTGAAAATATGTTGAATTTCCTATGCTTCCTAAAATATATCTAAACTATTCAACATTCTTTTTGAAAAGAATATTGTTATAGATATTACTTTCAAAATATTGACTATAATTCCAAGTTACTGAGTTGTTATTGTCCTATTAAAGCAATTGCAGATTTTAAAATTTTGGCTGATAATTTTCAACTGTCATGCTAAAAGCTGGCACTTCTTGTTTAAGCTGCTCTAAGTTCAGGCAAATGACAACAGTGGAATAAGAATCTTCTAGAACTGTGAGAAAAATTAATCATTTCTATATGAGTTCTCAAAGAAGCAGAGACACATGTTTTCAAAAGTCGAGAAGTAGACATAACTGAGGATTTAATAAATAGGGAAGAATGAAGTAAAACACACATTAGGACATCCTTTTTAGGCATTCTAAAAAAAATCAATCAATCCAACAAAAATATCTGCTGTTCATACAGAATATGATATAGCAAATGAGTCCATTTACATGAATCTTTCAGAAAAGGAAACTGACCAGTGATTGTCTGGGTTAATAGATATGATTGACTCTATGGAAATCATGATGGGTGAGTCACTAAGCAAAATCAAGAAACTTATTGAATCCTTCAATAAAAATAGACAATTTTTACAGACCAAATTTTATTGCTTCCAGAGGCTTTTCCTAGAAGTATATGGTCCTGAATGTAATGCTTTCTTCAGATTGTAATAAAGCTGAGGGGCCAGAAGTCACTAAGAGAAATACAGGTAGCTTTGGAGGAGAAGAGATAACTTGTTATCAAGAAAATCCTAACAGTGTCACATGAAGCTTGGATATTGAATCCAGTCGCTCTATGTTACAGACTCAAATCACACTCCTGCCCACAATCTAGACAGTGGGTCCTATGACATAAATGAGTAAGTTTGCATGGCAAGAATCTGGTTATTTCTTGCATATTTGTTTAGCGAGTATCTAGACATATTAACTTTATCACAAATTATTTTATAGTAGTGTGAAAAAATGCTTACAACTAATCCAAGTATCTTGACTTTGTCATTTCTAATCTGTTTTCTTAAAATATAAAATGAAAACAGTAATTCTTATTTTAATCTAAAAATTAAAATGAGACAACTACAAAAATACAAGGAGAGCTTTCTTTATCCACTATCTCTGATCGAAAGGGATCAATTTCAAAGTACCTTTATAAGTGGTGGATTAAACTCAGCTGCATCACTAATTTGCTCACAAAGCACTGCTAAACAAACTCAGTGGAACCTGAGGTGGCAGAATGGGGCAGATGAAAACACCCACCTCTGGCTTTCCATAGGCATGTACTGTGCCTGGTATTTGGGGGTTTTGTTTGTTTGCTTTATTAATCTCAATATTAGTTATTTTTCCAATAGCTGTAGCAAAATTCCTGGGTAAAAACAACTTAAGGAATGAAGATTTAATTTTGGACTCAATATGATGAAGTTGCTGTCTGGCAGCAGGCAGCCAGTCACGTTATTTTCATAGTAAGGAAGCAGACTGTGATGAGGGCAGAATCCAGGCTCATGCGTGCTGCAGGCCATTGTTAGGTGAGTTTTCCAACAGAGAAAAGCAAATATAGAAAGACATTTTTCAAGTATCATCAGAGGTTTAAGTCCTAGATAATTATAGATCCTGTGAACTTGACATAGTTCAACAAACAGTCTCTATACAGATTTCCATAATCGTCATACTGATATTTCCAAGGAGCAATAAATAAGTTTTTGCTCTTCTGTATTCTTTCTAGAATAGGTTCTTTTACTGTTATTTTGACAATAATCATTTTGACTGTACTGAGAAGATATCACAGTGAGGTATTATCTTGACTTTCATTTTTTTGAATAATAGTGGTTTAAAATTTTTATATATCTATTGGACATATATGTCTTCTTTTTAAAAATGGTCTATTTAGTTACTTAAATCAGTTTTTTTTATTGTGAGTATAATGTAATTGTGTAAGTTTTCCTGTTTGTTTATTTCCTCTAACCACTCCCATGTACCTTCTCCTTTGATAACAATAAAAGTTTTGAGCTCTTTTTCTTTAATTGGGGTGTCTGTGTGTCTGTGTGTCTGTGTGTGTCTGTGTGTATTCCATGTAAAGAACAACCTAACTGACCATGCTTTTTACATGCAAAAAAAATCAAATTCAGGAAACAAATGTTAAAGTACTAATCTAAGCAAATGATGACAAATCAGAGTTTTAGTATTTAATGTAGTACATTGATGACCTAGTTGAAAATTTACAGTTAATTATTGCTTGATTTTCCTACCACATAAAATAATTTATTTTTTCTTATGTGACTACCATGTATTTTGACAGTCATTTACTATGATTTCTCTTACATTCATACTGACAATCATTTAATAGTGTAACAATTTCATATTTCAGTTAATATTTTTCAAGAATATTATTTTGTCATGTATTATTGTCTTCTTATTCTGTAGCATGGGTTAAAAGAGCTCACGGTCATGTGCTGTACAACTTTTACAACTTAAAAGTACAGATAATTTGATTGTTTTCCCAGAGAAATGGGCAGGCAGCCAAGCCTCACCACTAAAATTAGTCTCCAATTTAGTGTTTGATGTCATTTCACAAGGACTAGAATGAAAAATGAGACATTGGACATGTTAACTCTGAGGAAAATTATCACTTCACCTTGTATAGGGCGTCTTTATGGAATGAAATCAGAGGAGATAAATCATCTTGCCCTGTGACAGAATTGCCTGTCAATGCGGAAAGATGTCCTCCCATGAGAGGGCAGGCACTGTCTGAGTTTCCCTCTGGTTATGACTAGATATATTTTATGTCTGAAAATAATGATAGAAAATTTAAAATAGAAATGATATATGCAGAACACACTTTTCAAGTCAATTTTTTTCCAAATGTCATTTTAAAGTGTGTATATAAATATGAGAAACATACATTTGTGAACTGCATCTATCCTTGAGATGGTCACTAAGGGGAGAAAATGACCAAATAGTGCTTACCATAAGCTGTTGCTGTGTACTCCAGTACATCTATATTTATATATATATAAGTAGGTAAGGAATAGTTTGCCTTCCCCCAGTGTTTATTAATAAAAGATAATCATCGTTTTAAATGTAATATCATTATTTTTTGATAATTTCCCACAAATGCTACATCTACATCACAGCACCCTAAACACAATGATCAAAACCTAGCACATACTTAATTTGAATTTTGTTCTTATTGTACAAAAAATACATATGGACCAAAACAGTAGCATTCCATACCAAAGTTTGAAAAACTGCAGTGTGATTGTATGGAATTATTAGCCACTGAGTTATTATTGCTGCAACATTATGCCACACAATTGAGTATTTGTTAAAATTTTAAGTGCATTTTATAGCAAGACTTTGAGGAATAGAGATGTTTTAATACACATGCATATGTTTGAAAAATAATCAGACTAAATTTTTTGGATGGATTTTTTTCTGGATTATAATAAAGTGCTTGGTAATAGCATAATATATGTTAGAGTAAGGTTATATTTCATATATGTTTCAAAAACATTCAAAGTCTAAACCCTGCTGGCTGACTCCAAAGTACCTCTAATAATGATGGGAAAGAAAACATTTGTTAGATACCCTAGATCTGTTTTGTCTATATTAACAGGGTTAAAATTTGAAAGGTACTAAATGACTTCAAATTTCATTGTAGATTGGCTAAATTTAAAGTTATGAAAATTTCTAGAAGCTAAAAATTTTGCTCTCATATTATGAACTTGAGGCATACTCTGAATTTTACACTGTTAAACTGCTCTAGAATGTATTTAGATTGATTGTTAAATCTCGGAAATCATTTGGCAGTCAGCATGGAGAAGAATGCAGATTCATACACTCTTATCTCCTTGTACAAAGCTAAAGTCCAAGTGGATCAGAAATTTCCACATAAAACCAGGTACACTGAATCTAATAAAAGAGAAAGTGGGAAAGGGCCCCAGAAGACATTAGCACAGGGGAAAATTTCCTGAACAGAACACCAATGGCTCAGTCTCTAAAATCAACAATTAACAAATGGGACCCCATAAAATTGAAAAGCTTCTATAAGGCAAAGGACACCGTCAATAGGACAAAACTGCAACCTACACATTGGGAAAAGATGTTTACCAACCCTACATCTGAGAGGCGGCTAATATCCAAAATATACAAAGAACTCAAGAAGTTAGACTCCAGAGAACCAAATCAAAAATTAAACCCTATTTAAAAATGGTGTAAAAAAAGAGGAATATCGAATGGCTGCGAAGCACCTAAAGAAATGTTTAACATCCTTAGTGATCAGGGAAATGTAAGTCAATACTACCCTGAGATTCCACTTCATACCAATCAAAACGGCTAAGATGAAAATCTCAGGTGACAGCAGATGTGGAAAAAGAAGAACATTTCTCACTTCTGGTGGGATTGCAAGTTGGTACAGCCACCTTGGGAATCGATCTGGCAGTTCCTCAGAAAATTGGAAATAGATCTAACTGAAGACCCTGCTATCCCAACCTTGGGCATATACACAAAAAGGCGCTCCGATATATGAGAAGTACACATACTCCAATATGTTTATTGCAGCCTTAATTATAATAGCCAAAAGCTAAAAAAAACTCAGATGTCTCTCATTGGAAGAATGGATACAGAAAAATGTGGTACATTTACACAACGGAGTACTACTCAGCTATTAAAAACAAAGAGTTCATGAAATTCACAGGCCAATGGGTGGAACTAGAAAATATCATCCTGAATGAGGTAACGCAGACACACAAGAATACACATGGTATATACTCACTGACAAGTGAATATTAGCCCCAAAGCTCAGAATACCCAAGGTAGAACTCACAGATCATATAAAGCTTAAGAAGGAAGACCAAAGTACGGATGGTTCAATGTTACTTAGAAGGAAGAAAAAATCACCAGGGGAGGTAGAGGGAGGAAGGGACCAGGGAGGGAGAGAGGAGGGGGGAGAAAAAAAGGGTGAGCAGGATCAAGTATGAGACGATGTAGCAGGAAATATTAAAAAGGGCACTTTCCCATGCTAGTGTCGATTACTCTCTGGCCATATCTACCTCTCTACCTCCATGGCTAGCCCCATGCAGCGACCACCCATCTCACAATTCTCTTGCTGTGGATTCTGCTCACATTCCCAGCCCTGGTAAAATCTAAACTCTGGAGGCTTGTAATTTATCAGTCAGATTTACTTTGGTAAATTTTCAACTCACTTAACGCCCGCACAATGAATTCAAAACTCAATTGATATAAACACAAGATACACATCTAGATGGGACAGATCCACCCTAATTATAATTTAATCATCTAAGAAATCCCAATACTTATGGCTCCCAGGACTGTGTGGTTGGTTCTGCCTCCTCTTCTCCTATAAGATCCATTTTATCTCTTCCTCTCCTTCCCTTCTTCTCCCTCTCTCCACCTCTCTGGTCCTCATCTCTAAAATTCACGGCCAACCTTTCTTTTTCACTTCCCAATTACAGGCTCTCACCTTATTTTGTGCCTGCTCTCACCTGCATATAGACCACAATCCATAGGAAGAGACAGGAGAGAAGTAGAGAGGGTCAGGAAATTGAACAGAAATATGTAGCAGCGGGGATGGGGAGGTAGGGGTTACCAGGAAAGCAAGAGGTTCCCAGTACTCAACAAGGACATTGAGAGAACCTGTGGAGACCACCTCTAGTAGATAGGCACAACCACCAGTGGAGGGAATGGGACATCCTCCCATCTCACAATATTCAATCCAGAATATTCCTTGAATAAAGGAATTCAGGGACAAAAAAATGGAGCAAAGACCTAAGGAAAGGGCATTCAGAAACCAGTCCACCTAGGGATCAAATTTAGAAATGAATTTTTGGCATGCAAAACTTAATGTAATTAATTAAAGCAATTTCTCTAATTCTGGTTAGTATTTTTATCACTTAAAGGTTTTAAAATTTCAAAAAAATCCAAAATATAAGTATAAGTATATTACAAAACTTCGATAATTCTCATTTTTTTCATTTGTGGTAGAACAAATTAAACCGCTCATTATTTATTCAATTACTAGCTTATTCATCATGCATTTATTTTAAACAGTCTATTGACTAGTTTCCATACTTGACATTTCAGATCATATGGAGAGCAAACACAATTTTAGAGCCTGAATTCTTGTGGTCCCATATTAGTTTACAACACAGATTGTTGGGGACTATTATAAATACAACATTACCATTGTCATATGATGTAAACAGAAAGAAGGTAGGGTGTGGGACTAGTTAAATGTGCAAGAATGAAACAAGGAATGAGAGATGTTCCAAACCTTCAGTTAGACAGGATGTGGACACAGGAATGCCACTCTAACAAAAAGGATTCAGGACCTGAGGATTGTGGCTCAGATTGCAGTAGAATTTGATTTACTAATGAATTTAAAAAATGGATCTAATAATCTACATAATGCCTTTACTGTTTTGTTGTGTGGATATACTCACTTATATACTCATGGAAAAATTACAATATTCTCTGCATGTCTGGACTTTGTTTATGTCAAGTAATAGTGGAGCAAGGGAAGAAAAACAAGGCCTGTCCATATGCAGTTTAAATATCATTGAATAAATGAAGATAATAAATATACAATACCTTATAATATAGATATGTACATTATGTAATTTGTATGCAGAACTCTTTGAATTCATTATCTCTTTAAGTCTCTTAACTCTTTATAGGTACATAGGACAGTTATTAATTACTAGAAAAAGTAACAATGTTTTGAAATGAAAAGAATGTGTAAAATGTTAGAATGCTTGTTAGCTTATTCTAATACACTTCTAGAGTCATCTTCCTCCAAAGTGGTCTTGAAGCTATTTCTTCACGTGTTTCCTGCTGCTCAAACACCCTGCATTCGTCCTTCATGCTTCAAACAATTTATCTACTTGCATATTACTTTTAAACTATGAATCTTTTAAAGGGTTTTGTTTCAAAATTTTGTTTGTTACCCCATCTTTCTCTTACTCCTTTTCTCTGAGTAAGGTTACCATTTTTCCCAGTTTGGTGCTCAACATCCTTAGAGCAAATTTTAGAATCTCATGAGATTGAGCCAACCTTCTTCTCAATAATGATCGGAATTAGATTTAAAATTTCCAAGAAATACTTAGGAACAACAGCACACATTTCACTCCTAGTTTTTCATTGTATAATTGTTTTTATTTTTCACTTTATTTATCTGTTATTATTTCTTAGAAACAGAGTCTATATATAAAGAAAGCATTTTCATCCCAGAAAATATCTCTAACCAATATCATATCCTCAAAACCGCAATGGGAGTGAAAAATTGAGAATGTGTTGCCTTCTTTGATGAAAACAAGACTTTCCCCATTATTGGTTAAAGTATAGATAATCACATCAATTCTTAATCAGTGCTGTGAAGTGAGAGGGAGCTTTTGACATATAACCTTCGCCATAAAACGCACTTATAGCAGCACAGCAGCGAATGTATTTTGTAAAGAAGCTATTAATGACCACTCTGAGGAAAGGTAAAAAACTCACGTTAGCATTTACAGAATTTATCCTGTATTTACAGAATGTCTGAGGCAATGATTGATGAGAGTTTCAATGCCAACTTTAGTAAATGAGACCAGTGTCCAAAAAAAAAAAATAATAATGTATTCACCCATGATATTGTAGCAGCAGCTATTGAGCCTTGTGTCAGTCTGCAAGCAATAATGCATTGACAATTTATCTATTTGCCTGAAGAAGCATAGCATCTAATACGAACCCCACAAGTCTGGATGATCCATCTTTAAAGTACAGGTAGGATAACTACACAAAAATTTTCAAATATAATTTTTACACATTTCAATTTTAGAAAAAAAAATGTAGTTTTCATGCTTGCTAACAGGATACCCACAAAAGCTGTCTCACTTTTATTTTCAGTATTGGGGAAATGGTTTTCTTTTCATTTCCACTATAATGTAGAAAATATAAATTCATCTGCTATTCATTGTACATATATAATATTCCTTAAGCATATCATATTTTTAAATTTATATTAATCTCTAATATCAACTGGCATTTGACATCCTTCTGAACACCATCTTTGTTGTGTAAGCAACATGGCATTTTCAGGCTGGTAGAAACACTGGGTTTGCTGCTTTAATCACAGTGCAATTCCTGCACTGTACTTACACATTACATCTCTGAAGCCATCAATGATGTGTGAATCACCGTAGTCTGAATTTATGATCTTTGACCCTATTTTGGATTTATGTCTTAGTCTCATTCCAAGAGGATTTGAGTGCATACTGTTGTGCTTGTTGTTTAATTAATCTGGCCTAGGCTTAGTTAAATTGTGAGTTTAACAGAACAAAGGTGAAGAAAAATTAAGACACAATCCAGCAGTTGTTAGAATCCAATTCACTCACTTCAATGCTTAGAATCAGAGTTTAACTTAACTTAAAGTGTGTCTGTCATACTAATATATTGTTTTGATCTCTAAAGAGGAAGGTAGAAAACCTTTCTGAGTGTCTGAATGCAGCCTGCTTAAGTTACAGAGTAAAACCCTATCTGAAAACCAGGCCAAACAAACAAACAAAACCAAAATAAAATAGGGAGAAAGCTAAAATCTGATAAGCGTAACATCAGGATAAGTATAAACATGGAAAATGAAATTATTTCCCAATTAAGTTAGAGATATGCAAATGGTGAATTACATAATCTAAGTTGATCACCTGTGCCTACTATCCATGTTGTTTTCAAGGCTATCTCATCAAGAAAAGATTATATCATTTTTGATAAGATAAAACCAGGTCAATAATGTCATTACTAGAAGGAATTTCAGACAACCCAGACATTCTATTCTGCTCCAAAATCCACAGTGATCTCCTAGTGAAGTATACACAGTTGTGTTGTTCTGTCTAACCACAAAAGCTATTTCCTCTCTATTTCTCACCAAAATCCAACTGTCTTATTCAGAAATGTAAAGTCCTTCCATGCACATGGATAGGAAGAATTCATAATAGGAAAATGACCATCCTACCAAAAGCAATTTATAAACTCAATGTACCATCACATCATGGTTCTGATCTCTCATAAGCATAATATTAATGAATGTTGAAGCAGATATACCAAGAGCTCACATGGAACACATTTACTACACTAGTTTTATGATTTCCCATGTATATTTTAAGAAGGTATTGGTAGAATTACAGAGATCTAGTAGAAACCATTACTATTAGTGTCAGCATTTTCAAGAGTGGATAGGCTTTTAAGATTTTGTGAGAAAATAAACACAAATTAAATGTATATGTGCATATGTAGGAGGATGTATTACTAACATACACATGTACCTATCTCTACATACATAACACATACACATAACACATACATAACATACACATGTACCTATCTCTACATACATACATAACACACATTCCTGAAAATAATTATAAGTGCATAGCTGGCTATAGTTAGAATGTGGGTTGGGTGATTTTATAAAGAATAAGGTGAATTCAGAGTCATATCTTATAGAATTACCTAGTGGTCCATGGAACTAAATACCAGAATATTGACCTTTGTGCTTGCAGACCATTATTACTTGGCTGGTTTGGCATGGAACTAACAGAGCACAGCAGCTAGTAAAATAAAGTGCTCAGGACCCCAGCCACCTGACAAAAGTTAAGCTAAATCAAATATCATGCTAGGAAACATTAAATCGTCTCCATTAACTTAGCACTGAGTAATTAAGAATATGAATATTTTTAATATAAAAAGCCCCAGGATCCATTTTATAAAAGTTGTTTAAATACAACACTCAACATAAAAGAAGATGATCCTGAAGCAGACATGCAGAGCATACTAATAAACCATAAAATATAACCATAACATAATGATTAGGGACATAAACTTATCTTTTAGTATTATAAAAATAGCATAGTCTGCCATGTTGTCTCTAGTTATTTTCACCATTTAAAAATAACCCAGCATTATATTGAGCTGCAGCTCCTTAAGAAAGATGCCTATAGGAAAATATAGTCACTTAATTCAGAGAGAATAAAATCATGATATCAAACAATGTAACAAATCTCTTGCAGAATGAATATAAAAAGATGAAAATGCATTAATTTCTGAAATTATATTTATAATCCTTGGGTTAAATGCATTATGTGTGAGAATTGAAGACTAACTCTGCTGAAAGAATTACAATTAATAAGAAAATACATACTGCATGTCTCTGCTGCTTGTATTTTCTCTATCATTATTGTGTTTTCCACTGTCTTTACAGAACAATGTTTTGTCTTATTTCTTCCTATTTTAATTTTTTAAATCTTCTCAGAGGTGCTGTAGCTGGGTTATTACAACTTCCGTTGGCAGCTTGTAATCACACGTTTGATCACTGAGGTCTTGATGCTGTCAGTTCTTATTAGCTCCTAAAAATGGTTTCTTCACACATCTCGGTTTGTATTACTCCACAGAAAGATACAATTCAAAGCCATAACCTAATGGCTTTTCTGCAACACAGAACAGCTTCGCACACATAAAGTCACTCTGAAAATCTTTACACTTATGTAATACACATAAACATATTTGTGAAATGTATGAATCTAGAAAATATCTTCTTATCAATTAAATGCCAGTCAGAAACTTGAATAAACTAGCACAAAACTGTATTTTTAAAAATGTTGTTCTAATTGTCTGGTTACTCATAACATATAAACTATATTCAGAATACAAAATTTAATTAGCAAACATTCTGTCAGTTAACCTCAGCAATACAATTACTTAAATTGGGTGTGATTGTTAAAACATAAATCTGATGGAAGGAGAGACCACTCAGAACCCTGACCTGCAAACTCTTCTTTACAGTTGCACTATGTCTCATAGGCACACACACACACACACACAAATACTTTTAAAAGGAAGACATAGAATCGGTCTCAAAAAATGTACAGTTTATATACCACATTGGGAGTAGAAACCACATAAAAGACATGTAAAATATGAACATTATTTTAAAACATATTACATTTTGAGATCATTTCATCAAATATATTCATGATAGTTTTATAAAAGCAAGTTATACAAGAAACATTGTGTGATTACATTCTTTTTAACCAGATATATATAACCAAAAGTATCTGAGGAATATCTCTATAGCGCCAGATTTATAATTATCATAAACTAATGTATATTTACACTAGTTTTATATTTATTTCACTACTTTACAAACACAGCATTAAAATGTACAAAGTTAAAGTACTACTGTCACAGTGGCTATTCTGAGATAAGAAACAATGAGAACTGAACATTTCAACAGTCATAGCTAATTCATTGCACCAGGACATGAACACTTGATAATCAGATGAAATTCTCTTCAATACATGTTAAACTTTTTCACTGTTCCAATTCGCTTGACACATACTGACACAGTCACAAATATGTTTATGCAAGTGCCAAGACTGCTGTAGTTAAATAAGACAATACAAGTGCTTTAGGTCACTGCAGCAGAAATCTGTTCAAAGCACAGATCATGCTGAAGATACACGGAGCCATGGATTCTCTTTAGGCAGAGGGAAAGTGTGTTTTTAGATAATACATGAACACAGTCATGCAGGATAATATACCTTATATCTACACACGCACACACACAAACACACAGTATTGCTGTCATCACTCACCCAAGTGTAAATAACATGTCAGAACTTCTTCCCCTAATATTTAAATTATTATACATTGCTTACCCTTACCAATCCTACCTTCTTCTCAATCCCCTTGAAATCACAAGTCTATTCAATATTTCTATGAGTCCAATAGTTTTAGAATCTACATACAAATTATATGACATTGGTTTTCCATCCCTGCTTATTTCATATAATGTAAGGATATCTAGTGCTATAGCTGTCACTGTATAACTGTTAAAACCCCATTTTTTTGGTTAATATAACATTTGGCATAAGTAACCCATCTTCTTGGTTCATTCATTAACCTTAGACAATTTGGGTGTTTTCATTTTGGGGAATAAACTTAATAGAGCTAAAATGAACAGACTTGTGAGTGACTTGGAAACAGCGTATTTATTCCATTTTCTTGAGATATTTACTCAGTAGATGGGTTAATGAATGTGACATTTCTGTTTTAAAATTAGTTTGTGCCTGCATGAGTATGCACATTGTGATTATACATGAATGCAGGGGTGTGTGTGTGTGTGTGTGTGTGTGTGTGTGTGTATGTTTTGTGCTGTATTCATTACCAAAGAAATCAAAATTCTATAATACTTGAGTAAAGAGTACAAAATTGTGCATACAGGAGTTGTAGGTTGATGGGTGACAGACACTTAACAAAGATCAATATTTCATGTGAGCTGTGTATTAAATTTTGAGAGGTTAGAAATATAAAATATTACACAAAATATATGTGAAAACTATTATTTGAATCTAAAAAGCTATTTTGAAAAATCAGAACAAGATATATTTTCAGCAGAAATTATTATGGATTGGTTGACATTAAATAACATTGCAGCTCATTGAACAGTATTAGTCATGATAGAAAATGGGATGTTACTGAGAAGAAGCAAAAATGAGTAATTCATACAGTCAGCATAAACATTTGTATTCAGATGATGAAAAGAAAAATTCAAAATGGAAGAAGCTAAATATTATATTTAATCAGACATTTAAAAATATAAAAAAAGAAAGTTTCTGTAACTTTGTTATAAAAATACAACACAACACAAACATATAAGCATAACACAAACACACATATCTGATTGTGACAATTTCTCAATAGAGATCCTCATGTGTTTTCAAATTGACAGCTGAAGCTGACTATGACATTTCACTCTTTGTCAACCTGGACACATATTCATATCATTTAAACCAAGACATTTTCTTTTTTCTTTGTTCTCTAGAACACAAATTAGTATCAATATAAGCTATAGTGAAACCTTAAAATTCCCACAGTGTTTGGAATAGTCAACATATTAAATGGCCAATGTCCTTTTAAAAATTGAAAAAAAAAACACATTAGCTGTATGTTCCTGTAAAATAAAAGAACTTGTATAATTTCATATTACTAGAGGAAAGCACTGGGGCACTAATACAATCATTTCAAAGCAAAAGCAAAATCTAACCATGTACAACTTGTGTATGATAACTTGGATGCATGATCTTCAAAGGTTTAAGAGGGCGTGAATAGCCTCTTTCTCCATTTCTGTCATACACAGCACACACAGTTGTTTTTTTTTGGGGGGGGGGGGGATTTAGACCAGATCTATTCCACATGTGCTGCTGTGGTTAGTCACTATCTCATAGTCTTTGAATCCGAATCCGTAGGGTCTTGGGATATCCACCGAGGCTGCATCCTCACCATTGGGCTCTTCTGTCTTCTCAGAGTTCTTTAAGACCACTCATGCCTTCAAATTTAGTAGCATTTAGCAGATGCTTACACACTACCCAGATTAGCTGTTGGCTTAGAATGCAACATTTCACTCCACCCTGCCCCCTTACAGAAACAACTGATTGTATATACTCACCCAAGGGAATATTTCCCGTATTTAAAATTATGAATTTGTCTGCAGGACAGACAACTCAACATAGTAAAGCAGTAATAATTAGACATCCCTTAAAAATATATTATTACCGTGCATGTCAATTAATATATGTACCACCATTCAGCCAGGATGAAAAACAAAGTGCTACTCACTGTCAATATCAATCAATATAGATAAGCTTTTTCTAAACTAAAAACATGAAATGTGCTTGTTTAGCCAAGCATATGTATGTATAGTAATATTGAATTTTTATTAAACGTTGAAAGGAAAAAAAAATCAATAATAGCCACAATCATGGTGACAATGGCTTTAGTGTCAATGAATGTTTGTAATTTAATGTTAATGTTCCATACACTTTATGAGTGTTTTAATTATTGTTTCAGGGTATTATGTGTAAATTTATGTGTTGCTATGCATGCATCTTAGCATACATGAAACTCTCAAAGAACAGCTTTATGGGGTAGCATCTTTCCTTCTAGCTTCATATTTGTTATGGAGATACAATTCAGGTTATCACACTGACAGCTCAAGTGCTGAAATATCAGCTAAAGTGTATGACTCTTAGCTTTAAAAAATCTTTCAAATTTGTAGTTTAATACATTTTATTCCTTTTTTGGTATGTGTGTGTGTTTTTACATTAGTGTGGGTACATGTGGGTGTGATGTACTGTGAAAAGTGAAAGTGTGTGTGTTGTCCAATGTTTGATGTCAGGAATTTCCATCATTTGCTTGCTGTCTTTACCTCTAACCAGGGTTTCTCAATTAAGCCAAAGCTCAGAATATCACTGTTCTAGGACTCAACTTGCTCCCAGGATCCCTTGTCACTGCCTCCCTCAGCTAGAATTTCAGGGAGACAAAGACCTAGCCAGCAATTATGTAAATTCAGAGATTGAGTTTGGTCTTTTTTTTTTTTTTTTTTTTTTTTTTGGAGTTTGGGGGGGGGAGTGGAATGGTGTTGGTGGTGAGGATTTTAACCCTTTAGTGATTTCCTCAGCTTTAGTTTTAGTAGGATATCATGTTGGTACTAGAAAGAAAAATTAACCATGCCCCCTGCAAACTAGGATAAACCATCATGTGCTACTTTTTTTTAAAAATGCATTTGTTTATTTCTTACTTGTATTATGGTTTTGTTTTTGTTTTTGTTTTGTTTTTTGTTTTGTTTTGGCGGTGTATTTTTCATGGACAGATTAAGAAAACAGGTAGAGTTCTGTGGATAAAAACAGAGTCGTGTGGATGTAAAGAAGACTTGTGAGGAATTGAGGAGAAACTATATTTATAACATTATATATGAAAATTTTCAATAACAAGAAAAGATGAGAACTACAAATCAGAAAAAAACAGAAAGTGTTTTCTTTCTTCTATTTTTCTGTACATAGGTCTTGGTTGATGGTCCCCGGCAAGATGTACCAACTCGTGTTATGACTACTAGAAGCATAGAGTGCAGCTGTCTTGGAGTACCTAGATATGACCAAGATTGTTCACTTTCTTGGTTTTTTTTTTCCTAATCCTCTCTCAACTATGACTTCCCAATGTTTTATTTTTTTCTTTAAGATTAAATAATGTAAATAGTTATAGCTTCTTAACACTTTGTCCCTCTCAGAATCTGTAGCTGTCCCTCAGCCATGGATGAACTGGGTCTACCTGAAAGGGAGGCTGGAAATAAAAAAGGACAGGCAGGGGAGAGAAGGATGAACCCAAGACAAAGGTATCTGATCAAGTCTCAAAGTTTCATGTTCACCTCTGCTTTTATATAGGCAAAACCTACAGACCCATCCTTTGTTTCAGCTGGATTGAGTTGCAAAGCAAGCTCAGCAGGCAACTTCTCAAAACTCTGGTAGGAAGTTGTAAAAGCAGCAAGGCCAGGTGACTCCTGATCAGTTGTAAAACCCTCAGGGGTTTGTTTAGCCTACTCAAGGCTGAGGGAAGATCACAAGAATCAATCTCTCTCTCTCTCTCTCTCTCTCTCTCTCTCTCTCTCTCTCTCTCTCCTTTCTAACAGTAGAATACACCTGGATGTGAATAATATTCTTTTACTCCACCAGAAAAGGTGTACATCCCATAATAATACTTATAATTTAAATTTCAGAATCCAATTCAATTGTCCAGTGAGATTCTTATTTAACTTTTCAACTAAAAACTGTCTGCATTTTCTGCTTGTAAAGTGGATGTAGTCCTCAATACTGGTGAGGTTTGTCAGATACTATTAATGCAATTATTTGTACTTTTTGACACATAGTAGGATATTAATAAATATGTATTTCAATATTAAACATGTCAACATGTGTATATAGGTATATATGTTTTTTAGGTCTGGTCACAGATTTGAGGTTAAGTCATGTATTCTTGTCTTGTTCTCATTTACAGCTTTATTTGTCTCATTCTTGGTGCCCATATCCAAAAATGTTTTGATATCCTCTTTTAATACAGATTATTCAGGATTCTTGGTCTCTGTGCTCTCTGAAACTGTTATTCTTAACTTTTGATAAAGCAATATAATTCTGCATGTATATAGAAATTCTTCCTACCTTCGTCTATACTTTTCAATTATCATAATTAAAAAAACTTGCGGTGTTCTTTAAAACCTGTCTTATTAACAAGATTTTGCTGACAGGAGCCTGCTATATCTGTCTCCTGAGAGGCTCTGCTAGTGCCTGGCAAATACAGAAGTGGATGCTCACAGTCATCCATTGGACAGAACACAGGGTCCCCAATGAAGGAGCTAGAGAAAGTAAAGGGGTTTGCAGCCCTATAGGAGGAACAACAATATGAACTACCCAGTAGCCCCACAGCTCCCTGGGACTATACTATCAACCAAAGAAAACACATGGTGGGATTCATGTGTCTAGCTGCATATGTAGCAGAGGATAGCCTAGTTGGTCATCAATAGTAGGAAAGGCCCTTGGTCTTGTGAAGGTTCTATGCCCCAGAATAGGTGAATGCCAGGGCCAGGAAGTGGGAGTGGGGAGAGAATAGGGGATAACATTTGAAATGTAAATAAAATATCTAATAAAAAAAAAAACCTGTCTTATATTTGTTCATTGCCACAGTCTTTACTGTTACCTCTCATGTAAAAAGTATCTTTTTCTCTCACCTGAACTGCCACCGTTAAATCAGATAAATCATGAATTTTTTAAAGTTTAATTTATTTCCTTATGCATTTAACAATCATTGATTAATTATATAAGAGTCAATGTTTAAACCTGCACATTACATAAAATCCACACTTAAATAGACCCATGAAGTTGACACTAACCCTATAACCAGGCAGCATTTTTATTAAATTCTTTCTAATGTCCCAGGCTGATCTGCTAGTTTTTGTCAGGGTAAGCATTTGCACACCATTTATGCCTTACATATGCCTCACTCTAGTTACATGTGTGTGGAGTATAGTAAATATTTGCTACAACTCGATAAATTTATATTACTAGTTTACCAGAGAAAACATACAATAGAACATATTTTATTGAAAATCTAGCATGTATGAATGTATTGTTTTATATTAAAATGCAGCAAAAAGAGAAACAGTGACTGTCGAAATAAATCAAAGTAATTCAAGGCTAATACATAGTATATATAGTACCAGAAAATTTAAAATCTGTTTAGAACTAGAAGTGAAGTTGAAATAGAAAAATAGTTAAATTTGCATACTTATAATGTTTGACAACTAAAATAGGCATGAGGTAACAGCGTTTACAAAAAGAAAGCTCCAACTATGTAAGAGAAAGAAGTACATATAACTCTTTTATTATTATTATTATTATTACTGATTATTATTATTGTTATTATTTTAATTTATATAAATATACTGTAGCTGTCTTCATACACACCAGAAGTGGGCATCAGATCCCATTACAGATAGTTGTGAGCCACCACGTGGTTGCTGGGAATTGAACTCAGGATCTCTGGAAAAGCAATCAGTGCTTTTATCCTCTGAGCCATCTCTAGCCCCCTACATATAACTCTTATTGCATTTATCAAACATTGCATCAAATTGCATATAATTTAATTAAATCCAAAAAGCAGAAACAATTGAGGTGATTCTCTCTTTACAAGACAATCTAAGCAGATTAAACTGTGAAAGTGCAAAAACATTTAATAATTTAAGTCTTTCGAATTATGCTGAACTTCTTCAGTGACCTCAAATCAAGCCTACCGATGAAATCAGTATGTTCCACAAAGAATATGTAAGAAAAATTCTATGAAGATTTGAATTCATCAGAAGAAAATATTACAGAAATTTTACTCTTGTTTCTACTTTAAACATCTTCCAGAACTAAAATTTATCTTCTCAGTATATCTGAAATTCTCTTGGGAGTGCTAGAACAGAAAGTACATTGGCTTTTGAACAGAACGAACCCATTACCACAAAAGAATAAAAAGACCATGCATATTTCCTCACTGTTTTCCTTGGCTTAAAATGAGACAGTATGAACTACTGTGCTTAATGTTGGGTACTTGTGGAGTGACAAAGTGCTGTTTCACAAATGCACATGCATACTACCGACGCGCACGGGCTCACACACACACACACACACACACACACACACACACGCAAACACACACACACACACACACACACTTCTGTAAAATGACTATTATGTGCACAATGTTATATTCAGCCTGAACAAATACTGCAGCATATTTCAGTTTTATGAGTATAAATTTTCTTCAATCCCTTCCACTTTGATATTCTGTGGCTTATTTAAGGGTTATTTTCTCCTTGTAGAGCCGTCGGTAACTCTAACAGAATGATTCAAACAAACTAATCATATTCTGTGTGATGAGCCTCAGAGAAGCGTCACTGACAGAACCTATCTGTGTATGCAGAACTCCTTGCAGTGACTGACTCCATATCAAACACCAATGGTGCCTTCTGTTTCCTCTTCTCATGGGAAGTCTCATGGGAAAAATGTATCTCAGGACTTGTTCTGTAGTGATGACTGTAGAAAAACATTGAAATCGACGAAAGTTACTTATATTTTTAGTATTAGTAGTTATAATTGTACATAATAACTCTAAGCCTCATGGTATTCATATAACTTCAGGCCTTACCTATGCCTTTGGAGCTTAATAATTACTTCCTAATCTATTTCTTATTACTTGTGGAACAATACTTTTATAATTTAAAATAAGGAACTAAATGTTGATCCATTTTTTTAATAAAACCAACCTCAAATGGTTTATGTTCCCGAATGAAAGGCACACACACAGCCATTATATTTTAATATGCCAAACAGCACAATAGCTGGGCCAATGCCCAGCTTCCAAGAAGTTAATCACGAGTTACTATTTAAGATTCTATGTTCTATCTTGGCTGCCCTGGACCCAGTTGGGCAACCTTACTCTCCTGGTTCCTTCACATGGCAGCTATGCCTCTCTGTCCTGTGCTCTTCTTGGGCATGGAATCTCTCCTCTCCTCCACACTGTCCTGGGATGGCAGATCTCTCCTTTCTACTTCCTCCTAGTCCCAAGCCTCGAAATCCTAAGACCCCACCTTTGTCTGCTGTCTCTAGCTATTGGATGTTGGCACCATTATTTACCAGTCAGAACTAGTTGGGGGCAGGTTCCCAGAAGGTCTGTGCAGACATCATCTTGCAAACAGTTCTTTGGAGAATATAATTAGCATACAAGAAGCTACAACTAACTTTACTGGTACAGATGTATGGCCCCTCCAATTAGTCTCAATTTTCTGGAGGGACCTTTATCCTAATCATGGTTGATTCTCTTTCCAAATCTTTAAAATCAGGCAGTCAATACATGGGGTATTCTAATGCTTCTTACATCAGGGAAAGACCTCATCTATAGCTCTAATGCATGGCAAAGCACTGTTCCCTTGCGCCACTGCCAACCAATACTTCCCAATTTAATACACTCTTGCTTAAACTGTTCTTTTCCCTTTCTATAAGGTAAAAGCCCCAGTATGATGAAATATTGCCATGTTTTTCAAAAGATTTACAAAGAAGAAATTTAAGAGCTAGCCAGACAAGAGTGTCAGTGAGGCCTTTCTTATCAGGCCATGATGTCAGGAAAGCCTGCTTCATTTTCTTCAAATCAGATCATGTTCTTGAGCCAGACAAAATTATATAGTCCTGTAATCACAGCACTTGAGAGTCAGAGGCAGGCGAATAGTCAAGACCAGCCTACTCTATGAAAAGGGTTCTATCCTAACTTTAATATTTATGAAATATCACATGAAGTCCACGAATTCTGATGGATGTAATTTACTTAGTAACTGTAATATTAATTATACCGAACAGCAATTATATTTGAATGTGACTTTGGATCACCAGTCTCCATTGTCCAGTTGACACTAGTATAATTTCACATAGATACCCCAAACTGTGATCCAGTTTAAATGAATTTTTGTATTATTCTTGTGTAATTGATTATGTATATAAAGTATCATTTAAAAATTCCTAATTTTGGAGTTAGTAATTAGAGCACATGTCAAACATTAGATCATTATCACATGTTTTTGTACAATAAGCATGTACTATCAGTGATGGGAAAATAATGTCATAATAAAATATACCCAGAGAAGTTTCATTGCTTTTGTTAACTTTACAATGTATGTTGTTGTGTTTATTGCTAGAACAGCAAATGAAAAGGAAAATGTAGCATAGTAATGAAGAATACAGAGGAAAAATCAGCATTTACTCTGAAAAGCACACAACTGCTAAACTACAGGAAACCATTGCTCCTGCAACAGTTTGTTGTTGTCCTTGATTAATCATATTTTTATGTGGGTGTGCATATGTGCCTGCATGTGTATGTGTGTGTGTGTGTGTGTGTGTGTGTGTGTATACACACACAATCTGAACAGTGCATATAATGTTACTTAGTGTACCTGCTCAGGCATTACTACATGGACATATATTTTCAGGGCTGACTATTTGGTACTGAATGAACACTGATGTGCTCTTCTTCTGGGAAGACCACTCCCACACTCAGCATTAGATAATTGCCTATAGTATTACATTGAGGGTGCAAACCTTGTGGTATCTTCCCTGTTCCATTTGGCAGGTTTATTGTTGTCCTTATTCTGCACTTTCTTAGGTAGAAATGTTGGTGAGGCTTCATGTGTGGAGCTTTGAACATTCTTACAATAAACTTGTCGAAGAACTCACATTTCTATTAGCACTTGCTGAGTCAACTTTTGGCAAAATCAATTTCTGTACTCACCCCATTCAGCATTCCTGAAAATGCTAGCCTGCTAATTGATCAAATATATTAAAGGAGAAACACCAACCTAAATTTTCTAAACTGAGCCTTAAGGAAAACAGTCACAAAGATAAGTCATAAAGATAACCTCAGGTTATGTTCTTACCTTACTGGGTAAATGAAATGACTATGTCAGATTGGAATGAGAGTCACAATGCCCTCATTTTTTTCTGCCAGAATCACACAAGCCAATAATATAATAGAAACAATAGAATAATATAAAAATCAAAGCGGTAAGAAAAAAATTGAAGTTTTTTTTTGTTTTTTTGTTTTTTTGTTTTTTTTTACAAATTTGAGAGAAAATAAAGTGCTACAGGTGAAAAGAAAGAAGAGACAACAATTTGAAAGAAGACCTACCTGTCAATTAACGATCCATAGGAACAGTCCCAAGATGTAAAAGTGTCAACTACATTAGGATAAGATTTGACTTGCACTGTTCTTTGGTTTGAGGTATGTGGAAAGGGAGACAACAGGAAATAGCTATCAGGAGGCTCTTTACTGCGTGAAATTCCAGATGTCTTAGGGACCCATCCAGTAATGTCAATGTAGGAATTCACCATAAACAGGCAGCTACAATTTTTCTAAACAAAGGTAATTTTCATTAGGTATTATCACATTTTTTATCTAATTTACCTTGAAAGGCATGTATTCTGGTGTTCAACTGTATTGTTGTGATGAGTGCAGAAAATCGCTGTTCTATGTTGAATAGCTACACACACACACACACACACACACACACACACACACACACACACACAAAGAATCCCAAAGAGTGGGTCATGATGTAGATCTAGTTTTAGTGTCTTTTAGGAAACTCCTCTGATTTCCAGAAAGGATGCAGTGGCTTATATTCCTGCCAGCTGTGCTTCTCGCCATATTCTCACCATCAGTGATTGACATTTCTTGTCTTGATGAGCATCATTCTGACTAGGATAAGATGAACACTCAGAACAGTTCCCCTTTGCATTTCAATGATGAGTAAGGATGCTGATCAAGTTTTAAAATGTTTATTTATTTTTTTCACCTTTCGGTAACCATTTACTCTGTTCATTAACTTAATTAGTTATTGGATGATTTGTTTTTAACATTTACTTTTTTAGATGTTTATATATTAATATCCTGTTTGATACAGAGTTGACAAAACCTTTTCTTTTTCCATTTTGTTAGCTATCTCTTCATTATGATTCTTGTTTCCATTGCTGTGTAGGAGGTTTTTAATTTCTTGTAATAGCACTTGCCAGTCTAGCAGCAGATGGGCAGATTAAAAAACAAGATGGTGTATGTATATATAACATTTTAAATTTCTGCTAAATAGGAATTAAATTCTAACAGTTTTGGGAAAATGGATGTAGTTAGAGATTTTTAGAGGACACAAGACAGAAACAGAAAGATAAATGCTGCATATCTTCACCTTTATGCTGATCCCAAATATGTGTGTGTGTGTGTGTGTGTGTGTGTGTGTGTGTGTTATGAACATAGAAATGGAAATATAAGAGTGAAAACAAATCTAAATGGAGAAATCCTGAATAAATAAAAGTAGCGAATAGCTGGCTACCTGTGACAGAACAGAAATGAGGACTATTTATGGGGGGAAGGGGAAGGGATTAGTAAAAGCAACACAAGGGGAAGAGGGAAGGGTAGGAAGGTGAAGGTGGATAAAGAAATTATAATCACTATTGTGTAAGAAGTCATGAGAAAACATACTACTTTTTAAATAAAAGTATTTAAAACGTACTATGTTACTTATGATGTAATCACTAAAAATTAGGCATCTCTGTGACTGAAGTTTATGCACTCCTGACCATGTATCAGTTCCTAACATTGTATCTGTGAACTAGAAAAGCTCCAAACTTCAGTGAATGTGCCTGGATGAAGGAGGTGCTATGCATTTTCTGACTGAGAACTTTAAGAAGTGGCTTACTTTCTCCATTTCATCATTTGTAAAACAAAGCAATGTGCTTTATACTTCTACTAATTGGGCTCCTAAGAACTTGTGAGTATTTACTTGTTTGGTTTTTTTTTGTTTATTTGTTTGTTTTTTGTTTTTTCTTGTTGGATTTTGTCTTCCATTCTTCCAATTTCAATATAAGACAGGGCAAATGAGAGATAGTATATAAGTTAGAAAGAGGAAAAATAGAAGAAACAAAAGAATTCATTTTTTCTTAGAGACAATCCCAAGTAGATAAATTGACATCTAGGAGGGTTCACTTCATCATTTCAAATAGCTCTAGGGACTTACCTATGTGGGTGTTGTACAGCAAGACAATTAGTGAGAGTGTCACAAAGGTTCTTCAAGCACTGAAGCACATCCTCAGACGCCACTGCAGAGCTTCTGACTGAGATGTCTTGTAGAGTTCCTAAAATTTATCTAGATTCTTTGTGCTTCAGATTCAGTGTGTGTAATTGTGTATGGTAAGGCCTAAAATATCATGCATAAGTATTAACCAGGAGTCATACCCCTTAAGAGAATTTATTCATTTTTTTTCAGACCATTACAACAGATGCCAGTAAAACTGTTAACATCCTTTGCACATATGTAAACAATCAATTTACAATAATGGAGTAGGAAGCTGACTTCTGGGCACAATATCTATAAAGAAAAGATTTTGAGGAAAATTTCACCACATCCACCTAGAGACCTCTTTGAAGATTCTTAAAATATGGGGAAGCAGCCTCTCAGATAAAAACGGAAGGTGGAAGAGCAGGAAGGAGAGAGGAGAAGAAATCTGTGAGGGAGGCAACATTTGGGATGCAAATAAATACAATAATTTATTTTAAAAGAAAGAAAAGGGATAAACAACAACAACAATACCCTAAGCTATCCATATAAGGGGCAAACATCTGTAGAAGGAGATAAGTAAGTCAGGACTGTTATTTTCCTCAGAAACATCTGGATTTTAGTCAGGGTATAGAGTACCCAACTTCAGTTAAGTAGAACAATGTCACTGAAAACTCACAACATTTAGTGTTATTCTCTTCCCTAGAGAGCAGTGCACAACTGAAAATGCAGATTATTCCTAGATATAACTTATATAAGTCTAGATTTTTCTAGCAAACTGTGAAGACAAATAAAAAGCTACGAAAAGAAAAAGAGGGTCTGCAAAGATCTAGACTAGAAAAGACAACTAAAACTAACTCATGCACTTTGACTATTAGCAGACAATGAGCAAAATGACATAGGACTGATGTGAAAAAATCAAATCTACATGTTAGACCCACGGGACTGTAAAGCAGAACAATAATGAACAAACAAGTGTCATAAGTATTGAAAAGATATCATTGATATAAAAATGCTCAAAAGAACATGAAATCATAATTATTATCATTAGTTAATAAGGGATTACAAATTTAAATTACCACAAAATACCACTTTTATCTAATAATACGGCTACATTTAGAAACCACTTAAGCCAAATTATGTAAAGTATAAAGCTATTTGTTTTGTTTTTTTGTAGGTTAGGCACAATGCAATTACACTATTAAAATGTGGTTTCAGAAAAATACAGTTCACCAGCCAAGAAACTTGTAATTATAATGAGGAGTAAAGCTAAAGGAATATTGAGAATTGTTCCTGTCCCTAATATTATCTGAGCCAGTCTGTGGGCATGAAACACAAAGGATTCCTACTCACGCCTTACATCAGCTGAAAAAGTAGACCTAAGAATGATGACTAGAGACCTGATTTCCATCACACCCACAGAATAGTAACAGGTGATAACAACCACATATAACCTAGAACATAGAGTCTCTGAATTAAGATGAAGTTACTATTTCCTCTATAGGTGAGAAGAAATCCCTGTATATTTTTGTGAGTCTTTTGTTTTCAGCGAAAGGAAGGTGTTATTTCCACAGAGTCATAGCCAGGGCTTTAGCAATGCACATTTATTCTGTTCAAAACTTTTCTAATGGAAGGATGCTTCTACACACTTTTTGACAGTTATGTGGAGATGAAGTGCATATAACTACATTAAATTGTAGGGTACATTGTATTGATTATCAATATAAATGTTCTTAACCTGAAAAATAATTTTAATCTTGATTCAGGGCCCTATTAGAGACTTCTGACATTTAACCCATGAATTCATCTGAACTGCCACCAGGAACTGGCTATCATCAGGAGCAAGAAGCATTTATCAAGTGGAAATGTCATACATGACAGGCTTGACCACATTGACCCATAAGTTAGTGGCATCAGCAAATGCCTCTAACGTTAAAGGGACATGTCAAGGTGACACTTGTCTTTCCCTTCAAAGTTACAGATATTACAGTAAATTCCATTTTGTCTAGTAAACCAATAAAGAACATTATGATTGTGATATCAAATTGTATTTTTCTAGTAAATGTATAATGAAGTAAGGTCAACATATCAGAAGATGACTACCAAATGAGCAGGTAGTTCATTATAGTTGCATTTCCCAAGAGGAAGGATTCAATACCACAAAGTTCCCATAGTGAAACATAAAGATTGAACAAAGAGAAAAGAGTACCTGTAAGGAAAACTTATGAAGAATATAGTGAAAGAGATAAGTGGGTTTTAAGATTCAATGTTTTAAATATGTTCATCATTGTTAAGTGCATTGTGGTTGTTCCTAGATATCTAACATCTGGTCTTGTGTTGATTAGGGCAGAAAAGTAATACCAAAGAGTGTGAGAACATAATACAAAAATATGGGATATGCATTTCAAACGGCTTGAGATATACTAACCTTCTTATTTTTCTCCTTGAGGGGAATTCCTTCCAAGAGCCAAAGAAACAGGTATTAATACAACACAATAAGTTCATGAACTTACTGAGAAGTTATACAGAACATGAACATAATTATAATTTAAAGTGTCACTACTCTATGACTGTTTGCTTTGTCTCATTGGGGAAGGTAATATAATCATGAAACTCACAATAGTTGTGGGTTCTCCAAAAAGTTCTTTAAATCCAAGTACTATAAAGAGAGGAGATACATTTTTATTTTGTAGCTTTCAGAGGTGCCTGTAATTTAAATTATGTGAAAAATCACCCAAATTATAAGGGGTGACCATATTTGGGTAATGCAGCTGCTAGATACATCCTGCTTCTATAAGGAACCATAAATGGTTTACCAACCTGAATTTAAATGTAATTATGGATTGGTTTCTTGATATGAATGTACAATGCAAAGCTATTTCTGTGTATCTCCAAAGAGAAAATAGAATAGAATAATCCCATTTAAAGATGTCGAAGGCCTAAGTCATGTATCATCTGACAAAAAATTTATAGCAATCTGAAACTTCTATTGGAAGACAATTAAAATGTGGCTCTAAAAAATAAAATATAAAATATAAAAACTCCGGTAGTAGGAAATTCAATAGTACATCTTTTTGAGAATGTTGCCTGGTTGTTTCTTACTCCAGAAAAGATACTAGCAGTAATATAATTAAAAGCAAACAGACAAGCTGAGAAAAAAGAAAAATGATGAACAGTTAGATCCAGATGTAATGGCTATGAACCACAACTCTGACTCAGCATGATATAACCATTAAGAAGAAATTGACAGCCATAGCCAGTCTTAATACCTATTAAATGCAACAGTGACCCCCTTAAAGATGCAACAGTGATTCTTAAATTCTGGTGGTATCCAACAACCACCTGATTGGATTAAAATCTCACTCTGTAGGCATCAGCCATGCCTGTCAATGCTACCCATGGCTACTGAGGTATATATGTACTTATTTCTAATAACTTTTAATATATTTCTACTAACATTATATACATAATTTATATTATTAATTTATCAATGTCTGTTGATTCTGGGGTCTTTCTTTTACATGCAATGACTTGGCAACCATAATAATATAAATATATGTACAGGGCTTGTAAGAAACACATTTACAGGTATACAAGGTGAAAGACCAGAGAATCTAGAAGAGCTACTTCGTAGAGAGGTTAGCAAAACTTCTCCAAATAAAAGGTCATGGGCAGATAGCAGGAAACTTAACCATCTCTGATACTCTGTGTCTTGACTACATATTTAATTCCAGGACTCATTCTCTAAAACGAAAAAAAAAAATGAAACAAGATTCTAATTTTTTCCAGAATGTTTTTTCTTGAAATTATTTAAGACAAATGAAAATAAGTCATGCAAATGTTTAATTACCCCGAATAATCACCACTTACTTACTTTGTTGCTGTGTTTTTTAGAAGAAATTGATTGGTATCTAAGTTGAATTGTGTTATTCTGCTAAAACTCTTGATATATTAGTGGTCAGTCAGTGGATAAAAGTACTTGGGCCTGTTGGTCAAGTCTACAAGTTGACAAGAAAAAATTAAGAAAATAGGGACAAATTGGTCACAGGTTCCTCATCATCTTAAAGGATAGTTTGAAATTCTTTACAAAAAGGTAGAAATGAAGGACTTTTTTGAGTTTAATGAAAATGAAGCCACAACATACCCAAACTTATGGGACAGAATGAAAGCATTTCTAAGAGGAAAACTCATAGCTCTGAGTGCCTCCAAAAAGAAACTAGAGAGAGCACACATTAGCAGCTTGACAACACACCTAAAAGCACTAGAACAAAAGGAAGCAAATTCACCCAAGAGGAGTATCTGGCAAGAAAGAATCAAACTCAGGGGTGAAATCAACCAAGTGTAAACAAGAAGAACTATTCAAAAAATCAACCAAAAGAGGAGCCGATTCTTTGAGAAAATCAACAAGATAGATAAACCCTAGCCAGACTCACTGGAGGGCACAGGAAAGCATCCTAATTAACAAAATGAGAAATGAAAAGGGAGACATAACAACAGATCCTAAAGAAATCCAAAACACCATCAGATCCTTCTACAAAAGGCTGTACTCAACAAAATTAGAGAACCTGGATGAAATTGAAAAGTTTCTAGACAGATACCAGGTACCAAAGTTAAATCAAGATCAGGTTAATGATCTGAACAGTCCTATATCCCCTAAAGAAATAGAAGCAGTCATTAATAGTCTCCCAACCAAAAAAAAAAAAGCCCATGACCAGATGGGTTTAGTGCAGAGTTCTATCAGACCTTCAAAGAAGATCTAATCCCAGTTCTTCACAAACTATTCCACAAAATAGAAACAGAAGGTACTCTACCCAACTCATTCTATGAAGCCACAATTACTCTGATACCTAAACCACAAAAAGACCCAACAAAGATAGAGAACTTCAGACCAATTTCCCTTTTGAATATTGATGCAAAAATCCTCAATAAAGTTCTCGCTAACTGAATCCAAGAACACATCAACACAATCATCCATCCTGACCAAGTAGGTTTTATCCAAGGGATGCAGGGATGGTTCAATATACAGAAACCCATCAACGTAATCCAGTATATAAACAAACTCAAAGACAAAAACCACACGATCACCTCGTTAGATGCAGAGAAAGCATTTGACAAAATCCAACACCCATTCATGATAAAAGTCTTGGAAAGATCAGGAATTCAAGGCCCATACCCAACCATGATAAAAGCAATCTACAGCAAACCAGTAGCCAACATCAAAGTAAATGTTGAGAAGCTGGAAGCAATCCCACTAAAATCAGGGACTAGACAAGGCTGTCCACTCTCGCCCTACCTATTCAACATTGTACTTGAAGTCCTAGCCAGATCAATTAGACAAAAAAAAGGAGATCAAGGGGATACAAATTGGAAAGGAAGAAGTCAAAATATCACTTTTTGCAGATGATATGATAGTATATATAAGTGACCCTAAAAATTCTACCAGAGAATTCCTAAACCTGATAAACAGCTTCAGTGAAGTAGCTGGATATAAAATTAACTCAAACAAGTCCATGGCCTTCTCTACACAAAGAATAAACAGGCTGAGAAAGAAATTAGGGAAGCAACACCCTTCTCAATAGTCACAAATAATTTAAAATATCTTGGCGTGACTCTAACTAAGGAAGTGAAAGATCTGTATGATAAAAATTTCAAATCCCTGAAGAAAGAAATTAAAGAAGATCTCAGAAGATGGAAATATCTCCCATGCTCATGGATTGGCAGGATCAATATAGCAAAAATGGCTATCTTGCCAACAGCAATCTCCAGTTCAATGCAATCCCTATCAAAATTCCAACTCAATTCTTCAACGAATTAGGAAGGGCAATCGGCAGATTCATCTGGAATAACAGCAAAAACTCTTCTCAAGGATAAAAGAACCTCTGGTGGAATCACCATGCCTGACCTAAAGCTGTACTGCAGAGCAATTGTGATTAAAAACTGCATGGTACTGGTATAGCAACAGACAAGTAGACCAATGGAACAGAATAAAAGACCCAGAGATGAAACCACACACCTATGGTCACTTGATCTTTGACAAGGGAACTAAAACCATCCAGTGGAAAAAAGACAGCATTTTCAACAAATGGTGCTGGCACAACTGGCAGTTATCATGTAGAAGAATGTGAATTGATCCATTCCTATATCCTTGTACTAAGGTCAAATCTAAGTGGATTAAGGAACTCCACATAAAACCAGAGACACTGAAACTTATAGAAGAGAAAGTAGGGAAAATCCTCGAAGATATGGGTACAGGGGAAAAATTCTTGAACCGAACAGCAATGGCTTGTGCTGTAAGATCTAGAATCAATAAATGGGACCTCATAAAGTTGCAAACCTTCTGAAAGACAAAAGACACCCACCGTCAATAAGACAAAAAGACCACCAACAGATTGGGAAAGGATCTTTACCTATCCCAAATCGGATAGGGGACTAATATGCAATATATATAAAGAACTCAAGAGGGTGGACTTCAGAAAATCAAAAAACTCCATTAAAAAATGGGGCTCAGAGCTGAACAAAGAATTCTCACCTGAGGAATACCAAATGGCAGAGAAGCACCTGAAAAAATATTCAACATCCTTAATCATCAGGAAATGCAAATCAAAACAACCCTGAGATTCCACCTCACACCAGTCAGAATGGCTAAGATCAAAAATTCAGGTGACAGCAGATGCTGGCGAGGATGTGGAGAAAGAGGAACACTCCTCTATTGTTGGTGGGATTGCAAGCTTGTACAACCACTCTGGAAATCAGTCTATCGGTTCCTCAGAAAATTGGACATCGTACTACCAGAGGATCCCACAATACCTCTCCTGGGCATATATCCAGAAGATGTCCCAACTGTTAAGAAGGACACATGCTCCACTATGTTCATAGCAGCCTTATTTATAATAGCCAGAAGATGGAAAGAACCCAGATGCCCCTCAACAGAGGAATGGATACAGAAAATGTGGTACATTTACACAATGGAGTACTACTCAGCTATTAAAAAGAATGAATTTATGTAATTCCTAGGCAAATGGATGGACCTGGAGGGCATCATCCTGAGTGTGGTAACCCAATCCCAAAGGAACTCAGACAATATGTACTCACTAATAAATGGATATTAGCCCAGAAACTTAGTATACCCAAGATATAAGATACAATTTGCTAAATGCATGAAACTCAAGAAGAACTAAGTCCAAAGTGTGGACACTTTGCCCCTTCTTAGAATTGGGAACAAAACACCCATGGAAGGAGTTGCAGAGACAAAGTTTGGAGCTGTGATGAAAGGATGGACCATCTAGAGACTGCCATATCCGGGGATCCATCACATAATCAGCTTCCAAACGCTGACACCATTGCATACACTAACAAGATTTTGAAAGGACCCAGATATAGCTGTCTCTTGTGAGACTATGCTGGGGCCTAGCAAACACAGAAGTGGATGTTCACAGTCAGATATTGGATGGATCACAGGGCCCCCAATGGAGGAGCTAGAGATAGTACCCAAGGAGCTAAAGGGATCTGCAACCCTATATGTGGAACAACATTACGAACTAACCAGTACCCTGGAGCTCTTGACTCTAGCTGCATATGTGTCAAAAGATGGCCTCGTTGGCCATCACTGGAAAGAGAGGCCCATTGGACTTGCAAACTTTATGTGCCCCAGTACAGGGCCATGCCAGGGCCAAAAAGTGGGAGTTGGTGGGTAGGGAAGTGGGGGGAGGATATGGGGGACTTTTGGGATAGCATTGGAAATGTAAATGAGGGAAATACCTAATAAAAATATTTTAAAAAGAAGGTAGACATGTTTCAAATGTAGAAAAGAAGTCCTCATTGAAGAATGTTGTAGTTGCTTAAGAAAATAAAAAAAAAAAAGATTGTGAGACTGAGTAGAAAGAGTCATAGATCCCAAAGAACCATACATGCAAATATTAGAAAAATCTTGGCTATATATTTTTAAATTCATCATAATCATCAAGTTTCAAAATCCTCCAATGCGAAAGCTTCCAACATAATTTTCAAGTTTGAAAATACACTCCTAGACATATAGCCAAAAGATTCTCCAACACCTATCAAGGATACATGCTCTATTATGTCCTTGTTTATAATAGTCAGAAGCTGGAGAGAACCCAAATGTCCTTCAACAGAGGAATGGATACGGAAAATGTGGTACATTTACGCAATGGAGTACTATTCAGCTATTAAAAAAAATGACTTCATGAAATTCTTAGAAAAATGGATAGAACTAGAAAATATCATCCTGAGTGAGGCAACCCAGTCACAAAATAACACACATGGCATAGACTCACTGATAAGTGGATACTAACACCAAAGCTCTGAATACCCAAGATACAATTCACAGACCACATGGAGCTCAAGAAGAAGGAAGACCAAAGTGTGGATACTTCAGTCCTTCTTAGAAAGGGGAACAAAATATTCATAGGAGGAAAGACAGAGAAAAAAATGTGGAGCAGAGATCAAAAGAAAGGTCCTCCATAAACTGCCTCATCTGGGAATCCATCCCATACACAGTTACAAAACCCAGACACAATTTTGGATGCTAAGAAGTACTTGCTGACAGGAGCCTGATATAGCTGTCTCCTGAGAGGCTTTGCCAGAGCCTGACAAATAGAGAGGTAGATGCTCCCAGCCAACCATTGGACTTAGCACAGGATCCCCAATGGAGGAGCTAGAGAAAGAACTGAAGGGGGTGAAGGGTTTACAACCTCATAGGAAGAACAACAATATCAACCAACCAGACCCCCCCCCCACCAGAGCTCCCAGGGACTAAAACACCAACCAAGGATTACACATGGTTCCAGTGGCATATGTAGCAGGGGATGCACTTGTCAGACATCAATGGGAGGAAAGGCCCTTGATCCTGTGAAGGCTTGAAGCCCCAGTGTAAGGAATGCTAGGATGGTGAGGCGGGAGTGGGTGGATGGGTGGGTGGGAGAGCACTCTCATAGAAGCAGGAGGAGGGGGGAATGTGATGGGGGTTTCTGGAGGGGAAACTGGAAAAGGGGATAAGATTTGAAATGTAAATAAAGAAAATATCTAATAAAGCAACAACTAAAACACTGATTACGTATAATTCTGCTGCCACTGAGAACCACTATTCATGATTTGATATAATTCCTTCCATTAATTTTTCAGTGTAAATATAAATTATTTTTAGTATTTTAATAAAAGGAAGCAATTTGCACAAAAATAATTTCCATGTCAAATTTTAATATAAAAATTATTCCTTGAAATTCTGTTTCTGAAAGTATGGTCAAAATATACAAAATATATATCTTGATACAACAAGCTCCTCATGAAAAGAATTGTCTTATGAATATTCAAAAAATGATGCTGTTTATATGTTACTATGACATCTTCTCTTGGACTTGGATCCAAAAATTAAAAATATAATCTGAAGTATTTATTAACTAAAATAGATACTGTTTTTTGCCATTCTATCCTTTCATGGATTTTTCTCTACTTTTCTTTTACCTGAAGTGCTATCTAAGAAGCAGTCTTCTAGTCATTAACAACTGTAACAGCTATAAGATAGTGTATCTTTAAAACCTTTCCTAGACAAATGCCATGTTAATAAATAGAATCATTACAATCTTTAGATTATGCTTCATGGGTTTAACAACTTTGTCAAATTCTTCTGCTAAAATCGTGCCTATGAACTTAATGAAAAATATTTCACCAAGAAATTTACTAAACAGAAAATTTGGTTGAGTAATATTTTAGGATTATAAAATGTATTCATCTCACGGTGTATCCAACACTTAGAGATTCTGTAACATGATTACATTGAAGATCTAGTACCAGTTTGCCACTTTATCTGGAAGCCAGGAATTCATGTATCCAAGGTACTTTAATCTTTCTTAAAGTTTTATGAGTGTTTTTGAAAATTATTCTTTACAGTGTTTTAGATTGTCTCTAAAATGATATATTGTCCCACTTGATGAACATTCTAGGTTAAAATAATAATGTGAATAAGGCTTCCGATAACAAAGTGGAACACGTTAGTTCTCATTGCTTTCCTGATATGTCAATGTTTATTCAATGGATATGGATAGGCTGGCCATGATAATGGAGCTGTAAACGATGCATAGGTTCAACTCAATGTTCTTGTGCCAGGATGGTATAGCTACTGTCACAGTTAAATACCTAACCTATGAATGACAAAGATAATGATGTAGTCTACATTCATACATTGTAAAGTGTCAGCAAGCCTCTGCTGACAGATTGATCTTACATTACTTTATCACAGTGATGTAATGATTTTTTCTTAGACATGAGCACATGTTTCTTAATATCCACAGTATTTTCTCCCAGAACTACAATTTATACATTTAAAGAAAACTACTATGCCTAGTTCCATAGTATTATATATAAAATATCTGTCATAGGACACTTCAGGTATGATAAAATTGCTGCAATTTTCTCATACCTATAAATTTTCTGGTAAAATGTTTTACCAATGAAAAGACAATTATTTGTCAAAATGATTGGATATCTCAATATAGTCTACTTATGAGAATATCTCAAACAAAACATTATTTGGGGCCAAGATAGCATCCCAAAGATAACATTATACCTTCTTAATATAGTAATCCATGTATGATAATCTTTTCTTTGACTAAATTGTATGGTTCCAACAATCAAGAATACTGCAACTCTCACAATAAAGTCAAATTACCTGAAAAGTGCTTGTTTTCCCTCTGGTCCTATAATATTGAGCTCAATAAATTAATTCTATTCCCCAAAGAGAAAGGTTTCCACTGGGAAACATGGTCATGGTTGCATTAAATTGGATGTCCAGATTGCTCCTGGCCATTTTGGTCCCCTCATGCTGCTAAAATCAGCAGGAAGTAAAAGGGGTTCCTGTAGAAGCTAGAGTAATTGATCAATCACCTTCAGAGCTCATTGATTCTATCCTAGCAGCTGCTCAAATTGCCTTTCAACTGTGAGGATTCTACTATTCCCCTCATCTATTCAGGTTTCTCCTTTTACAGACAGACTGCCATTTTGAGTTCATGTGGGCCATACATGCTTTACTGCTTTTTAACAGATGTTACTGAGTTGATTTCTTTTTTTTCTGCCTAGTGAAAAGCAGTTCAAGTAAAATGAGAATTAGAAATATGATATTTGAAGATGACAGGGCATTTATTACTTAATACCAGTATAGTCTTTTTATATATAATGATAAGTCTTTATTGCCAGTTTTCCCTAAATTCAATGGCCCTCTCACCCTTATCTAAATATATATTTACTTTTTAATTTTTAGGTTTTTTATATTATTTTTATTGATTGTTTACATTTCAAATGTTTTCGCCTACCCAGTTTCTCCTCCATAAGCCCGCTATACTCTTTCTCCCTCTCTATCAACCTCTTCCCTCCCCCTTCATCTAAGAGTGTGTTCTCCCACCTGCCCACCCACTCCTACCACAGTGGCCTAGTGTACCCTTATCCTGGGTCATCAAGCCTCCAAAGGACCAAGAGGCTCCCCTCCCAGTGATGCCAGATAAGGCAATCCTCTGCTACATATCCAGCTGGAGCCATGGTTAACACCTGTGTACTCTTTGGTCGGTGGTTTAGTCCCTGGGAGCTTTGAGGGTCTGGTGGTTGATATTGTTCTTCTTTCTATGAGGTTGCAAACCCCATCAGCGCCTACAGTCCGTGCCCTAACTTCCCCTTTGTGGTCCACATGCTCAGTCTAATGTTTGGCTATTTACATCCTTATCTGTTTTAGAAACTGTATTAGAGACTGTTCCACCTAGGGATCTATCCCATGTGCTGACATCAAACCCAGACACTATTGCTGATGCCAAGAAGTTGACAAAATCCTCATATAGCTGTCTCCAGAGAGGCTCCGCCAGAACTAGACCAATACAGTATAGTCTTCTTTACTTGCCGAGTTTAGATCCAAATGAAGATGCCATGTTTACATATAAACAGGATCACTATAACTCTTCAAACGTAAATGTTATTATAAAGCTTGTAGATACAGAGAAACATACTAAGGAGATAATTTCAGAGAAACAATTATATTGGTACTTTTACATCGTTGTGACCATAAGTATTTTATTAAGAAGGGATTTATCTTGCTCACTGGTTCAGTGTTTCCTCCATGATTGTTTTTTACCGCTGATTTGTAAAGACCAACACAGTGGATATAACAAGTCCTGCAGGGGTGTCTTCCACTCATAAGTGGCAATAAGTACACAGAACGGAAGGACCCAGAGATGAGATAGAACCTGGAAAATGTGTCACCAAGAGGCCTATTTCCTCTAATAATGCCCTACATGTTTAGTGAACATAGCTTACGAAAATGTTGCTCCCAAAAGGAATGTTTTATATTCAAACCAGAAAAAATTTAGTTGTATGAACATTATTGCAATATTAGATAGTTTTTTGAAAAGAGAAATACTTTTTTCTATTCTTACCTTTGAATACACTAGAATACTAGCTTGGAGACACGAAAGTTTCTAATGACCATGAAAACACAGAGATAATATTATTTTCAAGGCACTGTTCATATATCTTGTTCTTTTAAACTTTTTAAAAATCATCTCTTTTGTTTTGGTCTTCCTAAATTGTACTTTTATTTTTATATTTCCGAAGTTGCAAGTATACCCTAAAACATTCTGTTATATTGTGCCATATTAAGACGCAATCTTTCTATAAAATCTGAACTAAATTTCTAGACCAACCTGGTACATTCTTTTCACCATTGCATTTGAAAATACTTTACATTTATTTTATTTTTTAGTGGTTGCATTGCAGGTCCCTATTAAATCACATGACATCAATAGTTGCCATACTTCTTAAAAGATTTAAAAAGCACAAATACTGCTGGGCGGTGGTGGCACATGCCTTTAATCCCAGCACTTGGGAGGCAGAGGCAGGTGGATTTCTGAGTTCGAGGCCAGCCTGGTCTACAAAGTGAGTTCCAGGACAGCCAGGGCTATACAGAGAAACCCTGTCTCGAAAACAGAAACAAAAACAAAAACAAAACAAAACAGAATAAAAAAAAACCAAAAAGCACAAATACTGACTCTCCAGGTAAACAATAAATAAACTGAATAGCCTTGAGCTTTTTTTTACCTCTTCCTAAGCTACTTCGTGAAATTGCTTCCTACAGCTGTGATGCTATATTTAGTCTCTTTCACTTTGCTAATTAAAATAAGTATAATCTTTAATAATATCTTTGTCTAGGATATTTGAAGAATATTTTACGTAACACCCTATAATTGCAGAACTAATGAATACTGCAGTTATGACCAATGAAACAACGTAAAATACTTCAAACCCTTTAAACGTTACTAATCTAATGGTTTTAGAAACGTCAGGCACCACAGATGTCTGTTACTGCTCTGCCCTTCTCCAGGCTTTCTCCACATCATGGATAAATAGGAAAATTTAAAAATTAGGTATTTACCATATTTATAAATGAATTGTTCTTTCATCAAACATTTATATTATATAAAATGCTGCCTAGTGTTACTCTATATTTTCAGTTTTAATCTTTCATTATTATTTTCTACTATTCAGTATAATTTTGAGACATAAAAACAAGTATGAATAGTGATACTAGAGTCCTTTAAAAAAAGGTAAAGAGAAAATTTTGTTTTAATGTTATATTTTAAGATTCTGATATGATATTTTTTGTCTTACATTATTATAAAAGTAGATAATGCTTTTTCCTGACAGTACAGCTAGCTGAAATTCTCAAAATTACATTGTGTCTTTTCTGTAGTAAGTGAAACATTTCTTCATGTATTATGCTACTGTCAATATAGAAATATTTTAAAAGATATTTTCATGTAAAATATTATTAAGCCTAGATTTCAATAATAGAAATTATTCTATATGGAAATGCCATTAATATTAGAAGTCTTGACACATATCCTTTTTCCCTTCCTCTTTGATTTCACTGTTCTAGTCCCCTTCTCATCTATCCATAACTATCTAGTCTATTTTTTTTCCTATCAGTCCTTTATTGTACCCTCTGTAGCTTTGTTATTACTTACTTAAGAACTAGTATCACCTTTTAGTGAATACATACCCAATTTTATTTCTGGGTCTCAGTTACCTCATTCTAGATAATTATTTCCAGTTCTATCAATTTGCCTAGGAATTTCATGATTTTATGTTCTTTAAATGCTGAGTCATACTCCTTTGCGGAAATACAGAACATTTTTTAAATCCATTCATCTACTGAGAAAAAAATGTTTCTTAAACCATATTTTTATTTTACATAATAGGATGTTCTGTCTGTATGTGTGTCTGTGCATTATGTGTGTTTTAGATCCCCTGAAATTGTAGTTACAAACAGTTTGAGCTACCATTTTAATGCTGGGATCTAAAAGCACTAACAGGTCTCTTAACTTGTGAGTCATCTCTCCAGCCCCAAATGAATCCTTGTGTCTTTATCAACTTATACTGAACATCCATGTCTTCATAAACAGCATATCCTCAAAATTATGCAATCCAAAATAAGTATATAAGAAGACATAATGAAAAAAACCTGCTACATATTACCTTCCATAAACTATACCATGTTATCTTTTGAGATTCTTTCGTGTTCTCAATGAAATAGTCTCCTGTTATATGTTTGTATTATGGGTTTTGGGAAATAAGACATCTATTGATGGACTCCAAGATTATTTTTATGGTCACTTATTTAAGTTGTGTGGTGGGTATTTTTATGACCAAAATAAACTAGTATCTTGTTATTATAATTGAAATATTAACGTCAGGTACTAATTGCATTTTGGTGCTAAGGTTTGAACATTTTATCTTGCTTAGTCTCTTTGCCTGTACCTCTTCCAGTCTCTTGTTTTTCCCATGTTGCTCTTTCTATCTTCTCTGCTAGCACATTCTAGAGTCATTATTATTAGGGATCTGTTCATTGGTTATTCATCTTCCAGATTCTAGCAGACCTGCTTCCCATTTCATAACATACCTCCTCACAGGTCTCCTGATAGCTCTCCTATATGTCTCCTAATAGCCACATCTAGACTTACATGGGTTTTGTATAATTATAGTGACATACTCATGTCTAAATAGTTAAGCTCTTTTTAGGGAGGAGATGATGCCTGGTTTTGTTAGCGATAAGGTTCTGATTATATTCTAGACCAGCCTTTAGTGCTCTGTCTAGTTTAGCCTGGCTTTGAACTGTCAATGTTCCTCCTTTAATGCCTGAATGATAGAATTTGTATGCAAAACCAGCAAGGTTGGTTAAATTATTTATAATTTCAGCAAGCAATAGGCCTAGAACATAGACTTTTATGGGTCTACAGATAATCTGTGCCTTAAAATTTGAAAAATAAAAAAATAAATTATTAATTACAAAGCAATAAAATTTTAACTCGTCTGAATTAAGATGCAAAAACCAAGAACCCTAAGGATGGTTCACATCTTCAGACCTGTATAATAGAAAGGCCAATAAAATATTAGCATAGAGAATGCAAGTCATTTTAGGCAGATTTTAGTAATTGAAAGCATTTGAGACATTGTTTCAAATATACCCTGATTATTGAAGTAAGAAGTGAAAAAGTCCATGCTAACTAGATAATAAGCTTAGAGGTAAAGCTGCTCCTGACTGAAAAACTTGCCCTCAAGAGGAATGTAACCCTGAATTGAGAACAAATGCAGCACGTATTCTTTAATATTTTCTGAAATGAAGACTAAAGGTTAACATGCTTGAAAAGAGACTTAAGGAAAAATTTAACTTATGGGGTTTCTATGAATGCATTACTCTATATGATTATAAAAATGGCATCAAAGTTTAAAATAAAACATGTAGAACAGACACTAATCTTACTAGTTTTATTTTGACTGTGTTTGTATGTGTGGACTCAGGTGTGGGTATGTGTGTGTTTTCTTATGTGCTTATTCATTGCCAATAAATAATCAAAATGAATGCAAGATATTTGCTAGTGCTGTATCAGTTATTTCTGTAGCCTACATTATGTAATAACTTCTCAAAATATATTTGTATGTGTCTCATATTACAGATGCATTTTAAACATTATTGAACGTATTCCAATGAAATTGAAAGATGTAGAAAAATGATCAGAGGTCCTTCACAATTAGAAGAATGAAGCTGAGAAAACACAAAGATTTTTCTAAGAAATGTAAAAGAAGTTATTTATGTTCTTAGCAAGTGAAATTCTGAATAAACATTTATTTTTTAACATGAGCCAACTACGCCATTGAACCATGAATTCAGATCCAATGGAAATTAGTAAAACTATCCCTAGGTTTAGGTTCTGAGGACTCTGCAAAGCCTTCCTGTGGTCCTGATTGTGAAAGGAGGCAGTGTGTATATGTACTAGTATTTCTGAAATTGTCCAGTGTATGCATACCTAGCAACTACGCTTCCTACTTTAGAATGACTGTGACCAGATACTCCTCATCAACAAAGACCTCCTCTCCAACCAAATAGAACCTCCTCATGAGGAATACTCACCGAGATTCTATGTTAGTGTGTAGTTGGTACCGTTTCATCAGAATATAATAGCCTCTCTTACTCCACTTCATTCCTGTACTGAGAAGGACAGATTTCCAGACCCAATCCACTAAGGACTTGGTTTGTAAATACTCAGTATTTAAAACACCCCATGTCTGTCTCATTTATTGTAAGTACAGAATCTTAGTTTGAAGCTAGAGTACATCAGTAGATAGAAATATCTTAGTTCCTGATTTCATATATGTATATAATAAGTGAATAAAAATTAAAACAAGAAGATATTTTATTGTGTACAATAATAATGTCCAGTAGCTGACTATAGATAAAAGTAGAAATGTAAATAATTTTTAATTCTTTATCATTTATAAGTTTTATAGTGTATGGATAGATAAATGTACTAAAATATTCATACAAATTGATTCTTAAACAGTGTTAGATGAAAGGTCTTCATAAGTTATTTAAGTTGTTCCCTAGGAGTTGTAAAACACACCACCCTAGAAATTTGTTCACACACATGAGCTTGTGGAAAACCAATGTTATGAACAGAAATGAGGAAAATATTAAACAACTTGGAGAATACTTCAAGATATATTTTAATTATGTTTTGGTGACTTCTTCAGTGTCTGATTTATGTCCACATTCCTGTAGAAGTTTATAATGAACATCTTTTTCTTCAGAATTTGTTAATAAATTCATAAGAGCAATCATGAGGCACCAGAGTCTTAGAAGAAAGAAATCAATTAATTTTAATCTCCAGCATAAAATATTTAAAGTATATTCTTAAGGGTTTGGAACCCAGAGTGATTCAACCAAAGCAGCTTATGTTTTATTTGCAAAGATTTGTTATTTGTTAAAATATTAATAAAGTTATTTTACCCAATTTTTCAAAAATAGATCAGAGACAGGGTCTCTCAAAGGAGAGCATGAAACTTCTGAACTGTTAACAAAACTGTGATCATAAAATTCAAGGTGTTAACTCTGTCTTTGCTTGAGATTCTATAAATATTCATGAAAGAACAGACATAGAAGTGTTAGCCAAGAATGATCACATTTGAATAGACTAACCAAGTGCATGTTTCTTTGACTTAAACATGAATAATCTTGTACAATGGAGTATTTTTAGATAAATGAGTTATAAATGACAATAACTTCATAATGATTTCATTTCTTATTATAGATGAACTTAAAAACACTAAATAGAATGATCACAAAGAGAAATGAATTCATGTGCATTAACAAATTACTCTTTAAGTGGGCATTCTATAGAGTTCATTTTCTCTTTTTTTAAGGAAGATGCAAATATTAAAAAAATTGCTTTCTTACATTATAAATAGCAACAATAATCCAATACCTTGAACCTATTTGGATATTAAAAGTAGCTGTTTATGCTATGTTACTTTATAGGAAATAATTAAAACAAAATAAAATTTTGTTAGGTATTGTGATTCCTAGAACAATCCCCCCCCCTTTTTTTTCTGTTAAATTTGTGATTTTGTTTAGGCACAATTCTAGTATGTTTGTAGAGAACATTCTAGAAAACATCCCTGAATGAAGATATAAATAAATGTGATTTAATTTTGGTGCTGCCTAAAATAGTTGTTTTTCGTGTATTTTATTAAAACCACATATATATGCATATTTTATACATAGAGAGAGAGTAAGTGTATATACATGTATTATTTGTGTGGGAGGGTGTTCATGTGTATGTGTATAAATGTATGCAAATTCTGTAACAACATGTCTGCTCAGATGATACAAGTGTCTGTGCACTTCTAACCAATATGTAACTAAATACAAACATAAACTGTTAGTTGAAAAATAAATATGATTTTGATGTGTTTGAAAGTAATTGAAGACCTAAACTTGAAGTTATCAATGATTACTCAAAATAAACTAGAAAACATTTACCTTGAGAAATACAGATTATAGTTCCACTTAATTATTGAGGTGTTATGCATAGGATAATATCTTTGTAGGATCAATGAATAATAGTTATAGCTTCATTCTTATTTACAGCAAAGGCTTTAACCATTATCTAAGTTCCATTTTTTTTTAAAAAAAAATATGTGGTCATATAGTGCAAACACCAAGTTCATCATAAATTGAACATGCAAAATATAATTACCTCATTCAACAATTAGTGCTGATGCTTCCAGTCATCACTAATGATAATTTAGGAAGTGTTCCAACTACAGGAAAATGCAAAACAAAGCATTTTTATCTGTACTTTTTTCATTGTTGATTTGGGATTCCTGATTCAAACTGTAACTTACATGAGCATTAAAGGCCTTATTGGAAATTTTAAACAGCAATGTACAAAGACAGGGACTGCCAGGTGGATCACAGAATGTTTTTGTATGTTTTTCCAACCAACTCACATACCCACATGCATGGAGGTACTGTCTCTATACCTTCAAAAGCTACAGACTTGAATAATTTTTTTGAGCAGTACTTTCAATATGTAACAGTTGCTACCTATTTATTAAATTCTGTGTGTGTGCTTTAGAGAACATATTTATATGGCTAACTTATAATGGTGCTATGATAGAGACTACAACTTAGTTTATATCTTTTGTACAGGAAAGTACCTATTATGCTACCAAAGGAGAAACACAAACACCAATACAGCTACAAAATCTTTGATTGAAAAACTGGGAACGTGATCGCAAGATCTGCCAGTGCAATGGTGACACAAAGCTTGTGACCAACAAAACCAAGCCTTTACAAAAATAAATTTTATGCATATATATGTATATATCATATATTATATATGTATATGTGTATAATTTTTTATTTTTATAACAAAAATATTTTGTTATATACATTATCCTTAATACAGTCACTCAACACTTTATACTGAAAATGAGGTGTCTTAATAACCTGTAACCTAGTAGGGATTGATCTTTTTCTTAGATTCCATGCAATAAAGAATTTTAAATTCTGCATACTAGTGATTTCTTCAAGTACTTATCTTTCTGTCCCTACATGCTTCACTTACAGTGATGTATCTTCAAGTTCTACCTATGATGTCAGAAATGACAGAACCCCAAGTCTTACATGACTTTGAGATATGTTGTTATGTTTGAGAACCACAATGTTTGCATTCACTTCAGACAGTCACTATTTCCTCCCATCTGTTAGTTACTGTGGATATGCTGCACTTGAGAGAAAAATCTGCAAATGAACAACAGCAGACTTGCAGCAAAATTTTCAACCTATGTATTTCATTTCTTTGGATCATAAACACATTAGTAAGATTCAGAGTGTCAAGAAATCAAGGATATATATATATATATATATATATATATATATATACATACATACATATAATATATTATATATATTAATGGAGGATGGGGAACTAGGGATAGTCACTAGAAAGACCCAGACACCGGGGAAGTGAGAGGCTCCCAGGACTCAATGGGTGATTACTACAGATGAAATATGCAGCAAAGCGGAGATAGAACCTGTAGAGACCACCTCCCATAGATCAACATGGCCCTGAGTTGAGTGATGGGGCAACCCACCCATCTCAAAATTGTTAACTCAGAAATTATCCTGTCCAAAGAAAGATAGGGACAAAAAATGGAACAGAACCTGAAAGAAAAGGCATCCAGAGACTGCCCCATCTAGGGATCCATGCCATCTACAGACACTGAACTCTGGCACTATTGCTGACTCCAAGAATGTCTTGCTGACAGGAGCCTCGTACGGTTGTTCCCTGAGATGTTCTATCAGCACTTGAACAATACAGATATAGATACTCACCCAAGTGGAAGAGCTTGGGAAAAGACTGAAGGAGCAGAAGAGGAATGCACAACCCCATACAATATCAACTAACTGGACCACCCAGAGTTCCCAGATACTAAACCACCAAACAAACAGTATCCATGGTTCTAGATATATATGTAGCAGAAGATGGTCTTATCTGACATCAATGTGAGGGGAGGTCCTTGGTCCTATGGAGGCTTGATTTTCCAGCTTAGGTACATGCTAGAGTGGTGAGGCTAGAATGAATGAGTGGGTGGTGGAGCACCCTCATAGATACAAAGGGGAGGGGGAAGAATGGAGATGGTATAGGGGGTTTGTGGAGAGGTAACTGGGAATGGGGATATCATTGGAAATGTAAACTAATAAAATGATTAATAAAACTATTTTAAAACGAAAAGCGAAGGTTTACTTCACAGCTCTATATTTTTTTATCTACAAATTTTATTCCCCTTGCGGTCCATACTCTGACTGTTCTACATCCCATATCTCCTCCCTTTCCTTCTGTGGCCACGAAGATTTCTCCGCCCCAAGAACCCACACCCACTCCGACCCCACCAGACCTCTAGACCCCCTGGGGCTTCCAGTCTCTTGAGGGTTAAGAGCATCTTCTCTGAATAAACCCAGACCCTACATTCCTCTGCTTTATATATGTTGGGAGCCTTATGTCAGCTGATGTATGTTGTCTGGTTGGTGGTCCAGTGTCTGTGAGATCTCAGAGGTCCAGGTTAATTGAGACTGCTGGTCCTCTTACAGGGTCTCTCTCTTCCTCAGCTTCTTCTAACTTTCCAGTAATTCACCAACAGAGTCAGCAGCTTCTGTCAGGTAGTTGGGTGCAAATATCTGCATCTGACTGTTTCAGCTGCTTGTTGGGTCTTCTAGAGTGTGGTCATACTAGGTCACTTTTTGTGAGCGCTCCATTGTCTTAGAAATAGTGTCAGGCCTTGGGACCTCCCCTTGATCTGGATCCCAATTTGAGCCTGTTGCTGGACCTTCTTTTGTCAGGGTCTTCTCCATTCCTATCCCTACAATTCTTTCAGACAGGAAAAATTATAGGTCAGAGCTTTGGCTGTGAGATGGCAACCCCATTCCTCACTTGATGCCCTGTCTTTTAATTTTGACATATTTTCAAATTGCTTCCATAAAAAGCTACCTTGATTTCCATTAACACCAACAGCATGCTGACGTTCTGTGTTCTTCACATCATTGTCTACACTTATCCTTGTATATTGTTGAAAACAGACATTCTAGCTGCACTGTGATGGAATATCACTGTGGAATTTATTAAGGATTCCACATGTTAAACACTTTTTCAGGAATTTGCATTGATAAACTTTCTTTAGAATAAAGATGGATTGATTTGCTTACAAGCATTTATTCAGGTCCTTATAGGTTTGTTCTTCTTCTTCTTTTGAGTTATGTAAACACTGTATACATTGTGACAAACTCCTCAAATTGTAGCTTTTAAACTCAAGTTCTTCAATGTGAGACTTTACCCTAATACATTACATAAAATTTCTCTGCTTTCAAAAATTTCAAAATATCATTTGTCTATCTTGTCTTGGCCGTAGTTCAGTGTCATTATATGTTTCTCTTGTTTTGTGCTAGAATTTTGATGAATTCACATCTCTCATTTAAGTCTTTTATACATTTAAAATTTTATATATGTTGCTAAATAGAGGTCTGGGATTCATTCTTCAGTATGGAAAAGAGAGGATCCCAGTACCCACATGTAGAAACATATCCCTTGGTTGGGAATAAGTGGATATTTCCTGCAATTCCATGCTATGTATGTGTAAGAAATTGATTCCCAGATTCAAATAAATGTAGATTATAGAGTAATTTTAGTCTTTTAATGCATTTAAAAGTTAGGTTGAGATTTTGCTGAAAGGACCCTGATATAGCTGTCTTGAGTGAGACTATGCCAGTGCCTGGCAAATACAGAAGTGGATGCTCATAGTCATATATAGGATGGAACACAGGGCCCCCAATGGAGGAGCTAGAGAAAGTACCCAAGGAGCTGAAGGGGTCTGCAACCCTATATAGGTGGAACAACATTATGAACTAACCAATACCCCCCAGAGCTCATGTCTCTAGCTGCATATGTAGCAGAATATGGCCTAGTCAGCCATCATTGGGAAGAGAGGCCCCTTGTTCTTGCAAACTTTATATGCCCCAGTATAGGGGAATGCCAGGGCCAAGAAGTGGGAGCTGGTGGGTAGGGGAGTAGGGTGGGGAAAGGGTATAAGGAACTTTTGCGATAGCATTTGAAATGTAAATAAAGAAAATAGCTAATAAAAATAATTAAACTCACAAAAAATAAAAGTTAGGTAGAATTTTAAGGATCCCAGATATCAAAGCAAAATTGATAAACGAGAATAAAAAGAAAGTATTATAATACCTGACATTAAACTATACTATAAGGTTGTAGGAATCAAATCAAGATGATGCCAGAATTAAAAACTTAGGCATAGTATGATTTAACCGAGTAATGAATCTAGAAGAAACCTATAGCATACATGGGAATCTCGATTTCTGATAAGAGTATTAAGCATACATGACAAAGGAAAATGTCTTTTCAATAAATTATGCTTTGAGTGAAATATGATTGTTAGAATTTATATTCCATTACATATATCTCGGGATTTTGTCACTCCATAGAGTTTAGGATTGTAGCATTTTGTTGTTGTTTAATTTGTATATTTCTAAACATGATATAAACATAGTTACTGGTATTTTACATGTATTCATTGTCATAATATCAATGAGTAAATTATTACCTTGCATGAGAAGGTGCTCAAATTATATCAGGTAAATGAAATAGCACATGTATTAATCTATAAAGCCACAAATTTGTAGAAAATAAATATCTAAAAATTTCTATGATTATCTCATTGTAATTTTCAAAACTCAATTTCTCTATCCTAAAAACAATTTTGATAACTTATTTATAACAAGTCCATAAAGAATTACACATACCCAAAATATTACCCAATGTCTGTAATGCAATATGAAAGCAAAAGGAGTAGAGATGCATTAATGTTAGTGTATAAGAGAAATTATTTCAGTAATATCCCTGAGAATAACGAAAATCATATGTATGTTTATTTCTGTAAGTTTTTGCTGTTTTAGCATATAGTAATTTTGAAAGTTAATATTAAGAAAAATGACTTCTACATCTTCTACATGTTCTCGTTATATTAAAAATACTAATGTGTTAAGATTTCATTTTGTAATGAAAATCTCCAAAAAGATTTTTTAAAATTTATTGCCTTGATAACTGATCAAGAAACATTTGGTATTTAAACTTGCACAAAGAAATCATAATAATAGAAAACTGGGAGCTTACAATATCTTATTTTATTTTTAAAACTTTAAATGAAGTAGAGCTGACATGTAAATATTGAGCCTTAATGAGAACAACTTAATATCGAACATACATATCCATCTGTGCGTCCATCATTAGAACCAAAGTAACATAAAACACACATCTCTGTAAGATGTTTCCTGTGTCCATGATATGGGTTAAGTGTTGTTTGAGAATAATTACCATTAGATCTACCCTATTCAGAACATTGTTTGTGCATTCTGCCATCTGCCTTTATGCACAATGTAGGCCCACAAAACTTAACCATCTTACTTCACTAAAAATGTATGAACCATTATAACCAAAGATTACTAAAATGTTTATACTCCCAACGGGATCTATATGTTCAACGCAATCGCCAACAAAAATGACATACTAGTTTTAGGAAAAAAAATCTTCATATTATGGGATGAAATATATAAACTCAATAATATCTTACTAGATATATTCTATGGAATTTCCCAGAGTATTCTACATCTGAAATCATGAGGGTTTCAAAACAGGAGGGGTCATGAGTTGCAAAGTAATTTTAGAGCAAATGGAAGATTCTTAATCGTATGTTCTTTAAACAGCTCAATCTAAAAATGTTTCATACATGGTTATGTTACCACAACATGGTGATTATTTGAATAAACAATGTGCATAAACTGAAATTAAAAGTCATTCTTAATCCAAACTCCTTGCAGAATAGAATCCGTGGCCCTGTGCAGTATAGCAGTGTTTCCCTGGTCAGAGCCATTTGGACAGTGCCATCCTCTTTTGCTCTTCCACCCAGACCGCTGCACTGTTGTTTCATTGTACTACAGCAACTGCCAAAAGCTCAGCTTTGCATAATAGCTTGATGTGATCAAATCCATGTTAGCTTAATATAGTCCTGACACAGCGAGCTATCCAGAACCAGCCACTCTCATTGTCTGACAAATGTCAAGCATTATTGTTTTTCTCAAAATTTAAAATACTCCACAGCATCCGAATTCTGATGTGGCTTCCTGGGGCACCACAGTGCACAGGCAAGCACACTAGATTAAAAATAATGCTGCATGAGAGTCGACATAGCCGAGGAGCTTGAATTCAGTCTTTAAGGAGAAGACCTCGGTATGAACAAAGAACTTTCTTTTGCGGAGAAAGAGCATTGAGTGAGGCACAGAGGTGGGAAAGCAAAGACTTTTCCAGAAATACATTGTCAGTCTTTTGTGAATAGAAGCCAGGGAGAGCATTACCTTACATTTCACACACACACACACACACACACACACACACACACACACACACACACACACACACTCACAAACACAGACACACACACATGCACACACACACATGCACACAAACACATAAAACAGAGTTTAATTATTAGTACTATTACTGTTGTTATTATTATTAATTGACCAAAAAAATAGCACCTTTTGCATAGTGATGCAAACCAGATGTTTTTAAGAGCAGTAGCCCAGATGCTTGGTCTTGCTTCTCCCACACACCCATGAACTATGTGCTGAGCAGCCTTCTCTAATACACTTGTTTATCCAGCTTCCTGTCTGAGCTCCCAATGAGTGCTTCCAATGTGGAGCCACTCTCTGCTGGGATTATATAAACAATGCCTAAACCATATTATGTAGTAAATGCAAATGCACTATAAATGTTATAAAATTACTATTATCTCTATACTAAACAAGATAGAAACTATTTAGATTCTCTTTCACTTTAGAGTGTTTTTTTTTTTCTTTTCATCTTTGAGAGTTTTGAAATTGTATTGTTATGAATGTCATAGAGTTTATGAAAACCAGCTAATGCTTTCATCACAAAATAAGGGGTTTCATTAAAGGCTTACTGCAGGGATATTCTCATCATTCCTCTTAAAATCAGTGAAGTATTTTGATAGCTTCCTCAATAGACATTTTCATAACACTGTTTAACATATAATTCACCACACTTGTTCAGCTATGCTATGTTGTAAGTTAACCATTCGTCACAAAGGTTTGAGTTTATTCTCTTTTGTAATTGGATCCATAAAGCTCTTTAATCACTGATTCTCTGTTCTGCTTTATCATCTAAGTTTGTGGAAAGAAAATTTTTATGAGGAACATCTATGAATTAATCTTTGTCATTACATATATGCTACATTTCTGTATTTTCCTGAAAGATGTGGCTTCTTCAACAGTATAAGAAATACAATTATCAAATACAATCACCAAAGAATTTTACTCAGTAAAATTTAGCTATTAACAAGTGTCCATGAGTATAGGAAGTCAAAAATTTTGGCAGAAATGAATGACTATTTTAGAAGACAAAACTCTATAATATTTTATTAATTTATTTAAGAGTACCAAATTTGGGACTGGAGAGATTCCTTAACAGTTAAGAGCACTGACTGCTCTTACAAAGGACCCAGATTCAATTGCTAGTACCCACAGGGCAGCTTACAACTGTCAGTACCTTCAGGGCATAACATCCACACATAGGTATACATGCAGACAAAATGCTAATGTACATAAAAATAAATTATATTTTTAAAAGCATCACATTTGATATAGTCATCTTCTAAATGGATTAAATTACACAGGAACACCATCAAAAATGACAAGCAGAAAACAATTGCATTGATTCAAAAAATTTCCTAGCAGTAAGCCAGTAAGCAGTGGTTGGATGTGTGTCTGTGTCTATGTGTGCGCATTTGTGTTTGCTTGTGTTTCCATCTGCATTTCATTATCTCATAAGAAATTGTTATGATTCAAAACATATTAAGAAAAAGTTCCTCAGGAAAAGAGGATTCAAAAGGCTTTGCTAACTATTCAAAGAAATGCAATAGTGAGGTCAAGAACCAGAACATTAACCACAGGTACATAAACCAGAAGGGGAAACCTATAAAATTGCATTATATAATTTTCTAAAGAACTAGGATTGATGAGCGTTTGTGTATGAAATGATAAATGGGTATGTACCAATTTTTACCAAAGTATGATGTTTTAAATCATATGAGCATTATATATGTATATTTAGTTTATATAATACATACATTTTATGCATATATATATATATATATATATATATATAATGTATTCACTGCTGGTAGATGTATAAAATGGCAGAACAATTCATTTTCTGAAGGTTTCAATAGATACACACCAAATGAGTCACTCATTGTGTTTCTACAGACTGTTTTCCATAGGGTCCAGCCCTATACTTATATAAACTCCACATACAGGTTTTCTACTAGCTTTTTTTTGTAATAGTTGATAACTATGGAGAATCTAGATGACTACCAATACATGAATGAATAGTATCAGTTTTACTGCAAATTGAAAAAATGTGGCATAATGATAGGAATAACATAGGTGAAAAGAAGTCAAGTGCAATGTGTGGCAGACATACATGCACATAATGCATAAAAACTTCCAGAAGAAACAAACACAAAATTACACTGAAAGAAGTCAGAATTAAATTTCTTGAGACATCAGGGCATGCAAGGAATGCAAAGAGGACTTGAGAACTCTGGAGAGTGGACGATTTCTTCTTCACTTTTACTTGATTTTTGTTTGTTTGTTTGTTTAGAAGGCATATTGTTAAATTTGTCATGGAAACCTCCAATAATTCAGGCTTTGGAATAAGCTACTGGTAGCTTTCCATAATCCGATATTAAGGCTCTATTGACGATGAAAACTTCAAGATTTCTTATTTAATATGGAGAAGTCAAGCTGTATTCTAAATAGAGCTGTTATTCCTACTGAATAGTAGTTATGATGCTGGAAGAATCTGAGCACACTACCAGATTAGAAAGGGTATCAAATTACATACCCATTTTTCGACAATGGTGAACTGCCTACACAACATGCTGATTCAATAATATCACAAGTTTTGTGGAAACAACAAACTGCAATTGGATTGAGTTAAGGCCCACCACATGAAAAAGAACCCATGCCAGCTCAGAGGCTAAATTCCTGAGACCAGGTGGACCACAAACCTATGAAAACCAAATACTAGTCTTCTGCTAATGGAACATAGAAATATAATAACCCCTAACGACATTCTGTTATATTCGTACATCAGTGTCTTACTCAGTCATCATCAGAGAGGCTTCTACCTGCAGTGGATGGGAACAAATAAAAGAGCTCCATAACTGGACAGCGTTCAAAGAGTGAGAGACTTTGAAGCACTGAGTCCTAAATGGGACAACTCCACCAAACCTCTCTCCGCTCAGAGAACTTTACAGAAGAGTTTGTGAAAAGATTGTAAGAGTTCAAGAGGATGGAGGATGCCAAGAAAATGGGACCTTGTAGACACAATAGGACTGATGCACAATATGAACACATACTGACAGTGGTTGAATGTGTAGAGGATGCAAAGTTCCAAAACAGAAGGGGTCTCAGTACTGAGAGAAGAAAAAGGACATAACTCCTATGACTAACTAAGAAGATATCGCCAAATGAAACCTCTCAAAAAGAAAAAAATAGTTCTCTTCCAATGCAGTCTCATTGGATATAGAAAGCACACTCGAAGGGAAGCAACAGGCCCAGTAGTAGATGGCCAAAACAAAATGAACTCAGTGGTATTTGTGGAGATTGTTTTGTATCACAATGGCTCCTCTGTTAATACTTTTATTTAACCTTACAGTCTTTGCCTTATCTACCCTTTTGTGATTGTATGGGTATTGGAGTAAGTGTGTAAGTATGTCTCTATCTGCTTTTTCTTCGAGTATTTTTTAGTTTGTTGGATTTTTTTATTCTGTTTTTTTTCTTTATTTATTTGCCTATTTGTTTTTTAAAGAGAGAGAAAGATGTTGTAGGATTGGATATGTGGGTAAATGGGGGAATCTGGAGGATCAGGGACCAGGAGGATTTTAAGGACACAATGTTTTTTACCTCATAAGTAAGCACATCTGAAGTGATAAAATCAGTTATCTTGCAAATTGTAAAAATACTAAAATTATAAATTCATGCAAATATGACAAATTGAGCATGTGTGTGTGTATGTATGTATACTTTTAATTTGAAATCATTAGATGTGTTTTAAATACATAGGATCAGAGGTTTTTCTAAATTTGTATCTATTTTCTCTTGGCCCTTATGTCACTCACACTCACATTTAAGTGGAATGAGAATTAGGCATCATCGAACAAATATAATTGAAATATATTTAAGGATGGTTTGAATTTGAATCCCTGTGTTTTCTTTATAATCCTATTATCAGGCAGTAGGATCTATGCACTATAATACTTGGCCTGCAAGTATGCTCTCTTTCAATGATAAATGTTTGTTGAAGTGATGCACAAGGATTTTTATGCTGTTTCAGAAAAGACAGTGAAACATCTTTGATCATACATGAATGTGTGCTTGCACTGTTAAGCCTCTGTGTATGAAGTTTTCTCAACTGAACATTGTCATGATATGAACATTGTCATGATATGATATGCCACACCCAGGACATGTAAAGCAATCACAAGTAACCTTTGTGGTCAGAATGAACCTACATGTGTACCAAAGGAGCCACCAAAATAATATTTGCCTGGTCTGTACTTTGTTCACTATCAGCCTTGTCCTTTTCTTTATGTTCTGATTGCAAGTCAATTTTTAACGGGGAAGGGATCTTTCCAACATGACTTTGAGCTTTCTAAATAGTCTCTAAAAACATAATGTGACAGTGTTTTATTTAAATTACTGGTCCATAACATGTGAAACCTTTTAATTTTTTCCTCTGAGTCACTGTGCTTTGAGGTACTTTGTACTCAGTACAAATAATAGCTGTTTCTCTTAAGGTTGCCATTTCAATAAATGTTTTCAATATTTTTTTCTTTTAAGGGCTAAAATATTAAAAAAATAACAATACTCCAGGTTTTATTTAAATATAAAAAGAAAACTCTGGGATCCCAGATATGTGTGTGGTTCTCCAAGCATGTGAATAAGCCTGAGTTAGAAATGATAGGACTTATTTTCCTAGGCTGGCAGAAGTTCTGCTCTATGAGAACAGCTGCTGGCTTTCACGAGTTAGGCTTTCACAGATTTAAAAGCAAAGCTAACATTGACTTATTAAAAACACATTATTGCTTTTGTTTACTCTGCCCAATGACAGGCACAAACAAATATATCCTTGTTTAGAATTCCGAGATTAAAAATGGGTATTGACATATTGCCTGCAAATGTTTTAGACAAACGTGTTTCTGTTTCATGAATAATACTATAAAAATATAGGTATTTTCAACATGTTTATAGGCTAAATTCAATTTCAAAAAAATATATATATATATATCCCTTTTCCACTCTTTCATAGTAAAGAAAGAAGCAAGTGCCACTGGTTTCCAGAAAGCTGAATCTCAGAACTTCTTGGACAGTTGAAGTATCTGAGTTCCTGATTGCCATCATTTATGGTATAATAATTATGTTCAATTTATAGTTGGCTATAGAGGTAGAGTAATTTCAAAACACCATAACCATTAATATTTCCAGTTTTAGATTATTTTTGCTCAGGGGATATTTCTGTATTAATAATGAAATGTCATGGTAATAAAGCCTCAGCTTTACTAATGAATCTCAAAATGTTGACCTGATAATTTTATGAAAACCAACACAAACTAGGTGATTTTTGAGAAAGATATCTCAATTGAAAAAGAAAAATGCTACAACTAGATTGGCCTGTAGGCAAGCCTGTGGTGCATTTCTTGATTGATGATTTATGTGCAAGGTCCCCCTGACTGAGCACAGATCTATCCCTCAGCTGGCAGAGCTGTGTGCTACAGGAATCTGGCTGAGGAAGCCATGAGTAACAAGCCAGTAAGCAGAACTCCTACCATGGCTTCTGTTTCAGATACTGACACCAGGTTTCTGCCTTGAGTTCCTGCTCTGACTTTCCTGATTAGAAAACTACAGGCTGTAAAATGAAATAAACCCCTTTCTTTCCAAGTTGCTATTGGTAATCATTTTGCATAGAAATAGAAACTTTAACTAACACAATACACCTTATAAACATAGTCAGAAGGTAAATTTGTAAAGTATTTGTAGTAAACCTTCATTCTCACTGCATCTTGTGACATGAGTTAAAGAACTGAATCTTTCTACTATAACATCAAGCTTGCTCTCAGGAAAAAAAAATTTAGGGATCAAAGAGGTTACAGAGAGTGTATAGGAGTTACTCTAGCTGAGATTTCTATCAATGGGGGATATAGAGACTGAAATGGCCACCTCCTGTAGTCAGGCAGGGCTTCCAGGGAGAAAAAGGGAAACATCAACCCACTCACCAAACATTCAACCCAAAATCTATCCAGCCTACCAGATGTGCATGGATAAAGATGGAGGAGAGACTGAGGGAAAGGCCAACCAACAACTGGCCCAACTTGAGACCCATCCCGTTGACAGAAAGTCAACCGGTGACACTATTAATGATACTCTGCTATGCTTGCAGGGAGGAGCCTAGCATTACTGTGTTCTGAGAGGCTTCAACTAGCAGCAGATGGAAATAGATATAGAAACCCACAGTCAAATATCAAGTGGAGCTATGGGAGTCTTGTAGAAGAGACTGGGATAGAATTGAACAAGCAGGAGAGGTCAAGCACACCACAAGAAGACACACAAGTCAACTAACCTGGGCACATGGGAGTTCACAGATTCTGAGCCACCAAAGAGCTTAAGGGAGCTGGATCATGGCCACCTACAAACTTGTAGCAGCTATGGAGCTTGGCCTTCATGTAGGTTCCTTAGTAATTGGAGCAGGGCTGTGTGATTCTGCTGCCTCCAACTGGATCTAATTCTCTTATCCAGACTGCCAGGTTAGGTCTCAGTTGAAGAGAATGTGCTTAGTCCTGCTGGGAATAGATATCCCAGGGTGGGATGGTACCCAAAGGGACTTCCCTTTTCTGAGGAGTAGGGAAGGTAGTAATGAGGGAGGGATTTGTCAGGGTAAAACTGGAAAGAGAGGATGGAGGGAGGCTTGCATTGGGATGCAAAGTGAACAAAAATAAATAATTTATGGGAGAAAAGACCAACAGTTTTTCCTCATTTTAATTTTATGTGTAGGAAGGTTTTTGGTTGTTGGTTTTTTTCCCCCACATGTACATATACCATGTGCTTGTAGTTCCCAAAGAGGTCAGTCAAGAGTGATGGATTCTCTGAAACTGATGACGATGACTTGCCATATGGGTGCTGGGAACTGCAACCTGGCTCCTCTCATGAGTGATGCTTATTATCACTAAGCATCTCTCCAGCCTCTCACAAAATGTTTTAATTTAATGTATCTTCGGTTTGTAGTTTTAGACTGAACATATCTGATACAATTTTAATTCTCTACATATCATCCTCATCATCCAATATATATTTTTATTAGTATCTGACATATATAAGGAGGTCAGATAATTATTGAAAACATGGAACTATAGCATAGGACTGCTCCCTTGCTCCCAAAGACCACACCGTAGTATAGCCTTTAGTGCCTATTTATAGAGCTAACAGAGAATAAGAAGATATTAATCCTTTATATTTTATTTTTCTGAAATCTTGGTCATCTACATTATTTTTCAGAAGTAGCACCCAATAGTTTAGAATTTTTATTAGAATTATAGTTCACCTTTGTGTGGTAATAAAAACATTGAGGTGAAAGATAATGTTAGGGTTAGGCTTAGGGTCACAAAATACCTATTTACTAAACAAAGTTGTCTTAAACATTAAAGAACACTTACAAAAGGACTGCTTATAGTTTACAATAAAACACTGTGCATATGCCTATGTTGTAAAACCTTGAAAATCTTATTAAAGTTGTTGCGATCTTTTTTCTTTGTCCTGCTGTGATTTCAATGAAAATATCTAACAGGTCAATGAACTGAATCACATCAGTAGCACACATGATCCAGCTTTGCAGGAAGAGAATTGGGATTATTGAAGTAGTGATAACATTGACAATGGGGATGACTTCAGCTTCAATGCTGATCAAAATGAAGATTTTATCAATGTCATGGGTCAACATGCCAGTTATGTCAAGGCAATTTCTACTTCATAAGTAATAGAAAATTTACATTACTATTATGTTTGGAAAAGATCATAGAATTGTTTTAAATATTCATGAGATAATGATATACAAAGTTTGTTTTGGAAGGGTTATCTTTTGAATCAAATACAAAAGAGATGCACAAAGAAGTGTTTAGGATTATCGTGACTAGATCGATCAGAGGCTGTTTTAGTTTTCTTTTCAATCTAACTCACAAAAGAATTTGTAAGAAATTTTGTTTCTTCTTCTACAACCTTACAGACAACAATATAGGAAAGAGAAGCCAAATAATACCTTTCAGAACAAGGTTTGTTTGATGATTCAAACCTTGAAACTTCTTTAGAATTAAATCTCTAATCATGTCTTGGTTCTTAGGGTTATTTTATTTTCCTTTCTTTCTCATCTGGTATTAAGTAGGGCTTTGGACTAGTACTCAAAGCCCATTGAACAGGGACATGAAAGTCTAGAAAAACTCAGAGAAAAGGAATGAAAAGGTTTGTTGCTAGCAGTTTTAAAAGAGAATAAACAGCAACAACTTGTAAAACCCAATCAAAGGAAGCCTAAACAATTAAAAGGCAGTTCACAGGACAGTCTCTCCAGCCACATTGCTGCCATTATAATAGCCCCAGGTTTTTGTTGTTGTTGTTGTTTGTTTGTTTGTTTGTTTGTTTTTAACCATAAAGTCATTACCAATGAATTTATATTGGTGTATTGAATTTTAAGACAGGGCAAAGAGGTTTTGGGGGAAATTGCTTCTGATAATACAATATGTGCTCAAATATTCAGAAAGACAGGGCTCTCCCTGACTCTTCCCTCCTGCCGCTTCCCTCCAGGCTATTTCACTGCTTATTAGCACCTTCACCAGAGTGGGCAGGGAAACAACGTTGCGGCAACAAGAGGCAGTCAATTTCAGTTCTCATTAGGGGCTCTGACAGACAGAAAATATGGTGGGCGGAGGATGATGTAACAGCTAAAGAGAGACATGGCATTATCTATGTTATTCTCTTGTCCAAATCATTCTGCCCCCTGAATATCCTACATAATTGCATGTTGAGTGTATTTTTAATACATTTCCATAGCAATTACTGACATGTTTGTTGAAGGGAAACAAAGCTCTTGGGTGAAGTAATTATCTAGGTCAGTGGTTCTCATACTTGCCCCTCATCACACCTGCACTAGTTTTAATTTTTTCTCCTAATGACAAAATGTTGGGCTCCACTCATGGAGTTTCTACTTAGATAGGTGATGGCTGGTGACAAGAAAATGAATTTCTAGCAAGGTCCTCCATGAAATACACCATCAAAACCCACAAATCTATGCGATTGTGGAAACATTGCAGTCAACTGACCTATTTGAATATTTCTTTCACATAAGGCTTATAAATCCTTATGCGATTCCTTACCAGAATTCTGACAGCCATGTCATAATTTTTGACATAACATAACAAAACAAAACAAAACAAAAGTCTGAATATCTGTGGAACTCCTCTAGCCATGTTGGGAAGGACGAGTGGAACATCATACAGATAAATGCAGCCTGTGAATTTCTGTATTTAGCAATATATAGGCTTATACACATATATGTATGCAAAAACATTCAGTGAAAAAGTGCCCATGTATTTTATAGAGAACAAGGCGGTGTATATGAAAAGTGCTTCAAGGAAAGGGAAATAGGGAATGAGGTAATTAAAGTTAAAAATTAAAAATATAGACTTTTAAAAAATATAGTATTTACACATTCACTTACAAGTTACTTATCATAGAAGAGATATTTTAAACAACTAATTTACTAATCAAAACTATTGAGGCATTAGTGTTTTTTTTTCTATAATTACTATAGTAGCATTTCTTATTTTAAAAGGAAGTGCACAGAAATATAAAGGAAATCCTGCTTCCTACTATGACTTGCTAAATCCTTCTTTGGAGATACCAGCTTAGATACCTTCCTTTAAAAAGGCCACTCAAACGTGTCATAGCACACAGTGACATTTACTTCATGTTTTGGAATCATCATACACGCTGCCTCATCACTATATGGAAAATGACACTGTTCTTAAAATTTAAAGTTATGGATATCAGTAGAATGTTCAGTACCCTCTTCACCCAGTTCCCTTCTGTCTACCTTGTTTTTCAACATAATTCTGTAAACTTTTCTTTGTAGCTATCACAGCAGATTTTATTTATTTTTGGACGCCAGTTTCAGCGGTTTTGGTTTGTTTTTGTTGTTGTTGTTGTTGTTGTTTTTGTTTTGTTTTGTTTTGTTTTGCATCCAAATGGTGATTGACATATTTAGAAGAACATTTCATTCATTTTTAAAAACTTTCTAGAATTTTCTTTATTTTTCTGTTCCTAAGCTTCAAGTTTTGTTTGATTACTTTGTTTTGTGGGGGACGTAGTCTATTTTTTTCCAGGCTAGTTACTGCATTCTCTACCTCCTGGGTGCTAGAATTACAGGTCTGTGACATTATTGTTGTTTTATTCAATGCAGTACCACTACTAACATATGTCTCTAGTCTCTAAAATGTTTATGGGAATGGAGAAATTTTAGCCATACAAGACATGCCAGGGAGGGTGACAGAAAGAAAGTGCTAGACCCCATTCTTGTGTTTCTGATTTGATGGCTCAGGTGAGCTCTCACATTTGCACAGTACCCAAGTAACCAGCTCTTGCTGCTTGTTCACAGGTTTGGAAATCAGAAATGTAGAAGATGTATAGTTATTTTTCATTCCTTCCTTCTCCAGATACTGAAAATATGGGTGTCACTAATTAATCACAAACAGCAATCTCATCAGAAATGATGAAATGAGGATAGCTGAACAACCTATAAAACAAATATGATTATTACAGGGCTGGCTACACTACACAGCACAGTAAATGTATAATTACCTATGTCCTCCATCATTCCTGGTCAAATTTACATAGTTGTATAAATACATTTTGATGCAAATATATGTAAATCTAAAATGCCATTTTTAATTTTTAAAAGGTATCTTTTGTAGATAAGTCAATTTCTTATTCGATTTATTTTTTAGACAATTTATGAGTTAAAGTGGATCTTATTTTTAATCAGGTCTCAATTTTTATTATATAAAATAATTTCCAGGTAAATAATTAAACTTTTGCCTTAAATACCTTCAACACAAAGTATACAATTCAGCTGAAAATTTGAAAGCTGTGAGTTTTAAGCCATGATACAAATTACCAAATATCTTTTAGTTAGATTTTACATGTTGTTCATCTATTGAAAGCTATTGAGTATTTTTCTTGTCAAAATTATCAGAATTATCAAAAGCAGTATTACAAGACGCTTAATTATGTAATAATGCAAGTCGGAGACTCAAATTTAATTTCAAACTGAAATCTCAACTATAACAATTCTGGCCATGTGACTGCAGTAATTAGTAATTAGTATGTGTATTTACTTTTCCTAGTCCATTCATTCACTAAACAATCAAAGTAAATGGAGTGGAGTAGCGATCACATGCTGGACAACTGAGGAGAGACTTGAGAAAATGGCAGACATTAATTTTGCTTAGCAAAGATTATATCACAAAACGTACTCAAATTACTTTACAGAGTATACAAGAAAAGCCAGGTGCAAAACATTAATGTTTGTGACAGAAACATTGAAGTATTTCTGTGATAGACTGACTTACTATTTTTGGAGTTTATGTCTAGAAATGATAGTGTTGGGGTTTCTTCCCAGAATGATGGCATTTCTATTGTTAGCTTCTTGTTTTGTTTTGTCTTTCCTGAATCTTCTGTATTGATTTCCATATGGCTAAAATACTTTATGTTCACACCATCAATGCATTTACTGAGAAATTGTGGAATATGTGGTATATATATTTTAGTTACCCATAAATATTTTTACTTAGCCATGTATATATACAGAATATTATGCATAGAGTGTTATTTACATGAAGAAGCAACATTTGTGGACCATTTTGCTAGAATTGCTGTGATAAAATCACGTTAAATATACTAATTATGAAAAGAAAGTATTAGAGATAATTTTGAAAGCATATGACAGAGTAGTTCAGCTACAATTTATTAAAAGATTAGAGACTCATCACCACATTCTAAATGGCTATCATGAAGAAAGAATGTATCCAGTGCGGGGTAGGATGTTGGGGAAATGGAAGCTTTATGCATTGTTGAAGATCTTGAGTGGTAGTATGCTCTCTATGAGATTCAATAAGTAGAATCTTCAAAAACGTATTAGAACCATTTGAGACAGCTAGACCAATCAAGGTGCATACATTTGAAAGGCTCTAGACCAACATACCACATAAATACTTGCCCACCCATGTTTATGTCACTACTACTCATAAGACCGAAGATATAGAATCAGCCTTAGTGTTGGCGTTATAAATGACGGGGTTACAAAATAAACTTTACATATATATATATATATATATATATATATATGTGTGTGTGTGTGTGTGTGTGTGTGTGATGGAGTTCTCTTCAGCCTTATGGAAAAATTCAGTTATATTTGCTCAAAAATGGACTTGAGTGCTATAATATCTGTAAGTAAAATAAATCAGTCTTAGCAAGGCAAATATTGTGATGTTTTCTCTTCTTTGAAAATCTTTGGTTTAGATAAATCAAACCATGGTATGATAAGAAAGCAGAAAGAAGGAGAATTCCAGGAGAAAAGTCTAGGCACTAGGAAAGGAGGAAGGTGCCGAGGGTAAGCATGGTTAAAGCACATGATAAACTTGTAAAGAAGCTCTGTTTTACCACCCTGCGGACAATGCCTGTGTGCCAACAAAAACAAACGAACAAATACCTCTTTGCTTCCCATTAGCAGTAATTCATGACTTTCCTAAATGAATGTTCTTAAACTTTCCTTGGAAGTTTTATATTCTAGTCATATCCATATGGACTTTTGGTTTTGATTCTTTTAGATGACTTGAACATTGCTTCTAGCACCACAGCAGTAAGTAGGTTTCTTCCTTGAGCTCCTGAGAAATCTGAATTAATCAAAAATCGGCATATTCTCACTGGCAAACTTTCAAAGGAGATTCCTCTCTGCAAAGCCTGTGAAGCTATGGGAGGCAGCATCTGTTGCATCTTTGGTTTTGTTTGCTACGTTGTAGAGACTTGAGTGTTGGTTCTTTGTCATTCTGTTGGAGCTTATTTTTCTTTTTTCTTAATTGAAAGGCCAACAGCTGGCTCTTTTTGTTACATCCATTTCCCCATGTACCTTGAAAATAAGACTGATTTAAAATGCAAAGGTGCAGTTAAGTATCTAAAAGTTGATTCTCTTGCTTGTAACAGGGATTACATATACTGGGCACATGGAGCATTTCAACTTTATTCTTACTTCAGCACCTATATACATTCTTATATCTTATACATCTCCTGTGACAGACTAGCTGCCTGGTAGCATGGTTTTCCAAAAAGCAGATCTGCTTCCTGTAAGTCTCTCCCACGTAGAAGGAAGAAGAGAGGGGGATAACACAGAGGGGCAAATGTGAGTCTCATGGTTGCTAAAACAGGGGTATCGCTGTACGGTTTACCACTCTTTTTCTAGAGTATACTCTTGTGGTCTTTCTTTATTTGATCTAGTTAAACTCTTGGCATCTTGGTCTACTCCCATGTCTTAACTAAATTCTCTTTTAGGAGCACATGAAAAAAAGAATTCTTCTGGGTTGGAGAAGAGAGGCAATGGGAGACCCCTCCACAATAATACTTAACATTGTTTCACCAACCCAGTGCATTTGATGTTACATCCTAATTATTGGGAGAATTGTAGTATGACATGGTAATGTTCAAAAAATGTGTTCACGAGGAAAAACAAAATTTGAAATTATATTTGGATTTTATATTTTCATTGTACTTTAGTTGTAATTCATGACATTAAGCAAGTTTGACAGACCACTGCACAGCCAGTGTTATAACTTCTACGGACATACCCCAAGTACGTATATCACATCTATTGAAGCACATGAAAATTTGAAAGCTGCCAGATAAATTTTTTTTTTAGGAAAATTTTGGCATGATTATAAATACAATACCAAAGAAGCAAAACCTGCAATGAACAAAGACAGATTATGAGAAAAGCTCATTGCATATACAAACTGTTTACTAATATTTCATTTTACTATGAGACAAATGAAAATATTTATGGATATGAGCATATTCTTTAAAACACGTAGAAAATCTAAGATAAAGTAAGTGAATAAGTAACAATCATATTAATATCACAATACTCCAGACATTGAAGCAGGAACTTTTGATGACACAGCCTGTCTTGGGATACAGAGAGAGTTCAACAGATTGAGTAATTTATGACTGTTTCTCAAAGTTGAGTTGCTATTTTATTGTGGAATACTAGCAAGTGTGTGTGAAACCCTAGGTTAAATACACAACAGAAAATTTAAAACTTTTTTCAGCCCTACTTTCCCCTTCATTCCCTTTATTTTCCCAACCAGACTATCTTTCTAGTCTATCTTCTTTATTTGTATAGAATCTCCCCCTAACTTTTTGACACAGATTTGAGGAAATCAATGAAAACAAAATATAATTGGAGTTTTCACAACTTATAAAACACATATTTAGCCTGATAAGTTACTTATTCAATTATTCAAGTTATAGTGCGAAAATTAATTTTGATAATTTCTGACCCTTTGATGAAGATGAATTTTAACATGGATTAACTTGCTTACTATAGGAAATATCAATGTAGCATAGGATTCAAGCTGTTGCATATTTATTTCTTACAGCACCTGAATCACAATTGAAATATTTCACACATCTATAATAATCAAACTCCATTTCATCTTTCCAACTTCTTTGGCTTCCATATATTCCACTTGACACTTATTAAAGCTGCCTCCTCCTCCACCACTCATTCCTTCTTTCTATTACCCATTAAATCCAATTAAGGGCATTAATACATGCATGGGTATGGGATTATCTAATAGACTATGGGCAACCTTCAACAACCACACTCATAAGAGTGACTCCATCTCTCACAACTACCATCAATTGCAAATATCTCTTTAGCCAGAGTAGGGTCTTCATGAGCTCTATAACTATTCCTTCTAGAGTATTAACGGGTATTATTTTACACAGTTCTTTTGGAGGCAGCCACAGATAATGTGAATTCATGAGTGCAGGAGTGATATGATGTCCAGAAGATAACATTTTAGCTTGTCCTCAAACGCAACTATATATTATAGTCCCTCTCTTACAAAATGTTCCCTGATTTTTGTGGGTGTGGCTGTTTCTAAACATGTCCCATTCCGAGATGAGCATGCACAATCATCATGGCTCTCAGCATTTTGTGCAGCTTTCTCTTTTCATTTTAATATTCCCATAAAGTGCTGCATACTGTAAACAGAAGCTTCTTGGAACAAAGTTGAAAATAAACATAAATGTTTAAAAAGTAGTTAGATATCATGACCGTTTGGCAAAATAGTAATAGTAGGTACCTCCTAGAACAAATAACCTCCCAGGTCAATTGGTTTTGACAAGATTTACAATACTAGGAATGATTTATTCCTTTTGAGTAGGCTACAGATCCAATAAAAAGTGGTTAATTATCCCATAAGAGTCATTTCACTTTTGCACTCAGGGGTAAACTTTGTCAAACTGGTCAATACTGTAGTATGTAGGACCCAGTGCTAGGTAAGGCTGTTTATGTCTTTTTTACTCTGGAGTGACCATCATTGCCACTTCTGGGACTTTGAAAGTTAGCAGGAAGCAAGTTTTCTCATCAGTTTCTCAATGTCTCAAAGCCAAAGCTTCAGGTGTCTTTAGCAATAAGATATTATCGTTTATTTCCCGTAAGCAACTGTCTTTGCTTGAATTTTATTGCTGTGAAGAGACTTCAGGAACAACACAACTCTTATAAAGGCAAACATTTAATTGGGTTTTGCCTATAGATTCTGGGGTTTCATCCATTATCATCATGGCAGAAAGCACAGTAGCCTGCAGGCAGACATTGTGCTGGAACAGCCAAGAGTTTGCATCTTGATCCACAGGCAGTAAGGAGGAGACTGTCTTCCACTGCCAACCAGGCAGAGGCTCTGATTCCACACTGGGCAGAGCTTGATCTTAGGAGAGCTCAAAACCCACCTACACAGTAATGTACTTCCTCCAACAAGGCCACACATACTCCACTAAGGCCACACATCCTAATGGTGCCATCCCCTATGACCAAGCATTCAAATACATGAATCTTTGGGGCTCAAACTTAGTCAAACCACCACAGGGAGTAAGAGTAATGACAGTTTGCATACAGATCTCATCCTGATCTACAATAAGAGAGAAGAGCAGGTAGGGCAGAGTGATAAGAAAAACATGGAATTTGATGATGAAAGAAGCTTGAGGTTTTGCAAAAAGTTAAACTTTTTATTTATGCCATGACCATGGGCCCTGTTATCCATCTCAGGCAGCAAGAACGTGCATCATCTCATATCACATAGGACAAAATAGCTATATCAGTATTTTCCGTTGAGGTGCTTTACAATCATAGGTATCAGCATCAATTATAACTCTTGTTGTCCACTGTAAGTGCCATGAAACTACTGTACCATTATTTACCCTTTGTTATGATAGCCTCTAAGCACCAGCTCTGCTATGTTGCTTTTCCTGGGGACATGAATAAATGCTTTCAACACAGATATGACACTCATATAAAAGCGAAGAAATGATTATATCCTAGTCTAAGTGTATCATTGAGTTTATTGGGATTACTTCCAAAAGTAGAGATGCCTTCATGTATGTAGATATCTAAGTGGCTGCTGCTACCAATTAATGACCACTCATAAGAGCTTCAACATTGAAACTTTTAGCAAAACCTGCAGGCAATTTGGCCATCTAAAATTATTCTCTCTCCTGTAATTGGTGCTGCTCATAGAGCCTTTAAGAGCATCTTGGTCCTATTGAATCTTGGTTCTCCTTTCTAAGACTTGTAAGTTGTTCATTTTGCTTTGCTTTAACTATAGATTCTTACAGTCTATTCTCCTCTGTCATGGGGCGGCATGCTTTAATTTGCACGAAATCACTACAAAATTGCAAGTGTAGCAAGACAAAATGTATAAAATAATAAATATGATTGTATTCTGATGAGATTTATTTACCAAAACACCTGTTTTCTTGGATTTAGATATTGGATGAGAAAATAAGAACACAAGTCCAAACCTAATTACTGCATTTTACAGATGTTACAAAGAATCAAATGAGCTCAGAAAAATATTAGCCACCATGGGAATACAAACTAGGATCTTGGAAGTTGTATGAAACAAAACTTCCTTCTTTTTTTTTCTTTTCTTTTGCTAATTATCTCCTCTTTCCTTCTGTCCTTTCCTTCTTTTCATTCTTTCCTTCTTTTGTTTGTTCATTTATTCTTTCTATGTTTTAAAGAACAAAGTATATTGGGCTGTGAGTTACTAAAGTCTTAGTAGAAGACCCTATGACTTAAGTATGAGACATATTTTATAGTGTACATGAGTGAGCAGAGATAGCATTTTAAGAACAACAGTGTGCATATTGGATTCCAAAGAAACCCCATTTTATCAGAGAAAGCACAAAAGGCTCTTTCCTCCTTGGGATAAATCCTATTCCCCTTCTTCAGTGTAAATAAAAGTGCCTCTTCCATAGTTCCCAGTTTTCTGACCTATTGATACTTCCCATGCCCATTAAAGTATCTCCAGAAACAGGGGATCAACTTTTAAGGCTGTGAAAGTCCTCAATGACCATTTTATTTCCAACAATTTTATTCATTGAGATACAATGATACAATACATTTCCTCTCCAGCAGGGAAATGTATACCTGGCACTTGATCAATTCTTTTGGGTGCTTTTTGAAGTTTTGCAGGACCTCGATACTGTCATATATATAAATCAAACAGAGCTCTTTTCATGGTCTAGGAATAATGTACACTGGGAAATGGGAAAGAAAGCATTACACAAACAATGGTGGCACATCTAGGGAGAAGCTTCTACATGCCAAGGGTATCTAGTCCCAATTGCTGAACAATTAATGGTTTTGTGTTAGTACTAGAGAAAAATCTTGGTTTAGAAATTATTGCTATAAAATGAAGAACAATTTGTTGCAATTGTAGATTTTTCAATCTAAAAACACAATGCTACTTCAATTTCTCCACTTTTAATTCTCTTTGTTAATACCTATTAGCTTTTGAAATTTTGTGCAATTGTGAGATATTTTTAAACAAAACTGACCTGCCAGGGAAAAATGCTCATATCACAGCTATGCATAAATAGAAATTTCAGGATTTAGGGAAGAAGACCCAGGCCTGAGTGATGAGCCCTGCAGCTCCCTAGGGTGCTTTAGGTAGCAAGGAGGATTAAACTGCCTCAAGCAGGTTTGTCTCTAGCTACAGATTAAAAAGAAGGAAGGTACAAAAATAGATGTGAAATTACTGCTTAAAAGCACACAGTTCAAAATATTTCAGTATGACATCGAGAAACCATATAGAATTAGGTAAGGTTACAAATTCACCTACAACGATTGAAGCCACTCAGGAATGTGAGTAATCTTCAGTGAAGTTAAGAGGTAACAGTGCAAATCCTTAAACTTAAAGAGGCATTATTGTTTTTGGAAGAACAAAATACAAAATATGTGTGTATGAAATATTTAATGTAATAATTTTTCTTCTTACATTTACATATAAAAGGAAAATGTGACACACATTAATAATAAAAGAATCTTGGAAATAATTTTAAGATAATAGGAAAACATCAATATATGATTGTATAACTACTTAATTATGGGGGATTGTTGCATGTATTTTTATAAACATGCTTTTCCTGGGACTGTGGCCATTTTACCTGCCCACTCCCTACTCCCTTTTGTTCCACCCGGCTTAGCTGGAGAGGTGGCACCAGTACTGACCCATCTTCTCTGTCCTACCCACCTTTGCTTTGGGATCAGCAGTGACACCTGCCTACTCCCGGGACCTTTGAATCTGTGGATGAAGGACATACACTCAGCTTGTCACTTTACAGCTTGCCTTTTGTGGCACAATTGCTGGGCGTAGATACCTCCTGCCTGGAAACGGGTGCTCTTACCATACCACCGTCTCCATCTCTCCTTCTAACCCAACTCAGTGGCCCGTTCCAATGAGGCCCTGCCAAACATTTCTGGCAACTCGCCCACAGTAGAGTCGCAGAACGTGGCTCCCACGAGATCTTACATGATTGCTGTGTGCTCCTCATTCCAAAACAAGGTAAAAAATGCTCTCTCTTTCCCTGCCTCTCCTTTTCTCTTGGGACCCGGATGTCCCACCTGTACCTGCTGCCTGGTAATTATCTCCGGGCCTTCTTAATTGACACATTAAGAAGCAATTAGGGAAGTAGACCTTATGACCAGAACCTCCCATCACAGGGAGTATGTAGTTGAAGTTATGATAAAAGAATAAAATTAAAGTACTTTCATTTATGTAATTTTCTTTTATGTGCAGGAAAGTTTTGTCTATGTGAATACAAATATGCATCATGTAAGTGAAATACCCATAAAGTCCAGAAAGGGAATCAGATACCCTGGGACTGAAGTTATTATGTACAATTAAGAGCTACCATATGGGTATAGATAATCAATACGAGGTCCTCACAAAGGGAAACTAGCACTCTTAATTGCTGACTCACTTTTTTTTTCTTTTTGGTCAGAAGCCTAGAGAAACCAATATGAATTGGTTGTTGAATTTTGAGACAGAAGAGCTGATTTGGACCAACCAACAAAAGTTTAGAAAACACAAGAAAGGGTGGATTTATTCAGCAGTAAGTCTTCAAGACAACAATAATGAATAAAAGTGACTTTTACACATTGCACCTAGTTAAGTAATGTATTTACTATAAGTATTTTATGTCTTATGTGATTTATTCCCATTACAAAACATAAAGGGGTGGAGAAGGTTCAGTGATCTGTTTATCTTGATCCTTTATTTCATTAGGCAACATATGTTTACATTTAAGTACCTCTTGTTCTTACTTCCTCTCTGACATTTGTCTCTCAATATTTGTTATATCATAGATATTTTTCTTGTTGAAGATCTATTTTTATACTGCTTAAAGAGGAAATATGTAAAGATCACAAATGAAAGTAGTGAGGAGTTTACTCCAGTGGTCATAGTTGCAATTCTAAATACTGCAATGGCTTTTTCAAGGAACATTTCTATCTGTTCAACTTCTACCCATGATCTTAAGGGACCTCAAATGGAGTTTCCCATTTTCCAGTGCAGGAAAAGTCTGTCTATATAAGTAAAATTGCCTTTTGGGCAACCTTACTGTGATTCACTGTCTCAGAGGCCCCTGTGTTGTTCTTTGCTCTGGGCATCCAGTCAAACTCAAAGAACTGACGCTTCATTTGGGGAAGATACAAGGCAAATTTCTCCTCTGTCCTTTTTGTCTTCCATCCTCCTTAATGTTTCTATCAGATGTCATCTACTTTCTGCAACATTGGTGGGCTTTCTTCCTTTCCAACCATGTTGAGCGTCAGATTTAAATATAACTCTTATTTGCCAGACATAATTGTCATCTCAGCAACTTACTGCTCAATAAACTCATTCTTTCTACTTCTTTCTGAACTCTGACTTGTTGGTTCAACTCAGCTATTCTAGCCAAAACTTTTTTAAAAGCAGACTAATTCAAACTGGCTTCTCTAGACTTCTTACTGAATTGTTCTGCTTGGCCTCAAACTAACTCTGACAATATGTATTGAGGCCTGCTCCTTTTAATGTAACTGTAGCCATTTTGTATTCAGTCTCCACTTTGCTTGTAAGGTGAAATTAGGTTCACCTTTTCAGATTCCACTTCTTAGAAGTAATTATCCATAGCTAAAACTAAAGAATGTTACCAATAAACAAACAAACAAAAAAAATAGATTAAAAAAAGATCACTTGTACCCTGTTGGTTGAGTCACTTGTACCCTGTTATCTCAATATACTGAAATTCCCCTTTTCATACCTGTCCACCATCCTTCTTAATTCACTCAGGACCAATCAGATTAAACATTATCTGATTATACTTTTTCCAGTTAGAAAAAAATATTGTACCGCTTCACTGCTTACCTTCAAACTTTTGAACTTGGTTTTTCATAGAAAAAGCCTGCACTGAGAACAGACTGGTTTCAGAATTAGGGGTTTTTCTTTCTTTCTTTCTTTCTTTCTTTCTTTCTTTCTTTCTTTCTTTTTTTTTTTTTTTTTTTTTTTTGAACTGGATATTCTATGGTGTGCATTCAATAAACTATTCTTGTTTAACTGAGACAGGTGTATGCATGGTTTATGTGGCGATTCCCAAACCTGAAAATATGTTCTAATATTCTGGTTCCTTCTCATTCTCTAGCTCATTCTGTCATCACCTACAAAGTGTCTCTACAAAACTGACAGCACCTCTCTCTCTCTCTCTCTCTCTCTCTCTCTCTCTCTCTCTCTCTCTCTCTCTCTCTCTCTCTCCCTCTCTTATATCCGACTGTTCTTTGAAGTAACATGTCTTGTCTGTTTTCATAAGAGTTGGTTGTAGTATTATCTTTGGCTAAGTCTGTCAGATCTTACTCTGATTCATCACATTGTCTGCCCCTCAATTAGATGTGATTTTCAAACAGGGATGGTTCCTTCTATGAACTACCCTTACCTACAGTGTTTGGGATTAAAGGAGCGTACTAAGAGCTTGAATGTATTCTAACCAGATAGATTAAAGGTGTGGGGCATGTTTGAATTCTAGAGGGGATCACATAGCTATAGAAAGCCATTAGATGTAATCCCTTGCCAGAGTAGCTATGTTGCTGGATTAAAATTAGTCTATAATCTTGTCTAGTTTTCTGTCAACTTGACAAAACCTAGGGTTATTTGGGAAGTTGTACTCTCATCCAAAATATGCCTCTAAAATATTTGTCTGTATGCAACTCTGGATTATATTTTATTAATTGTGATGAATATTAAAATGAGATGGTACAGCCCACTGTTGATCATGGTACTCATGGGGTAGTAGTGTTAGATCATGTAAGAAAGCAGGATGCAAGCCAGTAGCTAGTATTTATCCATGGCATCTGTATCATTTCTTGCCTCCAGATTCCTGCCTTCAATTTCTGCTCTGACTTCTTTCAGTAATGAGTTGTGATCTGTAGTTTTAAGGTGAAATAAAGCATCATATCAGAAATTGATTTTAGTCATGGTGTTGTATTACAGCAATAGAAAACCTAAATTCAACACCTGGAAAATACACATTAAAATGTCTTCAATATGAAAAAATTTAAAGGAGTATTATTACTATTCCTTTCATTATAGTGAGGGCAAGTATTGCTATCACTATTTGCAGTCAATACTAGAAGAAGCAAATTTTAGAATAAAGGAAAATAAATATACAAAAATATACAAAGCATGAGGATTATAAAGAAGTCAATGAACATCAATTGTATTTAGTGTGACCATAGAAATCAAGAAGGAAAAGCAGTACAGATGTACTATCAATGTCAAAATTGACTGCATTGATACTAACCTTCATTGAAATAAGATCAATATGAAAAATTCAGTTGTTACAAACAAAATTTAATAGTCACAAGTTTTATAAAAATTAAATTACCTAAGAATTTCTGCTATGTATGATGTACAAAAAAATGGTAAAATATTTCTAAACATTAAACTCTCAACAATGAGGTACATTTTATGCCAATAGTTAGCATACATGAGTACCATAAAGATATTGTCTCTATAAATTCACATTAGCCTAGGATTCAATGATTATAAAATCTATGTAAGACAGCAGAGAATTATAAAAAGTTTGTCACCCTATAGGAGAAAAATATAGAAAATGAAATCTCTTCTCTTAAACCTAAGAACTATTTTAATTTATAGTAATGCAAGCCATGCAAAAATGAACATGATGGGAAAGTTGACAGGAAGAGAAGCACATAGCCAACAATAGATGCACACAACTTAAGGCTTGACTTAGGACTGAAATAGCAAAATGAGGATCAAACTTGTTGTCTGTAGGAAAAGAAAAATGAATTGAGTTCTTATGTCATATCTTATGCATACTTCAAGAACAGATTTTTTTTTAACTCAGAATGCTATAGACAAAGATACTAAACACATAGAAGAAAATATAAATGACTACATTTTTAAAATATATTTTAAGGGAGTATATTTCTTTCCCAAACTATAGAAAATGATCATCATTCAGTGCAGTTTATTTTGACCTACATATACTAAATTCAAAATCTTCTGTTCATTTAAAGGTAGCTTTTAACTGAAAAGAAAACTCATTACATTGAGGAAGAATTTGCCATGCATTTAACTTGAATGGACAACATGAAAATTTTAAAGGAAAAGAATGCCTTTAAACTCTGCTGCTGAATGACAAAATATCCAAAGTTGTTTCTCATTTTTATTTTGTTTGTTTGTTAAGTTTTTCTCTTGTTCCTCAATTTAAGTATTACCCAAAGATGATAAACAGTGATGATCTCTGGGATATATTGTGTTGACTTCTACAATCAGATTGGAAAATCTCAAAGTGAAAGGACACATTTCTGGCACCTATTCTGGGGTGGAAACTGGATAGTCCATTAGTTTAATAGCCAGGCTTCTGTTCATGACTGTGCTTCCAGATAAAGTGGTAAAAATGGGTGACAAACTTAGCCTCAGCCTAGAAGTCACAGAGCTGTGAGACTGTCACAAGACCTGCATGGGCTCAAGGACAAAAACCAAAGATATTTAAGGACTGCCAGGATAATGACAATAAACTTTTGGATGAGGCCCTGTAAAGGCCTTGCTTCAGTCTACTATATAAATATTCAGAAGAATGACAAATCCTGCATATTTCCCAGAAGAAAGAGAAACTGAATCTTGTTATTAATCTGAACAAAATGAGACCTTAATGAAGTTCAATTTTACAACTGCTCAGTAAAATATGCAAATGCAAACAAATACAAATAATTAAATCAAATTTGTTAATACTAACATCAGACAGCATCTCAGAAATTCCTATTGTTTGGTTATGAAATTGTTAACTGATAAAACTTTCTGGTAAATAATTCATCTTTATCTTGTAAAGTGGAGAAACTGCCTGGTCTTTGAGAATCTAGTCCTGTATGCATGATGAGAAATATATATGAAAATATGCTATTCCATTAGGCATCAGGGAAATGTAAATCCAACCTGCAATTTTCCTACACCAGTTAGAAGGGGAATTATAAACACAAATGCTGCAAGCACATAGAAGAAAAAGAAATCATGGGTACTGTTGCTATAGATATAAATAAGTGAGGACACTATTGAGAGCAGTATGGCAGTTGTCATACCACTAAATTTTAACTGCACAGTGATCCAACTATTCTTCTCTGAGAGACCAATGAAAATTATATCATGACATGAGAGAAAACTAAATAGAATTTTGTTCGACTTTTGTGCATGATCCTTCCAGATACTATATTTGATTGGACAATACTTAAAGACTAAAAACTAATCAGAGAACTCATTTACAGGTTAATGGGAAAAGAAAATACATTACTCACAGAGAATGCATTGTTATTTATCCACATCTGCTCATATACATCAAAATGGAGCGAATCAGAGCATACCATGTTAAACGAAACAAATTGTATCCAAAGGAGGACACATTTCACATATTCTTCATCACATTTGAAATAACAGTAAATCTCTAATTGTCACGAAAATATAATACTTCTATTAATACTGCTTTAAAATATACTACTATTATGTTGTATAACAAAACAAAACAAAAAAGACAGGGCTGACTGTAGCTATGAAGCATGGAATAAACCCAATGCCCACAATGGATAGAAAGAATAAGCACAATTTTCTCTTTTATACGTTGTGTGCTTTAGTTTGTTTGCTGTGATAATGAACTCCTAACTAGAAGTGGCAATGGTCTTGTGGATGGATCTGACAGTCTCTTTGTATCCGATATGGCCTAGAAGGATATGGCAGGGCCAGGGAGAGAGAAAGACGGTACAAAGGAAGAGTCAGGAAAACTTGAACACTTTTGTCTTCATCTAAAGGCACTCCAGTTATGGATGAGTGCTCTATGCATGAATTAGTCACCTCCCCAGCCCCCATCTCCAAATGCAACCACTTTGGAAACTGGCTCTCAATATAATATTTTTTGAGAAGGCAAAAGCATTCATACTACAGCACTGCAGAATAATGTACTACATAAACAAATATGGTATTTACCACAACATGAATAAATACAGGGAAAGTAAAACTTGAATGAAAATTATTGAGAGAACGGTAACTTAGTTACCATAATGAACAGATAAAGCTGTGTCAGTAAGATTTCTACATCTACATATATATTTTTCAATAGATATACTTGTAAGATTATGTTGAAGTGTGAAATATAATATTTGTAGGCAAGAATTTTATATGGGAAATGTGGCAAATAGATAACAGACATTCACACACCTATTATTGATGCATGGATATTTATTATTTATTTTTCAATAAATAAGTATAGGTTTCCTATGGATTATGCTGCATTGTTTATAAATACAGGACCACACAGATTCAATCTATCACAAGAATTTATGGGGCTGTATTAGTGTTTGTTCTCAAAGGTAGAAATTATTCTTACCTTTCATTGTATCTATAGGTATTTCACAAATTACTTCAATATCTTACAAACCTAAATATATATGTATAGTATGCTCATAAAATGTAGCCAGGAAATAATGGTATTTAGTTAGTATAAACTTCTTGGAACTTACATGCTTAACTTTCTAATTAGCATTGAATATAATATTGTATTATTAATAGATGTAACTTTAAAAGTAAAATTGTACAGATTTAGTGGTCCATATGCCCCACAAATCCATGTGCTACTTCAAAGAGAAACTTTCCTCATCATAAATTTTCATGTTCCATTTGACATTAATATTGGTTCAATGTTAATAGATGAAAAACAAATATCCAGGAAACATGGTTACAGGAAGTTCATCTGTTTAAACATTAAGTAAATGTTTGCTGTGCTATTAGCAATTGCTAATATGTAGCATAGAAACAAAATGCACTGGCATTGAAAATACCTTTAGTGTCTCTTAGCATCTAAAGGAAATAGTATCCATAAACAAAGAATCAAAGCAAGGAGGCCAATTAACCAATTATGTTGTACGTTCACTTTGGAATAATATTTTAATTATGTAAATAAAACAGAGCTAAAGTTGCACAGAATTTATCTCATGACTTATTCACCATGCATTCAGTAGTTGGACAAAGTAATTGAGTAGAGTTAAGAGACCCAAATTCCTCTTCTGTTCTATTACTTTATCTAAGTTGGTTTCCTCAAACAGGCAACTTAATCGTTCTAAGAATTATTGACACTTCGCAATGTATGGGGAAGAATCATATGAGAACATTTTAATGACACCCAGTTTGGGGCCCTGAGTAAATTAATGATTAAAATTATGTGATGGTACATTGCCAGGCATTATCAAAATGCTTGTCTGTGTTTACTAGATGGTTGTTCAGTAGCATGGTTATTGACTGAATGTTTCCCATTCTAATAATCTGTTCAAGTGCCTTTGATTTTTGCAAAGTCATTCTTAAGGTTTCAAGGCAACTTTTATTATTTTTCTGTATATTTCAGTATAATATAATTTTTGACGTGATACTACCCTTCCCTATGAAGTAAAATACTAATGCTTGCTAATTTAGGTGGAAAGTGTTCTTTGGTACCTTTGAAAAAGGCTGAGGCTGAAGTAGTGTTTGACACCAGGAATCAATGGTGGTATCTGTGTAGGAACTACACACTGACATTAAATAGAAAATGGTAATACTTCTGCTATTACAGAGTGAAACTACTCATACTATCACACTCAGGAAATAAAAAAAAATTACCTCTCTCACATATCCCATTTGGTTATAATTAAGAGTTTGAAGGGAAGGCATTCTTACTAGTTTCAAAAACACTTAATTGTAATTTACAAATTTTGTAAAATTAAAGCACAAAAGCAAAACAGAATTTCTAGACTTAATAGGATGCATATGTATTTATTAGTCAACTACATAGTGAAAAGTCACATAGTATGATATAAAATTCTGGCTGTAAGGACTATAGAAATGGCCTAGTCAATCCAATGTCATTTCCTGATATATGAGCATGAGGGCCTAAGTTTTGGTTCCCAGTACTCATGCAAATGACATTGATGTCAGCCATGTCTGTAACCTAAGAACTTTGGGTATGGTTCCCCCAGGGATTAGATTAGAGATAATCTAATCTCTGAAGCTCATTTGATAACTGGTATAGCTGAGTAGAAGAACTCCAGGCTTAGTGAAAACCCTTATCTCAGAAATAAATAGACGAGAGATAGATAGATAGATAGATTGATAGATAAATAGACAGATAGATGATAGATAGATAGATAGATAGATAGATAGATAGATAGATAGATAGATAGATAGATAGATAAGAGGTATACGTATAGCTGAGTACATGAGCACCATGATCAGTGAGAAGCATCACAAAAATAAATAAATAGGTTTCCTTCTTTAGTTTCTTTGGATCTGTGGAGTGCAGCATGGATATCCTATATTTTATGGTTAATCCACTTATATGTGAGTACATACCATACATTTCATCTTGGGTCTGGATTACCTCAATCAGGATGATAGTCTCAAGATCCATCAGTTTGCCTATACAATTCATAATGTCTCTGCTTTTATTAGCTGAACATTATGCCATTTGTCGATGTAGCATTAATTGGATACTTATTTATTTACATTTCAACTATTATCCCCTTTCCTGTTTTCCCTTATGGCAAACCCCTATCCCATCCCCCTTCCTGCTGCTTCTATGAGGGTGCTCCTCAACCACCTAACCACTCCAGCCCCGCCGTCCTGGCATTCCCCTACACTGGGGTATTGAGCCTTCACAGGACAAAGGACCTCTCCTCCCACTGATGCCCGACAAGGCCATCCTCTGCTGTATATGCAGTATCTGCTTCATATGGAGCCATGAGTTGCTCCATATGTGTTCTTTGGTTGGTGGTTTAGTTAGTCCCTGGAAGCTCTGGGCAGTCTGGTTGGTTGATATTGTTTTCCTACCTATGGGGTTGCAAACCCTTCACCTCCCTCAGTCCTTTCTCTAACTCCTGCATTGGGGACCCTGTGCTAAGTCCAGTGGTTGACGGTGAGCATCTGCCTCTGTATTTGTCAGGTTCTGGCAGATCCTCTCAGTAGACAGCTATATCAAGCTCCTGTCAGCATGCACTTCTTGGCATTCACAATAGTGTCTGGATTTGGTGTCTGTGTATGGGATGGATCCCCTGGTAGGACAGTCTCCATATGGCCTTTCCTTCAGTGTCTGCTCCACATTTTGTCTCGGTACTTCCTCCTGTGAGTATTTTGTTCCCCTCCCTAAGGACTGAAGTATCCACACTTTGGTCTTCCTTGTTCTTGAGCTTCATGTGTTATTGTGAATTGTATCTTGGGTATTCTGAGTTTCTGGGGCTAATATTCATGTACCAGTCAGTATATACCATGTATGTTCTTTTGTGACTGGGTTACCTCACTCAGGATGATACTTTCCTGTTCCATCCATTTGCCTAAGAATTTCATGAAGCCATTGTTTTTAATAGCTGAGTAGTACTCCATTGTGTAAATATACCACATTTTCTGTATCTATTCCTCTGTTGAAGGACATCTGTGTTCTTTACAGCATCTAGCTTTTATAAATAAGGCTGCTATGAACATAGTGGAGCTTGTGTCCCAGAACATATGGTGGAGCATCTTTTGGGTATATGCATTTTCTTTATCTATTCTTCAGCTGAGGGACATCTAAGGTTGTTTCCAGTTTCTGGGTCATGAATAAAGCTGCTATGAACATTGTTGCTACAGATGAACCTCTACTGGGTCTCCAATCTGTAGGGAAAGGGTTTCTGGTTGCAGGTGAGCAAGGGTCTGTGAGAATTGACAAACAGACTCAGACTCAAGGGAGAGCTGGATCTGAATGTGGTTTTTGTTAAGGTTAATATAAGTTATATATAATACAGAAAACAAAGGAGTAGGGTGTTACAGCAGGCAAGGTACATAGAAGTTATCTGACAGAAAACAAAGGAATGACTTCAAAGGACTGACAGGACCCAGGTAATGTTTACAGTAAAGATAAAATAGCCCTGCCTAGAGTCAGCTAATGATAGGTAAGGATTTCACACCCTAGTCACAATTTATGCTACATTTTTGAGCCTTGTGAAAGCTAGCACCAGGGGGGTCTGGTCTAGCAGACCTTCTCATGAATAATGCAATACCACAAACCCCTATTTCCTAGGCCTTGGTAAATTCTTGCATATGAGAGTAACTTGGCTGTTCTATTAAGTATCTGTAGGGAATCTCCATTTGTCAGAAGAATTCACCAACTTTCTTCTAATATGCAATGTAGTCTGCTGTACCTGGCTGTAATGAAGATTCTAAGTATAATTTGCTAACCTTGCCTTGAGATTTCTAGCTCTTATCCAGTAAAATACTGTAAGAAAGCATGCAAGAACCTCCACAATATTGCAGGAACAAATCTGGGGCATTCTAACTATGGGAATGCCAAGGATCCAGGAGGCTAAGTTTCCTTGAAACTCTGCCTCAGAACTGCTTCTAGGTTTCTAAACCTGTAATGTGAGTCACTACTAGAGTGGATGTAGCACATAGTTGAGCAAATGTCTTTGTAGAATGGTTGAGAATCTTTTGGGTATGTGATCAGGAGTGGTATAGCTGGGTCTTGAAGTAGAACTATTCCAAGTTTTCTGAGAAACTGCCAATTTTTTTCTGATGTGGTGGTGCCAATTTGCACTCCTACCAGCAATGGAAGAGTGTTCTTCTTGCCCAACATTCTTGCCAACATGTGCTATCATTTGAGGTTTTGATCTTAGTCATTCTGACCAGAGTAAGGTAGAATGCCAGAGTTATTTTGATTTGTAGTTCCCTGATAAGTAAGGACTTAGAGAACATTTTCTTAAGTGCTACACTGGCATTCAAGACTCCTCTGTAGAGAATTCTGTTTAGCTCTCTCTGTACCCCATTTTTTAATTAGATTATTTGGTTAATTAGATTATTGGGTGTAAAACTTCTGGAGTTATTTATATATTTCGGATATTAGCCCTCTGTCAGATTTACGGTTGGTGAAGAGCCTTTCCCAATCTGTAGGCTGCCAGTTGTCCTATTGACAGCATCTTTGCCTTACAGAAGTTTTTTAGTTTCATGAGGTCCCATTTGTCAGTTGTTGATCTTAGAGCCTGAACCATTTGTGTTATGTTCAAGAAGTTTCCCATTGTACCAAGGACATCAGCAGGGGGAATAAAATAGTCATAGGAGGCAAATGGAGGGAGGAACTGTTTGAGAAAGGAGATGGGCAGGAGAATGTGGGGGTTCAGGATCAGGTGTGGATAGGGACAGGATCTATGGCCAGGTGGCTATGAAAATGAATGATAAACTGCAACTGATGTGGATAGGGAGGTAGGGCAAATCTAGAGGACATGATAGAGACCTGAGATAAGGGAAGCACCCACTCCCTTATCTCCACTCCACTCCACTGGCAGGAACCCTAGGTTAGGAACACCAATCTACCCACAAAGTTTCAACCCAAAATTTAAACTGTCTACAAAAAATGTAATGATTGGGGATGGAGCAGAGATTGAGGGAGCTGCCAACCTACATAGGGGCCAACTTGAAACCCATCCCAAGAGGAATCATCAATCCCTGACACTGTTAATGATTCTCTTGTTATGCTAGCAGACGAGAATCTATAATGACTTTCCTCTGAAAGAACTCAGTGGGGAAACCCCCACTCAGCTCCCGATTCGGCGTGCACCCAAGAAGCACAAATAGAACACAACACCTTGATGTAACAACAAGAGGTTTTTTAATGGCGGAGCTCCGGGTCGAAACGTATCTCACATAACAGGAGACAGTGGATTCGACCACGAGGCTTGGAAGCTAGGGGTTTTTTATAGAAAAGGAGTGGGGCTGGGGGAGGAATTGGCGCGGTTTCACATGATTGGTCCATTTAAACATCAGCAGCCTGTAACATTTAACTTAGGTCAGAGGGGTGGGAGCTAGGGAGGCGATGGGCTTGCCCGGGCATGTCCTGGTCTGTTCTGCTATGTTCTCAGCCCCAGGTTTCAAAGCTCAGAAACAACTCTTTGGGCTATTTAACATACATTACATGAATTACAGTTTTATTTCCTTTCACCTCTGAGAGGCTCCAGCCAGCAGCTGACTCCAATGGATGTAGAAACCCACAGATAAACAGTGGATGGAGCATGGACACTTTTATGGAAAAGTAGGAGGAAGGATCACAGGCCCCCAAAATGATAGGAACTCCCAGGAAGGCCAACAGAGTGAACTAACTTGGTCCCTTAGTACTTTTAGAGATAGAACTACCAACCAACTAATATTCACAGGCTGGAAATATTCGCTCTTAGTCCCACACAGATGTGCTGTAAAGCTTGGTCTTCATGAGAATCCCTGACAACTGGAGCAGGGGCTATCTCAAAAGCTTCTGCCTGTCTGTGGGATATGTTCTTCTAGGTTGGGTTTCTTATCTGGCATAAGTGAGAGAGTATGTGCCTAGCCTCCCAGACACTTGACATGCCAGGGTCGAAAGATACCCTGTGTGTCTGTTTGTGTGTGTGTGTGTGTGTGTGTGTGTGTGTGTGTGTGTGTGTGTGTGTAGGTGGGGAAGTTCCAGCCTCACAGAAGACAAGGGAGAGAACAGAAGGACTGTTGGAGCAAATGACAGAAAGGAGGAGCAGTAGTAGGGATGAAAAATGAATAAATAAAAATAAAAGAAAAATAGATATGCGTATATAGCTAATGATAGGTAGATGGTAGATAGATAGATAGATAGATAGATAGATAGATAGATAGATAGATAGATAGATAGATAGATAGATAGATATCAAGTAGAGACTGACTGATGTTGAAAACCCTCATCAAGCTCTGGCCTTTAAATTTGCAAAGGTAAATATGTATGGAACAAACACATTTATACATTAATATCAGTGTACTCATATAATGCACACACATACATACAAACACATGAAAGAAACAAAAAAAACAAAGAAAGAAGTAAAGAAAGAAAGAGAGTAATAAAATTTGGAGTGCCAATATTTTTAGGAAGAAGAGATTATTTTAAATAGTAATTATAGTCAAATAATTTATGTCTATGTTAAAAGTTTTCTAGGATATCAATTATCATTAGTATAATGAAATTAGATAGAATATAGATGTATATACTCATTGGATCTCTGTACCAAGAATCAAATTAATCACGAACAATTTAAAATTCATAATTTTGTTTTGTTATATAAATTCAACATAGAAATTTCAACCAAAAGAAAAGCAAATGAATGCAAAACTTGATGAATACTTGTATATATACTGTATTTATTTACAATGAACAAACACACTTTGATTGACAATATAATTAAATAATGTCACATAATTAAACAGTTGTACTGAATAAATGACAGAATATATCAAAAAATATACTTTAACACTGTAATTTTAAAACAAACTTGTTATTTAGAGAGGGAACATGGATTGGGCTATAGGACATGTGCAGAATTCAGAGGATAACTTTGTGGAGTTGATTTTCTCCTGGCACCTTTACAGGACTTCCAAGGGTCCAACTTGTGTTCATAGACTTATGCAAGCAATCCTTTTAAACAGAACTACACAGAAGCACAGCCTTTAATTCTGTGTTTACAAAACTTTTACCTCTATTTTTGGAGCAGTGTTCTAATTCAGATTTGACAGTTTTCTTTTTTTCCTGTAATTGACTATGCTCTATTTTTAAAAACTTAAGAGTGATTTCCAATCTTTCATTAATTTATAGAATGGTGCCTGGAATTTATCCTAGGGATATGCACATGCTTTGCTAAAACTGGGTCTGTCAGCCATCGGTGTTCTTATTTATGTCAAGAACTTACACAGTTGAGAAGAATTCATGCTTTAGGAATGACCTAAATTATCACTGAAGTTCTGTTTTTGATGACATGAATGTCTTTCCAGGGAAGCAGTCTTTACCTAAAACCTTCTGATCCTTTAGAGACATACTGCATGTGTCTGTATAAGATATTAATGTGATTTTTCATTGTCTGTGTTCTGAATTTAAATATCTTTTTCAGTCAGCACTTCTGATATCATAGCAGGAGACTTATGCATTATCTGAAGGAATGTCTGTATTAAAATGTCACAAAAATAGAATTGAAAGGTAACCCTGGTGTGGTCTTTTATTTGAATGTAAAGATATTTTGGCAAAATACCATTTTCTTTAATTGCATGGTCTTGGTAATGCTTCGGATACCTAGGATATGAAAACCTTTCTGACAAATTGTGACTTACTTTTGGGTAAATGTACAGATTTCTTACAGCAAAGGCTTTCGATCTCTTTTTCAGTCTCTCATTTAATTTATTTTTATTTTTTCCACCTTTTTTTTCTTTTTTAATATTTTTATTAGGTATTTTCCTCATTTACATTTCCAATGCTATCCCAAAAGTCCCCCATACTCTCCCCCCACCACTCTCCTACCCACCCACCCCCACTTTTTGGCCCTGGCATTCCCCTGTACTGGGGCATATAAAGTTTGCATGACCAATGGGCCTCTCTTTCCAGTGATGGCCGACTAGGCCATCTTTTGATAGATATGCAGCTAGAGTCAAGAGCTCCGGGGTACTGGTTAGTTCATATTGTTGTTCCATCTATAGGGTTGCAGTTCCCTTTAGCTCCTTGGGTACTTTCTCTAGCTCCTCCATTGAGGGCCCTGTGATCCATCCAATAGCTGACTGTGAGCATCCACTTCTGTGTTTGCTCATTTAATTTATTAATTCATCTTTTCTTTTAGCAAAATTAAAGGAACATATAGCATATTGAGGGAAATGCTAAGAGCATTTGGATTATCAGACATTTTAATTATAGAGCTCCTAAATTTCTACATTCTTATAAATATAGTTATTGATGCAGTGGTAAATAGATAGCAGATTTAACATAAGAACCCTAAACTCCTGTCAGAGTTTATATCAGCATCAGGCACATATATCAAAAGTAGATATAATTATTTCATCTGCAATTATGCTTGATTGACTTTATTTGTCATTTTCAGACAGTCCCAAATGAAACACCAAATGATAGCAAATCAACCCTCCAGTACTAGATCATTCATTATTATGGAATATGATGGTTTAAAAACATAGTTTTCTCCAAAATAATTACCTTGCCAAGTAAAAGTGTACAATCTCCTGAGAGAGCACAGTAACTCAGTGCTGCAAATATAATTTGTTTGCACGGCTCAGTGAAATGAGAAAGCTTAGAATACTGTCTAAGCACATGAAAAATAGAACAAATTATAATAAAAATATATAGAGTACACAGTGCTCTATGATTGTCAACAGCCTTCCATTTGTAAAGGAGTTTCACTATTTTTTTTTTAAGTTTAATTTTCTTTTTCTACTTACTTACTTTACATCCCACTCACTGCCCCTCCCCACCCCCATCCTGGTCACCCTCTCCCACATTTCTTTTCCTTTCTCCCCTCCTCTTTTCCTCTGAGCAGGTATCCTCGCCTCACACCCTGGGGGTATCCCTTCACCCTGGCACTTCTAGTCTCTGCTAGGCTAGGAACTTCTAGTTTGCTTCTAATCTCATTATTTTACGATAGCATTATCTGAGTCTGTTTCAGGATAATTTATCACATTGTGAACCTTAGACAAAGATGGGGAAATGTTGCCGGATATTTGATTACAGATTGTGAACTGGAAAACCCTGTTTCTTGTTTGTGTGGCTTAGCCCTAGCCACATATCTTTAACCTAAGTCCTCACTCTCTGGGTAAGTAAGAGCTAAATAAAGAAAACAATAGATCAAGAAATAGAGCAAGCAGCCAATTGACAGGGAGTGAACATGAGTAACCCAGGAAAGAGAAAGGATTGTCTTTGAGATGAAGGGTATTTAAAACTGTGTGGAAAAGAAAGATTTTTCTCCTTTTGGGATGTCATTGGAGTAGGAATGCCAGCTGGGTGCTTTCTCTGCCTTTCTGAGACAGTAGCTTTCACCACAATGTCTGGCTCCTAAGTCTTCATTTGGTAAATCAAATGCTTGAGATTTTGTTTTAAAAATATCATAACTCAGTTTGTATAAATGAGGCAATCTTGAAAAAAAATAGAAATTTCCTTTGAAGTATAAAATATAGGTAGGTATTTAACTACAAATTTTTGTTTCTTGTCACCTCATTTTGTCCTCTATCATATTCCAATTGAGGCTGATTTGAAAAGAAAATTGACAAGGTATGAATGTTAATAAATGGTCAGCATTATAATGATATTTCTTTTGTTTTCCTTTTATTTTATTGAAAATAATTTTTTTCTTTCATACAATAGATTTCCCACTCCTTACTCTTCTCAGTTCTTCCCTACCTCTTCTTCAAACTGGACTACACCTAGACAAACAGACATCTAAAGAACAATGATAAAATAAAATAAAATAAGATAAAATAAAATAAACAAAATAAAATTAGAAAAATCAAAACAAAATCATTTGGAATACATCAATACAACCAACCAACCCTCCCCCCCACTCCGCACCCCCGCCCCTGCAAATAAAAGCACAAGAAACACATATAAATTACACACTCAGGAAATCCCAAACTGGAGTCTTGGAAACTATAATATATAAGCAAAGGCCCTGTAATGTAGAAAACAAAAACAAAGAAAAAGCAAACAAAACTTCCTTTTTATTATTATTATTTATTATTTGTAGTAGTAGTATTATTGAGACAGGATTTCTCTGTATAACCCTGGCTATCCTGGAACTCACTTTGTAGACCAGTCTGGCCTCAAACTCAGAAATCTGCCTGCCTCTGCCTCCTGAGTGCTGGGATTAAAGGGGTGTGCCACCATGCCCGGCCTCTTTTTTTTTTTTTGCATTACTATTAGGTTTCAAGCCTGGGATAAATGTATCAGCCTCCTAGTTAACATGTCAGAGAGTACCTGGCTGCCAGGTTTTCCCTGCATTGCTTAGGGCTTACTTGTTACAAGGAATGTTCTGGCATACCCTGCCCTCTACCCTGAACTCTCCAGCCCAAGAGAGTTCATTTCTACCCTTCCTTTTCTATAATCCAACCATTTTGGTTACCTTTTCCTTTTGTATCTGGGCTATTGCTTCTGTTTCTCCTCTTATCCTTATCCTTCCTCCCCACTTCCTGGAAATTTCCCTGCTCAGAATCATGTCCACTCTAGACTCTTCCTATGCTCTCCCACGTGTCTATAATCAGATTTTTCCTCCATCATAACTAGAAACAGTCATGTTCATTTCATTTCCTTTTCATTTTTTTATTACTTGTCCTTTTCTCTTTTCTTTCTTTCATCCTTTCTTTCTTCCTTTCCATTCAATTATGAAACAAGAACTTTGAGAAAATCCATTGAGATTGATTTTTTTTTTTGATTGGGTATTTACAGCCTACCCTTAAGAGAAGTCCATTTTCCCAGTGAGACTCAGTTTTTCTGAACTTCTTTTTGATTTGCAAGTAGCTATCAATTAAAGAAAACTTCTGAGTTAACATTAGAGGCCTGTATCCACCTCTGCTTTCATGTCCAGGACCACATCTTTGCAGACATGTGCTGACCTGTGCCTACTGCCTTAGTTTCAGTGATTTCATGTGTGCACCAGGACTGTTCTGTCTAGAATAGATTGATTGCTTTTGTCTCCCATCTTCTCTGCAGCATTTTCTAAACACTGAATGGATGGATTTAATGGAGACATTTATTTTTGGACTGATTGTCCTGAGGTCTCTCCTCCATGCATAGGATTTGGCTCTGGCTTTTGGTATTAAGTCCATCTGCTTTAGGAGGAAACTTTTGGGATGGCAACTGAGCAAGGCACTGATCTATGAGTATAGCACAGTGTAATCAGGTTTCACTTTGGTGTTATGTTGTGTTATCAAAACAGTAATTTTCGGTTTTCTCCCAGATACCTGACTTATCTAGTCTCAAATTCTTGGCAACCCATTTAACATTGGGTCTGAGTTTAATCCCATGAAGTGGACCTTAACTCAAAGCAAATATCCACAAGTTTTTGGCCCTACTGCACATTCATAGCAAAGAGGTTACTTTTGCAAATCAAAGTGTTTGTAGCTGGGCTGGTGTTTATGCAGAATAACTTATACCACTATGATTATAGGTGTTAAAGAGGTGGGTGGGCACCAGATCTACTCCGTTGTGTTCCATGAGTGATTTAAATATTGTCTTCAGCTATATAGCCTTGCTATCAGCTTTTCAAGAACCACCAATAGCCTCGGAAATAGCCTAGATTGCTGCTGGGTTCTTATCAAACTTCTTGAGACGAAAAAGTCATAGATCTAACCAGTTCTTGGTACTTGAGGCTTCATTGGTGACAAGAGGTATGCAACTCGGACTCTGTCTTTCTCCATTATTTGATGATTTCGTTTAGAATACTGCCATGTATATGGAAAGACTGTTCCTAATTTAGAAGGATTATTTTTCTTTTAACCCTTTTAACGCCTACTTTTTGAGTGATTGAATAATTTGTGCTAGTTAAAGGACAAAAAGCAGATAACATTTTGCTTATTTAATGAACTGAAACAAAAACTTAATTTGAAGCATAAAAAAAAAACAATGGACGAATTGACCCAAATTTCAAAGGGAATCCCATTGAAGCTATTAATGGCAATCCTTGTGCATCAACAAACAAACAAATAAAACAGGACTTACTATGTAAACACTCTTCCAGAAAGGATGCAAAACTGAAATTCTGGGAGTCAATTATAAGGGTCAACAATTGTAGAAAAATTGCATGCCTGTCAGATGTGTATGATCTACTCCAAAAAAGAAGATAAAGAGCTTATATCCCAGAGCTCCGTTTATTACTTCTGTCACTTTGACTGCTAAGCTCTTGTTTCCTCATCTGTAAACTATAGTAGTGTAAGTTCAAACTGAGAAATTCAACTTTTGATTCAAATAATGTTATCAGTAAAAAAAAAAAAGGTATAGAAAAGTACAAAAAACATTATTCCTTTGGAAATGGTATTATAGGAGGGTGGGTGTGGTACATGCCTTCAATTCTAGCACTTTGGAGACAGGGGAGGCTGATCTCTGAGGTTAAGACCAGGCTGCTCTACAGAGTTCCAGGACAGAGGGAGAATCCAGGGCTACCCAGAGACACCTGCTCTTCAAAGCCCACCCCCTAGCCCCCCCCCCACACACACACATAAAGAAAAGGACATTATAATTCAAACTTACATTGTTTAAAGGTCTTTTCACAATGTTATGAGAACCAACATTATTTATTTATTTATTTATTTATTTATTTACTTACTTACTTACTTACTTACTTACTTACTTATTACATTTAGGCAGTACAGGGCTATTTTCTGAAAGTTCTGTTGAAGAAGTTAAGAGAATAACAGTTTACCTATCTATCTTTTTCCATAGGCACGATACCATCATAACAGTCAAGGAGAAACGCCGTATAAAATGGTTTGCTAGTGAACAGTTCCTTATGAACTGACATCATCATTAGTCCTCTACATTCCTGACTAGCATTCCCCAATCTTCATCTCTGCTTTAAGAACAAAGGTCATTCCACTGATATGCGTCTTTTAGAAGGCTCCTTTTTATTAGGAACTTTTCATTGAAAAACAAGGCCATTGTGCATTCTTGTGGCATTCTTTTATTTGAGCTAAATGCCCTACGCAAAAGTTGCATTATGGGCTAGCACTCATTGTGTGCTCTGCGTTCCAGATCTTCTGCTTACTTCCTGTTTGCACTTGGACAGTTATATCTCTAAACTTTTTTTTTAATCTTTAAAAGAGAAGTGAAAAGTTTATTAGCCTGACAGAATTCTTATGAGGACTGAAAGACCTCACACATCTCTTTTAAATACCTTGTTTGTAAAGAGCAATGAAAGTCAGGGCTGCCTTCTTTGTCATTGTTGTCTGTAATAGTCAGTGGGGATGTTTAAGTGATTAGCATTTTTCTTTTGTATCTATGAAAACCTCAATTGTAAATACACTTTCACAAATGTGCATGCACACACATAGAAACACCTCTTCATAATCTCCTTATGACTACATAATGTTTTATTTATTTGTTTCTGAATACTACGAAGTCATTTCTATATATATTGTTATAATTTAATTACCTCATGAATAGACAAATGATTCAATAGGATCAGAGATGATGTGCATACGAAACGAAGTGCAGCTCACTTCAGTAGTATCCCAAAAGAATAGATGCTCAGTCTAATAAATAGTTAGACTGTATTTTATATATTTGAGTGCTTTGTTTGGATGCCAGCATAACAGTAGAAGGCATCAGATCTCCTTAAAGACAATTGCAAGCTGCCATGTTAGTACAAGGAATTTAATTCAGAACCTCTGAAAGAATAGCAGTTATCAAAACTTCTGAGCCATCTCAACAGGCCATAGATGCTCATTTTCATTTACCATCACTAAATCTAAATGTACATAGACTTCCTGACATTTTCATGAAAGAATAAATGAAAAATGATAGCAGAAACAATAGCAGAAACTTGGAGAACAGTTAAATTGCTAATAAAACCATAAGCAATGTTGATCAGAATAAGAATTTTTCCATCTCTGTTTTTGTATGCTGATTTTTTTTTTACTAAGAAAAATTAGCCAATAAAAAGCTCTTAAAAATCTACCAATCTGTAACCCATCTACCCATACACACTGTCTTCCTACAGGTGCTGAAAATTTCTCTCTTATTCCATGTTATATTAATTCTACACTTTGCATAGGAGATGATGGATTTTCACTCTGCTACAAATATATCTTCAAAAAACATTCTTTTCAAATTTTCCAATGATTCTTCATTGCCAAATTCAAATGTCAACTTTCAGTAATCTTTGTATCTGACATGTCTAGAGCATGGACAGGAAGCTTATATTTTTCACCTTAATATAATTTCATAACTTAATTTTCAAGATAGGGTACTCTTAATCTTTATCTATTTCTGTCTATATGATCCATTCAACTCTGATAGTTCTGCTTCAACTCTTTAGTGTTAGAATATTCAGAGCTACATACGTGAGGTTCACTTTCATCTGTTTGTAAGTCTTCTATTAATACCACACAGTTTCCAGCCTTTACAGCACACATGCACATGGAAATTCATAAACTGTAAGACTATCCAAGATTTAAAAATGTCAGCTCTTCACACAACATTCAACATTTCATCTGAACTGTAGTGCACAGGTCAGAATTCACAGAAACTATACAGGCCATCCCCATGGGTAAACCATGGGAATTCTTTTCTCATCTAGTCAAAGATGCTGCTTTCTTCTGTGTACTTATTAGGATTTTCAACTCTTCTTCCTTCTTATGTATTCATAGCTAGTCTTGTGATGAAAATACCTTGATTCTACATTTACCAACTTACAACTAGAAATTTTCTTACCATTGTCTAGTTTTCTCCCAAAGTCATTTGAATACTGAAGCTGTTATCTTTGGGATATTCCTGCTCCAAAGCACTGTCTCAGTTCTCATTCTGTGGGTTGCAGCCCCTTCGGTGATCACAAATCCTGGATATCAGATATTTACATTTCAATTCATAATGGTAACAAATTTACAGTCATGAAGTAGCAACAAAAATAATTTTATGGTTGGGGGTCACCCGAAGGTAAGGAACAGTATTAAAGGATTGCAGCATCATGAAGATTGCAATGCTCTGCTCTAAACTTATCACGGTCAAAAAAAAACATACTTAAGAGCTTCATGTTCTTTTTCATATTCATATTCAGTTTTAAAATATCTTGCTTTTTGTTTAAAATACTATTCATATTTCTATGCCAGGACATTGTAATGGCTGATACTATTTCTGGAATGTCCCACATCCATTATTTGTAAAGTCAGCTCCCAATAAGTATCTATTATCAGTCAAAATTAGTTTGTTTTCTCACTATACCATATCTTAGAACTTTTACTTAAATTTTAATCCAGTGTCTTATTTTCATCTTCTCTGCTCTTTTTGCCATAACACTTAAGAACTGTTTGGAATGGCACATAAACTTATTATTCACCTGTCTATCCTACCAATACATAGGTGTCATACTTTCAGGAATGTTTCCGTTCTGTTCACTGTTGTAAACACACAGCTATGATGTTTAAGTTGTGCTTAGTAACATTTGGCGAGAAATAAAAATACCAGTTTTATTGTTGAGCATGCAGCACAAAAAAAAAATGACAAGTGACATATATAGTTAATACTTGGAAACATTTTAATTGAATCAATCAGTCATTTATAATTTATTTATATTATATGTTTATAGTGTTACATATTAATACTTGTATAATGTATATTAATATGTTATATAATATATTTAATGTATTTATATTAATAAGCATAAAACATCAGTGATAAAAATATTAAGCTCACCATCATTTATAAAATCTAGATGTAAAAATTCTATGTCCTGAAACAAAATACAGTTTATCTCTCTCTCTCTCTCTCTCTCTCTCTCTCTCTCTCTCTCTCTCTCTCTCTCTCTCCCTATCCCCCATGTCAGTGTGTATGTCTGTGTCTGTGTCTGTGTCTGTGTGTTTGTCTGTGTCTGTGCATGTGTGTGTGTGTTTGTCTGTGTGAGTGTGTGTGTCTGTGTGTGATGTGTTTATATTTATTGTTATAGACAGGGCCCATGACTTATATGACATGATTGATACATGTTATCTTGGCGAGTGTTTTGTTGGTTACACATCTTATCTGTTACTCATTTTAAATAATAAATTTGACACAAAATTAGAAAACAAACACAGAAAAGTCTCCACTACTTATTAAGTTAGACCTAATGCATGGCTCTCCTTTCAGCTTAACCATTCCCCAAGCACTCTTATTAACCAAGGAAAGTGCTATAACTTCATCAGTCTTTCTATGAGCTTTCTTGTTTAGGAGTCTTCTGCTCTAAGGTCTCATGGAACTTAGTGACTCCCAAAGTCTTAGAGTGTTCTGGGTCTACATATTAATTTCATTGCTCAATTTGTAAACTTCAGTATTTCATATATAACTGACTACAATCTTAGGTATATAAGAAAAGACTCACTGATTTTGGTAAGGTTGTATTGCTTTTTTTTTTTTTTTTCTTACAAATTTTAGCCCTTCTTTTTCTGGTACAATATACAAAGGTTATATAAAGCATATTTGTAGTAATTTGCTAAATGAATGGAGTGCCATATTTTAAATATCCAATAAATAGTGTGGAATAATGGTTGCTAACAGTATGTATTATTTTCATCACAATACATACTAGTTTACGACATGTTTTCCCCACATTCTCTAATTTCCAGAGAATTAGTTTTGAAAGATCAAATTTACTATATTTCTTGTATTTTAAAGTATAGCTAAATGATTATGTGATTTGGACTCTAATGTTACAAGTGAAATTATTTTTATTTATAAATAAAACCAATGCAGTTAGATAGCTTGTTCACTCTTTTGGGAGATTAATAATCATTGCAATGTTGCAATTTAATGATGTAAGTTCACTCCCAAAATCTTACCTACTGAGACATTTCACAGGCCATTGAGGACGTTTTAATCCCAATGCACCCTTAAGTCTTCTTCTATAACTAATTATGATTTCAGGTCATATTTGAAAAGAAAAGAAAGAATAAAAAATTACTTTTTACTGTGAATATTCCATCATTTTGTTATGTTTACCCTCCCAGTGAGTGTGCTTACTACTTCTTTATGGTCTTCATTTCTTCCAACACTGGTCTATTTAACTCCAGCCTGTCTGAAGTTCTTTGTTCCTAGTCTCAGCCTCCATCTTGTCTGTATCTGAGACAATTCCAATATGTCATTTAATCAGTAATTTCTTTATACTGCATGTGAAAATATATTTGTTATTTTCCTGGCTATCTAATGAATGCATGGAGAACTCATCTTCTGTGATTTGCCACTTTGTGTTTTAATATGACACGGACATTCATTTTTATCCATGTCTCCTATTAGAGTATTCACAGCCTAGGTGCTCTAGAGCAGTAGGATGTCTTTCCAGTACATGGAATAAAATGCTCGCATAATATATGAGGCATGATTTCAGAAATCCATGGCATGGAGATGGACTTACTGAGAAAGTTAAAAGGACGCACCTTCTTATCCATGCTGCTTCGGTTCCCGTAGTAGCTTAGCAAAGAGAAGTTGTCCTTTCTACAGTGCTGTTTATTCTACCCATAATAGAATGTATAAGGGTTGACATGTTTTGCTTGTCTTTGCATTTTCAACACCAAGGACCAGTTGATTTGATACATGAACAAGTTATATATAATTTGCTCAAGCACTTCCCAATATATAAGTGTATATTCAATTTTCTGTCATACAGTACAGGGCATGACAGTTGGAGTCTGTCTTTATTCTTTTTTAGTTTTGTGTGTGTGTGTGTGTGTGTGTGTGTGTGTGTGTGTGTGAGAGAGAGAGAGAGAGAGAGAGAGAGAGAGAGAGAGAGAGAGAGAGGGAGAGAGAGACAGAGACACACAGAGACACAGGGAGAGAAGACAGAGATAGACAGAGACACAGAGACAGACAGAGACAGAGAAAGAAAGACAATCTGTTAAACCTGAGTGAAACCACTGTAATTTGAGTGACATATTTTATGCAGTGTTCTTGGAACTGAGCAACATATTGTGACCATGGTGTGTTGATAGTTTGGAAAAATATTACAGATGCTATTGGCACACAATAATGAACTGTTGTTGATTTGGGGCAAAAGAAGCAATGTTGTGGAACTATATGATGCTAAGAAAATGGATAAAAGAAGAAAACTAAAAAAAAACTACAGTGCAGGGTCTGTAGTTGAAGATACTTTGCAATCTGCAAAACTACAAATTTAAAGTAGATGGTTGATGTTCTCTACTTCTGCAACCATGTTTCCATCCCACGAATCAAACCTTGACTGTCCAAACTAATGGTACAGTGTCTACCTGATGTGCTATCTCTTTGACTGTCATACTGCTAATCTTACTATTTTCTTTCTATACCTACCTAGTGTTAAAGAATCCATAACATATTTAGATCATTTTTGATATTGTAAAATATATGTCATGGTACTACTTAATAATGATGTCAATAGGCACTGTCATTTGCTAGCATAATTCAGGACTTAAGATTATTAATGAAATACTTGAAAACTTTATTTTCAGATTCAAAATATCATTATTTACAATATATAGTCTCTATTGCTTATGTCCATTTTGTATGTCTATTTTATATAGCAGTTGTATTATCACTTGTATTCTTTGCAATGCCATAATAAACTAATGCTTTTGAGTTTGTGTTGCAGTTGATTTCTTATCTCTGTCAATACAGTTGAGTAATAAAAACCTCAATCATAACTTCCCACGAATATTTATATACTCTCAATCTAATATAAAACCTCTAAGAATGATTCAACAAATTCCTGTAAAGTCAGTGCATCTACAGCAAGATAGATTCCAATCTTTGTGAATGTTATCTGATTCCCTTTGTCAGGTTAGATATTCCCAAAGAAAGGAAAGTACAGAAAAGTAATAATGCCCATAGAATAGTAGAAATCTATGTCTCCTAGACTTAAATGTTGCCTGCTTTGTATGTCAGAATCCATATACTAATGTAATTATAGTACATCCGTTTCACTTGACAACAGCAGCTTTCATAAGTATAGGTGGATTGCCGTTTAGACTTTGTACTCAGTTTGGATAATTCATAATTTTTGGTTAGAATATTCCAAAAATATCACTATTTTTTATTATGATGTATCACTAGAATCATTATGGTAGCGTATCTCATTATGGTAATATTAGTTTGATGACTTGGTTAAAATAATCTATCTGTAAAATTATTGTTTAATTATTAACATATAATTTTATTTACCCTTTCTTTACCGGTATGTTATATCATATATTGACACATTTTGATTCTGTGGCTTTTTTTGTATTGATTAAACTTTTCTATGAAAGATGTCTATTCATTTACTTGCTTATTTGTCGACTGATGGATTGATGCTTAGCTGAGTCATGTCAGTATAAGCTGGTATTAGACCACTATGCTTTAGCTAATTCTTGACCCATCCAAATGACTTTCATGTCCTGAATATTCTTTAATTCCCCTTGAACTGTTTCTTCAGATTGGAACAACAAAGTGTCCCAGGCTTATTGCATGCTTTCTTTGTTCCGGGTATGGAGTCAACTTCTCTAACAAAGAAGGATATCTTTGATAAAGAACACATAATATATCCTACTTCTGAAAAATAATCATTGTTGATATCTTAAAAATATTTGGTAGATAAGAAAATACCAATTAAAATTTTCTCTTCTTATTTTAAATGTTATAGATATCATAAATAAACACAACAAAGGGTAATCTTTTGGCAAAGGAACAAATTGAGTTTTTCATTACAAAAGGGCTTGTACTGTATTAGAAAAAAATATTAAGCTTTCTGGGCACAGCTTAGATTTGGCTCTGCAGGTAAGTAAACATAAAAAACATAGAGGATCTTTAGTCTCCTTTACACATTTTTCAATTAACATTTACCCTTTGGATCAGCTGGCTTCTCCCTGGGGTACAGCCGTGGGCAGCTGAATGATGAACTCGCCTGCTCCAACTCTCTCAAAGCACTGAACTATTTTAATTGTTGATCCATGTGGGGGAATGATTGATGTGAAACAGAAATCAGAGTTGTTCACTCTCAGACTTTATAAGATCCCCTTCCATTTATCATTCACTATCCCAAAGCCCTCAAGATTAGCTTTGTTTAAAGACTATTTGCATTTAAATTGTAGGGATATAGAAGAGTACTTGTATTTTATGACTGAGGTTAAAAGCTAAAGTCATCAGTGGTTTAATCCTTTATAAAACAGCAATCCCTAAAGTCGCCCAAATCATTGAACATGCTACATGATTTAGTAGAAAGTTCCCAGGCTAGGGGATACTTTTAAGTCAACAATGTAAAGCACAGAAGCGATTATTTGCCTTTTTTGCAAGGTTGTAGCCCCAAACAAACTCTTCTGTAATAACGGCCCCTTTGTTGGCCACTCTTTCTGAACAAAAGTGAAACTTTTTATTTTCTGAAATTACAATTGTATAAACCAAATTTTCTCAAGTGTCATGCAGAGTTAATTGACTTCCAGTAAAACTGAATTATGCCGTTACCTTACAATTCAATTTACAATTGTTAAGCAGGGACATTTAGAAATGCATAGAAAGAAAACATCAGGCAGGAAATAGAGTGCAACATTACATTAGAGTAATTTGAAATAGACTATACCCAACACAAGTTATAACTGTGAGCATAGCACAATTATCTACATTCCTCATTCTTTTCATAGAATTCACAAGGTCATTCATATAAAGAAAACAATTATACCTCTGAGATTTTATCAGTAAAGGTAGCTTATTGGAACACATCACAGCTGTTCATTTGTAAAGTTTTAAGATGCCTATTAATTTATCTTTACAGAATTTCTCTAAAATAATTTCTGTTTTTAATCTAGCATACATAAGACCTTAAATTTAAACTTTGGCACCTAAATAAATAAAAAGAGTTTTAAAATATAAAGGAAGTCTTTCTATATTAACAAGTGTTTTTAAATTTTCTATTGAGGAAAATGGAGGAAGAAAACTTGGAAGTATTACAAAAGTTTATGAATGTTCGTAATTGAAGGATATATACCTTTAACGAAAGGTTGAGTCTGTACATGTAAAATGAGTTTGTTAAGAATATATTTTAAAATAATTTTTATTCTGCCTAGTTCACACAGACTTTTCCAGTTTTACATGAAACTTACCCATAAAACAGGAACTGAATAACTTTCCAATGGTGAGACTCTACTGAGAAATATATGCTATATGTGAAAATTATGATCAATTTTAGAGGGATACCTTAAAATTCTAATTTTCTTATGTCTTGAATCAGAAGATCTGTAGAAATTATATATGAATCTTAAAAAATGAAATTTAAAGGAAAAACCAAAATATTAAGACACTTAACTTAATTGACATTTATGATGCTCATGATTATATATTAAGATTATCAAATATTCAAAGTAAGTATATGTATATACACATATGAATAAAATGCATTTATTGATATATTTGTATATATACATATATGTATGTGTGTATATATACATTCATATAAACATATGCACAAATGGCATATACACATATATATACTTGAGAAGTTGAAAGGCACCAAGATAATATCTTTTTTACTTAATTTATTTATTAATTCACTTTACATCTAGTTTGTAGCCCTAGCTTCTTATAGATTTGCCCCTCACACAGCTCTTCCACCCTCGCCCTCCCCTTCTTCTCTGAGATGGGGGAGGCTCCCTTGGTATCATTTCTCACTGGCACATCATGTCACTGCAGGACTAGGCACATCTACAACTAAGGTCAGACAGGAGAGCCCAGTTGGGGAACAGGATTCCCAGGAAAGTAACAGAGTCATGGACAGCCTGTGTTCCAGTTTTAGGGGGACCCCATGAATACCAAGCTGCAAATCTGCTACATATATGACCTACGTCAAGCTCTTGCTTCCTCCTTCTTTGGTGGTTCTATCTTGGAAAACCCCCAAGTGTGAAGGTTAGTTTACTCTGTTGATCTTCTTGTAGCGTCCCTGTCCCCTTCCAGTTCCTCAGTACTTTCTCTGACTCTCCCAAATGACTCCGAAGTTCCATCTAATGCTTTGCCGTGAGTCTCTCCATCTGTTTCTGCTTGCAGCTAGGTGGAGCCTCTCAGATGACAGTTATTATAAATAAGGCTGCTATGAACATAGTGGAGCATGTGTCCTTCTTACCAGTTGGGGCATCTTCTGGATATATGCCCAGGAGAGGTATTGCTGGATCCTCCGGTAGTACTATGTCCAATTTTCTGAGGAACCGCCAGACTGATTTCCAGAGTGGTTGTACAAGCCTGCAATCCCACCAACAATGGAGGAGTGTTCCTCTTTCTCCACATCCACGCCAGCATCTACTGTCACCTGAATTTTTGATCTTAGCCATTCTGACTGGTGTGAGGTGGAATCTCAGGGTTGTTTTGATTTGCATTTTCCTGATGATTAAGGATGTTGAACATTTTTCAGGTGCTTCTCTGCCATTCGGTATTCCTCAGGTGAGAATTCTTTGTTCAGTTCTGAGCCCCATTTTTAATGGGGTTATTCGATTTTCTGAAGTCCACCTTCTTGAGTTCTTTATATATGTTGGATATTAGTCCCCTATCTGATTTAGGATAGGTAAAGATCCTTTCCCAATCTGTTGGTTGTCTTTTTGTCTTATTGACGGTGTCTTTTGCCTTGCAGAAACTTTGGAGTTTCATTAGGTCCCATTTGTCAATTCTCGATCTTACCGCACATGCCATTGCTGTTCTGTTCAGGAATTTTTTTTTTCCATTTTTTATTAGGTATTTAACTCATTTACATTTCCAATGCTATACCAAAAGTCCCCCATATCCACCCACCCCCACTCCCCTGCCCACCCACTCCCCCTTTTTGGCCCTGGTATTCCCCTGTACTGGGGCATATAAAGTTTGCAAGTCCAATGGGCCTCTCTTTCCAGTGATGGCCGACTAGGCCATCTTTTGATATATATGCAGCTAGAGTCAAGAGCTCCGGGGTACTGGTTAGCTCATAATGTTGTTCCACCTATAGGGTTGCAGATCCCTTTAGCTCCTTGGCTACTTTCTCTAGCTCCTCCATTGGGAGCCCTATGATCCATCCATTAGCTGACTGTGAGCATCCACTTCTGTGTTTGCTGGGCCCCGGCATAGTCTCACAAGAGACAGCTACATCTGTGTCCTTTCAATAAAATCTTGCTAGTGTATGCAATGGTGTCAGCGTTTGGATGCTGATTATGGGGTGGATCCCTGGCTATGGCAGTCTCTACATGGTCCATCCTTTCATCTCAGCTCCAAACTCCGTCTCTGTAACTCCTTCCATGGGTGTTTTGTTCCCAAATCTAAGGAGGGGCATAGTGTCCACACTTCAGTCTTCATTCTCCTTGAGTTTCATGTGTTTAGCAAATTATATCTTATATCTTGGGTATCCTAGGTTTGGGGCTAATATCCACTTATCAGTGAATACATATTGTGTGAGTTTCTTTGTGAATGTGTTACCTCACTCAGGATGATGCCCTCCAGGTCCATCCATTTGGCTAGGAATTTCATAAATTCATTCTTTTTAATAGCTGAGTAGTACTCCATTGTGTAGATGTACCACATTTTCTGTATCCATTCCTCTGTTGAGGGGCATCTAGGTTCTTTCCAGCTTCTGGCTATTATAAATAAGGCTGCTATGAACATAGTGGAGCATGTGTCCTTCTTACCTGTTGGGGCATCTTCTGGATATATGCCCAGAAGAGGTATTGCTGGATCCTCCGGTAGTACTATGTCCAGTTTTCTGAGGAACCGCCAGACTGATTTCCAGAGTGGTTGTACAAGCCTGCACTCCCACCAACAATGGAGGAGTGTTCCTCTTTCTCCACATCCTCGCCAGCATCTGCTGTCACCTGAATTTTTGATCTTAGCCATTCTGACTGGTGTGAGGTGGAATCTCAGGGTTGTTTTGATTTGCATTTCCCTGATGATTAAGGATGTTGAACATTTTTTCAAGTGCTTCTCTGCCATTCGGTATTCCTCAGGTGAGAATTCTTTGTTCAGTTCTGAGCCCCATTTTTTAATGGGGTTATTTGATTTTCTGAAGTCCACCTTCTTGAGTTCTTTATATATGTTGGATATTAGTCCCCTATCTGATTTAGGATAGGTAAAGATCCTTTCCCAATCTGTTGGTGGTCTTTTTGTCTTATTGACGGTGTCTTTTGCCTTGCAGAAACTTTGGAGTTTCATTAGGTCCCATTTGTCAATTCTCGATCTTACCGCACATGCCATTGCTGTTCTGTTCAAGAATTTTTTTTTTCCATTTTTTATTAGGTATTTAACTCATTTACATTTCCAATGCTATACCAAAAGTCCCCCATATCCACCCACCCCCACTCCCCTGCCCACCCACTCCCCCTTTTTGGCCCTGGTATTCCCCTGTACTGGGGCATATAAAGTTTGCAAGTCCAATGGGCCTCTCTTTCCAGTGATGGCCGACTAGGCCATCTTTTGATATATATGCAGCTAGAGTCAAGAGCTCCGGGGTACTGGTTAGCTCATAATGTTGTTCCACCTATAGGGTTGCAGATCCCTTTAGCTCCTTGGCTACTTTCTCTAGCTCCTCCATTGGGAGCCCTATGATCCATCCATTAGCTGACTGTGAGCATCCACTTCTGTGTTTGCTGGGCCCCGGCATAGTCTCACAAGAGACAGCTACATCTGTGTCCTTTCAATAAAATCTTGCTAGTGTATGCAATGGTGTCAGCGTTTGGATGCTGATTATGGGGTGGATCCCTGGCTATGGCAGTCTCTACATGGTCCATCCTTTCATCTCAGCTCCAAACTCCGTCTCTGTAACTCCTTCCATGGGTGTTTTGTTCCCAAATCTAAGGAGGGGCATAGTGTCCACACTTCAGTCTTCATTCTCCTTGAGTTTCATGTGTTTAGCAAATTATATCTTATATCTTGGGTATCCTAGGTTTGGGGCTAATATCCACTTATCAGTGAATACATATTGTGTGAGTTTCTTTGTGAATGTGTTACCTCACTCAGGATGATGCCCTCCAGGTCCATCAATTTGGCTAGGAATTTCATAAATTCATTCTTTTTAATAGCTGAGTAGTACTCCATTGTGTAGATGTACCACATTTTCTGTATCCATTCCTCTGTTGAGGGGCATCTAGGTTCTTTCCAGCTTCTGGCTATTATAAATAAGGCTGCTATGAACATAGTGGAGCATGTGTCCTTCTTACCTGTTGGGGCATCTTCTGGATATATGCCCAGGAGAGGTATTGCTGGATCCTCCGGTAGTACTATGTCCAGTTTTCTGAGGAACCGCCAGACTGATTTCCAGAGTGGTTGTACAAGCCTGCACTCCCACCAACAATGGAGGAGTGTTCCTCTTTCTCCACATCCTCGCCAGCATCTGCTGTCACCTGAATTTTTGATCTTAGCCATTCTGACTGGTGTGAGGTGGAATCTCAGGGTTGTTTTGATTTGCATTTCCCTGATGATTAAGGATGTTGAACATTTTTTCAAGTGCTTCTCTGCCATTCGGTATTCCTTAGGTGAGAATTCTTTGTTCAGATCTGAGCCCCATTTTTTAATGGGGTTATTTGATTTTCTGAAGTCCACCTTCTTGAGTTCTTTATATATGTTGGATATTAGTCCCCTATCTGATTTAGGATAGGTAAAGATCCTTTCCCAATCTGTTGGTGGTCTTTTTGTCTTATTGACGGTGTCTTTTGCCTTGCAGAAACTTTGGAGTTTCATTAGGTCCCATTTGTCGATTCTCGATCTTACAGCACAAGCCATTGCTGTTCTGTTCATGAATTTTTCCCCTGTGCCCATATCTTCAAGGCTTTTCCCCACTTTCTCCTCTATAAGTTTCAGTGTCTCTGGTTTTATGTGAAGTTCCTTGATCCACTTAGATTTGACCTTAGTACAAGGAGATAAGTATGGATCGATTCGCATTCTTCTACACGATAACAACCAGTTGTGCCAGCACCAATTGTTGAAAATGCTGTCTTTCTTCCACTGGATGGTTTTAGCTCCCTTGTCGAAGATCAAGTGACCATAGGTGTGTGGGATCATTTCTGGGTCTTCAATTCTATTCCATTGGTCTACTTGTCTGTCAGTATACCAGTACCATGCAGTTTTTATCACAATTGCTCTATAGTAAAGCTTTAGGTCAGGCATGGTGATTCCACCAGAGGTTCTTTTATCCTTGAGAAGACTTTTTGCTATCCTACGTTTTTTGTTATTCCAGATGAATTTGCAAATTGCTCCTTCTAATTCGTTGAAGAATTGAGTTGGAATTTTGATGGGGATTGCACTGAATCTGTAGATTGCTTTTGGCAAGATAGCCATTTTTACAATGTTTATCCTGCCAATCCATGAGCATGGGAGATCTTTCCATCTTCTGAGATCTTCTTTAATTTCTTTCGTCAGAGATTTGAAGTTTTTATCATCTTATTTATAATAGCCAGAAGCTGGAAAGAACCCAGATGCCCCTCAACAGAGGAATGGATACAGAAAATGTGGTACATCTACCCAATGGAGTACTACTCAGCTATTAAAAAGAATGAATTTATGAAATTCCTAGCCAAATGGATGGACCTGGAGGGCATCATCCTGAGTGAGGTAACACATTCACAAAGGAACTCACACAATATGTACTCACTGATAAGTGGATATTAGCCCCAAACCTAGGATTCCCAAGATATAAGATACAATTTGCTAAACACATGAAACTCAAGAAGAATGAAGACTGAAGTGTGGACACTATGCCCCTCCTTAGAAGTGGGAACAAAACACCCATGGAAGGAGTTACAGAGACAAAGTTTAGAGCTGAGATGAAAGGATGGACCATGTAGAGACTACCATATCCAGGGATCCACCCCATAATCAGCATCCAAACGCTGACACCATTGCATACCCTAGCAAGATTTTATCGAAAGGACCCAGATGTACCTGTCTCTTGTGAGACTATGCCGGGGCCTAGCAAACACAGAAGTGGATGCTCACAGTCAGCTAATGGATGGATCACAGGGCTCCCAATGGAGGAGCTAGAGAAAGTACCCAAGGAGCTAAAGGGATCTGCAACCCTATAGGTGGAACAACATTATGAACTAACCAGTACCCTAGAGCTCTTGACTCTAACTGCATATGTATCAAAAGATGGCCTAGTCAGCCATCACTGGAAAGAGAGGCCCATTGGACACGCAAACTTTATATGCCCCAGTACAGGGGAACGACAGGGCCAAAAAGGGGGAGTGGGTGGGTAGGGGAGTGGGGGTGGGTGGGTACTGGGGACTTTTGGTATAGCATTGGAAATGTAAATGAGCTAAATACCTAATAAAAAAATCGAAAAAAAAAGATGACAGTTATGCTAGGCTCCTGTCTGCAAGCACAATAAAATATCCGTAATAGTCTTGGGAATTGGTTCTTGACCATAGCATATGCCTGAAGTTTGGATAGTCAATGTTTGGATATTTCCTCAATCTCTGTTCCATTATCTTACCTGTACATCTTGTAGGCAGGGCACATTCTGTGTCAATGGTTTTGTGGGTTGTCATTGGTTTTGTGCGTTGGTTGGTTGGTTGTTGTCCTAATCCCTTTACTGGAAGTCCTGCCTAATTACAAGAGGTGGCTACTTCAAGCTCCATACCACCCTCACCATCCTGCCTTCTCCACTTTGAGGACTCTCATCTAGAGTTACCTCCATATACTCCCTGGAGCCTCCCCTTGTCCCAGCTCTCTTGAAGATTTCCTAGTCCTAGAAATCCCCTCACTTGCATGATACCAATTTTCATTATCATTCACTTGTTTTCCTTACATCTTAAAACCACCACCCTGTTGCCCTCGAAGTCCCATCTTGCACCCCCTTTCCACTATCCATCTACCTCAAATTTATTTTATTTTATTTTATTTTATTTTATTTCCCCTTCTGAAGGGCATTCAAGCATTCTCCATTGGTCCCTCCTTATTACTTGGCTTCTTTGAGTAAGATTGTAGTGTGATTAAGCTGTACTAATAGTTAACACCCACTTATAAATGAGTATATACCATGCAGTTCCTATGGAGTCTGGTTAGCTTACTCAGGATAGTATTTTCTTTCCATGCCTTTGCCTGCAATTTTCATAATGTCTTTCTTTTTAATTGCTGAATAGTACTCCTTTGTGTAAATGAATTACATTTTTTAAAACCATTCTTCAGTTGAAGTATATCTAGGTATTTTCCAGTTTCAGTCTATTATGAATTAAGCTGCTATGAACGTAGTTAAGCAAGGGACCCTGTGGTATAGTGGGGCATCTTTAGGGTATATGCTTAGGAGCAAGATAGCTGAGACTTGAGGTAAAACTATTTCCAATTTTCTGAGAAACTACCAAATAGATAATGGGATGGGTTTCACAAGTTTGTACTCTCATCAGCTCTGTTGAAAATTATGTTTACCTCTGTACCTGACTTCTTAATTAGGTTATTTGGGTTGTTGGTGTCTAACTCCTTGAGTTCTTAACATATTTTGAATATTAGCCTTATGTCTAAAGTAGGGATGTGTAGGCTGTTGTTTTGTCCTATTGATGGTGTGCTTGGCCTTAGAGCAGATCTTCAGTTTCATGAAGTTTATGCTGAGGTCTTTGATCTACTTGATTTTTTCTTCCATTGTATGGTTTTGGATTCATTCTCAAAATCAAGTGTCCATAAGTATGTGGGGTTATTTCTAGGACTTTAATTTGATTATATTGATAATTCTGTTTGCTTCTATAGAAATACCATGCAGTTGGTTTTTTTTTTTTTTTTTTATCACTATTACTCTGTAGTATAGCTAGAAGTCTGGGATGGTTATACATCCAGAACATTTTTTTATTTTACAGGATTGTCTCAGCTGTACATTTTTTTTGTATTCATTATGAAGTTGAGAATTGTTGCTCAAGGTCTCTAAAGAATTGTCTTAAATTTTTTATTTTTCTTAAGTTTTGAAATTGCTTTAAGCCTGAGGATTGTTTTTCTTAAGACAGCCATTTTTACTCTGTGAGTCCTACGGATCCATGAGCATGGGGTATCTTTTCATCTTCTGAGATCTTCAATTTCTCTCTTCAGAAATTGTAAGTTCATATCAAAAATTTCTTTCCCTTGCTTGGTTAGAGGTACACCAAGGCATTTTTTGTTGCGATTTTGAAGGGTATTCTTTCTTTCTTGAACAACCTTTATAAAAAACAACTTTAACCTGTTAAAAGTCAGTGTCAGATGAGCAGTACCAGTTGGGGCATCTTCTGGATATATGCCCAGGAGAGGTATTGCTGGATCCTCCGGTAGTACTATGTCCAATTTTCTGAGGAACCGCCAGACTGATTTCCAGAGTGGTTGTACAAGCCTGCAATCCCACCAACAATGGAGGAGTGTTCCTCTTTCTCCACATCCACGCCAGCATCTGCTGTCACCTGAATTTTTGATCTTAGCCATTCTGACTGATGTGAGGTGGAATCTCAGGGTTGTTTTGATTTGCATTTCCCTGATGATTAAGGATGCTGAACATTTTTTCAGGTGCTTCTCTGCCATTCGGTATTCCTCAGGTGAGAATTCTTTGTTCAGTTCTGAGCCCCATTTTTTAATGGGGTTATTTGATTTTCTGGAGTCCACCTTCTTGAGTTCTTTATATATATTGGATATTAGTCCCCTATCAGATTTGGGATAGGTAAAGATCCTTTCCCAATCTGTTGGTGGCCTTTTTGTCTTATTGACGGTGTCTTTTTCTTTGCAGAAGCTTTGCAATTTTATGAGGTCCCATTTATTGATTCTTGATCTTACAGCACAAGCCATTGCTGTTCTATTCAGGAATTTTTCCCCTGTACCCATATCTTCAAGGCATTTCCCTACTTTCTCCTCTATAAGTTTCAGTGTCTCTGGTTTTATGTGGAGTTCCTTAATCCACTTAGATTTGACCTTAGTACCAGGAGATAGAAATGGATCAATTCGCATTCTTCTACATGATAACCGCCAGTTGTGCCAGCACCATTTGTTGAAAATGCTGTCTTTTTTCCACTGGATGGTTTTAGCTTCCTTGTCAAAGATCAAGTGACCATAGGTGTGTGGATTCATCTCTGGTTCTTCAATTCTGTTCCATTGGTCTACTTGTCTGTCACTATACCAGTACCATGCAGTTTTGATCACAATTGCTCTGTAGTACAGTTTTAGGTCCGGCATGGTGATTCCACCAGAGGTTCTTTTATCCTTGAGAAGAGTTTTTGCTATCCTCGGTTTTTTGTTATTCCAGATGAATCTGCCGATTGCCCTTTCTAATTCGTTGAAGAATTGAGTTGGAATTTTGATGGGGATTGCATTGAATCTGTAGATTGCTTTTGGCAAGATGGCGTGAGTAAAGTTTTATCTATTCAATTCTGACAATTTAAGTTCACCATTAGAATCTAAATAAAACTGAAAGTAGAGAATCAACTTCCTCAAAGTTTTTTCTGAGTTCCATATACATGTTATAGGACAGAGGCTTCCTCCAAAAATAACAATAAATACAATTTAAGATAATAATGCTATTATGAAAACTAAGGATTCTTTTTGAAAACATTCTTATCCTAAAGGACCTGGAAGTTTTTACTTTTTTTTTTTTTTTCCGAGACAGGGTTGCTCTGTGTAGCCCTGGCTGTCCTGGAACTCACTTTGTAGACCTGACTGGCCTCGACCTCAGAAATCCGCCTGCCTCTGCCTCCAGAGTGCTGGGATTAAAGGCGTGGGACACCACCTGACATGTTTTTGTTGTTATAGCATTCCACAAATTTACCTGTGAATATCACACATTTGTGAATATTATATAACTTTGATATACTATGCTATATTGTGTGATTACATTTCTTTTATTTATACTTTTATATGTATGTATCTGTCTTAATTTTTATGTAAGGGATGATAAAATGATTTTGTTAATTATTTGCTGTATACCAAGTCAAAGAAATTAACCTTTCTATCCTCTTCAACTTTTATCATTTTGTCACTTTTTCCTTTTTAGCTCTTTATAAAACATACAACAATGGACTTCTATAATCTAAACTTGTGTTCTTGCTTCAGCATCCTGAGATTATAGGCATGTACTACTATGTGTGGCTTAGATTGCTTTCATTAGTTGAATTCTATTTACACTAATCTGTTCTTTGAAATTTAGTTTTGAAATGTGATTTTTGGAGACACTGGCTTTCAAAATCAAACCCATATACTCCTACAGACATTAGAATAAATCCACTTAAGAATTGTATTCTCCCACAGAAATACTAACCAGGCCTGATTCTGGAGATTAGATAAGATAGAGCTCATTCAGGGATCAGTATCTTGCTCAGCTATCATCAGAAAAGGTTCCTTCTGCATCAGAGTCACGCATAGAGCAACTCTGTATAGTGAGTGAGGGACCTCAGAATACTCAGCCTTAAATGAAATGCTTCTATTAATTATTTTCCTTCCAGGCTCAGCGAAGTCTGCAGAGGGGAAACAGAAAGTGTGAGAGCCAGAGATGATGGGGAGCAACAAAACAAAACAAACAAACAAACAAAAACAAGCAAAAAAAAAAAACAAGCCCCTCTAGATTGATAATATACACTTACATATAGACTCACAGAGACTAAAGAAACACACATAGGGCCTGCACCGTTCACCAGATGAGGGTCTAGAGCAGAAAAAATTAGATGCCTGCCTTCATCTCTAACCAAGTAAAAGTCTCCAGGTGATAGCCCCCTGTGAATGAAAATATAGTGTTTTGTTTTGTTTTGTTTTGTTTTGTTTTGTTTTGTTTTTTCTTCCCCCAAAGGAGTGACAAAGGGCTCAAGGATAGACTGCAGGCCCACCAGCAGATGGCCAACAGAAAATGAAATCCAGTGTAACTTTAGAGATTCCTTGTCTGATACCATGTGATTTCTTTTCTTCTTAACTTTAATTTCATATTGTGTTTTAGATTTTACTTTTTTTGTATTTCTGTATATTTCTATCCCTTCATTTTACCTTTACAAGCCTTTTGCATATATATCATGGCTACAAGTTAAGAGGTTTTCTTTTTTTGGGGGGGGGGGGATTCCAGAGTGCATGGAAGAGTGGATCTCTGTTTTTTGCTCCTTCTTTGAACTTTATTCTTTCTGTTTTTTTTTCCTCTCTCTCTCTCTGCTTCATACTCTTTTTTGTCTCCTTTTCCACAGGTTTCCTTTAGTCCTGAGGGAGGAATGTGGCAAAGATATTCTATTTAGCGCTGAGTATTCCAAGGGCTCTCACTCTCTGCATATTAACTTACTGTGGATCTCTGCATTTGTTCACATCTCTATAGAAGGCAATTTCTCTGACAATGGCTAAGCAAGACACTGATGTATGAATACAGAAGAGTGTAATTAGGAGTCATTTTATTGTTATGTTCCCTTTGTCAAACAGTAGTGTTTGATTTTTTCCTACATCCCTGTGTTATCTCATCTTAGATTCTTTGTCACCTAAGCAGTTTTGGGTATGAGTTTCATTTCATTCAGTGGGTCTTAAATCAAATTAGATATCAGTGGTCAATCCCCTAAGCTTTTTGCCACCATTGCACTAGTATATCCTGCAAGCAGGACACCACTGTGTATCTAAGTGTTTTTATCTGTGTTGGCGATTACAGTAGTTCTTTGATAGCATCAAGTACCTTCTAGAACCAGGAATTGCCAGTAGTGTTGATGGCTCTATGTAGGACTCAGCTCGACTTCTCAATGTTCACTACCTTATCTAGTCATTATTTTTACCAACAGGGCCTTGCTGCCAGTATGTAGAGGGCAACATATAAACTTGGCGATGGCCTGGCAGCTTTAGGAACTCCCATGGATTTCTTTGGCCTACACTTCAATTAGTTATAAACTATTCCCAGTACTTGAGCTTCATGTAGAGAGATGACCAGCTGGGCTCTGTTTCTCCAATAATTTCAGAATTTTATTTAAATAAATATCATATATGTCACCTTCTATAACATTAGTTTATTAAATGACTCCTCAAATGGCCCTTAATTTTAGCTGACTGTACCCATATTCCCTCTTTCCTCCCCAGATTATCTCCCTATTTTTCCTCTTGTTCCAGTTCTAACCCTTGTTTATCCATAATCTATTCTATTTCTCCTTCCTAAATATGTTACTTTTCCTAATCACTCACTCTATATCTAGCCTTTGTAATTCTATGGATTGTAGATTGCTTATCTTTGGCGTAACAGCTAGCAATTCATTAGAAGTGAATATATACCACATTTTTTGTTTGTTTTTTGTTTTTGTTTTGGGTTACCAGACAAAAGGCCTCTTTTTTTTTAATTTATCTGCAAATTTTACTTATCAACAACAGAATACTATTCCATTTTATACATGTCCCACATTTTCTTTATCTATCATTCTTTTGATGGATATCTAGATTGTTTCTAATTTGGGGGTATTATAAATACAGCAACAATGAACATAGTTTATCTGTGTTAGTAATGGAGCATGCTTTGGATATACATCCAATATGGATATAGCAGATTCTTGGGATACATCAATTCCTGTCTTCCACAGTAATTGCCATACTGACTTTCAAGGTGTCTGTAGGAATTTGCACTCCTGCCAGAAACGGAGGAGCACGCCCCATACTCCTCACCTCCATGAGATGTCATTTGTTTTATTGATTTTGGCTATTCTGACTGTTCTAAATACAATATAAAAATAGTTTTCGTTCGCATTTGTCTGATCAGCAGGTTTGTAGAATATTTTGTTAGGTGATTTTTAGCAATTTGAGTTTCTTCTTTTGAGAATTCTCTGTTTATAACCCTTATTTTTTTTAACTTGAGTAAACCCAGGTTTTGTGATTTTTAAAATGTCTTGGATATTAGCCTTCTATCAGATATGAGGTAATGTTTTTCTCATTCTGCAGGCTACAGTTTAATGATAGTATCCTTTAAAATGGAAAAACTTTTCAGTTTTATTAGGCTATACTTAATAATTGTTGATCTTAGTCTTTGTGCTAACAATGGTCTGTTTAGAAAAGCTTTTGCTGTATCAAGGAGTTCAAGGCTTTTCCTCAGTTTCTCTTCTATCAGATTCAGAGTAACCAGTTTTATATTGAGGTCTTTTATCCATTTATAGTTGAGTTTTGTGAAGAGTGATTAGTTTAGATATATTCAGATTCTTCTGTATGCATTATCTAGTTTGAGCAGTGTCATTTGTTGAAGATAGTCTGTCCTGGCTAGTTTGATGTCACCTGACATAAGTTAGAAACTTCAGAGAAGAAGAAGAAGCCTCAATTGGGAAAATGCCTTCTTGAGATTGGACTGAAAGCAGCCCTGTGGTCCTATGGGGACATTTTGCAATTAATGATTAATGTGGAAGGGTTCATCCCTTAGTGAGTGGATCCATCCCTGAGCTGGTCATTCTGGAATCTATAAGAAAGCAGGCTGAGCGAGCCCTGTGAAGGAGGTCACGAGCAACACTCTTCCATGACTTCTGCTTCAGCCCTTGCCTCCAGATTCCTGTACTGTTTTGAGTTCCTGTCCTAACTTTTATTAATGATGAACATTTTTGTGTATTTGTAAGCCAAATACACAATTTCCTTTCCAGGTTGCTATTGGTCATGGTGTTTCATCAAAGCAACAATTTTCTTAAGACACTATCTCTTTTACAATGTATATTGCTGGCTTCTATATAAAAAATTAGGCATGTGTATGAGAGTGGGCGTGTGTGTGTGTGTGTGAGTGTGTGTGTGTATGTATGTATGTGTGTGTGTATGGGTGTGTGAGTGTGTATGTATGTATGTATGTGTGAGTGTGTGTGGGGGCATTTTAAAGGGTAATGTTTCCCTTATTTCTCTTTCAATTTGTTTATTACTGTTATATTGGAATTTTACTGATTTTGTGATTTAATCTAACATGCTGCTATATTTTAGAAAGCATTTATCAGTTGCAGGCATTTCTATGTAGAATCCCCAGGATTACATGTATACTGCCATACCATCTGCGATAAAAGATAAAACAAAGATATTTGGACTATTTTTTTCCAGTGTATTTCCTCTTGATCTCGTTCAGTTGCCTTATTTCTCTAATTAAGACTTTGATAATATAATAGTTGATATGCAGAGAGTGGACAACTCTAGCTTTTTTTCCTGATCTTAATGGAATTACTTTGAGTTCCTCTCCATTTAAATTATTGTTTTCTTTGTGCTTGGTTTAAACCATTATTATTATGTTGAATTTTGCCCCTTCATAAGGGAAATTGGCCTACATTTTTTTTTTTTTTTTTTTAGTGAATCAGGTGCCAGCATTGCTTGGCCTCATAAAACAAATTGGACAACATCCCTTCTGTTTCTATCTTGTGAAGTCATTTGAGAAGTATTAGTATTAACTATTGATTTGTGTGTGTGTGTGTGTGTGTGTGTGTGTGTGTGTGTGTGTGTGCATTTGTGCATGAGCATATTTAGTGCTTTGACCTATTCTTAGAACCACCTTTCCAGTTCTCTGGTTTAGTTGCTTTTCAAGCTCGGCTGTGGAGTTTCCAGAGGTGGAAGCAGAGAGCAGGAGGACTGCATCCATAGTTGGTGTTCGTTTGCTTCCCTTGCCTATGACTTTTTGTTTTTTAATAAAAGCAAGAAAGTGTATATATTTGCGTTGGTGGTGTGGGAAGATCTGACAGTAGTTGAGGGAGGAGAAATTATATTCAGAACATATTGCATAAAAAATCCAATTTCAAGAAAACAAACAAATAATGTACATGTCCAAAGAACTCAGTGCTTTAACACTGGGGAGAGAGGGATGAACAGTTAGCAGGACATGGTGCTATTTTATCAATGGTGCTCCTTCTTTATAGAACATGAGAATATCAGAACAAGAATACATGGCTGCTCGAACTGTGACTTAGCCACGATACAGCCAACTTGGAAATTGACGACTTTCCTAATAGGAACTGCTTTGATAAAACTCAAAGTAAATACATCCTTCAGAAAAGAAATACAAAGGATCAGACAGTGGTGGCACACACCTTTAATCCCAGCACTTGGGAGGCAGAGGCAGGTGGATTTCTGAGTTCGAGGCCAGCCTGGTCTACAGAGTGAGTTCCAGGACAGCCAGGGCTACACAGAGAAACCCTGTCTTGAAAAAAAACAAAAAACAAAAACAAAAAAAAAAAAACCAGTGTTTGGTCAACTCAAATAAACACATCTCCATGGCTAAGAGAAAACTACTATCTCTCTGTGTAGTCAGCTCTTATAGATAATTTCCAAACTGGAAGGAGGTGGAACATATGTTTGGAGGATAATGCTTATGAGTCTGAGTGGCTCTGTGATTGGGATCCTGTCCCAGAGTCATACATTTGCATTACATTGTCACATGCATAGGTCCTTGTAAGGATTGATGGATAAAGGATCTTTCTATTTTTTTCTGGAATAAATTCACCTAGCTTCATAAGCTCTTGTTCCTAAGTTCTAGTAGATGGATTTCTTCCACTACTCATAGAATTCAGATGCAGGTTGGGTGAGTTTGAGCCAGTCTAGTGCCTAGGGACACGACCTATGCCTTGGTATTGAGGGGTGAGTAGCATTAAGACATGTGCCTGGTCAATCATTTTCTAGTCTCTCACTTCCTCATATATCAATCTTTTTTTTTGCATACTTGACAGCAGTAGCCCTTGTCCATTCAAGGTTGACCACCTAGAACCCTAAAAATAGTTGTTGCCTCCTGGTGCTGTAAAGCAGTAGAAACTATGTTGGCTGATCATTTGTGAGAGCCTAACAGGGAGCCTGAGTGCTCTGGAGGGCCTGTGACGCTTCAGATGAAATATTTTACTGTTTTATATTTTTACATTTTTACATTTAGGTATTTTTTGCTTGTTTTGTGATTTTTCTAATTATGTATGCAGAACACACACACATACACACATACATATTTAAGTTCACACAAACCACAGTGCCACCGTGAATTCAGTTTTCTCTTTCAGACATGTAAGATAAAAGGATGGATCTTAGAACTGTAGGCTCTTAGAGAAGTGCTTTTATCCCATTTTACCTGTTTAGCCATTTTGCTAGCCCAGATGATCTATTTCAAATATAAAGCTGGTATATATTTTGGTACAGATAGGGGCAGATGAAATTCTCTCATTCTAATCACTGTGTTATATGTATTTTATAAATCTCATCTTACACATAATGGATAATCATCAATAAGATTGGAATATAAATCTTCTGGAATTGAATTTTTTACCTTCTTGCATATGATAGACATTGGCATTTGTGGGGTTACATGTGTAGGGGTATACTTACACAGTGAGGCCTTTGTGTGAAGGCCAGAGTTTGTCTTTACCTCATGATCTCTGAGATTATAGCTAGAACTCCATGTGCAAAGTGATTTTTTTTTGTGGGTTTATGCACCCTAACCCCAGGCTCTCATGATTGCTGAACCCATGCTCTCTCCACTTAGCCATCCCGTCAGTTGTCAAAAATATTTGAAATTAATGGAACAGGAGGGATGAAGGTGTGTGGCCTTGTAGGAGGAGATGTGTCACTGGAGATAGACTTTGAGGCCTTAAAAGCCCATGCCAAACCCACCATCGTTCTCTCTGCCCTTTCCTTGTGGATCAGATGTGGATTGCCAACCATTGTTCTACTCTCGTGACTACTTCTCTGATATCAGGCTTCCTACTATGATGATCATGGGATCCCTATCTAAAACTTTAAGCAAGCTCCTAATTAAATGCTTTCTTTTATAAGTCAACTTGGTCACGGTGTGTGTCTCTAAGGGAGGTAAAAGGAACTAAAACAAAAACAAAGGGCATCCTTTCAAAATCTATGTTATTTATTTTCTAAAGGTGTACTTAGGCCATTATTTGTCTGGTGGTTAGAGTTGATGCTACAAAACATTGAAAACATGTCCTTAAGACAGGGTATACAGACAAACAGGCCACGATAGTACTCTGTGGCTGTTTCAGCTCAGATTGGCTTCACTGCTTCCAAATATACAGGAGTGCATAGGCAGGGCAATAACACCCTTTCTCTTAGTGAATCTTTCAAATTATTCATAATAAATCATTAATCTCACATCAAAAATACATTGAACTATGGATAAAGTATGTGTTAGAGAAGAACATGCTCATATACTTCTAAGGGCAGCCATGAAGGAAGGCACAGAAGAGAAGGTAACAGGAAGAAAAGGAGAAATGTGTGGCCTATGTCAACAGAATCAGGAATCAGTGACTCAGCTCAAGGGGTGGATATTATTCCACAAAGTGTATTGTCGGATTCTTGCTTACTAACATTAAGCTAACTGTCTGCTCTGCCATGCTGTCCCATTTGAATCCATCTCTGTGGGAACAAGACTGCATTGGCTTGGTGATGGAAGAATCCTTGCAACCTCTCCATACTTGGGCCAATAAATAATGCAGGCCATTTCAATTCTGGTTTTGGAATCATAATGTACTCAAGTAACTATTGCCTTAACATGCTGCACATTTATTTATTATAATGAAAAGAACTGTTGTAAATGGATGGTATGCCTATTTTCTGAAGGAAAAAAAAACTCTTTTAGTATGCTAGAAATAAAATGTTTTCTTCTCCAATGAAGTCTTTGTAACATTATTTACTACTAAAATCGTGTAAAAAGAGGGTGCCACTTATTTTTCCTAGTGTTTCAGTTATGTTGGAGTATATCCAAATACTTCTTTCCAGTTATCGTGGTTAAAACAGCAGGAAATGTGACATCATTAAGAACCTTTCAGTAAAATTACAACTCTATGATGTCTCACAACGTGTCTAGGATAATAATCTCTGCAATTATTTGAAGTATGTCAATTCTGAAAGATTGTTTGCAAAGTATTTCAACTTACACAGAGGCTTATCATTTTATATGTAGTTGTCTTTAATCTATGTTGGGAGTGGAGACAACAGAAAGAGCATATTCTGTCCTTTCCTTTTGCCATCTATCCTTCTAACTTCCTTTCTTCTTTTGTATCAGCTTCTCTTTATTTCAAATATGTTTATACTGTATGCTCACTGTAATGCCTTCAATATTGAAAATGACAAAAATTGGCAGTGTTAGTGATCTCTATCAACTTTCTGCCAAATTCAACAAACAGGCAGTATAGGGAATCTCAGATGGTGAGTGAGCACAATGAGAAAGAAACAGACTTCTCTGGCGTCAGAGATCACCTTATTTAATTGAGAGGGACAAGGTCCTTTAAATCTTTGAGGATGATGAGGGATTATCATGGTTGATATACAGAACTGGTCAGGGTCTAAGTGCTGAGGATGTCTCATTTGCATAGCGAGGAGTTTCAGGTGTTTGCTGAACCTGACCTTATAAGAGGGGAAGTTTACTTTTGCTGCTACAACTAAATGACTTCCTATGGTGTGAGCAAAGATGCAGGCCTGCAGGCTCAAGGAAACAGAAGAAGTGGGCCCACTTCCTATTGATCTCTAAATAAAAGTTCCTCAAATCCACTTTTGCTCCAGTCCCTCCTAGTTCCAGGGTCCCACAAACCTATGTATAACCAAAAAATACTGTTCTGTTTACATTTAGTAAACTCACCAAAGAGTGAGTGTATCTGGTTATAAATTACCAGAAATTATTTTGATTATCCACTTCGGAGAGGAGTAATTCTGTTGGGATTTTTTTTTTGGCCTATTTTTTTTCTAGCAAGTTTCCTAGAATAGAATTCAAAACATTATATCTGCTCAGTGATTTGGAAGTACATGTATATTGAACCAATACTGGGATTTAATATGCATTTAATCTATTTATGTCTAATTATAATAATACCTGTTAAATAAAAATGCTATTTCCCACAAGAGGTAAGCACTATTTAATAGAAAACAAACCAGACAAAAATACTTACTAGGAAATCAGTTAATACTGACCTCCAGTTTTGGAAATATTTTTGGAGGTCAAACATATAAGTTGGTATACGTGACTCTTCAAAAGGTTGATGATATTTACTAAAGAAACAAGACATGTAATTGTTCTTTTAATTCAGATTTTATTTTAAGTACACATTTAGTATTTTTTTCAACTTCAGTCCACCATAGATTTAAATGGTGCACATTTCTGCAGTGTGGAAGGTCATAAATAGAAAATACTTTGTACTACCACCCTCCACCAAGATCCTTGAGTCAAGTAAGTGGCATTACTTAGAACTCATCCATGCATTTTCTTTATTTTTATTTTTAAACCTGTTCTTGCTGGCTAATGCCAGTTAGCCTGGGGCTCATTGTGTAGAGTAGTCAGGCATTAAACTCCTTCTTTCTTTGATTATTGAGTTCTTAGTACCCCACTGTACCACCATGTCCAACCTCATCTTCATTATGTTTATTTGTTGATTTTTTTCTTTACCTTAATTTAGACTTGCACCTAGTCGCTCATAGTAGAGGGGGCATGGTACAAAAATACCTTTAGTACTGCTTTTCTATAATTTTTAGGAATGTAATTTTCATCCTTCTGGTCTGCAGACTGTCCAGACACAAAGCCCTAGGGAAGAGCAGCCCCAGTGGTGAGGACAAGGCATCTTCTAGCTTACCTGTAGGTTCAGAATGTGAGTCTCAGGATAAAGAGTATATATTATATGCAACATTTTTCAGAAAAATTATACTGAGCCTACACCTTTCACATGAAAGTCTTCCTATAAGACTGTATATTCTTATTCATATACAAATTTGGAGATGTTTCTTTTAGAAGAATAATTAGAGGATATTATCATTGAAAGGTTTATTCATCTTAAAGTTAATAACAACTAAATGTACCTATATATTGGATATGTAGGTGTAAGGTTACAATCTCATGAACGTTCATATAAAGATAATGCTTAAATTATAAAGAACATGTTTTAAAATGGTTAAGACATCATCCTTAATCAGATGATATTTTGAAGTATTTTGTGAATCCAACGTGCAATTTACAACCATAGCAGAGCTTTATAATTTTACTCTGAAATAAAGATTCATTATAACATTTCACTTGTTTTAAAATAGTCCCTGACATTCCTGATATTAAATAATATTGACATAAACATTTGTAGATTTACGTCTTTGATGCTTTATATGTAAATACACAGTATTATATTTTGAGTATAGTTTGATTAGTTCTTCCTACAGTTTCGATGTTGAAACTTGGTCTCTAAATTGCTGATGTTGAAAGTTGATTGGATTCATAAGAGATGATGTAGTATGGAAAGAGGTTTTATAGATTAGGGGTGGTTTTCCCAGTAGTTCGAACAGTAGCTCCTATGGGACTTATGAATTCCATGATGTCTAACTTCTCATTCTCTGTGGATTTCTGTTGTAGATGTGAATTCTTCCTACAGATCCTCCTATCTTGGTATTTTATCTACACATCCCTAGTTCTCAGGCAAAACTGTGTCTGTAGGGCCCATACCTAATTTTGACTTAAACTTCAAACTATGTGTTAAATAAATCTACATATAAAGTTAGCTTGCCTCAAATTATTCATTATTGTAACAATAAATGAATGAGTTCTTCTTATTTACTTTCTATTAGTTTCCCATCAAATAACCATTTCTTAATTTACTTTTTATTGAAAACAGATTTTCCCCAAACATAAAATACATTAACTTCTGTTTCTAATCCCTCTACTCTTCTGAGCTCCTCCCATTTCTTCTCTCACCCTGATCCACCCACTTCCTGTCTGTCATTGGAAAATGATAAGCTTGTCTGGCATTATAATAAAGTAAAATATAAAATAATGAGATAAAACAAAACCTAACATATCAGAATTGAATAAAACAAACAAACAAACAAACAAAAAAGAAAACATTCCCCCCCCAAAATGTGGAGGTTTGAATGGGATTAACCCCATAGATTCATGTATTTCAATGCTTACCCCTTAGGGAATGACACTATTAGGATATATGGCCTTGTTGGAATAGGTGTGGTCTTGGTAGAAGGAGTGTGTCACTGTGATGGTATGGGTTTTGATGTCTCCTATGCTCAAGTTTGGCCAAGTGTGGATGCTAGTCTCCTCCTAGCTGCCTTCAGATGAAGATATAAAACTTTTAGTTCCTCCATTGCCATTTCTGCCTTGATAATGCCATACTTCCCACCATGATGACAATGGACTAAGCTTTTGAAACTGTAAGCCATTCCCAAATTAAATATTGTCCTTTTTAAGAGTTGACTTGGTCATGGTTACTCTTCATAGCAATAGAAATTCTAAGACAAGAAGCCACATGAAACAGAGACTCTCACACACTTGCACACTCAGGTATTTCATTAAAACACGAAAGTAGAAGCCATAATATAGATCCCAGCACTTGGGAGGCAGAGGCAGGAAGATTTCTGAGTTCGAGGCCAGCCTGGTCTACAAAGTGAGTTTCAGGACAGCCAGAGCTACAGAAAGAAACCCTGTCTCGGAAAAAAAAAAAAAAAAGAAAGAAAAAAGAAAAGTTTTTGTTTTCAGCCAGAAGCATATGGGCATGCAGCCCATCCTTAAAAGTACTGTGTTTTCCCAGCAAAAAAATTGATTGAAGAAAACGAAATTTTCCTTTCAAATGTTTTCAGATGGAGATTGTTTCTGAGTTAGGAATGGGGTCCTTTCTTTCTCTTTCTTTCTTTCTTTCTTTCTTTCTTTCTTTCTTTCTTTCTTTCTTTCTTTCTTTCTTTCTTTCTTCCTTCCTTCCTTCCTTCCTTCCTTCCTTCCTTCCTTCCTTCCTTCCTTCCTTTCTTTCTTTCTTTCTTTTACTTTCTTTCTCATTTTTCTTTTGGATATTTTCTTTATTTACATTTCTAATGTTATCCACTTTCCAGTTTTCCCTCCCTTCCAGAAACACCCTATCACATCTTCTCTCCTCCTGCTTCTATGAGGGTATTCCTCCACCCATTCACCCACTTCCCACCTCCTGGCCTTCGGTTCCCCTATACTGGGGCATCTATCGAGCTTTCATAGGACCAAGTATTTCTCCTTTCATTGATGCATGACAAGACCATTCTCTGCTACATATGCTCCTGGAGCCATGCGTACTCCTTTCTGAATGGCTTAGATCCTGGGAGTTCTTGGGGGTCTGGTTGGTTTATATTGTTGTTCTTCCTATGGGATTGCAAATCCCTTCAACTCCTTCAGTCCCTTCACTAACTCCTCTATTGAGGCCTTTCAGGACAGTTATATCAGGCTCCTTTCAGCATGCATGTCTTCACATCCACAATAGTGTCTCCTTTGGTAACTGTATATAGGATGAATCTCCAGGTGGGACAGTCTCTGGGTGGCCTATCATTTAGTCTCTGCTCTACAGTTTATCTGGGAGAAAGTTTCTATGATGATGGCTGGCAAAAGTATTGATCTGTGAGTATAGCAGAATGTTATTAGGCATCATTTTTTCATTATGTTCCCTTTGTAGACACTGTTTGCTTTTATCCTGGGTCCTTTCTGCCTCCTCTTCTGTAGGGTCCCCTGAACCCTGCATCCCCAAATTAATTTTTTCTCATATGTCATACTATTATATACATAGTTGTAAATATAAGGAAATATGTGCATAAAATTTTTTCCAATCATATATTATTATATATTTTTATAGTCCAAAGCTAAATCAGTACTTTTCCTAGAAATGCTAAAACTTTATAGTTTCCAATAATGTTAATCTGACAATTTCAGTCCACATCTTCCACTGTTTTTAATTTAGAATTTCCTACTTCTGTGTCCTCAGAGTTAACAGATATTAGATAAACTCACTTAGTTTACTTTATCAATTACTGACTAAATCTTGCTATTCACATTCACCATTGCTGAAGTTATGTATCTATTGGATCAAACTGCACCTAACTTCCCCAGGTGATCACTGGAGAGATTGTTTGTCCTCTGCCTTATACTTGCTCCCAGTTTCAGTTAATAACAGCTTTTCTTTCTGTTTGTAGGTCAGGGAGGCTTAAAGCATCATTTCCCTTTATCTTCCCCACTGAATAGTTTCCTGCCATGCTTTACCTCTGTGTCTGTAATGTGAAAAACATCCGTCCTACCTAAATTACCATTCAAGTGTAATACCTTTTTTATTTAACCCTGAGTGCATGACTGCTCCCTTTAATCCTACTCAATCTACCCTGAACAGGGAAATATCGCAAGGAGAATTTATGGTCCCAAGCTTCAAACACTATTTCTCAGTGTACTTGGAAATGGTTTCAAAATTGATGTTCACTGAAGTTTTAGATCAAAAATTGAGCACAGATAAAACCAAGGTCATGACTAGTCTGCTCACAATTATTTCTATGAAAGCTTACCTAGAGAGAGTAACCCCACTGTGCTTCGTATCTCAAATGATGAATTAACATGAGAAGCAAAATTAAAGTATTAGGAAATGCAGGCCCTTAATCTTCCTAAAAAGTATTCAGGCATGACCTCACCAATTAAGCCACTAAAGTGATATGACAGGCAGGTCAGACAGGCTTAGAGAGTGTCTAGAACTCAAATAGTCACTGGGCTTAGGTGAGCATGCACAGAGTAAAGTGAAAGATTACAGCTACAAATTATGCATTTTAGAATAGAATTTAACAACTACTTGCCCATGTTCCCTAGAAAATTCATAACAATTATATTCTAAGATCCCATGACACTAAAATATATTTTCTATCATAGACATTTGTTAAGGATTTAGTATCTGTTTGCCTCGTCGATTCATGATGTCAATGCCTGTAAATTTGGTGTGGTAATAAGACATATTGAGACTATCTATGTGTAGAGTATTAGTTGATATATTGTCTAGTATGTTTAGAAGAAAAAACCATCATATTTTTTCTTATAGTACACTATTTGAAATTTACCTAATTTATACAAACAAAAATATAAACATACATGTTCCAATTTTTGGTGAAATAAAATTATTTATTAAACCATGTAATCCATAATTCAAAAGATACAAGGTCAAAATTAGGATACTTGTGTATAGTTTGGTTAATTAGTAAATTATTTCATATTCTGGTACAATTATTCTATAAAAATCATTAAGAAGATATAGAGATTGTACCCGTTTTCTTAACTTTTTATAGCATACTTTTTTTGACTTTTGTATATATGAAAGATTCATGAAAACTGTGTTTCTTGACTCATGGCAAAAATGTATCTGCCACATATTTAGCTGACCTGTGAACTGTAGAAAATCATTTCTGACTTTTTAAACCCAGGCTTCAGATATAGATCAAGCATGGACAAGCTACAGGCAGGCTCATAAATATAGCCGTGCAAAGTACGATGAGCAGAACAAAAATGAGAAAATGATTAAATCAAAGCATGTGAACTCTCACTTTCTTCTCCTATATATAAAAGCCCCCACATAAAATTCAGGGGGAATAGAAATGTATAATATTAACATAATGAGTGGGAAGGCAGAATTTCTGAAGTTTATTACCTAAAATCCTGAGCATTTTCCCAATGTTAAAAGATTGCATATTTTGGGAATTTTCTTTGCCTCCTACCAATTCTCTGTTAAATGGAAGTAATTAAGGATCAATAAAGGAGGCAATACATTTAAAGATTAAAATGATTACAAAGTGTATACAATGTTTTCATTACCTGTTTAACTTCACATTAGTAATATTAAAGAATATAAATATGCTTGAATGAGTTACCCATGACCTCTCTTAGTCTACACTAGGCTGGATGAGCAGTACCAGTACCCATGATTGTCTGGGCTCCATCCACATATTCGCTACATGTAAAACAGAGAGTTGAGCTTAGAACACCTCTCTAACATGATTACCATAGTGGTCTCCTGCTGTTTTAGTGTTGGCACTAGCCTTTTAACTTATTAGTTGTAATCCGAAGCTGCTAATCTATTTAATACCTTTTGCAAGTGCCTCCAGACTTTTGTGTGACTGGCTCCCAATAAAGCAATATATAAAATATACTTATAGTAATGATAAATCAGATTCACATAAACTGAACTGGCTACACACACACACACACACACACACACACACACATACACTCATATCACATACATACAAACACACACATTAATCTACAATTTTCTGTCAGTTCATTTAATATAATTAAGACAAAGGGACACTTACAAATGTGTTGAGAAATCATTTAAAATAAATAAGTAGAATATAAATTCTCATAAAATTGTAAGGATGCCCTTATGTTGTTAAAGAAAACATAAAGAAATATGCTACAATGGCATTTTCTGTCAGAGAAACAATTGAAACAAACTATAATTTACACTCTTGAGCTGTGTTTAACAGATGTAAATAAGATCTGTGATAGGGCTGACATGTCATACACAGTACTTTCATGGTACATAAGATGAAAGTATATAAAATGATAGAATTTTAGACATCTTGCTCAACATTTAATTTTTATTGTAAACACCACTTTATTTTTAATTATGATAAAATACAAACATTTTAAATATTACTGTGAGTTACATGTCTTTTCTTACTATAATAAATTTGCCATTTCAACTTACCTTACCAAAAGCATCAAATATAGTGCAGATTCCTTTCTAAAACACAAATAACCAAGTTACAATTTCAGATGTTGGTAATCATTAGATGACAAGCTTCAGTTTCCTCTGCTTGCTTTAGGAGCCTTGATTTTGTGACAAAATTTGATTTCTTTTATTCTCTTCGTCTGGGTTTTACTATAAGCCTGTCATTTTACTCAGATATTCTTCTGTTTGTATCTATGGTCAGTAGTGATATAGTATTACAATTAGCATATAATTATTTTCAAATTAATTTATTTTTGAAATTATCTAAGTTATTATGATTTGCACTTGTCAGACTGCAATGGTCCAGGGTAAATGACTGGGGGAGGGGGTTTGTCACTCCTAGGTGAGCTGCAACTCAGGATACCTCATAAGAGGACTGCAGACATTGGCTCCCTCCTCTCCCAACCTGATGCCAGACAGTTGGCTGCCACAGTATCAATCCCAGTAAGAATGTACTACTCTGACAGTTATCATGCCTCATTCTATGTTTAACCTTATACGCAGTTTCCCCCTCAGAACTCCTAGCCCCTGAGTATGCAGATGAACTATTCTCTAATACCCCTGTTCTGGCAAACTGTACGTGACCACACAAACCTTGCCCCACAGAACCTGCTCACCTCCCCATGAGACCCCCTTTCCCACCCAATAAGCGGAAACACTTTTCCGAAGCTGTTCCCGGGCGGGTGTGCCCTTTCCCCACGCACTCACTGCTGTGGAAGACTCTGCATTGCTCCCAAACACACTAGCTAAGCTTTGTTCTCCAGTCCACTCTGGTGCACAATGGGCGGCTACTCTGACAGGGGAGAAGCTGGCTTAGGAGCCGCAGGCACTAGGTACAGAAAATGACAAAAGTAATCAAACGGAAAGAAAATTGACTGAGTGTATTTATATTAAATTACAATTATTAAATTATATAATCTAAGTGCGTTCATTATTTCATTTTATTTTCAATACCAAACCATTTGAAATCTGAAAAAAAAGACCATTACGTTAAAAAGAGAAACAGTCTTGAAAAAGTTGCAGATAAATATCTCAAATTGTAGAGTATAAACAAAATATAGTATTTATTAGAGTACATTAATATGAAAATAAGTGCTTCCTTGTTTCTTAATTATGTCCCCATGTTCTAACACAATATCAGAATTTTAACACACTGATCTATATTTTTCTCAGGTATCAATGAAGTTTTTATAGCCTGTGCTGACCCAGAGATTAAAAAAAAAAAAAAAAAAAAAAAAAGACTACTTTTTTTCATCCATACCAGGGTTTTCAGTTCTGGATTACTAAATAATTTATTTTTGAGCAAGATGTAGAATTTTCCAGTGTATCCATAATTCTGTCAGTCAGTAAAACAGCTTGCTGTAGTCACGTTCCATACTTACTGCAATAATGCTTTGCAAACTCAAATGTACAACATTCGTGATACAAGCATTTTCCTTATAATCATAGATTTTTCAGACATTTGGCCAACTGACCTGTCATGTTTTCAGATATGGTAAGAATAATGTATGGCTTCTGCTTAAGAGACTCATTTTAAGTATCAGTGCCAGGAGGTCATATTTCAGTGAATCCCTAGTAGAAACTGATTTGCTATTATCTGACTTGAATCTCACCTATGTTATCTATGAAACTCCCAGAGTCTAAGCAGCCCTTTGAGATGTAAATTTGAAGCTACCTAAAAGATATGTGTGGCTAATGTTTACATACTTGACTGTGTTCCTGTTTTGAGAAGCCCACACTCATGCTTTTAGGAGTCTTACTGTCCTCCCAAGACTAATTTCTCTTGGTCTGAAAAACTTATGCTGAAAAAATTTTAATCTCCAGCTCTGTTTCATACTATACCATTCTGGATTCTTTTCAACAGCAAGACCAAAGTATCAAGATTAAGAAAACCCCTAAGTTGCTATAGATGACACCAAGGAACTATGTCTTTGTCCCTGTTGAAATCATAGATCTTATATTTTTAATCATAGGGTCACGTTTACTTTTTTTTGGGACATGGAAACCCGGATGTGTCTGATGCTGAAGGTGAACCTGAAGTCCTGACTCACCAGCTTTTGCTTCTGGAGTGGCTGGATTTACAGGGCCAATGGCTTTATCACCTCATTTTATGTGCTGTTGTAGACGGAATTCACCCTGGTGCGATTGGCTGGCTATACCTCTGAAGCTAAATTGCCAGCATATATGCATTTCATTTTCATATGCTAGCTGTTACGTCTTTCCTGTTTTTTTTTTTTCTTTTATGGGGTTCTCATGTGTTTTGACGGAGCCAGACTATGTCATAGCCTAAAAAAAACTTTTTTTTTTTTGTACAAATAAACAGGTCTCCAAGAAGTGTCTGTCACATTTGGCTTTTAAGTAATAACCCAGTTATCTCTGAGTATTTTATTCCTCTGGCTGTAAATCACTAAAATGCCTTAACAATTATAATACCCAACACATCCTTTGGGAGCACGGGGTGAATGGAATGACACATATGTCCCCAGGCAGTATCACTTGTCTTCTATCACCTCACAGGCCAGATCCTAAACTCCCTCCAAGGAGTTAAAAGTTTATATAATCCTAACTTAGAGGACTTGGCATGCTCTGCTTTCCAGTGGGAACTCTGACTGCACTTTCTCCGTTTCTTATACTTCTTTTACATACGTGAGAACTCATATAAATTATTTGTGGGTTTTGGAATTTTGAATGAAAAAACCTGAATGGACTTAATATAAAATTTAAATTCTCGAATCCACGATGTTGAACACAGTACCAGCATTTTCCTGAAAAACATATATTTAATATTTTTTCACATATGACAGACTCTATTTTTAATTTTACAGATCGAGAAAACTGTAACTTATCAAAGAAGAACAAGAATAAAAACAAGCTTACAGAAATTTGAAATAATGAAAATGCTTTTATAAGTCAACTTTGCAAAAGAAAACATTAAATTTGAACAATATGTAGTGATTACAATGATTAAATGAAAAATTTAACACTAGAAATACCAAGGAAATGAAGCAGACCTTCCACTAATTTTTTTTCATTTAAATCTCACTGATTGATTAATATACAAAGTGGGCTAAAGGATTTGTATTTTATATTTTATATTTCCTTCTTTAATTTTTCCTCACCCAACTTCATCCTCTTGAGCTATTGTCCCGGTGCTATTTCCACCGTCTTGAAATAAGGTTTTAGATTCAATGCATTAGTCCTCTGGTGCTTGGTTTTCTATACCTGATTGATTTCCCCTTGTCCAAGCATGATAGCAACATCATAAACAGCAGAATTCCATTCCTTTTATATGCTACTATTACACAATTGGATATATTTATAATGTAAAGAGTCTTTTGATCAACTGATGGAACACTTGTGTTGTTTCAGCTCTGGGCTATAATGAATAGTGCTGCTATGAACATGAGAGAATTCATATTTCAGGCATACATGACTTATTTCTTTTGGGTAAATATCCAGGAGTGGGGATTTCATGGATTACATATCAAATGGAAGTTCCATTTACTTTATACATATCTATACTGTTTTTCATAAAGACTATACTAATTTGAATTTCTGTCAGCACCGTGTAGAAGTTCCCTTTCCACAATATGCTCCCACATTTGTTATCCATAGTGTTTTTGACAATAGCCACTCTATAAACTAATATATATATATATATATATATATATATATATATATATATATATATATATATATAATTTTTTTTCTTTTTACTTGAAAACAGATTATAGATTCTTTTCTTATATATCTTCATCACATTTATCTACCTCTATCTACTCCTTCCACTTCTTTTCCACCTCATTCCAGATCCACTCCTTTTCTGTCTCTCATTAGAAAAGAACAGGCTTATAAAAGATAACAACCAAACATGACAGATTAAAATATAAGAAAAAGCAAAAACTATCCTATCAAAATTGAACACAGCCTAACAGTAGCAAATGAGTGCCATGTGCAGGCGCAAAACCTGGCTACTCATTCTCACGGTTTAGAGTCCAGTAAAAATACTAAGCAAATATCTATAATATATACACAGAGGACCCGTGTAGATGCATGTGGGCTCTGTTTTTGCTTCTTTATCTCTTATCTAATATGCAACTTGTTCTTTTTTCTGATTCAAATGGCTTGTTCTCCTGGTATCCGCTATTCTCACTGTCTCTTGTGATCTTTCCCTGGTCCATGAGATTTTGTGAGGGATTTGATGAAGACCTCTGATTTATACATTATCTTTTCATACTGTCTGCCTGTGGTTCTCAGCATTTGATCCCATCTGCAGCAAGAGCCTTATCCAGTCATCATCATCATCATCATCATCATCATCATCATCATCATCTACACATGTATGCGTGTGTGTGTGTGTGTGTGTGTGTGTTTGTGTGTGTGTGTGTGTGTGTTTGTGTGTGTGTGTGTGTGCGTATGCGTGTGTGTGTGTGTGTGTGTGTGTGTGTTTGGCTTTATCCTAGGACTCTGGGCTATCTAGTCTTTCTTTCTTGGTTAGTTATCTAAACAATGCCAAGTATGGGATTCCATATTATGGAGTGGACTTTACATTAAATTAGACATTGATTGGCCACTCCAAGAAGGTCTGAGCTATTTGCCCTAGGATATTTTTGTAGGAAGGACAAGCTGTAGTCGAAGGGTTTGTAGTTGAGCTTGTGTCCATTTTTCTCTATTAGTACCCTTCAGAGTAACTTCCTATACCAAGGAGTCTAGAGTGTGAAGACGCCATGTAGGCATCTTCTGGACTTCTCCATATTTATTGTGTTGCGTGGGTGCTGCCCTGGACAATGTGGACCCACTGTCAATTTAGAGAGATCAATCCTTTGTCTTAGTAACAGCTTGCGCTGATTGGGAGTTTCCATGGCATCCCCTTTTCCAGCAACTAGGTTTAATACAATTTAGTCCAGCCACTGAGCCTCATCTGGCTACTAGAGAGGGAAGGTTAAGACTCTGTATTCCCCATTACTATGTTTCCTCATTAGGATGATCCTCACAGATTCAAGAACATTTCCACAACACTGGTCTTCCCTACTAGCCCCCAAATCGTCTCCAATTCCAGTCATCTCTATTCAAACTTTTCCTCCAGCCCATTTCATCCCTTTCACCCCATCTCAGTTTATTCCAGTCTCTTGTTGTTGCTCTCATCCCTATATATCCCCCATCCCTCTGTAAATCATACAGTATTTCCACCTCCAAGTGATACCCATCTGACCTCCTTAAAACCCTCTTTTATTCCTGGGGTGTAATGTGAAGATGGGGGCTGGATACAGTGATAAGTACGGGTATGGGAGTTAGGAGGGGATGATCTGTGGGATCCACGGGACATATGAATGTTAGGGGTCTGCAGTTGGTTTTCTGTTGCAGCACAAGGGACAAAACTGGAAAATTGTGTCTGAGAAAACAGAGCTTTCTATCACTTCTTAATATCACATTGAGTTTTGACCAAAATGGTCCAATGGGAATCTCCAACCAACCCGTACTGTTGCTAAGACAATATGCTGCTCTCCAAGTGTGGATAGGAAGGTGTCATTGCTGGAGACAACAAGCACACAACACATTGAAATTGGAAAGTTTAATCTGCTGCCTACATAAAACCTTTACCCTTGCACACTAGTGTCTTTGGAATATACTCTAGATGCTATCAAATGAGAAAATTCAATGCCAATCCAGCCACACTCCTTTTATCTACAATACACATAGGGTGCATTGCCTAGGACAATGGTAGAATAAAACTTGAGAGTGTAACTAGCCAGTATTTGATAAAATTATGGCCCACTCCTGGAGATAGAATCCATATCTAACACTTCTTGAGTGACCAATAATCAAAGTCCAGGGACCAAATACTATTGAATAAGACAACAACAATAGCAACAACAAAATAAAATAAACAAAGGTTGTGACAAAAATTCTCTTTATAACATTTTGCTATAGTCATAGATCAGTGCCTTGCTGAGCCATCATGAGGAAAGTTTTCATTTACTACAGTTGACAATAGGAAAGAGGCATACAAACAGATGTTATACAGAGAATGAGACACCTCACAATGCTCAGTAATAAATGAGATCTCTCCATTAGTACCTCACCTCAGGGCTCAGGAAACTCCAAGAAAGAGGAGACAGAAAGAACCTAAGAGTCAGACAGGATTGAAGACATAAAGAAAACAAGGTGTTCTAAATAAGCACGAGGAAATCTATGAATTCACATAGAATGAGGCCCCATGAAGTGTCCTACTGGGTTGTCACCAGGTCCATGGCAAATTTATCATGGCTTCAAGTTTAATGTCATTATGGGATCCTGAGTGTGCAAATGTGTCAGTCTATACTTCTTGAGCATTTTCTCAGGATCTTTTCCTTCAGTTTGTTCATCTTGTCCAAATCTGATATGATAGTTTTGTATTGTATTGTGTTCTACTATATTATATTATATTATATTATATTATATTATATTATATTATATTATATTATATTATATTATATTTATATTATATCATATTATATTATATTATTTTAATCATCCCTTAGAAATCTGATCTTTTCTAATGAAACACAGAAAAGGGATGTATATTGATGGAAGATATAGTAGAGAGGAATTGGGAGTAGTAGAGGAAGAAGAAACTGTAATCAGGGAATTTTATGTAAGAAAATAATCTATTTACAATAAATAGAAAAATATCAAATGTATAATACTGTGTATTTTGCCTACTTTTATAAGAACTAGACACTACAGGATATGAAATGCAGTATGAGTGATCTAAACATGTTACAAATTAAGATTCAACATCACAATAGAAATCAAATTCAAAGGAAAGGAAGACTCAGAAGGTATTGAAATACAAGCTTTTAAAAGATAATAACTAGAGTCAAAATTTGGAATTAGATATTTCTTGGCTGATACAATTTTAGTCCAAATAAACACCATTTACCTTTCAGGCATCAAATATTTTGTATACTATCAATCTAAAGAATTCGGAGAAGTTTGTCTATTGTATTTTTCTTTTGGATTATTCTTTTAGGATGCATTATATGTTAAAGTCTGTAGAGTTCACATATTGTTTTGTAAATGTTAAAGCACATCATTTTATTTTAATTAATTCCTTGGTTTATCTAAACTTTCTGTCTTCAAACTCATGCTGAACTAAAAAGGATATTCATCACTTTTAGGAAAGAATATGGAACTGAATACTTTAAAATTTAATCTTTGAAATGCAAAGCAGAAATGTGAATGAATAATTCAAGTACTTACCAAAGGCTTTGAAGACATTCTCTTGTTTACATTTACATGGCTCTACTTCACTTACACATCAACAACTTTAAGAAAAAGTGTAAGCAAAAACAAATAAAATGCTAATATTTTTCTTTAGCTGCCTGTTTCTTTGCATCCATCTTTCTTCATTATCTTTCTTCCCTTGATGTGTTTTCTTCTCCCTCCAGAAGTAATCCAGCAGGGCATTTTTCTTAACTTAGGGGAATAGCTAGAAAACTCCTGCTTCATTTTCAACTTTTCATTTTTACTTTCAATATCATATTCCTCATATTATTATAGTCCCATATCTAACAACAAGTAAAATAACCCAAAGGTGAAGGAAACTTGAACATTATTTCCTAAATGATTTTAGTCACTTCTACCATCATTGGTGCTTGACTATTGTGTAGGACTATCAGACACATTTGATTCATGATCATGAGAAAGGTTTTGAAATTAAATTTGCAGAAATTAGATGGAAAAATTTAATTTGTTACATAGAGGTTCAAGTAATATGTGGTGAAGTATTAAATCAACTACACCTAGACACATCTCAGCTCACCAGTGTTTCTTTCACTTAAACATGTGTATAATTTGTCTGTATGAAATTTTCTAGTTAGTTCTCCTGAGATATGAGTAAACACTATCCCTTGATGAGTGACTTCTTTTCCTCTCCACATATGTACCCTATACCCCTCAAGAATAATTAGATTTATCTTCACTTTTGCATTTCATACATGAATCCTATTTATAATTTCTTCTACTTAGCTTAAGCTAGTGAATTTTCACCAGGCAAAATATACTTCTTTGAGGCTAAAAGAAATATAGTAGTATTTGTAGGAACACGACTAAAAAAACCCCTAACCCAAATATCATGTTTAATACTTCTGGTAGATATGAAGAAAACATAATTAGTATACACTGTGAAAGTATGACAAAGAGATGATAACGCTTTCAAATTTTAATGTTTGAGATAAAGCAACAGTGACACAACCTCAAGGTTTCTGTCCTTAGTAGGACCTCATTCCCTGTTCTGGCCATTTTCTGGGAATCTCAAAAAGACTACTAGTATGGTTTTCACTAAAACTTTCCAGCTTTTCTACATTCTTATAACAGACAGCTTTGTATGGTCAATTGCAATACTGTCTGGACCTTTGAGTGGTCCAGTTGTGCTACAGTCATTTCTTGTCTTCCGAGTAACCCCTACAAATTCTCTGGGTTGGTAAGGTTCACTATGTTGGGATTGTTCTTGTGTTCCATCGTTGGTTCATATTTAATCATGTCTTTCTAGAAAATTGTCTTATGACAGCTATGTGAAGCTATGTTGTCTATGAGCACTGGTTATGCTTCATGACCAAACTTTATTTATACATTTATCTAATGAAGAAATTTGTGAAAAAAATATAAAATTGGAACATCAGAGATATTTATGTTCATGCCTACTTCTTGACCCCACACAGTTATTAAGATAAACCCTAGTACTGAAATCATGTATTCCCCAAAACCTTCTTATACAAATTAGAATGAAACTCTTACTATGTCTGTGGTACCATTTACTTTATAGCTCTCTAAAGACTTCAATCACCTTTTACTGTCCTTTAGTTATTTGTGGACATGTTTTACTTTCCCCAGTAAATATGTTTGAAAGCCATGATCATTGCTTATTTTCATTTAATTACTTACAGAATGTTGTGTAACATCTAGAATAAGAGCATAATAGTCCTTTTGGCAGGTGGAAGGTGAGATGAGTTAGTCTAAATAACTATGTGATGGCTATTCTTGGTTGTCAAATTGACTACATCTAGAATTCACTAAAATCCAGAAAAGACTGGGCACACATCTGTAGGATTTTTACTTAATCATTTGACGTGATCTAGCTCTAATGTGTATCTTTTAAGGTGGGAAGACACAGTTTTAATTCAACTCTTTTTTTTCTATTTCTTTTTATTTACTTATTTTAAACTCTTACACTAGCAACTTGACAGCACACCTAAGAGCTCTAGAAAAAAAAAGGATCAAACACACCCAATAGGAGTAGACAGCAGGAAATAGTCAAACTCAGGGCTGAAATCAACCAAATAGAAATAAAGAAAGCAAGACAAAGAATCAAGAAAACCAAAAGTTGGTGCTTTGAATCAAAAGACAGATAAACTCTTAGCCAAAATACTAATAGGCCCACAAACAATATCCAAATTAACAAAAATCAGAAATGAAATGGAGAACATAACAACAAAAATTAAGGAAATTAAAAAAATCATCAGATCCTACTATAAAACCTTTGTTCAACAAAACTGGAAAATCTAGAGGTAATGGATGGTTTTTCTAGACAGATACCACATACCAAAGTTAAATCAAGAGCAGGTAAACTATCTAAAAGTCCATATCCCACAAAGAAATAGAAGTCATTCAAAACCTCCCAAGCAAAAGCAGCCCAGGGCCAGATGGATTTAGTGCAGAATTCTAGCAGACATTCAAAGAAGACCTGATACCAATTTTCCCCAAACTATTTCATAAAATAGAAACAGAATGTACACTACCTAATTCATTTTATGAAGCTATAATTGCTTTGATACCTTAACCACATCAGGACTCAACCAAAAAAAGAGAACTGCAGATCAATCTTGCTTATGAATATCGATACAAAAATACTCAAAAAATTCTTGCAAAAAGAATCCAAGAATACATCAAAACCATCATTCACCACTATCAAGTAGGCTTCATCCGAGGGATGCAAGGTTAGTTCAACATATGAAAATCCAACTCTTTTGATCTAGGCCATACCTTCTGATGGAAGCATATAAAATGGACATGGAAGAAGAAAGTAGCTCTCTTTGCCTGCTGCTCTACAGACCGAGCAACTACAAGATTCTTGGGCTTTGCATTTCATAGGCCGTTACCATTACATTAGCTAAACCATAGTCTGTAAGTCATTCAAATAAATTTCCCTTCCATATATTCAGAGAGACTTATGTTATAAATTCTGTTACTTTAGACTACTCAACACACGTAACCTAAACTAAGAATATGAGATCCAAGAGACTGTGAAAATCAGTAACAGATCTCTAAACTCAGTGGGGCCTCCAGTCTCTTGAGGGTTAGATGTATCTTCTCTGAATGAACACAGACCCGGCTATCCTCTGCTGTATATGTGTTGGGGGCCTCATATCACCTCATAGCTTGTGTATGCTGCCTGGTTGGTGGTTCAGTGTATAAGAGATCTCAGGGGTCCAGGTTAATTGAGACTGCTGGTCCTCCTACAGTGTTTCCCTCCCAGCTTCTTTCAGCCTTCCCTAATTCAACCTCAGGGTTCAGCAGCTTCTGTCCATTGGTTTGGTGCAAATATCTGCACCTGACTCTTTGAGATGCTTGTTGGGTATTCCAGAGTGTGGTAATGTTAGGTTCCTCTATGTGAGTGCTCCATAGCCTCAGTCATAGTGTCAGGCCTGGGGACTGCCCCTTGAGCTGGGTCCCACTTTGGACCAGTCTATGGATCTTCTTTTCCTCAGGCTCCTCTCTATTTCCATCCCTGCAGTTCTTTCAGATGGGAACAATTCCATAATTGGGTCAGACCTTGACTGTGGGATAGCAACCCCCTCCCTCACTTGATGCCCTCTTTCTGCTGGAGATATTGTAGTATTGAGGATATATGAAATACAACTCATTACAAATTTCCCATTTGAAATTAACTAATATTTATGTGGGGATCGGTATAACCTATAATGCACCACAGTGAATCCTCTGGAGGTCAGAGGACAACTTGTTAGAGAGTTCAATCTCTGCTTCTACTTTCCCAAAAGTTCCAGGAACTAAACTCAGAGTCACCAGTTTTCTGTATGACAAATGTCTTCACTGACATATCCTATTGGCTCAGATTTTTAATACATACATTAGAATATAAAAATTTTGTCCTCTGCACCATCCAGTCTGCTTGAAATTATGCTTCACCTGAAAGACTAATTCATTGTTTGAATCCAATGTTTTGTTCCCTGAATTTTCTTTTGTTTTCAGATAATGTTTTTGCTGATGCCACTGAACCACAAGGTCACTGTAGTACAAATTTTGGAAGAGGTGTCTGGGATGTCTTCTAGAAATAGGGAACTGCAACCCGAGAAATTTACAAATAAAGATATTTTTGTTGGGTTATTAATTTTAATGTAATTTGAAAGATTTGAGACAGACAATATTAATGTAGGCATCCCAAAGCTAATCCTGCCACATGACTGAAGCAAATGTGCTTCATCCCAGTGCTCACACATATGAAGATGATACCCTAGATATCAGTGCCCATGTCTATTTCTTACATGGATTTCTTGCTATGACTATAAGCAGAATTATATAAAAATACCTTAGCTCACTGCACAGAGTGACAGAATTTGGTTTTTAGAAGTTGGCTTTTCATACTTATAAATACTTATTTTATGTCATCTGATTTTATCATGGTAGGACATTTGAATTTTATTTTACCTAGACATGGTGAAAATGAAAGGTACACCCAGCCATTTACACAACAGTACTGAGATAGCAGACACCATAATTTGCAGTCTTTTTGAAAAACATGAATCTGAAAATGGATTAGGAAACGAAAGAAAGGGAGATGTTTTTAAAGTTCATATTCCCTTTAGATACTTTGTCAGATCAATGTTGGTAATTGGATAAATATTCATTAATCACATTAAATAGGTTTGAGAATAAAATGTTCCATTTGTTCACAAGAAAAACATTTACTTCCCCTCTAAAAAAAAAAACACCATTATTTTACAGTGTTATTAAGCAGGGACTTTCAAGAAATGTAAACAAACAAACAAACAAACTAGGAACATCAGAGACACCAAACCTCTTCTGTTGCAAAAGAAATACAATCTTTTTATTTTTAGTAATGTTGTATAAATGTAATCTTATCTCTTTTCATTTTCAGCATATCTCCTTCTCCCAATTTCCATTCTGCTGAAAGAGTAGATTTCAAATAATATATTATAATTAATTTTTATGAATAAGTGATTTTAAATATAGATAAAGCTCAGAGATAGCTAAGATGCTAAAAGTTATAGCTGAGCAGTTTTAATTGCCTGAGTTCCTCTGCAGAACATATATATATATATATATATATATATATATATATATATATATATATATATATATGTTCCAGATGTGGGCAATGCATTTGTAATCCCAACACTCCTACACCTACAGCAAGATGACAGGTGCAGACAGGAATTAGCCTAGAACATGCAACAGAACAGCTAAACAGGAAAGAACCTGACTCAAACCACAGAAGACATTTATGAATATACACTAAAGTTACATTTTGTAGGTCATTTTTAAGGCTTATAATGGCAATCCTAACACTGAAATTATAAATAAGTTCGCTATTCTGCAAGAGATATTATTGATCATATTTATTAAAGAGACAAAAGTGGAATCAGCTACTTCACTTAAAATTCAATACCACCACTGTGTGAATATATGACTTTTTGCCTAATAAAAAACATTTGATCCACTCAGGAAGAAAACAAACTCCTTAGACTATATTAAGCCACAGAATTTATAGGAGAAACCATCCATTGGAAAAACAGCTTTTTTTTTTTTTGGTTTTTCAAGACTGGGTTTCTCTGTATAGCCTTGGCTGTCCTGGAACTCACTCTGTAGAGCAGGCTGGCCTCAAACTGAGAAATTCGCTTGCCTCTGCCTCCCAAGTGATGGGATTAAAGGCATGCACCACCAGCAAAACAGCTATTCAACAAATGGTGCTGGTTCAACTGATGGATAGCATGTAGAAGAATGTGAATTGATCCATTCTTATCTCCTTGTATAAAGCTCAAGTCTAAGTGGATCAAGGAATTCCACATAAAACCAGAGACACTAAAACTTATAGAGGAAAAAGTGAAGAAGAGCCTCGAAGATATGGGCACAGGGAAAAAATTCCTGAACAGAACAGCAATGGCTTGTGATGTAAGATCGAGAATCAACAAATGGGACCTCATAAAACTGCAAAGCTTCTGTAAGGCAAAAGATACTGTCAATAAGTCAAAAAGGCCACCAACAGATTGGGAGAGGATCTTTACCTATCCTAAATCAGATAGGAGACTAATATCCAATATATAAAAAGAACTCAAGAAGATGGACTCCAGAAAATCAAATAACCCTTATTTAAAAATGGGGTACAGAGCTAAACAAAGAATTATCAACTGAGGCATGCCAAATGGCTGAGAAGCACCTAAAAAAAAATGTTCATCATCCTTAATCATCAGGGAAATGCAAATCAAAACAACCTTGAGATTTTTACCTCATACCAGTCAGAATGGCTAAGATCAAAAACTCAGGTGACAGCAGATGCTGGAGAGGATGTGGAGAAAGAGGAACAAACCTTCCATTGCTGTTGGTACTGTAAGCTGCTACAACCACTCAGAAATCAGTTTGGCGGTTTCTCAGAAAATTGGACATGGTTCTACCGGAGGATCCAGCAATGCCATCCCTGGGCATATATACAGAATATGCCCCAACTTGTAATAAGGGCACATGCTCCACTATGTTCATAGCAGCCTCATTTGTAATAGCCAGAAGCTGGAAAGAACCTAGATGTCCCTCAACAGAGGAATGGATACAAAAATTGTGGTACATTTACACAATGGATTACTACTCAGTAATTAAAAACAATGAATTCATGAAATTCTTAGACAAATGGATGGATCTTGAGGATATCATCCTGAGTTAGGTAAGCCAATCACAAAAGAACACACATGATATGCACTCACTTTTACTTAGAGATTAGCCCAGAAGCTCAGAATAGCCAAGATATAATTCGCAAAACACATGAAACTCAAGAAGAAGGAAGAGCAAAGTGTGGGTTCTTCGATCCTTCTTAGAAGTGGTTATAAAATATCCATGGAAGGAGTTATGGAGACAAAGTTCAGAGCAGAGACTGAAGGCATGACCATCCAGAGACTGCTCCTCCTGGGGATCCATCCTATAAACAACCAACAAACCCAGACACTATTGTGGATGCCAACAAGAGCTTGCTCACAGGAGACTGATATAGCTGTCTCCTGAGAGGCTCTGCCAGTGCCTGACTAATACAGAAGTGGATGCTCACAGTCATCCATTAGACAGAGCACAGGGTCCCCAGTGAAGGAGCTAGAGAAAGTACCTAAGGAGCTGGAGGGGTTTCCAGCCCTCTAGGAGGAACAAAAATAAGAACTAAGCAATGACCCTAGAGATCCCTGGAACTAAACCACCAATCAAAGAAAACACACAGAGAGACTCATGGCTCTAGCTGCATATGTAGCAGAGGATGGCCTAGTTGGTCAACAATGGGAGGAGAGGCCCTTGGTCCTGTGAAGGTTCTATGCCCCAATATAAGGGAATGCTTGGGCCAGGTAGTGGGAATGGATGGGTTGGGGAGCAGGGAGAGGAAGAAGACAGGGGATTTTCGGAGGGGAAACTAGGAAAGGGGATAACATTTGAAATGTGAATAGAGAATATATCTAATAAAAAATATAAAAGGACAAAAACAGTATAATCCCTAACAACATGATCATATTAGCTTTATATCCACAGATAGGTGTAACCATTACTGGTCACCAAGAAAAATCTCTTTGTAACAGATAAAGAGGATTACAGAAAGCCACAGCCAGTGAAAATACAATTATGGACTCCAGTCCCAAGAGAAGCAAGTTCAAACCAATTCCTGTACCCAATTCTCCAGGAACAATGTAAAAGAGAGCACACCAAGAGTGTCAGAGACAGTGTCTCTAAGCTATCCCTATAAATTCAAACATACATAATTACATAAACACAAGCTGAACAAGGACAGTAAGAGATGTGCAAATCTGGATGCAAAAGAAATATATTGATTCAATGCTTCATAATAAATTAATATGTAAGTAAGGAAGGTTGAGAGCTGGAGAAAATGTCTTTTTTCAGGAAACAGCACAGCAATTGGTTATCTGATATCAAATGATTAATCCTGAAAGCATACATACAAGTAACATTATAGAGACTGAGCAGACTATATTTACAAGTTATATATACATATATGTGTGTATGTGTATGTGTATACATATATGCATGTAATAAGAGTTAATGAAAATACAAGTAATGATTTGAAAAAGAGAAAGGGGATATATATGGGAGGAGTTGGGAGGATTGGGAAGGTGAAATGATGTAATTATACATAATATCAAAAATAAAAATTAACTTAAAGACCAAAAGTTTTCAATGACAGTTCTTAAAATTGTAGAAACCAAATCTCTTTATAAAAAGTCTTTTCTTTACCAGTTTTTGTTACCAGTTTTCTATAGGAGGTTCTGACAGTAAATGCTTTAATATGGACAAAATTAATGGTGCAGTTTGGCCTATTCATACATGTACATTGTAACAATGAATAATATTCACTCCCCAGCTTTTCTTCACTTTCTGAATCCCAATTCTTTCGAGTTAGTTCCTGTCTTCTTTCATCTCTTTTTTAGATTTTTACATAACAAAGGAAGAACCAAATATATTTTTCTGAGTAATGCTTTTTGATGCTATTGCTATGATCTGCAATTCTATTTTTTTCTAAAAATGACATACTTTAACTCTTTGTAGCTAAATAGTAATCTACTGTGTTTCATACACATTCTTTGTAAGTCTGTTGATGTGTATCTAAGTTGATTTCATAAAAGGTAATTGAGAATATAATTGTAGTGCTTGGAGCTCATGTCTCTAGCTGCATGTGAATCAGAAAATTGCCTAGTTGGCCATCAGTAGAAAGAGAGGCCCATTAGTCGTGCAAACTTTATATGCCTCAGTACAGGGGAGCTAGAGGGCCAAGAAGTGGGAGTGGGTGGGGGAGTGTGTGGGGGACTTTTGGGATAGCATTGGAAAAGTAAATGAAATAAATACCATAAAAAATACAAATCTATATAAGAAAAAAAAAGAAAGGAAGAAAGAAAACCCAAACAAGCCAGGCATGGTGGCACATGCCTTTAATCCCAGCACTTGGGAGGCAGAAGCAGGTGGATTTCTGAGTTCGAGGCCAGCCTGGTACACAGCGTGAGTTCAAGGACAGCCAGGGCTACACAGAGAAAAATCCTGTCTCAAAAACAAACAAACAAACAAAAAACAAAACAAACAAACAAAAAACCCAAACAACAACAACAACAACAACAAAAAACAAACAAAAAAGAAAACCCAAACAAAGGAAAATTTTTATAAGAATTAGCAATAGAGAATTAGATTGTCATATTTAAATGTGTTTCCCAAAGTACTGTATTTCTGCATAACTTAATCATGATTTAGTTACCATTTAGAACCAAAAACTTGTAATATTATGTAAGAAATATATTTCAAACGATTCTAGACTTTGTAAAATTCACCATTAACACTGGTCATCATTCTACTAAATATAAGAGGTGCCTAATTCTACTAATTTATATATACATTTAGATTTGCTTTCTAATAAAAATCGGTGCTCAAACCCTTAAAATATTAACTTAACTAATTATTCACGTTATTTTGAATATAATTTTAAGCAAACACATGCAGTGCACATGAACCTTATTGAACAATAAACTTATTTAATGTGAATGATTTTACATAGGTGGTGGCTCTTACTTGGTAGCGCAGATTTAGAACTGAAGTTTAATTAAAACAGCATGAGATTTTTTTGAAAAAGTTTTGTGTAGTGATTAAAACATTTAAAAAATATATGTTGCATAAGGTATTTTCTAATTGCTCTGACTTATAATCTTATAAAACAAGTTAACAAGGTAAAAATTTACTTTGTCTTACAGGTTTTTGGATAGAGACCTTCATGGTGAAACACATGGTACATGGCTGTAAATGGGTCCTGCTAGCATTGTGTCTAAGCTCCACCCCACAGTTACCTGGCAATAGCCAGGTAGGCCTGACCCACTATACAAGGGGCTGCTTGCCCCTTCCCCTCTCTCTTGTTCTCTTGATCCTTATTTGGACTCTTCCTCCCTTTCTCTTCCCTTTCCCTCCCTCTCTCCCCATTCCCTTCCCCCATCTCTCTCCATGTGCTCATGGCCAGCCCTACTCCTTGTCCAAGAAGCCACTTTCCCATGCACACTAGGGAGCCCCTTCCTTCTTCCCTCTTTCTCTCTCTCTCTCTTTCCCTCTCTGCCCAGTACTTATAAAGTGAGAGGTAGAGGCAACCACCACAAGAATAGTTGCTGGGATACAGAACACACTTCTTTCTCCCCCCAACCCTCTCCACCAAGAACTCTGGCAGCAGGAAGCACTGGGCTGCTAGTAGGCTGCCTGACCAAAGTAAATACACTACCTCAGCTGCCTGCAGCCACCAGCCCATTCAGCAGCAGGAACGCACACTCCACTATAGTGACACCTAGTGATCTCCATGCTACAGGCCAAACACCCATTGCACCTCCGCCCAAAAACATACTTGGTGCCTCAACTGGGCAAGTACATGTGAGCATGCACCAGTTTATCACTCTGAAGACTAGCCATTCCCAGAATTTGCCTGCCAGCACAGTTCTATCTCAAGACATTGTTTTTTTTTTTTTCGAGACAGGGTTTCTCTGTATAGCCCTGGCTGTCCTGGATCTCACTCTGTAGAGCAGGCTGGCCTCGAACTCAGAAATTCACATGCCTCTGCCTCCCAAGTGCTGGGATCAAAGGTGTGTGCCACCACGCCTGACTGCTGTTAGCTCTTATTTTAGTCCTAGATAAATGTTTCTTTGCTAATGCAAAAATGTGCTTTTCCCTACTTACACAACATGCTAAAGTCACTTAAGATTTTCATTCCTATTCTGTCTTGATATATGAGTTTTTACAATTACCATTAAACTATTCAGTTATAACCAATTGATATAGCCCCCCAATCTTGTCCAAAGTTGGCTAATTATTAAGTTTATGACAGACAGAATTCCCAAAGCCTTTATCAGTTATGTCATGAGGTCTCAAAAGACTTGGACAAAGCTACAAGATATTGCCTGGATTGCGGTATGGAAATTACTGAAAAAGACAGTAGACAGAACTGGATATACTGGGTCAAATGACTTACCTAAATCAAGGGAAGCCAATTCTTATGTTATGTCTTAGTTAGTGGTTTTTACTGCTATGAACAGACACCATGACCAAGGCAAGCCTTATAAAAAACAACATTTAATTGAGGCTGGCTTACAGGTTCAGAGGTTCAGTCCATTATCATCAAGGTGGGAGCATGGCAGTTTCCAGGCAGGCATGGCACAGGCAGAGCTGAGAGTTCTACATCTTCATCCAAAGGCTGCTAGTGGAACACTGACTTCCAGGCAACTAGGGTGAGGATCTTAAGCCCACACCCACAGTGACACACCTATTCCAACAAGGCCATACCTCCAAATGGTGCCACTCCCTGGTCCAAGAATATATAAACCATCACAGTCATGCATATCCATTCCACAGAGAAAAATTCCTGTGTCTTGTGTTTGAAAGACAGACTGAATCCACCCTAGTTGTCATGGTGACCACAGGGCACTATTGCCTAGTAGAATCTGTCATTTAAAAAAAATAATATATAGCTGGTATATAACTGGTAGATTATTCTTTCTCAGACTTCTGACTACATTGACAGCTAAGGTAACTGTAATATGACAGCTAAATAAAAGCTTTCACAAATGTAATCTGTTATCTCCATACCTAAACTCGGTTTCCATTAATTAGATATTTCCTCTTCTTGCTATGTAACTGTCCTAACATTATTTCAGTTCTTATAAACTTGCCTAACTCTAATAAAACATTACACTATACAATTGAACTTTTTAATCACAAATTCTTGTTCCTTCTGCTCCACAAAAGGCTCATCTTAAAGACTGCTTATGTTGTTAGCTCATGTTGTTATTTCCTTTGTAAACGTATAAACTACAGGAAAACCACTCAGATCTACCTCTCATGGACCCAACTGACTCCATCCAGTGTGTTCTAGCATCTTTTCAAGTCCAGGTGCTTACTACATCTACGGTGCTTCCAGAGAAGCAACCTCCAGATGCTCCAATCTCCTCTCATAAACACACTCTTCTACTGGACCTATTCCTTCTGACCTATCCTCAGATGGCTCCACAGACCCCGGACAACAAGAAACAGCCAATCTTAAGACTGCACAAACACCCCCCCCCCCATACACATTTTTCTAGTTTAGCGAGGGACATGTCACCCCCATATCAATATGAAGCAGCCAGATATCACAACAACCCTATTCCTGCTTCACCTTCACCTCTTACTAATTTTTTCTTGTTTTAATTAAACCAAAATGGGGTAATGTTAGCATTGTGTCTAAGCTCCAACCTACAGTTACCTGCCAACAGCCAGGTAGGCTTGACACAGTATAAAATTGGCTGCTTGCCCCCATCTCTCATTTATTCCTTTTTTTCCTTTCTTGCTCTCTTGAGCTTTTGCTCCCTTTTTGTCCAACACCCCCCCCACCAGTCCCTTCCCTTTCTTTCTCCATGTGCTCATGGCCAGCCTCTACTTTCTCTCTTCTCTTCTCTTCTCTTCTCTTCTTTTCTCCTCTCTTCTCTTCTCTTCTCTTCTCTTCTCTTCTCTTCTCTTCTCTTCTCTTCTCTTCTCTTCTCTTCTCTTCTCTTCTCTTCTCTTCCCCTTCCCCTTCCCCTTCCCCTTCCCCTTCCCCTTCCCCTTCCCCTTCCCCTTCCCCTTCCCCTTCCCCTTCCCCTTCCCCTTCTTCTTCTTCTTCTTCTTCTTCTTCTTCTTCTTCTTCTTCTTCTTCTTCTTCTTCTTCTTCTTCTTCTTCTTCTCTTCTCTCTCTCTCTCTCTCTCTCTCTCTCTCTCTCTCTCTCTCTCTCTCTCTCTCTCTGCCTTTCTCTGCCTCTACTACCCTCTTAGCTGTCCTCCCCATGCCCTAAATAAACTATATTCTATACTATACTGTTTTGTGGCTGTTCCCTCAGGGGAAGGGATGCCTTGGCATCGATCTGCTGAGACATCCCCTTCCCCCATACCTCACCACATACTTCCATAGAACATATTCCCTCTCTTTTTATCTTAACACATCAGGTCCAACAGATTAGAGTTGGACATTAGGAAGCAGAATAAAAGAGACCAAGCCTGAATTTGGCTGGGTAGCAACCCTTAGAAGGTCTTTCAGTGACATTCTCCAGCTGGGTACCAACTCTTACAGGTGTCACAGCCTCCCAAAACTGAGCAAACATGGGACTAAGTGGTCAGGCATGTGAGCCTGTGCATGCCAGGCATTTTGACACAGAGCATAATATCACTAATAATTTTTATTTCTATTACCTATAAATATAATTTGGAGGTCTAAGGGAAAATAAGATGCATATTAACACAGTGAAACTTGTGAATATAAGATGAATGAATAAAACATTATGAGTCTCTGTTGAACTGGAAAGTCTATACCATAACTTGAAACAGCCCCAACTTAAGGTATAACAATCACTATACAACACTCAAGAGTCTTTTTTATGCTCTTCTAAAATTCAAAACATCTGATATGATATGGTATACATATGAGAGTGCATGTGTATTGTGATGCACATAGGGGAAAAGACATAGTCAATGTCAATAATATAATCTCTCAGAAGATGTTATTATAAGGAGTAAGGCTGTTCTCTAGGCCTTCAGGAATAACCTACCAAATCCATCTGCATAATGAACATAATATTAAGATGACTCCTAATGACTTAGAGTTTTATCTATAGATCAATTCTTCCCTCCACTCCACACTGATAATCTGTTCCAGCCTGATGGAGATTGACAGCTGCCCATGGTATAGGAAATAAAGGACTGCAGAACTTTCAACTCTAAATGGAACATATATACTCTATGCAGCTCTTCCCAAGATTCAGAAATTTCGTGTAAGAGGAGACAGAAATAGTGTAAGAGCCAGTGGCAGAGGGTGACTACAAGGAATAATGCCTTAAACCCATAGACTGTGAGATAAGATTTGTTTGTGTAAGGAAGCAGTCATGTCTTAAAGTGGCTTCTAATTGAGGGGCAGAGTGATGAGTCAAAGAAAGATTTGACAGAATGAGTCAAAGATAAGACACACCCACCTCTCAAACAAACAGACAGGAAAGTGAGCCTATGTACAAGAAGTGCAAGAAGAGAGCACAAGGTGGCAGTAAGTTCTGTTCAGTCAGTTGAGTTAAGTGTAGAGGATTTCAGTAAGTCAGACCAGTGCATGCAGTGTCGGGGAGTTGAGTTCATGCATGGCTGTGCAAGTCAGTTCAGTGGAGGCACCTGAAGCCAGAGAATGAGAAGGAGTCAGAAGATTAGAACAAATTGTCTTAGTTATTTTGAGGCTAAGCACAGCAATTCAGTGAGAAGTTAACAGAACCCAGAATGAATCAGTCAGCTTGGTGGGGAGTTTGAGCCAATACAGCTGAGATGTACCAGCCAGCCAGAGTTCTGAAAGAATTAGGGTGAGCTTATTCACCAGTAAGCCTTCCAGATGACAATTACATCTGACAAGTAAAACTTACATTTACACTGTGTAGCTCCTATCCTTTGGAAATCCACAGAGAATGAAGTAAAATATTGCATTCCTGGCTAGGAAGCTATTGGTAATATTTAGCTGTTGGGAGACAGAGATACAGTTTTCTCTAAAAGTATAGCCTTAGGTAAATAAACCAGACTTTAGTAGAAGACCACACACTCAATTTTACTTAGGAAGTAGAAAGAAATCTTGATGAGCTTTTTGAAAAAGAAAAGAAATGTTTTTGAGAAGAGAAGAGAGCAGGGATCTGGTTAAATGAGTTTGATCAAATTTTATTCTAAAAATTATTACAGAATTATAAAGAATTTTAAAAATCTGCCTTCAAAAACAGTATTTATTTTCATCTTGTGTTTTTCAGATATGTTTACACACACATACACACACACACACACACACACACACACACATATATATATATGTATATATGGCTAAGTTCACATTCATACTGAAATATAAACACAATGTGGAGTTCTTGTAGTGATTGAGATAGTCATATGCTGCTGGATTAGTAAAGTTTCTTTCACTAGTACAGCAGATTGCAGGGAGAAACTTATTGCTTCAACTTGTTCTATGGGAAAACTTTGAATGCTCATTTTCTTACGTTCTTGGTAAATTATTTCATAAAATTGTAAATATTTACAACATTTTGCTAATGACAATTTCAAGAACTGTGCTTCAATAATAATGCTAAATTGACTTAAAAGAGTTACAATTCTAAAATAATTGTAGAAATTGTATTTTGTCAGCCATCTGCTGTCTTTACAATACCACATTAGGGCATCTTTCTGAGACTAATTCACATTCTGCATAACGTTCAGGACATGCTTTGCATTCAAACCATCTCCCAATTACAGAATCAGCCTGAGTATGTTCAGTATGAATCAATTGCTTCTTCTTTTGAAGATGATGCTGTTTCTGAAACCGAAATTGTGAATCCAGTGACATATCTTGTCCTGTTGCCAATGTTTCCAGTGAAGTGTCTCTGAGTTAGATTTTGCAGCAATAAAGTTTCTCAGCTTCACAAGATATATAGAATGGAAATTTCGGCAAAGTGAGTTTTAAGCAAAGATAGTTGAACGTAGTGTAAAATGTCATGTTTTCAGTGACCTTTGAATCACAACTTTTATTTTCTTCAATGGAGTATTCTCAAAGACGCTTGTGTTTGAAAGTGGCATCACATTAGGGTCTTGTTTAAGTTTTTCACTTTTATAACTAATTTAGAAAATTCAGTTCACAGTATTAATTTAAAAAAAAACATACAGAACACTTGGATTCTTTCCTAAAACAGTGTGATTCACAGCCGCCAATAAGGAAGCAAACACATGCTAAGTTAATTCCAAATATTACTGTATCTATTACCTTCAGTTTAATTATACTCATGGTGTGCAGTAATAACATGCAATAATGTCCTCTATGGAAATCTGCAACCATATGTTATGGTGGCTGACTGGCTTGTCTCTGAATCTATGTGGGTATTTTCTAGTTGAATAATACCATCTCTCTCCCCCGCTCTCTCTCTCTCTCTCTGAGTTTTTTTTTTGGGGGGGGTGTTTGACACAGAGTTCATTTGTGTAACCCTGGATGTCCTGGAACTCACTCTATAGACCAGGCTGACCTCCAACTCAGGAATCTGCCTGCCTCTGTCTCCCAAGTGGTCAGATTAAAGGCATGCACCACCACTGCCCAGTTGGGTGTGTGTTTATAAAAGGAATTTTACAATTTTCCTTTTACTATCAGTGTCTTGAGAATCCTGCAATGATTGTCTCCATGCTTAAGGATTAGGTTAAACACTAGGTGCTCATTCCCAGAAAATAGAGGCCCGAGAAGCAGAAGAAAGTAAGATTCAGCCACATTTGACACTAAGATATGAATTTCCCCAGGTGGCTTTCTGTTAAGATCTCATGTTATAAGACTGAACAGCTCGAATCATGATGTCGATGTGCAGTGGAAGCTATCTCAGATGTGCCTGTTCAAGAAAAAAAAATCAAGTGAAAGTTCATTTTCTTTTTCTCTTTTGTTACATTGAGAATCCAGCCTTCTGAATAATAGTACCCCTATCCATACTCTCCACATCTTTCCATCTCAGTTTCTCAGTTCAAGTGTTCATACCAATATCAAATACATTACAAAATTTTAAGTAAGGGCTGTATATTATAAAATATGTCCTCTGACATTTAAAATAATCTAGGTCAAAATAATGAGCTCTGAATTAAAAAGATTTAGTTTTCATTTTCGATTATGAATATTATATTTACTGTAAAAAATGTGAGATACCCATGACAATTTCAAGGCAGAGATAAAGAAGATAGATTTGACATATTTCAGGAATGGTAAATTTTAAGAGATTAGCTAAAAAGGTAATTTAGTATTTCAAAGGATAAGAACTGACCTTTCAATAAGTCCTTCACACCAGGGATGCAAGAGGCTCCTAGGACCCAGTGGGGATAACAGATGAAATGCCCAACAGGAGGGAGATAGAACCTGAGGAGACAGACTTTCAGTAGATTGGCATGGACCACAGCTGATGGAAGGAGCCACTCACCCATCTCAATTTTTTTAATCCAGAAATGTTCCTATCAAAAGGAAACACAGGGACAAAACATGGAGCACAGACTGAAGGAAAGGTTGTCCAGAGACTTGAGATGCATCCCACCCACAGACAGCAAACTCAGACACTATTGCTGATTCCAAGAAGTGCTTGCTGACAAGAACCTACTTTGGCTGTCCTCTAGAGGCTTTGCCAGCACCTGAGGAAGACAGATGCAGATACTCAGAGCCAACCATAGGACTGAACCCCAAAGGACACAATGGAAGAGTTAGGGAAGGACTGAAGGAGTGGAAGGGGACTGCAACCTCATAAGAAGAACAACAGAATCAACCAACTAAACAACCCCCTCCCCCTGCAGAGGTCCCAGGGACTAAACCACAACTAAATGCAGCATATGTAGCAGAGGATGGCCTTATATGGCATCAATGGGAGGTGAGACCCTTGGTCCTGTGAAGGCTGAATATCCCAGCAAAAAGTAATGATAGAGGGGTGAGGCAGGAGTGGGTGTGTGGGTGGGGGAGCACACTCTTAAAGGAAAGAGGAGGAGCAATGGAATGGGTAGGGGGTTGTAGAGGGAAGACTGGGAAGCTGGGCAACATTCAAAATGTAAATAAATAAAATAGCCAAAAACCATAAAACAAAAAACACAAAACAAAAACAAAGCCTTTATGTCACTATTTCAAAGAATACTGATACTATTAAAATGTGTTCTTTACCCCTTTGTATATGAAAGTGGAAAATGTGATGTTTAAGAAAACACAGCATGTGACTTGAAACTGAAGTTCCAAAAACTCCAGATAGTTACAAAAACAGAATACTATTCTAATATTTAAAAATCCATAAACTATTTTCTTATTCATTGAAAATATGTCTTTTATTGGATATTTTATGTATTTACATTTCAAATGTTATCCCCTTTCTTGGTTTCCCCCCTGAAATCTCCCTTTCTAACTCCCCCTTCCCCTGCTTATATGAGGATGCTCCCCCTCCCACCCACCCACTCCCATCTCCCTGCCTTGGCATTTCCCTTTTCTGTGGAATCAAGTCTTCACATGACCAAGGGCTTCTCCTCCTATTCATGCCAGCCAGTGTCATTATCTGCTATATATGAGGCTGGAGCTATGGGTCCCTCCATGTATACTCTTTGGTTGGTGGTTTAGTCCCTGGGAACTCTGGGGGTCTGTTTGGTTGATATTGTTGTTCTTCCTATGTGGTTGCAAACCTCTTCAGTTCCTTCAGTCCTTTAACTACTCCATTGAAGACCCTGTGCTAAGTCCAATGGTTGGCTGTGAGCATCTGCCCCTGTATTTGTCAGGTTCTGGCAAAATTCTCAGGAGACAGTTTCATCAGGCTCCTGTCAGCAAGCACTTCTTGGCAGCCACAATAGTGTCTTGGTTTGGTGACTGTATATTGGATGCATAGCCAGGTGGGGCAGTCTCTGGATGGCCTTTCCTACTGTCTCTGTTCCACACTTTGTCCCTCTATTTCCTTTAGAGAGGAGCCCTTCTGGGTTAAGGATTTGGAGATTACAAGGTGGTCCTATCCCCCAACTGGAGGCCTTGCCTAACCTCTGGATATGGTCTTTTTTTGTGATTGGGTTACCTCACTCGGGATGATATCCTCCAGATACATTCATTTGCCTAAGAATTTCATGAATTCGTTGTTTTTTTAATAGCTGATTAGTACTCCATTGTGTAAATGTATCACATTTTCTGTATCCATTCCTCTTTTGAAGGACATCTGAGTTCTTTCCAGCTTCTGGCTATTATAAATAAGGCTGCCATGAACATTATTGAGCATGTGTTCTTGTTATGTGTTGGATCATCTTTGGGATATATGTCCAGGAGTGGTAGAGATGAGTTCTCGGATAGTACTATGTTCAAATTCCTGACCAACTGCCAGACTGATTTACAGAGTGGTTGTACCTAACCTTGCAATCCCACTAGCAATGGAGTGTTCCTCTTTCTCCACATCATCTCCAGCATCTGCTGTCACCTGAGTATTTGATCTTAGCCATTCTGACTGGTGTGGGGTGGAATATCAGGATCATTTTGATTTGCATTTCCCTCATGACTAAGGATATTCATCATTTCTTTAGGTGCTTCTTAGACATTCGATATGCCTCAGTTGAGAATTCTTTGTTTTGATCTGTACCCCATTTTTAAATAGCATTATTTGATTTTTTCTGAAGTTTAACTTTTTGAGTTACTTGTTTATATTGGATATTATCCCTCTAGCAGATGTAGGATTGGCAAAGACCTTTTCCCAATTGTAGTCTCCCCTCCCACAGCCTGAAACCTGCTTGCTCAGGGGAGGAGCTTCCCGCTCAATCAATCTGCCATGCCCACTGCTGGAACCTGCTGCTTTGTTGTTCAGAGCCGTACACGTGGTCACCCTGCTACTGGACTCCAAGATTATTTGGCGGGAATCGGGTCCCTCCCCCTCCTTCATAACTGAGTGTCGGAAATAAAAAATTGAGCTTTGATCAGAATGCCTGTCTTAGCTGCATCATTTTCTCTCGTCACCTAGCCCTTCTTCTCTTTCAGGTTTCCAAAATGCCTTTCCAGGCTAGAACCCAGGCTGTGATCTGCTGGCCGAACACAACACCCAATCAGTTGGTTGCAGTTTTGTTCTATTGACAGTGTCCTTTGCCTTACAGAAGCTTTGCAATTCTGTGAGGTCCCATTTGTCAATTCTTGATTTTAGAGCATAAGCTATAAAATGTTTTCTGTTCAGGAAATTTTCCCCTCTGCCCATGTGTTCGAGGCTCTTACCTACTTTTTTTTCTCTTAGTTTCAGTGTATCTGGTTTTAACTGGAGGTCCTTGATCCACTTGGACTTGAGCTTTGTACAAAGATATAAGAATAGATTGATAGGCATTCTTCTACATGCTGACTGCCAGTTGAACCAGCACCATTTGTTGAAAATACTGCATTTTCCCCACTGGATTGTTTTAGTTCTTTTGTGAAGGTCAAGTGGCCATACGAGTGTGGGTTCATTTCTAAGTCTTCAATTCTATTCCATTGATCTACCTGCTTGTCACTGTACCAATGCCACACAGTTTTTATCACTATTGCTCCGTAATTCATCTTGAGGTCAGGGATGGTGATTTTCCCAGAATTTCTATTATTGTTTAGAATAGTTTTTACTAATTTGCATTTTTGGTTATTCCAAATGAATTTGCAAATAGGTCGAGAAACAAAGCAGGGAAATGACACTCTTCTCAATAGTCACAAATAATAAAAAATACCTTGGGGTGACTCTAACCAAGTAAATGAAAGATCTGTCTGACAGAAACTTCAACTCCCCAAAGAAAGAAATCAAAGAAGCTCTCAGAAGATGGAAAAATTCCTCATGCTCATGGATTGGCAGGGTTAATATAGTAATAATGGCTACCTTGTGGAAAGCAATCTACAGATTCAATGAAAATATGTTCTTTTTTGATAATAATTTTAAAGAAATGCCATATATTAATTAGCTTGTTTCAGAATTTTGCTGTATACTCATCAATATTTAAGTCATTTTATTTCTAAGAAGTTAATACTATTTATTAGGTAGGATAAAATAATAAGATATGCTATTTTAAGGAGAGAAAGAAAGGAGCAAGAAAGGGAAAGAGAATAAAAGGAAGAAATAGTGGACAGGTTAGCCTGAAATTCCTTATGCAGCCAAAGCTGACCTTTTCCCAAAGTGTTTGGATATCAATTGCACATCAAAACTTCAGCAGAAAATACTCTTTTGAAATATACTTTTTTCTAAAGGTAAAAGAAATATTTATTTCATAATAGTGTTTAAATATTTAATGAGTGTGCTGAAACAGACAGAAACAAAAAATGCTTTTTCTGTATAATATTTTCAGGCTCAAAGCACAATATCCAAAAGTATCTACGTTGATACACCGAGCACCTAATATTTTTTACATATTTATTTTCCACATTGAATTAACATTTCTTTGTAAACATATTTTTAATTTTGTAAAAAAAAAATTAAATGTCTCTGGAATTTAAAAGCTGCCTCAAGATTTCCCTGAAATCCTTTTTAAATCAAAACACCAGTCCTTTCTCTTCAGAATATTATTATTATTATCATCATTATTAATATTGCTATTGTTGTTGTTCTATTGTGTAAAGGAGTTCTTGTGGAAGGCATGTCAGTCATTGTCTTGAACACCACCTTTCAGGAGATATCATGAGCCAGGGAGGATCAATCAGAGCAGCAGAAGCATTTCAATATAAGTATAATTGTCCTTACCATGCCAGTTCAGTCTGACCTGGCACCTTATATCAGATATTTAGATAAGAGACTGAATACAGCAGGCATCCATTCTTTCCATTGTATTTATACCTGTCATGTCTCCGTATTTTCTTTAAAGCAAATGATTATTTACATGTCTGCCATCTAATATCTGAGATCATTAATAACTTTTAAACTCATCTGTGGCTTTTCAAAGGCCACCTACAGGCCTTGCCTATTTCTTATTAATAAAGAAGTTATTTATTCTCCAACTTCTTAGCTTGTCTTTGAATTCCATGTTTGTTTTTTTCCTGTGTTTCCCATGTTTCTGTACTATTAATACTCACATATTTCTTCATATTTGTCTGTCCATTCTCATTTTGTTTCCTAAACTGAAATTATTGAACCTCAAGTAGGGGGCAAAAGAAACTTCTTTTCTCCACAAAACATCTTATTTCTGTTTTTATGTAGTGAATTGAACAGCGTTATTATCATCATAAAATTAATTACATAGGTGTTTTCTATGTAATATCTAACATTTTACCAGTTAACACCACAAAATGGAATAATATAAAACCATGCATTTAACTTTTTATCTTCCAAAAAGTACTAGAGTACATTTTCTAGGGAAATATGAATATTTTAAAAATGTTTTTGCTATAAAATGATAAATAATATTATGCAAATATATGACTAAAGATGAATTGTACAAAATATTAATTATGGCTGATTCCAAACTTGAAATATCACTATATAATATTAATGTTTGACACTGATAGTGATTAATGGTCACATTTTGCCAAAGTATTAAGTTTTATCAACAGAGAAATAAATATAAATGCCATATCTTGTGAATAAGTTAGATTTTAAAAAACCTCTAGAAATGGTGACGATATAATCAGTTAAGCAGAAATAGTTATCACTTCTTTAAAAATAACTTTCACGTTACTTTATTATTTTAACCAGGAATGTGGTTTTGGAGGTCCTGGGCGCACACTGTGTCGTGTGACTTTCAATGGCTATCTGCTTCGTGTTGGAGTTCTGCACTAACATCTGGATGATTCAGTTTCTCAGTATCACACATGCTCACATGGTAGTGAGCTTGACTTTTTCTGTCTCAGTAGACTGTCTTTAATAGTTCCATAATCACCACAGTCATTTAGGAAAGTCTGTGATTTGGAAAGAATGGCAATCTCCTTTTTCTTTTCAGTGTCCTCAGGCGAGAGCTCTACATGCAAAATGGTGAAGTTCGCTGTGGTTTTTACAGAGTAATTGTGAAGTCAGATGCATCACTTCCAGTGAAATTGGACTAACAAGTAAACAGATTGACTAAACACACAGTAAAGACAAAACTTAAGGCAGATTCAGAAAGGATAGTGTACTGGCTAGTTTTGTGTCAACTTGACACAGCTGGAGTTATCACATAGAAAGGAGCTTCAGTAGAGGAAATGCCTTCCTGAGATACAACTGTAAGACATTTCCTCAATGAGTGATCAAGGGGGAAAGGCCCCTTGTGGGTGGGACCATCTCTGGGCTGGTAGTCTTGGTTCTATAAGAGAGCAGGCTGAGCAAGCCAGTAAAGAACATCCCTCTATGGCCTCTGCATCAGCTCCTGCTTTCTGACCTGCTTGAGTTCCAGTCCTGACTTCCTTTGGTGATGAACAGCAGTATGGAAGTGTAAGTCAAATAAACCCTTTCCTCCCCAACTTGCTTCTTGGTCATGATGTTTGTCCAGGAATAGAAACCCTGACTAAGACAGATAGTGTAATGAAACTCTACAATTATATTTAGGCCACAGACTAGAGGAAAAATTGTCTGACAGCTTTTTTTGAGTGCCTTTAGAATATTTGTGATATATGGGTAATTTCTTCAGTGCTCCCCATATTTAATGTGTTTTCAGAGAAAGTAATATACAAGTTTCCATATTTTTTCAGGATACTAATAAAAATTCAACTTAAACATAAAGTGTTCCACATAGAAGAAACAATACAGTATAGATAGTGATATAACCCTCAAATCATAGTGGTATTTTCAAAATTTTCAATTCATCTGCAATTTGATTCTTGCACACAGAAATCCTGCTTTGTCATCAAAAGCTCTTCTGCTTGTGTAACCTCTGAGAAAAATCTGTTTTACTATGCCACATTACCTGCCAGAGTTAATTGACTACTTTCTTTTTCCTCAGTACATATCTCATGGGACGACTTGGGCTGTGGTAGACATTTTTTGTAGCACTTCCAGGTTACTTTGTTCTGACTTAATGTAAGTAATAGTGAAATGATAATTCTCATGTATAGGGGTGATGATAAATCTTTTCCAGTAGAAAGATGTACTGTAGACAAAAGCATTTATATGAGAGTCATGATTTAATCCCCTCTAAAATTATATTTCTCTTCCTAAGTTCTCTTCCTAAGTCACATGTCCTGTGCTGGGTGACTATTCTGCCTTCTGGTCCTCAGTTTATACAGTCTGTTTAGTAATACCACCACCATTAAAATATCAGCACATTTAGTGTACTAGTTAGTGTTCTGCATCTCTGAAGAGACACCATGACCACTGCAACTTTTATAAAGGAAAACATTTAACTGGGGGCTTGCTTACAGTTTCATTATCATCAGGGTAGGAAACATTCGAAACACCCAGTACGACATGGTTCTGCAGAGGTAGCTGAGAGTTCTACATCTATATTGGTAGGCAGTAGGAAGAAACACAGACACTGGGCCTTGCTTGAGCACTTAAAACCCCAAAGCCCACACCCAGGGACACAGCTCCCCCAGCAAGACCACACCTACTTCAACTAAGCCACACCTCCCAATCCCAGCAAGAAGCACTACTCCCTCATGACCAAGCACTGGAATCTATGAGCCTAGGTAGACCATTCTTATTCAAACACATTTAATATCCCATACAATTCATGACTCCTCATGGCTCTGAGTTCTTAATGCAAAATTAGACATCATTGTCAAATTTCATTAATGTTGGTTGCAATTAGATTATTGAGGAAACAAACAAAAATTCAGAAAATAAGACTAGAAAGAAACAATGACAGGGATTGATAATGAGGAGTTTCGATATACACATCATATAAATTGACACTGTGACTTTATAAGTTAATACAGAAGTAAAAAATCAAAGAAAGAGCAAGATGGGAAGGTGCTTGGTTTAGAAATAAAGGAATAACTGTCAGATGTTTTAATCAATACTTTGCTTTGACACATTCCCATCAGCATCCATCCCATAATCAGCCTCCAAACGCTGACACCATTGCATACACTAGCAAGACTTTGCTGATAGGACCCTGATATAGCTGTCTCTAGTGAGACTAGGCTGGGGCCTAGCAAACACATAAGTGGATGCTCACAGTCAGTTATTGGATGGATCACAGGGTCCCCAATGGAGGAACTAGAGAAAATACCCAAGGAGCTAAAGGGATCTGCAACCCTATAGGTGGAACAACATTATGAACTAAGCAGTACCCCGGAGCTCTTGACTCTAGCTGCATCTGTATCAAAAGATGGCCTAGTTGGCCATCACTGGAAAGAGAGGCCCATTGGACTTGCAAACTTTATATTCCCCAGTACAGGGGAACGCCAGGGCCAAGAAGTGGGAGTGGGTGGGTAGGGGAGTGGGGGGAGGTTATGGGGCACTTTTGGGATAGCATTGGAAATGAGGAAAATACCTAATAAAAAATTAAAAAAAAAATCCCCCACAGAAGTGTCCAGCACCTTGTGTTTTAGCTGATCTAAGATCCACCAAGCTGACAACCAGGATTAGCCATTACAGAGTCTTAGAAATGAGGTTGCTGTGTTAAAGAATGCACTTGCCTACAATTGGCCCTTGTGCTTCCTTTTATCCATATTTCATTCCTGAAATTATTTTCATTTATTTAAAAAATTTGAATTTGTTCTACATCTCTGTCAGCTCTCATTTCTGATCATCCATTAATCCAGTCGTCTTGAATTTGTATTTCTCTAAGTTTTATAGTCTTACCTGGTTGCTATCTGTTTCTCATGGACTTATGAAAAATGTTTTATTATTATCCAATTCTGACTTCATTTCGATTTTTCAGGTCTGTTTCTACTGGGGTGGGGGAGATGCTTAGGAGAAAGAGCACTTCCTCTGCTCGAGTGGTCACCTGAGAGTAGCAAGGGAAAACACACAATATCAGAGTCTGGTCTCCACATGTGTGTATAGGTGTGCAAGCACATACCCACATCCACCTGTAGCCACCTAAAAATACATTTTATTTTTTGAATGTCTAATATATGAGTACTATATGTATAGTTTCTACCCTCCCTCTACCCCTCCAAATCTTCCCATTTCCCCCTTCCAACACATGAGTTCATCTTTGTTAATTATTATTATTACACACACACATACAAATACACCTCTACACACACATACACATACATATACACACATACATCTCTACACACACACACACACATAAACACACACCACACACATAAACACACACAACACACAAACACACACCACACACAAACACACACACACACCACACACTCACACACATGCACACACCACCAGCAGCAGCAGCAGCAGCTTGTTGATTCTGTTTAGTATTGCATGTATATATATATATGTGTTTAGGATTGATCACTTGGGATTGAATAACCAAAATATGTTTTTACTAGTGTATGTCAATTATGCACAAGATGTCATCATAACATTTTCATACATGAACAAAATGTGTTTTGATAATAATCATCTTATTGTTATTCTGTCTTGTTCCCATTAACACCCCATCCTCTCCTATCTCCATTTTCTCCATGTGCCTTTTGTTTGTTTCTTGTTTTCCATAATCCAATGAGGTTTTTGGGTTGGGGGTTCTTACAAGGTGTGTGGGTAAAAGTTTGTTTATAGGAGAATGGGAACTTTACCATTGTCTATACCACCAAATAAAATGTCTCTCCTCAGTCAACCATAAATGCATATAAATTCTTAGAAAAAGCTGGTCCTATGAGTAACTCTTATTTTCATGACAGTTTTTTTTTTCTGGGCTCAGTCATGTGCAATGGAAATATTGAGTTTTTGTGGGTGGGGGTTCTGGCAGTTAAGAGCACTTATACTCTAGCAATGGAACTAATTTCGTTCTTAGCATCCACCTGGAGGCTCACAACAACGTCCATAACTCCAGTTCTAGAATATCTGTTGCCCTCTTGTGGATCCATGGAACCAGGCATATGTGGCACATATACATACTTGCAGACAAAACATTCATGTATATAAAAATCAAAATAAAGAAGCCTAAAACCATTTTTATTGTTTGGTAATTTTATATATGTATATTTTGTGTTTTGATTAAACCAATTCCTTAAAAAAAGATAAAATAATGAGGATTGAAATAAAATTATTTTTGATGATAACTTATGTTTTTATTTTAATTTCACATATAATTTCCTACTTATACAAAATACACTCTTACATGCTTTTGGTTTCTCAGATATTCTATTAGCTGCAATATTAAAAGAAAATGATGAAAAGTTAATAAATATATGATATATTATCTCTTAATCTTGGCAGTATTTGATCAGGGAAACTAAGAACAAATGACTACTTCAGAGTTTTGATATATTTTTAACAGTGTCTTATCTTGTTATTTGAATGGTAATTTTCTCTTCCATTGACACATGTTTTTATAAGGTTCTATAACTCAATAATGCTTGAAACATATAGTGACATTTGCGGTGTGTTAAGAAGATGATTGTAAAATGCCTTGGTAAATTACAAACAAAAGTACTGGCAATAGTGTAGACTACAGCCAAATATGTTGCTTGCTTCCTGTCTAAGTCTATTTAATGGGCTTTACCCCAGGGATATGGCTCAGAGAAGGAACAGGCTAAATTGCTTCTTTTACTCAAAACTCTTGGAAAAATAGGAAACCCTACTGAGCTTAAAGGAAGAGAACCCATTGAGTTGTGTGATTTTTCTCATATTTAGTTTTCTTTTTTCTTTGTCAGGGTCCTTTAAAGAGTAAGATTTTTTTTTTATAGAATTTGAGTTTAAGGGGAAAGGATTTCAAAGAAAAGAGCAACACATATGAAATGCTTAATGCTGTGTTTATATCTTGTTAGTGAGACCCTTGAAAGGGCTTGCAGCTTTGAGGTAGTGTAAAGAGTATTGGGCAAATACTATTCTCTGTAGAGGGGAGGTTGTGCATAGAGAGAAATCATGTAGCGACACTTAGCACACATCATAAGAAATGATTTTCAGCAGGGAAGTCTCCATCTGAACTTACCATACGATAGAATGACAGAAAATGCTTTCTTATTGATAATGGCAGATGTTTAAAGAAGTTTCAGGAGATATCTTTACAGGAGACATAAATTGAATTGTAATTAAATATTTCAGATCAATCCAAAATCTAAGTAGAATGCATAGTTAACACAGTTTTTCTGGTAATTATTAGGATTTTGTCAGCATATAAATATGTATGAATAGACTGTAAAAAGTTCATTTGCAGAAAAAGAACTCTGGTTATCCAACAGATAGTGTAGCTTACTCACTATATATCAAATTGTTCTAGGTTTTAGAACAATTTGATGTATACACAAATTTTGAAATACGCAAAGAGGCTCAATATGTTTCCTCTGTCTGCATGATTTGTTGAGTTTTCTATTCAGAAATGCAAGTTACAAATGTATTATAACATTAATATATATGTCAAGTTCTAATAAAAATAAAATTTCCACAGTAATATGTACCTTGAAGATAATGAGATAGAATACATGCAGGGGATAGTGATGAAAAATTGAGGGATATGGATGCTTTGTTAATGATGACAAAAAAGTCAAAGTTTAGAATGGTGAAGAAGATATTTCTGTGTGATGACACAAGGTAGGAGTATTCATATGAAGAGAACTGATTATGTAAAACATTTTAGAATAGAATGAGCTTGCATGTTTTGGGGATTTTCTTCTAACCAAACAAAATGAAGGCAGTTATACTTTATGCACTATTGAAAAATACTGATGAAGATGTAGATTCAAAGACAAAGTTATTTTCTTTCAGCTGAAGCTTTCAATTATCAACAATAAAGGAGGAATTTTTATAATTTTTGTTCTTCTGGAATGATATGAGCAAGTCTTTCACTCCGTGCCCCCAAAAGTATTTTTCAGCAACTTTGAGCATAAACCTCTTCACACCATGCCTCATTTGTGTGTAAATGATCCCCCAAAGTAATGTACTTCACTCTGAATTTCACATTTCTCTATAGATACAGGAAAAGTTTATGTGAACATAAGAAAAGACAGGAAGTGGTGCTTAAAAATTTGGAAGCATCACCTTCTGGAGCTGAAGATAGATTCTTAGGGTCTAATGTTCACAGGTGACTTAAAAGCCATGAGATCAGAGTTCACCATTAGTGTAGAAAGTCACAGTATGTGTCATGTGCTTATAAGCCCTCCATCATTAGGGAGTCTCTGTATTAGGGAAAAATATAGAAACTTGTAGAGTATAAAAGACAGCATTTAGATGCCTTATGGTGATGAAAATGTTCAAATCATAGGGAATGATGTAATGACCCTGTGACAAATTTTGAAGATTTATCAAACTTATCAACCAAAATAACAGTGCTATGTATTATAGAAACATCATGTAATTTACCAACAAAAAGATCTTTTTCTTAAGAATATAAATGTTTCTTTAAAAATCTCTAAACTTTGTTTCAATAAACTTGAGAATAAATAAAAATTAATGATAAAGAAAACACCAGAGAAAGAAGGAGAGAAACGCCAGCTGACTAAAACACTGGAAGATAAGTCAGTCTCAGAAAAGAGAACACTTACAGGATAGTCTTTTGTGCTGAAAACCATAGATGATTTAAAAAGTCAAATGCCCAGTGTGGGATATTTTCTTATGAGTTACTGGCAAAATAAGGGATGTCCTAGAGGCCCTAAAGCAATATATGGCAATTATTCTTTGTTGCCCTAAAGATGAAGATGTTATGAGACAGACAAAACAGGCTAAAACTGACTTGAAAGCTCCCTCCCTTTTGGCTAGCTTTCACATGGCCACCAGGTAGGAGGTAGGTCTCTGGACTGGAAAGTCACCAAAGATCTTACTCAGCTAAGGACCTTGGGTGTTACTATACATCCCACTGGTAAAATAGTGCCACTGCTGTCAAAGAGGTAAGCAACTGCTTTTTGTTTTGTTTTGTTTGTTTTTTGTGTTTAATTATGTCTAATTATTTTGTTTTTAATTATTTTTGAGAACTTCTAAAAAGGAGGGATTTTTCCTATGCTAAATTCTGAGATATGACATCAGGTTTTTGTTTTTGTGTTTTTATTTTTTTTAACTGTCTTGTTAACTATTTCATTCCATGGAAGATGAAAAATCAGATTATGAGAAAAACAAACAACAAAAAATAGAAATATATATATAAAATTTACTATATTTCTCATTACCAGAAAACAACAACAACAACAAAACACTTGTATAAATTCAGGATCTTTAAGTTTCTTTTGGTTATTTGAGGCTGAGCTTCAATTTAGTGTAAATTTAATCTAAATATGTAAAATTTCAATTGAAAATATGGAAATCCACTCACCTATGTATTCATAATACATAAACCCATACACAAAAGTGTAATAATAAAGATATAGTTAAGGAAGTATGTAGTGGTAAAAAAAAAGTAACTTATCTAAAAATCTGGTATTCTTCACTGATATGAAGGTAATACAAATAACAATTAAAATGATATTTTATTATAAAATTTATGATATAATTTATTAATTTATTAATACCAACTTGACAATGAACAATATATATTATCAGCTCTGGAACCTACTGAAGTACTGATAGAGTTCAAGATTTTATTCAAGATTTTTCTAGTTGCTTTACACTGTTGCATTATAAATAAACTCGATTAAAGGAGACCCTTAATTGTGGCTTCTTTTCTATTTCATTTACTAGGAGTTATCAAAGCCAGTGCAGCAGTGAGGATAGGGCACTTTTTCCCTGTTAAAGCAGCTGGTCACAGAGAAGGATGGCTCCCTCAAGTACCATAAAATTCTTCCATTTGACAGCCAAGCAGAAAAGGTGAGAAGAAAATAAACAGCACAGCTAACAGGAGCTGTCATCATGATGAATGCTGATGAGCAGTAATTAATGTGGACTCTCTTAGGCAAAGCCCTGAGGTCTAAGCTTTGCCCACTGACTTTAAGGATGGGGAATCTGCAAAGGAGGGCAAAAGGAATGAAGACACCAGAGACAGCATTACTTTTAAACCCAGGAAACTTGAGCAGTACAGCTGTGCAAATGTCTAACCCGCTAGGATGTTGTTGAGCCTCGCTGTGCTAGGACCTGTGAATAATTATATGTCAATAACTGCTATCGAACTTGTGTATGAATGCACTCAGTCTCAGTGCAGATAGTGCTATTCAGCCAGTATGCAACACTTACTCAACATAGTGTAATATATAATTTTAACAAATGTTCTTCTTCTTTAATTTGGCAATTGTACGGTTTTTAAATGATTATTTTAATTATTTACATTCCAAATGTTGTCACCCTTCCCAGTCTCCCATCTGCAAACCCCATCCCATCCCCCCTCAACTTTGTCTCAAAAAGGGTGCATCCCAAGCCACTCACCACTCCCTTCTCATCCCTCTAGCATCCCCTTTCACTGGAGCAACAAGCCTCCACAGGACCAAGTGCCTCCCTTCTAATGGATGCAAGATAAAGCCATCCTGTGCTACATATGCAGCAGGAGCCATGGATCCCTCCATGTGTGCTCTTTGGTTGGTGATTTAGTCCCTGGGAGCTTTGAGGTGTCCAGTTAGTTGATATTTTTGTTCTTCCTATTGGTTGCTATCCCCTTTACCTCTTTCAGTTCTTCCCCTAACTCTGTGATTGGGGCCCCAGGGTTCAGTCCAAGGATTGGCTGTGAGTATCTGCATCTGTCTTAGTCAGTAGCTGGAAGAGCCTCTCAGAGTTCTGTCTATAAGCACTTCTTGGCATCAGCAACAGTGTTGGAGTGTGGTGTCTGCAAATGGAATGAATCCAGAGGTGAGCAGTCTATGGATAGCCTTTGCTTCAGTCTCTGAAACATTTTTATGTCACTGCATTTTTAAATTATTATTATTATTACTATTAGTATTATTATTAAATCTTTTCACAATCCAGTTGTTATTCTCCCTTCCTGTCTTCCCTCTGACAGTTCCTCATCCCATTGCTCCTACCCTGTCTCCAAGATGATGTCTCCACCTGTCCCCAACCCTCCAGAAGTCCCACTCTCTAGCATCTCAAGTCTTTCCAGGGTTAGGTGCTTCTCTCACTGAGGGAGAACAGTAAGTCCTCTGCTGTACATGAGTCAGGGGCCTCATATCAGTTGGTGTAAATTGTCTGTTTCATGGCTCAGTGTCTGAGAGATCTCAGGGGTCCAGGTTAGTTGAGATTGGTGGTCTTCCTATGAGTTTACCCTCCTCCTCATTTTTTTCCAGCTCTTCCCTAATTCAACCACAGGGGTCCCCAGGTTCTGTCAATTAGTTGGGTGTAAGGCATCTGACTCTTTAAGCTGCTTGTTAGGCCTCTCTGAGATCAGCCATGATAGGCTCCCGGTTTTTGTTTGTTTGTTTGTTTGTTTGTTTGTTTGTTTGTTTGTTTGTTTTTGTTCCTGCAGTTCTTGTAGACAGCAACAATTCTTGGTCAGGGTTTTTGACGGTGGGATGACGACCCCATCTCTCCACTTGATGCCTTGTCTTTCTACTGGAGGTGGTCTCTACAGTTTCCTTCTCCTACTGCTGGGCATTTCATCTAAGGCCCCTCCCTTTGAACAGTTAGAGTCTTTCACCTTTCAGGTCTCTGGTACATTCTAAAAGCTCCTTCCACCTTCCACCTCCCACCTACTTAGGATGCCTATTTCCATTCTTTCTGATAGTCTTCAGGGCTTCACTCCTGTTTCCTTTAATACCTGATCATATTCCCCTTTTCCCTTCCCTGTCCCCTCAGGTAACTCTTTCCTTCTCCTCCCTGAAATTGCTTTCTTCTCTCTCACAAATGGGATTGAGGCATCCTTACTTGAGCACTTCAGCTTGAGTTCAGACCTTTATGGATTCTGTGGATTGTATCCTGGAAATGTGTACATTTTTTGCTAAAATCCACTAATTAGTGAGTACATATCATGCATAGCCTTTTGGATCTGAGTTACCTCACTCAAGATGATATTTTCTAGTTCCATCCATTTGCCTGCAAACCTCAGGATGTTCTCATTCTTAATAGCAGAATTGTATTCCATTGTGTAAATGAATCACAATTTCTTTATCCATTCTTCTGTTGTGGGACATCTGAGTTGTTTCCAGCTTCTTGCTATCACAAAAAAAAAAAAAAATTGGGCTGCTATGAACCTAGTGGAATACATGCCCCTGTGGCATGGTGGCACATCTTTTGGGTATATTTGCAAGAGTGATATTGCTGGGTCTTCAGGTAGGTCTATTTCAAATTTGTTTAGGAACCTTCAGATTGATTTCCAGAGTGATTGTACCAATTTGCAATCCCAAAAGCAATGGAGATGTATTCCTCTTTCTCCACATCCTTGTCAATATGTGCTGTTGCCTGAGGCTTTGATCTTAGTCATTCTGGTTGGTTTAAGGTAGAATCTGAGTTGTTTTCATTTTCCTGATGACAAAGGATATTGAAAATTTCTTTAGGTGTTTCTCAGCCATTGAAGAATACTCAGGTGAGAATTCTTTGTTTAGCTCTGTACCCCCTTTCTTTCTTTCTTCCTTTCTTCCTTCCTTTCTTTCTTTCTTTCTTTCTTTCTTTCTTTCTTTCTTTCTTTCTTTCTTTCTTTCTTTCTTTCCTTCCTTCCTTCCTTCCTTCCTTCCTTCCTTCCTTCCCTTTTTCTTTTCTTTTCTTTTCTTTTCTTTTCTTTTCTTTTCTTTTCTTTTCTTTTTTTCTTTTTTTTTCTTTTTTTTTTTTTTGAGACAGGGTTTCTCTGTACAGCCCTGGCTGTCCTGGAGCTCACTTTGTAAACCAGACTGGCCTTGAACTCAGAAATCCGCCTGCCTCTGCCTCCCGAGTGTTGGGATTAAAGGAGTGTGTCATCACGCCCGGCTTGCACCCCATTTCTTAATGGAGCTATTTGTTTTTCTCATGTCTACCTTCTTGAGTTAATTTTATATTTTAGATATTAGCCCTCTATTGGATGTAGGGTTGGTGAAGATGTTTACCCAATCTCCAGGTTGTTTTTGTCTTATTGACAATGTCCTTTGCCTTACAGAGGCTTTTCAATTTCATTAGGTCTCATATTCTATTGTTGATCTTAGAGCCTCAGCCATTGATGTTCTGTTGCCGAGCAGAGAAATTTTCCTCTGTGTCAATGTGTTTGAGGCTTATCTTAGGGTTTTACTACTGTGAACAGACACCATGACCAAGGCAAATCTTTTTTTTTTTTTATTACATATTTTCCTCAATTACATTTCCAATGCTATCCCAAAAGTCCCCCATACCCTCCCCCCCCCACTTCCCTACCCACTCATTCCCATTTTTTTTTTTTTTTTTTTTTGGCCCTCGAGTTCCCCTGTACTGGGGCATATACAGTTTGCCTGTCCAATGGGCCTCTCTTTCCAGTGATGGCAGACTAGGCCATCTTTTGATACATATGCAGCTAGAGTCAAGAGCTCCTGGGTACTGGTTAGTTCATAATGTTGTTCCACCTATAGGGTTGCAGATCCCTTTAGCTCCCTGGGTACTTTCTCTAGCTCCTCCATTGGGAGCCCTGTGATCCATCCATTAGCTGACTGTGAGCATCCACTTCTGTGTTTGCTAGGCACCGGCATAGTCTCACAAGAGACAGCTACATCTGGGTCCTTTCAATAAAATCTTGCTAGTGTATGCAATGGTGTCAGCGTTTGGAAGCTGATTCTGGGGTGGATCCCTGGATATGGCAGTCTCTACATGGTCCATCCTTTCGTCTCAGCTCCAAACTTTGTCTCTGTACCTCCTTCCATGGGTGTTTTGTTCCCAATTCTAAGGAGGGGCATATTGTCCACACTTCAGTCTTCATTCTTCTTGAGTTTCATGTGTTTAGCAAATTGTATCTTATATCTTGGGTATCCTAGGTTTTGGGCTAATATCCAATTATCAGTGCGTACATATTGTGTGAGTTTCTTTGTGAATGTGTTACCTCACTCAGGATGATGCCCTCCAGGTCCATCCATTTGGCTAGGAATTTCGTAATTCATTCTTTTTAATAGCTGAGTAGTACTCCATTGTGTAAATGTACCACATTTTCTGTATCCATTCCTCTGTTGAGGGGCATCTGGGTTCTTTCCAGCTTCTGGCTATTATAAATAAGGCTGCTATGAACATAGTGGAGCATGTGTCCTTCTTACCGGTTGGGACATCTTCTGGATATATGCCCAGGAGAGGTATTGCAGGATCCTCTGGTAGTACTATGTCCAATTTTCTGAGGAACCGCCAGACTGATTTCCAGAGTGGTTGTACAAGCCTGCAATCCCACCAACAATGGAGGAGTGTTCCTCTTTCTCCACATCCACGCCAGCATCTGCTGTCACCTGAATTTTTGATCTTAGCCATTCTGACTGGTGTGAGATGGAATCTCAGGGTTGTTTTGATTTGCATTTCCCTGGTGATTAAGGATGTTGAACATTTTTTCAGGTGCTTCTCTGCCATTCGGTATTCCTCAGGTGAGAAATCTTGTTCAGTTCTGAGCCCCATTTTTTAATGGGGTTATTTGATTTTCTGAAGTCCACCTTCTTGAGTTCTTTATATATGTTGGATATTAGTCCCCTATCTGATTTAGGATAGGTAAAGATCCTTTCCCAATCTGTTGGTGGTCTTTTTGTCTTATTGACTGTGTCTTTTGCCTTGCAGAAGCTTTGGCTTTTCATGAGGTCCCATTTTTCAATTCTTGATCTTACAGCACAAGCCATTGCTGTTCTATTCAGGAATTTTTCCCCTGTGCCCATATCTTCAAGGCTTTTCCCCACTTTCTCCTCTATAAGTTTCAGTGTCCCTGGTTTTATGTGAAGTTCCTTGATCCACTTAGATTTGACCTTAGTACAAGGAGATAGGTATGGATTGATTCGCATTCTTCTACATGATAACAACCAATTGTGCCAGCATCAATTGTTGAAAATGCTGTAGTAAAGCTTTAGGTCAGGCATGGTGATTCCACCAGAGGTTGACCAAGGCAAATCTTATATATATCAAAAAAAACCATTTAATTTGGCCTGGCTTACAGGCTCAGAGGTTCAGTTCATTATCATCAAAGTGAGAGCATGGCAGTATTCAGGCAGGCATGGTTCAGGCAGAGCTGAGAGTTCTATGTCTTCATCGAAAGGCTGCTAGTGGAGGACTGACTTCCAGGCACATAGGGTTAGAGTATTAAGCCCACACCCACAATGACACACCTACTCCAACCAGGTCACACATATTCCAACAAGGCCAAACCTCCAAATGGTACCACTCCCTGGTCTAAGAATATACAAACCATCAGGAGGCTCTTTCCAGCTTTGTCTTCTATTTGATTTAGTGATTCATAACTGTTTTATGTTGAGGTTCTTGATCTACTTGAACTTCAGCTTTGTACAAGGAGATAAAAATAGATCAATTTGCATTCAACATGTGGACTACCAGTGGAACAAGCTCCATTGATCTACTTGTCTGTAGCTGTACCAATATCAAGACGTTTTTTAATCACTATTGTTCTGCAGTATATCTTGAAGTCAGAGATCCTGATTTCCCCAGAATTTCTTTAATTGTTGAGAATTTTTTCATTATCCTGTTTTTCTTTGTTGTTGTTGTTATTTTTCCAGATGAAGCTGATAGAATGAGCAATCCTCAGCTTCACCTGGCTAGGACTTCAAGCACTATATTGAATAGGTAGGGAGTAAGGGGGCAACCTTGTGTAGTCCTGAATTTAGTGGGATTGCCGAAAGCTTCTCTCAATTTAATTTGATGTTGGCTATTGGTTTTCTTTATATTGCTTTTATTATGTTGAGGTATGTATATTGAATTCCTGATCTCTCCAAGACTTTTAACATGAAGGTGTGCTTCATTTTGTCAAAGGTTTTTTTCAGCACTTAATGAGATGATCATGTGATTTTTTTCTTTGAGTTTGTTTATATAGTGGATTATTGTTGTTGGATTTTTTTTTAGTAAAAATATGCTTTATAACTAATGACAAACAAATAAAACACTTACAAATGTCTCCTCTGAAAATTGTTTGCTCTCATATAATAGTAATAATGAGGTTAATGAAATACTCTATGTGAAGATAGAGAATAAAACCTATTTTATAATTCGCCTGTTTTGAACTAGCCCTGCATCCCTGGGATGAAGTCTACTTGATCAAAAATGATCATTTTGATGTGATCCTGAATCCAGTTTGCAAGAATTTCATAGAGTACTTTGCATCAATAGCCATAAATAAAAATTGTCTGCAGATCTCTTTCTTTGTTGGGTCTCATCAGCATATCTGTGGCTTCATAGAATGAATTAGGTAGTGTTCCTTCTGTTTCTATTTTGTGGAAAAGTTTGAGAAGTACTGCTATTATGTCTTCTTTGAAGTCTGATAGAATTTTGCAGTAAAATTGCCTGCTCTGTGCTTTTTTTGTTTGTTTGTTTGTTTGAGAGACACTTAATGAATGCTTCTATTTTCTTATGGTTTATCTGATCCTGATTTAACTTTGGTACCTGGTATGTGTTTAGAATATCATCCGTTTCATTTAGATTTTTCAGTTTTGATGAATATAAGCTTTTATAGTAGGATCTGACTATTTTCTTAGTTTCCTCAGTTTCTGTTGTTTTGTCTCCTTTTTCAATTCTGATTTTGTTAATGTGTATATGGTCTCTGTGCCCTTAGTTAGTCTGGATAAAGGTCTATCTAACTTGTTGATTTTGTCAAAGAACCAGCTCGCAGTTTTGTTCATTCTTTATATAGTTCTCGTTGTTTCTTTCTTAAACACCAACAACAAAAAAAGATTTAATTAGACATTTTTTTATTTATATTTCAAATGTTATCTCATTTCCTAGTTTTCCCTATGAAAAATTCCCTATCGCCTCCCTCCCCCCGCTCCCCAACCCACCCATTCTCATTATTGGTCATGGCATTCCCCTGTACTGGGGCATAGAACTTTCACAGGACCAAGGCCCTCTCCTCACATTGATGACTGAATAGGTCATCCTCTGCTACATAAATAGCTAGAACCACAAGTTCTACCATGTGTTTTCTTTGATTGGTGGTATAGTTCCAAGGAGCTCTGGGGTTCTGGTTAGTTCATATTGATGTTCCTCCAAATGGGCTTCTGTACCCTTCAGCTCCCTTGGTATTTCTTTGGCTCCTTCATTGGGGACCATGTGCTCCGTCCAATGGATGACTGTTAGCATCCACTTCTGTATTTGCTGGGCACTGAAAGAGCCACTCAGGAGACATTTATATCAGGCTCCTGTCAGCAGGCTCTTGTTGGCATCTGCCTAGTGACTGGATTTGATGGTTATTTATGGGGTGGATCCAAAAAGGCCACCAACAGATTGGGAAAGGATCTTTACCAATCCTAAATCCAATAGGACACTAATATCCAATACATACAATGAACTCAAGAAGCTGGACCCCAGGAAATCAAATATCCCAATTAAAAATTGGGATACAGAGATAAACAAAGAATTCTCAACTGAGAAATGCTGAATGGCTGAGAAGCACCTAAAAAAATTGTTCAACATCCTTAATCATCAGGGAAATGCAAATCAAAACAACCCTGAGATTCCACCTCAAACGAGTCAGAATGGCTAAGATCAAAAATTCAGGTGACAGCAGATGCTGGCATGGATGTGATAAAAGAGAAACACTCCTCCATTACTGGTGGGATTGCAAGCTGCTACAACCATTCTGGAAATCAGGCTGGCAGTTCCTCAGAAAATTGGATATAGTACTACCGGAGGATCCAGCAATACCTCTCCTGTGCATATACCCAGAAGAAGTTCCCACTTGTAATAAGGACACATGCTCAACTATGTTCATAACAGTCTTATTTATAATAGCCAGAAGCTGGAAAGAACCCAGATGTCCCTCAATAGAGGAATAGATATAGAAAATGTGGTACATTTACACAATGGAATATTACTCAGCTACTAAAAATGATAAATTCATAAAATTCTTAGGCATGTTGATGGATCTGGAGGGCATCATCCTGAGTGAGGTAACCCAATCACAAGAAAACTCACATGATATGCACTCACAGATAAGTGGATATTAGCCCCAAAACTTAGAATACCCAAGATACAATTTGCAAAACACATGAAACTGAAGAAGAAGGAAGCCCAAGGTGTGGATATTTTGTTCCTTCTTAGAATAGGGAACAAAATACCCATGGAGGGAGTTACAGAGACAAAGTTTGGAGCTGAGATGGAAGGAAGTACCTTTCTCTTTGTTTCTAATTTGTTGATTTCAGCCCAGAATTTGATTATTTCTCACCATCTGCTCCTCATGTGTGTGTTTGCTTCTTTTTGTTCTAGAGGTTTCAGATATGTTGTCAATTTGCTGGTATAGGATCTCTTCAATTTCTTTATGAAGGCACTCAATGTTATGAATTTTCCTCTTAGTGCTGTTTTCATTGTGTCCCATAAGTTTGGGTATGCTGTCCCTTCATTTTCATTAAATTCTAGAAAATTTAAAAATATTTTTTATTTCTTTCCTGAATAAGTTATCATTGAGTACAGTTTTTCAGTTTCCATGAGTATGTGGGCATTCTGTTATTTTTGTTGTTATTGAATTCCAGTCTTTCTCTTTGATTATCAGATAGAATGCATAGGATTGTTTCTATCTTCTTGTACCTGTTAATGCATGTTTTTTTATTTGATCATATGGTCAATTTTGGAGAAAGCACCATGACATGCTGAGAAGAAGGTATATTCTCTTGTTCTAGGGTGGAATGTTCTGTACATATTGGCGAAATCTGTTTCGTTCCTCTGTCAATTTCACTGTTTCTCTGTTTAGTCTCTGTTTCAATGGTGAGATGGGGTGTTGAAGTCTTCCATTATTATTGCATGACTTTCAATGTGTGAAACATTTCTTTTACATATGTGGTTACCCTTGAATTTGAGGCATTGGTTTTCAGAATTGAGAGTTTATCTTGTTAGATGTTTCCTTTGAAGAGTATAAATGCTTTCTCCATCTCATTTGATAACTTTTGTTTGAAAGTCTACTTTATTAAATATCAGAATGGCAACTCCAGCTTGTTTCTCAGTACCATTTACTTGGAAAAATATTTCCAGCCTTTTACTCTGAGGTAGTATCTTTTTCTTTGCCACTGAATTATGTTTCATGTATGGAGCAAAATTCTGGGTCCTGATTACATATCCGGACTGCTAGCCTGTGTCTTTTTACTGGAGAATTGAGTTCATTGATATTGAGAGATATTAAAGAGCAGTAATTGTTGGTTGCTGTTATTTTGTTGTTATTGTTATTGTTATAGGTGGTATTGTGTTTGTTTCATTCTCTTGATTTAGGTTTGTTGTGAGATGATCAATTTCTTGGTTTTTCTCATGTGTAGTTTACCTCCTTAATTTGAATTTTTCCTCTATTATCCTATGTATGGCTTAATTAGTGGAAATATATTGTTTAAATTTGATTTTGTCCTGGAATATCTTGGTTTCTCCATCTATGATGATTGCTGAGTATAGTAGCCTGTGCTGACATTCGTGTTCTATTAGAGTCTGTATGACATCTGTCCAAGAACCTCTGGCATTTACTTTCTGTTAAGTCTGATGTAATTCTGATAGATCTTTTTTTATATGTTACTTGGCCATTTTTTCTTCCAGATTTTAATGTTCTTTCTTTGTTTGTGTATTTAACGGTTTGATTATTAAGTGTCAGGAGGAATTTCTTTTCTGATCCAATCTATTTGGTGTTCTGTAGGTTTTTTGTACACTTATGGCCATCTCTTTTTTTTAGGTTAGGGAAGTTTTCTTCTATGATTTTGTTGAACACGTTATCTGGCCCTTTGCATTGGGAATCATTTTTCTTCTATACCTATTACCTGTAGGTTTGGTCTCTTCATTTTGTGCTGAATTTCCCTGGTGTCTTGGGTAAGAAGCATTTTTTTCACTTTGTTTTTCTTTGACTGTTTTGTCAGTATCTTCTTTGGTATCTTCTATGCCTGAGAGTCTCTCTTCTTTTTCTTCTATTCTGTTGGTAATGCTTGCACTTATAACTCCTAATTTCTCTCCTAGGCTTTCCATTTCCAGGATTTCCTCCTTTGTGATTTCTTCATTGTTTCAATTTCCATTTCTAGATCCTGGCTGGGTTTGTTTGATTCCTTCCCCTACTTGAATTTCTTTCCCTGTATTCGTTAAGGGATTATATGATTCCTTTTTAAGATATTCAATCTGTTAACATGTGTTCTCCTGTATTTTTTAAGGGAGTTATTTATGTCCTCCTTAAGGTTCTATATTATTCTCATGAGATGGGATTTTAGGTCAGAAGCTTGTCTTTCAGGTGTGTTGGGCTGTCCAGGGCTTGCAGTATTGTGAGAATTGGATTCTGATGGTGCCTAGTGGCATTGGTTTCTGTTGCTTATGTTCTTGTGCTTTCCTCTTGCCATCTGTTTATCTCTGGAATTAGCTGGGTTTTTTGTCTCTGACTGATGCCTGTCTCTCCTGCAAGCTTCATTGTAATGGACCTCCTTGAGTCAGTATATCTTGAGTGTAGGTCAGGTTGTGGGGAGAAGGTTATTACTTTTAAATATCAGTCATTTTAATCCTATACAAACATTGTTCTATTTTCAAGTTACATTAAACTATTTCAGTAAAATTATAAAATAAGTCACTCATAATATAAATAATCATTAATATTTGTGTATTAGTACACTAATATAATGTTTCATAAATGTATTAGTACTTGTCATGTGTAATATCAGAACATGTTCTACTTAGTATGCTTTCTGATGTATTATTATCAAAGAATTTAATTCTTTTAGCAACTCTTACTTTGATAAAGCAATGACTTTTATAAATTATTCATATATATAATGAGATGTAGAAAATGAGCATATTCTCCGTAAAATATTACCATGATGGAATTTGTGACACTGTTAACCAGAAGGGTGCACTACAAGCCAGGACATTTTTCTCCAACCCCACTTTTCCATTTCTCTGGAATCTAGAAGAAATCTACAAGGAATTCACAGCAATCATTATTTTATGAACTATAAAGATTTTATCAGAAAAACACACTGATAGTAAAGATCATTTTGACAGTGGCCACTCATTATAATCCTTCTATGTCCTGTATGCAACTCTTTTTCTATGTATGAAAAATAATTATCTATGCTGATACAAGAAGGGCTAAAAGGAAAAGCATTTGAGTTAGCAGTTACAAAAGATGCAAATGAGCAAAGGTTAGAATCTCCTCTATTAATGCTTTAAAAGATACTAGTTTAACACGTTCATGATTCATTAATTCCTCCAAGAATGAAAATTTCTGGGATATTTCTTTCACATACATACATAGAAATGTACAGGTATGTTGTTTGTTTGTTTGTTTTGTGTATGTGTGTGTGTGTGTGTGTCATAGATTGCACATGGGGGTCAGATGACAACTTTCAGGATTCATACCTCTCTTTCTACTATGTGGCTATTGGGAATCAATCTCAGGCCATCTGTCTTGAGGACAAGGGCCTTTATGTTTTGAGACATCTTACTAACACCTGATGAGAAATTTTTATGATGATTAACATATATTAATTACAAATTGGTGATAGTCACTGTGATATTGCCATATATGCATTCATAATGAGATGATCTCATCTATCTATTTTTCTTTACTATTCTCTTCTTGGATCTTTCATGGCAATAATCATCTCTTTGTTCTTTCAAATACTTTCCCTTTTCCCTCTTTCTTGTACATTTTAACATTATTCCCATGAAAGAAAACAAGAGAGGGATATTTTTCTGTATCCAGTTAATTTCACTTAACCCGGTGCCTTATGGATTTACTCTTATTTTGCAATGGACAAGTTTCCTACTCTTTGTGATGGAATAATAGCCCATTGTTTGTGTATGTTATGTGTGGGGACATACATATAAGAACATATGCAGGTCAGGGGACTACTATGTGGAGTTGATTCTTTCTTTCCATTTCCATGTGGGTTCCAGGGATGGAACTGAGTTTAGGGTTGTGAGGTAAAACCTTTCCAAGTTGAGTCATTTTACTGAGTCATAAGTTGTCTTTTATATGTAGAATCTAGTTAAGCTGGATATTTACTCAAATTTGGCCACATTCTATGACAGTTCTAGTTTTAGTTCTACAATACCACCCAACCCTCTGTGTCTGTAATTGAAATCCCTTGCTGTTTCCCACAGTAACTGGACCTATTTATTTTTTCAATAATGTTCAAGACTTCCTTCCACTACATGCTGTTGCCAATATTCCTATTTTATTACTTCATGATAAAAGTCATATTAGCTGAGGTAAGGTGCAATTTTATTATAGCCTTGATTTCTAGTCCCTTTTGGCTGATATTATTGAGCTTTTTCACATATCTATTAACCATAGGAACCTTTCTTTTACAAAGTATCTGTTAAGATTACTGAACATTAGATTCAGATTTTTAAAAATTTTTTGTTTATAATAAGTTCTGACTGATAGACCTTTATTAGATTATTAGCAAAGAGTTTTTTTTTCATTTTCTACACATAATCTCTTTGCTCTGTTACTTTTACTGCTATGTAGAAGCTTTTAATTTAATGCACTCTTGTCTCTTTATTCTTTTTATTCCCTATATTATTAATATTCATCTCAAGGAAATTATTGCTTGTGTCAATGCCTTGAAATGTTTCTAACATTATTTTCCTAGTATTTTCAGAGAATCAAGTCTTACACTAAAACCATTAATCATTCTCCTGTTGATTTCTGTACATAGTGAGAGATAGGCATTGATTTCAAACTCCCACATTTACCCAGCCCACTTTTCTTCTTCCATCCATTCTTTCTGGTTAGTCACAGGCTATTCTCTGCTGTAACTCTGTTTACTCTGCTTACTCTCATAGTAACTCTGGTTACCATTAGGATAAGGATGTGAAGCCATCCCCGGATACATGAATCATTTATCAATGTCTATACCATACACATAGACACAAAATGGGCTTCCTCTTTTCATACACTCCTTGGTACCACTGGCTCTTCTGGGTACCATTAGCTCCTTGCTCACTTAGGACTTGCATATGTGTTGTCTCAGTCTTCTGCAGGTCTATGTAGGTAACCTCACATACAGGAGTCAAACTGTCATGTCATAGCTCTGTGAGTTTTCTACAGCTTACTTTCTTTTTTTTTTTCTTTCTTTTTTATTGTTCATCAATATTTTTTAATATTTTTTATTATTACATATTTTCCTCAATTACATTTAGAATGCTATCCCAAAAGTCCCCCATACCCTCCCTCCCCCCCATTTCCCTACTCACCCATTCCCATTTTTTGGCCCTGGCATTCCCCTGTACTGGGGCATATAAAGTTTGCGTGTCCAATGGGCCTCTCTTTCCAGTGACCTCATTTACATTTTCAATGCTATCCCAAAAGTTCCCCATACCCACCCCCCACTCCCCTACCCACCCACTCCCCCCTTTTTGGCCCTGACGTTCCCCTGTAGTGGGGCATATAAAGTTTTCAAGTCCAATGGGCCTCTCTTTCCAGTGATGGCCTACTAGGCCATCTTTTGATACATATGCAGCTAGAGACAAGAGCTCCGGGATACTAGTTAGTTCATATTGTTATTCCACCTATAGGGTTACAATTCCCTTTAGTTCCTTGGTTGCTTTCTCTAGCTCCTCCATTGGGGTCCTGTGATCCATTCAATAGCTGACTGTGAGTATCTACTTCTGTGTTTGCTAGGCCCTGGCATAGTCTCACAAGAGACAGCTATATCTGGGTCCTTTCAGCAAAATCTTGCTAGTGTACAGCTTACTTTCTTATATTCTGGCTCACATATTCTTTCTATTTACTCCTCTGTGCTGTTTTCTGGATCACATGATATGGACGTGATTTAAATCTGTAATAATCAGCTGTCATGTCTTGGTTTTTTTTTTTTTTGTTTGTTTGTTTGTTTTGTTTTGTTTTTTCAGAATCTTGACAGGCCATGTATTTCTGTTTCCTGTGAAAGAACGTGTATCTTTTATTGAGACTGATGACAGCTCTATTCTGTGAGTAGAAATATAATATTTAAGAGGCAATTTGACAGTATGTTTATTGAGACTACATAAGGAATGCTTCACCTTTAGTCTATATGATTGTTCCAGCCATTAATAAGTAGTTGGTTACACATAACAATACTACCATCATTGTGCCAGTAAACATCTTTTTCCTGGCAACCTGGTATTGTAGCATGCAATCTAACATTGGGGGAGATCCCCCCAGCTTGTTGACCTTTGTTCTCTATTTCAGCATAATAACTTATGGCATTATGAATGCTAGGTAGCAATAGGTAGACATCTATCTCTATTCTAGCATTGTTTATATATATTCTGCCACCACAATATGAGAGCCTTTACAACAATCATGTCATATCTCCTAGTTTTGGTGAATACTCAATGTCAATGTCAATGACATATAACACTTTGGGAGCCTCTAAGTATTTCTTTGCCAACAACTCCTGACATTGGGATTTTCATGTGATAATTTATGTGTTCTGAAATGAACATTATCCATCATCATTTTAAATATTTTTTAAAAATCAGATATACTCTTATACCCCCATATTTTCTATCTAGATCTCTTTTTCAATCTTGTCACTGCTTCTATTTTTTACAACACTTTTATTACTATCTCAACACCACTCTACTTAAGAACTCTGTCTTCTCCAAGCCATAGCCCCTGTATATGTTTCAGGACACTAAAGGAATTCTAATTAAAAAATAAAACAAATCTAAAAATATCAAATCCATGATTCACATAGGAAAGGGAACATGTAATGTTTGACTTTCTGCACATAGTTATTTCACTCAATATAATTTTTCCTACTTGCATTCATTTCCTGAAAATTTCATTTTTCTTTATAGCTGAATAGAATTCAATTGAGTATATATTCATCACATTTCAATTGTCTATTCATCTGTTGATAGACATCTAGGCTGATTGCATTTCTAGCTACTGTGAATAAAAGAGAAATGAATAAAATACGCAAATATCTCTGTTGTAGAATAGGGAGTCCTTTGGGTATATACCTAAGTGCAGTGCAAAAGTACAGATGGTTTAAATGGTAGTTTTGTTTCTTTTTTTTTTTTCCTTAGAAACATACAGATTAGTTCGCAAGGTGGCTGTTGTAGTTTGCATACCACAAGTATTGTATAACTACTCTTGTTTCCACACACATCAGAATTTCTTATTATTTATATTTTTTTATGTTGGCCATTTTGACTCATGAGGTTGATAAGGGTGCCAAAAGCTTTGTATAGTGTTTAACAACAATATCTGTTTCTTCTTTTGAAAACTCTCTACCATGTTTAATCAGATCATTATTTATCATCATAAGACATCTTCTAGATGATAAATAGTCTAATAGAATAGAATCTTCTATTTAGTCCAAAGTAAGATTTCTAGTAATCTCTATAGAATTAGTTTTGTAGTCAAAAAAAACATTTACTCAACTTCAAAAAGGAAACTTCTAAACTCACCTTCAACTGTAGAGAATTACAGAAATAAAAGTGAAGATTCAATTGTGCAATATGATCTGATAGTTTAAATGAAACTAAGGAAGAGATAAACATTTGGGTTAAGCAAATAGTTGGGCAATAATCACTAAAATGGTAACCTTCATCGAATTATATAGAGGAAGTCTATCTGGACGTGAGTTTTGTAAGACCAAGAGAAACAAAAAATGGAAAGGGGAAATGAAGATTTTCTTCTAAAATTTTTGAATAGAATCATGATGAAAATAGGAAATGAAACAGAATTCTCTCACTCTCTGCATGAATTTATGTGGAAATGAAACCTGTCTATATGTTCATGGTAGTTAATCAACACAGGATGATTATTTTAGATATTCAATACTTAAGTAGCTAAAATAAAAACAGCATGGGCAAAATATATTTAACACAGATAGGAACTCAGAAATCCTCTTTAAAAGGATTAATTTAATTGATTTTATAAGTGAGTGTTTTGCCTGCATGTCTATACATGTCTGGTAACTTCAGAGTATTAAAAAAGGGACTGGATTTACCTGAGCTGGAAAGAGTGATGATTCTATCTCACCATGTGGGTGATGGAACCAATGCAGTTCCTGTTCCATTGTAGACAGTTCTTTTATCCACTGAGTCATCTCTTCCATCCCATATAATTATTTTATACAGTATTGCAGTTAGATGTGACAAGGAAGTTGTAATGATGTTTCACAATGACCAATTTTCAATAAAAATAATACTGACCACCAGATAAGACACTTTTAGTTGAAGAAGTTAAAAGACCTGAAATAAAATCAACATTGAATGCAAGCTATAATGTCTCAATATAGCAAGAATATGAATTTTGATTGTGTACTATGAATCATGTTCACAACCCTTGGATTATTTGTTTGTCTTAGACATATTAGGCAGCATTGTTTCATTGAAGAAGTAAGGATGGAGTTACATAGATTTGAGTAAAAACTTAGATTAAAAACAAACAAAAGGATCTCCAGAAGAATGGTAAACTATATCTTTCCTGTGCAAGTTCTTGGCTTTCAGTAATCACAGAATAACTTGAAATGCGAGGGAAATGAAAGAAAGAGAAAAAAATGAAAAATAACAAAAAGAAAACAAAACAAAAAGAACACAGAGAAGCTAATGGAGTTATATACATGCAGACCACAGAACAATATTTTTCTATTTTATAGTATTCTATATTATAACTAACTCAGGACAAGTCAGTATGCTATCTGTTGCATGTACATAGAAGTAGAAGACTTGTATGATCAAATATTTTTGTCAATTAATTAGAGAGTGTCACCAAGGCTAAATTTAGAGGTAACAGAAAATACTTTTTTTTTTAAAAAAATCAGTTTCTATGGTTTCTATTGCTGTGATAAACCTCAGGACCAAGAGCAACTTGAAGAGAAAAATATGTAGTGCAAATTGGCCTCCGGTTCATTCCGTAGCCAAGGATCTTGAACTTAGGAATTTCCTTTCTCTTTCTCTCTGAGTTATAAAATTCATAACAATACATATGTCTTAAGTACCTGACATTTTTTAGCTCTGGATTCTTGTTATTTTGTGTCTATGTCTTTTATTTAATTTCTTTGAAAATATTAAGAGAGTGATGGTATAGATAAAAGTTTGTTGAATATCTTACATTTTTCTATACCATAGTTGCTAAGTTAAACTTTTCTCTGAAATTTTGGTGGTGATTGCGTTTCCCACATCAAATTATTCTGGCTTTGGTATTGTTTCTGACCTATGATTTAAATAATGTTGAAATTAAGATTTAATATTGTGTTCACCGGGCCCCAACAAATAGCTCCAAATTCATGGTCATGACATCAGCTGTGGTGAATTTCAGTGGGTAATTATAAATAATGACAAATCATGAAAATGAGAAACATTTTCAGTGAAGCAAGCAGACAAGAGTGATAAGGAAGTGGGAGAAAATGTAATTTCATGGGTTACACATGAAAAGCTGCTTAGAAACAAATGTAATTAGTGAAACATAAAGTAAATAATGTACAAATGGTAGAAATTTTTAGTTTTAAATGTCTCAACTGCTTTTTCCCCTCTGTGGTCCTCAGTGTCTTTTTAATTAATTTGCATTATGTTACTTTCTTTCCCCCTTTCTTTTATGAACACATGATGTCTTCAGCTTAATGCCTTTAAAAACCAATGCTTTCTAACACATATTCTATATTCAAAATTACATTTATCATTAAACAAATAACGGAACCTTGACAACATGAAAAGTACATTTATTTTTCTTTATATTTTTGAATCGTGGCATCTTGTATGATCTAATTTTACTTTTCTTTTTTTTGGGGGGGGGAGTACTATTCAGTCCAGCTTCCTTAAGTAGACAAGAATATGTATCATCTCATGTCTGCTTTAGTAATCCTCTCTGAACATATCCTCTTGTCTGCCTAATACAAACAGAACCTGTTATGTTGCTGAAATCTGTCCAAGTCTACTCTCTAACAGCAATTCTTTACATCTCACTTTAGAGTTGTTTAGGATTAAAGTCTTTTCTGAGTAAATTCATTTCCCAGAAATAGAAAGGACAATTCTGTGTCCTGATTATAAAAAACCCTTTGAAAAGTATAGGCCACAGATTATACTGGTGTTAAAATGTTTTCACTGTGACATTTTATGCTTAAAATGATCTCTTATCTCCCCAAATTTAAGCTCTAATGCAGGGAAATGAAAATTGAGAACTAGGGAGGAAAAAGACTATAATGATTCCGGCTACAAAGTGACTCTGATCACTTAGAGCAAACAGGAGTTTCTAAACTGTAGCTGCCTGCAGGATACAAAGAAATAAGTACACTGGGGGAAAAATAATCAAGTCAGGTGTCATATTCTGCTAATTCTTCTATTCATTGATCTGTGCTATTGGTGTACATATGATATGCTAATATGGAGACTTTACAATGCAAAATTCATGATGTAGAGAAGTAAAATAATTTACCCAATAAAAATAACTGAAAGTAAAGGTATGTTTTTGTTTTTTTGTCTTTCAGGGTCTGGGTTAGATCACTCCATATAATATTTTCTGGTTCCAGTCATTTGCCCACGAATTGTCCAGTCATTTATCCACCAATTGTACAATCAGTGCGGGTTTTGTCTGATTGTTTGTGGGGTTTGTTTGTTTGTTTCAAGTTGAATAGAAATCTTTTTAAAATTAATTAATTAATTAATTTTTTACACTCCTTATTTTATTCCCCTCTCCCCATCTACTCTCCTACTGCTCCACATCCTGTACTTCCTCCCCACCCCCATGTCTCAACATGGATGTCCCGACACCCCCATGCCACTTGACCTCTAAAATCCCTGGGATTCCAGTCTCATGAGGGTTAGGTACATCATCTCTGAATGAACACATACCCAGCAGTCCTCTACTGTATGTGTGTTGGGGGCCTCATATCAGCTGGTGTCTACTTTCTATTTGGTGGTCCAGTGTTTGAGGGATCTCAGAGAACCAGATTAATTGAGAGTGCTGATCCTCTTGCAGGATGGCTCTTCTCCTCAGCTTCTTTCAGCTTCCCTAATTAAACAGCAGGGTTCATCTGCTTCTGTCCATTGGTTGGGTGCAAATATCTGCATCTGACTCTTTCAGCTGTCAAGCTGAATAGAACTCTGTTGTGTGATTTGTAGCATATTTGATTAGTTACATGTATAAAGTCTCAATAATATGGTCACCTAACAATAATCTGCATAATGAAAACACTAGTTGCCATATAAAGATGAATGGCAGAAATCACACAAGGCTTAACCCCTAGATGCTGCATAGGTTGAGAGAATTAGTCCTTATTCAGACACAAGTCATCTGATAAGTTGCCCAGTCCCAGGAATTGTCCCTAAACTCATACATATAATAGCAACACTAATTAGATTTTGCAAATTATATTTGGTTGGTGATTCAGTCTCTGGTATCCCCCAAGAGTCCAGGTTAGTAGACTCTGTTGGTCTTCCTGTGAAGTCCCTGTCCTCTTCAAGTCCTTCAATCTTTCCCCAAGCTTTTCCATGAGACTCCCTGAGCACTGTCTAATGTATGGCTGTGAGTCTCTGCATCCATTTCATTGGCTGCTGAGTGGAGATTCTCAGAGGACAGTTGGACTAGGCTCCTTTCTAAAAGCATAATAGAATATCATTATGAGCATCAGGGATTGCATCTTGCCCAAGGAATGAGTTTCAATTTGGAGCAGTCCTCTGTTAGCTATTTCCTCAGTATCTGCTCTATCTTTGTCCACACACATCCTGTAGATAGGATACATTTTGGGTTGAAGTTTTGGTGGGTGGATTGTTGTCCATTTCTGTCTACTAGAAGTCTTGCCTGGCTACAGGAAGTGGCCATTTTCAGGATCTATATCACTGATTGCTAGTAGTTTGACCTAGAGTCACCCCATAGTTGTGTGTTTCTTAATGAAACAGTTAATGAGCATTTTGTTAATGGTTAGATGGTTATAATTCAACTCTGTTTGATGGTTATAATTCAACTCTGCATGTTCACAATCGTGTTGTTCAATATTTAAAAAAAAATACCAAGGCTTCAATATTAATGGTATCTTTATATGCAAACCATTTAACTGTTGATGGAATTTACTTTTCATTAGTCTGTTACAAATTTGTGTTTGTGTTTTTTTGTACAACAAAATCTGAAATGTCTAAGTGAATTTTGTATATGTGACTATCTTTATTCTTTAAGACACAATAACTCTCCATTCTTTATTTCTTTTACCATAAGGAGATATGAGGACTTTTAGTAAATAACTGATTGATTTAGTAATCAAATCTATTATTCTACTCAACAAAAGCTGTTACAAGTATCTTGTAGATAATTTTGCACTATCTGTTAAGGATGCCATTAGCCTTTCTTGGAATTGGAAACTTTAAGAATGTTTTAGGAAAACAAGACTAAGAATTGGGTGATCAGAGAAATGTCAGAGATATATGCTGGCATGAAAATTGTTGAATTGAATGTTGTCCAGCATCTATCCTGAAACTCAAGTGTTCACAAAATTGATCTAACAGGAGTTTTAGTCTGATCAATAAAACTGATTTAAGTGTAAGCTGAGTAAATTATAGATAAACAGGAAGGCCAATTTGAAAGAAAATGTAATTTTCAAGGAATTTGTGTCATTTGACAATCAGTTTACTCACTAAAACCTAATCTTAAACAACACTTTCTGGATGCAGACTGTATGTCATGTAGAGAGCATTTTGTGTTAAAAGGTATGAAATGTTCCCCATTTTAAAACTAGCTGAGAGTTTGTCAATTGTATTTTGGTATTTTTAGGCGAAACATTGTGTGACACTGGGAAACATTTATATACTGATGCCCCGAAGCAAAGAAATGAGAATTCAGTGTGTGCCTTTTACAGAATAGCCAGGCTTGTAAACACAACTGAGGTCTTGTGCCAGAACTGCCTAGTGCCATCACTTAGATTATTGGATACAAATATACTCCACTTTTTTTAAAAGTATAAGGCACATTTAAAAGCACTCACTCATAGCTGTGGATGATGGTTCTAACGCTGCAATATTCTAATTCTGAAATCCTACTAAGTTAATGAAATAAGTAAATGGTATTTCCTATGTATTTTTCAGACCGTTCTTTTTGCGTTTACTAAATATGTTGTTTTATGCTTCAAAACAGAATCTCTCTTTGTCTCTCTGTCTCTCTCTGTCTTTCTCTCTTTCCTCTTCCTTCCCATTTGTGTTTACATTCTCGGGCTAATTTCTCCATTACAGCTGTTTAATATATTCCTAAATTAATTAATATTGAATGCTTTATATTTTATATAATATAAAATTTATTATTTTAGATCTAGTGATTGCTCATCAATTGTCAATTTCATTTGCTCCAAAACTTTTTTAATTAACCATTTCAAAATGAAATACTGAACATCTATACATTTCAACCTATGATATATGAGCAATGTTGCCAGTATTCCTGGCTTTCAAAATGAATACATTCTGCATTAAACTGTTGGACCACTACCTCTGGTAAACATATATGTATGCAGAAGTAAAATAAATCACTTATTGTATTTAGTTGTATCTTTTCAGATTGATAGCTTTGGAGGAAGTGACATGCATTGTTATATTAACCTTTCGATCTGTATTACTGTGGACAAACAGTTGGCCACCTACTGAGCAAATGCCCTGATAAGCAGTTGTATGATTATTTTTCTATTGCAGAGACATGAAGGCACATCTATTTGTCTCCTATAGGACACTGATGCCAAACTAGACAACTAGTTTCATGAACCAGTGATTTTATTATTGGGATTTCTTACAGTAGTATCAGTAAGGAGATATTTATAGGAACATAGAAGACACAAAGGCAGCAACATCATGAAGAGGCCACTTTAGTGTGAGCAATTTCTGACCAAAGCTGAATCACTGGGGCTCCCTTGACCACTTGTACACAGCACAGCTGGTGTGAAATTCTCCTCTCCCCAGCAATCATTACTACTTCTGGGACAGGTCTTTTGCGATTTGCAAGTTTCAAGAACTGCCTGAGACCTTTGACTCTGTTTTCTGCCTGAGCTTTAGTAAAATATTTCAATTAGGAGAAAATGGCTAGACAACAGCCAGTGCCTTCTGGCTCTGACATCCTTACATGGTTCTAGCAAAGGGGCAGTACTAAGTCCTGTAGTGTTCTCTGGGCTCTGAGGAGAATGAGACCCAGAGTAGATGAACTGATTCTGACTCTAAAGAGATTGCATATTTTTCACCTGTGAGGCACACTGACCCTTGTTGAAAGGAACTTTCCATCCATGGCAGATCAAGGCTGGCAGGAAGTGATTACCTCTGGATATAAAGAGAACTTCTTAAAATGCAGTTGACCTCACATCCATGTAATAAAATAGTAATTGCATCTCCAAGTTCTTGTCCTATGAAAGGCATTCAGGAAGGAAGAGGCTGTCAGTTCAGTGCCTACCTGTTTCCCCCATGTCCTTCCAAAAGTATACCATGTTTTCAATAATCCACTTATTCCTGGCACAGCCCAGGACACTAACTAGAGTGTTGTGCTTGGGCAGCTTTTCATCCTTTGGTGATGGCCAATGCATAAGAAAGCAATTTACTCCTGACCCTACCATTTTAATTTAAAAATAGGTGTGTCCTTTCTCACCCATTAGGTGTATCTTCATTTAAACTTAACTGTTACTTTTACTGTTTGTTAAATTTTTACATATCTTTAAGAAACTAAAGGCTTAGCATTCTGTAATGGAAACTTTTTCAGAGGCATAATCTCTGAAGGGCAATGAACATCCATTCCAATTAGCATCCCTTGGTCTTATTTGGCTAAGAGAATACTAAGAATGAAACAGTAGCAAGGTTAAATACAGCACATTTCTATTAACTGTTTTTCCAAAATAACAATATAAGCGATAAAAGTTGGTACCATTACCGCAATTAATCTTCCATTGCTACTGCCCAGTTTTTGGTTTTGTTTTTTTGTTGTTGTTTCTTTCCCACTAGGCTCCCAGGTTCCTCTCCAATAGCGTTTGTCAATCTTGCTGCACATGGCCTGCAATCTTCACCCAACTCTATCACAAAGGGCTTCATTCTTGCTTGTGTATGTCATCTGCTGAGACAGACTTTAGGCCATAAATGTGATCCTGCTTTTTCAGGAGCCACACCTGACTGCTGAAAGTAACCTTTGCTCGGGGCTATACCTAAACCCAAAGGTGCTTTGAGAGAAAATGTATGTTGGTTATGCTTACACAGCACTGCTCAGACTAAGGCAAGATAATCTGTACCCTCTGACCTGTCTTATTATTATGTCTTACGTGAATTCTTGTTTAGATTAGAAAACTTTAAAAACCTCACTAGCACTACATTTAGTTTGTTTTCTTCTTTTTTGAATAAAAAAATATACTTTATGTTTTTGAAGGATCTAGAATTAAGTTTTTGCTTAGTCATAAATTGATCACCTAGGAATGTACTGATTTAATTTAACATTTTTAACTTAACGGTAGCCTTTCATTCTAATTTCTGTCTTGTAAATTGTTTTATTTATTTACATTGCAGCTATCGCCTCCCATCCTTCACCTTCCTCCCATAGTTTCTCATCCCATTCCTCCTCCTCCTTGCCTCCAAGAGGATTATTCCTTCCACGAGGCCTCTACCTTTCTGAGGCCTGAAGTCTTTCAAGGATTAAATACATTTTGTTGCACTGAGGCCAGACCAGGCAGTCCTCTGCTATATATGTGCTGGAGGCCTTGGGCCAGACTATCCCATGTATGCTGCCTGGTTGTAGCTCAGTCTGGAAGTCCCTGAGATCAGGGTTAGTTGAGACTGCTGGTCTTCCTATGGCGTCACCGCCCCCCTCCCCCTTTAGCTTTTTCAATCCTTCCTGTAATTCAACCGTAAGGGTCCTGAACTTCAGTCCAACAGTTTGTCTTTTGTTCAGACACCCTAGGAGGGCACATCTTGCTACATAATCTTCAGGTATTCCAGGCAGAATCTTGGGCTGCTCACCAGCATCAGCTCTATTAAAAAGGGAGACAAGTTGGTATAATAGGAAGTTGGAGTCCCAGCTACTGGATGCCATGAAAGTCTTCTTTCAAATCAGTATGCTGGACCGTGCCATTTTGGGATAACCTGGGAAAAATGAGTAGAGATGTAGTAGATTCAGAACCTACCTGGAAAGAGCAGTGGAGTGGGATGGAGGAGACTGGCTCCCCTTCTATTGTTTATTCACTTTTCCCCTCAATTTTATTTACATATTAATCTAAATTATTTAGTTCTGCAAGGGCCTCTACTGTCCCAAACAAAGTATATTATATTGCATTCTATTGACTTGTACAGCTATATAATTCAATTAAGTATTTAACTTAAAATGAATGATGAAAAATACTCATCTGTCACACATAATGAACATAGTATTTTTGATGAGTTTGAAAACACATTTTTACAAACACCATGTTTTTCGTTAATACATAACGTTTTTGAAAGGTAAGCCATGTGCCGAAACTATTTTATCTTTGTTATGGGAGCATTTTATGGGTACATTCATTCCTGTTTCCCGCATATCTGACCCTGTTCCTTTTATCCTCCCCACTTCCACACAGATCCCTCCCTCCCTCTACATCTCGATTATTTTGTTCCCCTTTCGAAGTGGGGTTTAAACATCTTCACTTGAGCCTTCATTCGTGTTTAACTTTGTAGGGTCTTTGGGGTGAATCATGGGTATTCTCTACTTTTTGGCTAATATCTTATATCAGTAAGTACATTTTTGGATGAGGAACCACAAAATCCAAAGCTGCTTCATGTTAGCAGACTTGGAGAGATCAGAATTTCAATGCACATCCCTATACATAATAAAAGCAAAATATAACAAAGCAGTAGCCAACATGAAGTTAAATAAAGAGAAACATGAAACAAGCCACCTAAAATCAGACACAAGACAAGACTGTTCACTATCCCTCTATCTATTCAATATGATACTTGAAGTCCTACCTAGAGCAATAAAAGAATAAAAAGAGATCAAGAGGATCCAAATTGGAAAGGGAGAAATCATTATTTACAGATGATATAAAAGAATACATAAACTACCCAAAAAACTTTACCAGAGAACTCTTACAGTGGATAAAAAACTAGGGCAAAATTGCTGGATATAAAATTTACTCAAACAAATCAGTATCCCTCCTTTATACAAACGATAAATGGGCTAAGAAAGAAATTAGAAAAACACCACCCTTTACAATAGTCACAAATATGATAAAAATATTTTTGGTGTTACTCTACCCAAACAAGTGATAGCTGTATGATCAGAACTTCAAGTCCCCAGAAGAAAGAAATAAAAGAAGACCTCAGAAAATGGAAAGATTCCCCCATGTTCATGGATAGATAGAATTAACCTAGTAAAAATGGCCATCTTACCCAAAGCAATGTAAAGACTCAATTCACTTCCAATTAAAATTCGAACACACTTTTTTTTTTTACAGACATTAACAGAGCAGTTATCAACTTCATATGGAAAAACAAAAATCCCAGTTTAGCCAAAATAATTCTGAACAATTAAAGAATTTCTGAAGGAATTATCATTCCTGCCCTCCAACTGTACTATAGAGCAATAGTGATAAAAAAATTCATGGTATTGGTACAGAGACAGAAAGATCAATCAATGGAATAGAAATGACTATTTAGAAATAAACCCACATATCTACAAACACTTGATTTATGACAAAGAAGCCAAAATTTTACAATGGAAAAAATAAACTCATCTTCAATAAATGGTGCTGTTCTAACTGATGCTCTACATCTAGAAGAATGCAAATTGATCCATATTTATCACCCTGCAGAAAATTCAAGTCCAAATGGATCAAGGGCCTCAATGTAAAACCAGACACACTTATTCTAATAGAAAAGAAAATGGGAAATAGCCTTAAACCTATTGTTTTCTTCTATAATTTCTACTTGGGTTCCTGGACCACAACTTACGCATCATCACTGAGCATATTCTATACTGCCGATTCACATTATTTTATGCCTATAATTAGTGTGGGTAGATAATTATTCATAAAATACCATTGTTTTTATCTCCGTTGTGTGGCTCTTTGAGCATATCCACTGTTATCTGCTTACGGTTTTACTAACACTGACTAGAGGGTTCATGTTTTATGAAGAAAAGTAACACTGGTGGTGTATGCCTACACAAATATAGAACACTTGGATTACTATGAAATAATTTATGAAGTATATATAACGTTGTTTATAGAAAAGCTTAATTTCAACACAAAGTACTAGGCAGTAAATATATATAACACTAAAAATTAAATTGAGTTTAGGAAAAAACTTCAGCTATCAGTGTCCACTGTACAATTTTCTTATGTCTAATTTATGTTTAACTTATTTTCTTCTGGTATATAAGATGTTTAATTTATTGAGATTTATTATACAATGGAATATAATACACTAGTATATAAGTAATAATGTGCTACTAAAATATATAGCCAATCAAATATTATTTTTTTAACTTTAAATCTCAGTTTTTAAAAGTGTACATGCATATACATTTTATGTAAGTTTAAAAGGATGATATATTTTATGTAAGTTATAAAGCATGCTAACCTTTTGACATATAACTAGTTATTATAGGATGTTACACAAATAAGATTTTTGTATTGCATCTCTCCAATCGTATTAAAATTAATATTTTTCATAGAAAGCTTTTTGAATGCTTTCAATGATTCTGTAGTGAACACCACATGCTTCATTTAGTACTTAATACTATTATGTATAGGCACTCCAGTCTTTCTCAAACCTTTATTCCTTATATTCAGAGCACTATGAAAATCACATTTATTTTTGCAGAAAACATTGTTTGGAGCAATCTTTTCTTTAACTGCTGAATCAAGGGCATGCGGTTAAGATCCTGACAGGTCTGAGAGTTTCTTCTGTGTTCATGCTAACAAGTTAGCTTGCCAGGTTCTTGGTTGTCATCAAAACACTCTGAGCCACAAAAGGCAGTTTTATTCAAAGCAATAGTTTCAGGCAATGTATCTTTCTTTTCCTCTGCTGTACCCATAATTCCAATGGGGAAACTTGAGAAAGATGACCAAATACACACACACAGTGACTTTGTTTACAGGACTCTGAGCTCAGAAAATCCAAATATTTGATATTTAGCAAAAAGCCTTCCTAACCTTTGCTTTGTTAAGATATTTTTATTCCAGTCTTGGTCAGATAAGTCTACTTCCTACTCTAGAATTAAAGCTATGATTTTTTTCCTGCTGGGAATAGTGACTCATGCATTTAATCTTAGCACTTGGGAGATGGACAGGCAGATTTTTGTAAGTTCACTGACAATGCCAAAATGGACTACATAGTGATTTCCAGGACAGCTAGAGTTTCATAACAAGACCCAGTCTCAAACAAAACAAAACAACAAAACTAAGATTTTCACAGTAAAATTATTGGTTGTTTGTTAAACAAGATCATGGAAAATTTAGTGTGAATTAAATTGTTGATTCCTATACTAACAAAATGAGCTTGGGCATTATAAATAATTACAAATAATTATAATTGCAAATAATTATCTCCTAGATCATAGCCTATTTCTTGGACGAGTTAAAATTTACTCCATTCATAAATTCTGCTGTTTATATTAGTCAAGTCTTATCACTGTGCTAAGCAAAAGCAATTATTTTGTATTCAACTTTATATATTATGTGTATATGTCTAGATTTTTTTTTTGTCTGCAAGTCAAAGGCTACGCTTTGATGGACTTAGGTTTAGCTCTATGGGTCTGCTTCAGAATAGGAGTCAGCAGGGATTGCTGCAGGCAGCTGTGGGGTGACGTTCTGCTCAACATGTCTGGTCAGGCTACAGGCTAAAGTTATAGCAGTTGCCAGGAGGAAATTTTCATTTCACAGATGATGACCAGACCCCCTCAGTAGTCAAATCACTCAAGTGTGCGGTGATCCTTCACTCACATCCAGTTGCTTCTCACTCTGTTACGCAACACAAATTACTCAGTCAAGCTCACGGTCATATGGACAGGGAGATGCATTTTCTTGGAACCAGGAGAAACTGAAAAGTTTTTTTTTTCACACATCTAAAATTAATAACTTTTGAAAAGTTTTTACATTTAATATGTTATGAATTTTCATTGGTTAAATATCTTTCACAGAAGTAGAAAGAATGAGGAAAAGGTCAGTGCTACATGTTAATATTCTCAATTAAATGGCAATGGCAACTAACAACAATTTCTTATGTCAGGGAAATATTTCAATGCCTCATCTTGTTCTCATGGAGATATAATGATCAAGAAATAAAAAAATAAATAAAAACATTTATGATTGTTCCACTATATACTAGAGGAATCATATGTGTTTTGTTAATATTCAGACACAAGGACAAAAATGACAAAAGAAAAATAAAATTATATCTTTGTCCTTTCAAAGTCAGTTTATGTGTTACAATAATAAAAATAAAAGAAAATTGGACATAGTACTACCGGGGGATCCCGCAATACTTCTCCTGGGCATATATCCAGAAGATGTTCCAACTGGTAAGAAAGACACATGTTCCACTATGTTCATAGCAGCCTTATTTATAATAGCCAGAAGCTGGAAAGAACCCAGATGCCCCTCAACAGAGGAATGGATACAGAAAATGTGGTACATTTACACAATGGAGTACTACTCAACTAATAAAAAGAACGAATTTATGAAATTCCTAGGCAAATGGATGGACCTGGAGGGCGTCATCCTGAGTAAGGTAACTCAATCCACAAAAGAACTCAAATGATATGTACTCGCTGATAAGTGGATATTAGCCCAGAAACAGAATACCCAAGATACAAGATACAAAGCACATGAAACTGAGTAAGAATGAAGACCAAAGTGTGGACACTTTGCCCCTTCTTAGAATTGGGAACAAAACACCATGGAAGGAGTTACAGAGACAAAGTTTGGAGCTGAAACAAAAGGATGGACCATCTAGAGACTACCATATCCGGGGATCCATCCCATAATCAGCCGCCAAACATAGACACCATTGCATACACTAGCAAGATTTTACTGAAAGGACCCAGATGTAGCTGTCCCTTGTGAGTCTATGCCGGGGCCTAGCAAACACAGAAGTGGTTGCTCACAGTCAGCTATTGGATGGATCACAGGGCCCCCAATGGAGGAGCTAGAGAAAGTAACCAAGGAGCTAAAGGGATCTGCAACCCTACAGGTGGAACAACAATATGAACTAACCAGTACCCCTGGAACTCCTGTCTCTAGCTGCATATGTATCAGAAGATGGCCTAGCCGGCCATCAGTGGAAAGAGAGGCCATTGGTCATGCAAAATTAATATGACTCAGTACAGAAGAACTCCAGGGCCAAGAAGTGGGAGTGGGTGGGTAGGGGAGTGGGGGAGGGGGAGGGTTTGGGGGACTTTTGGGATAGCATTGGAAATATAAATGAAGAAAATTCCTAATTAAAAAAAATTTAAAAAAGAGATCATCAGTTTGACAGTAGGGAGGCAGAGGAGAGGGTCTAGCAAAAGTACAAGGAGTGGGACCCAAGGAAAGAAAGTGATGTAATACTACATAAGTAAATAAATACATTTAAAAAAAAAACCCTACATGTTCACATAATCTCTTGAGTCTCCAAATAGCCATATCTTTTACTGAGGTAACGTTGATATTCTTTTGCAGAGGATCACAACCTACAAACATTATTTTTCATGGCCAATTGTTTGATATTAGCAAACATGGAGTTCAATAAACAATGCTCAATGACACTGAAAAATTAATATTGAAAAGTCTAGCATTGTACCATTATGAGTAACTTTTATCTTTATTAAAGTAGTAGGTATTAAATGAATAAGCGTATGGTTAATCCAATATCTGAGTTAAGGCTCACTTCATGAAATGGAATTCATACCTGCCCCTGCTTAAGGGACCAAGTGTACGAGACCTAGAGAATCACAGAAATGAGTGAATGTCTGCATCTCTAGTGATTTCTGTGTCTTTTCTGGGGCCCTCTTCCTTCTGTTTGGATTTCTTAATCCTATTCCAATGTTGTTTTTGTTTTAACACATGATATTCTTTTATTTTTATCATTATCCCTTAGAAGCCTTTCCATTTTAAAACAGGGAACACAAAGTAGGGTGCATCTGGATAGGAGGAGAGATGGGGAGGAACTGAAAGGAGTTAAGGGAGGGGAAAATGTAATCAGGATATGTTATATCAAAACATATCTATTTTCAATAATAGTAAAGTAAGTCTGTTATTCAAGATACTATTTTTCCATGCCTGACGATATATTGATACTTTTTCCAATAAAGAAATTAAGATACTTTTCATGGTATAGTTTTTATATGAGTATTCATATAGTGATATCACACTAAAACTGCTTATAAGTTATATTTACTTCAAATGCTTACATGAAGAAATACGAAATGAAAAGTCAAATTTTGTTAAAGTCCCTACTATAATGGGATGCTTGAAGTCTAACGCTATCTATATTTTTAGTGTATTCACAGCTTCTACTACACACTGGCATTATGCACATCCTGCTATATATAACCTATCTCAAACTTTATTTTAAATGCTTACACCTCACCAAACATTGTTCATTGTTTCAGAGGTTTTCAATGTAGCACCAGTAAGAAATATATATATATATATATATATATATATATATATATATATATATATATATATATATATACACACACAAATATGTGCATATATAGATATATTCCATATATACCAATACAATTATACACACACACACACACACACACACACACAAAGGTATATATATGTATATAAAATGTATATGCATATATGTGTATATATTTGTATATTAAATGTATATGCATCTACATGCACACACAACACTCCACTGGTCTGAATTGGTACATAGGTGGTAGGTTGCTAGATATGTCTCAATCTCCATTACAGAAACTTTTTTTTAATTAATGGGAGAGAGACCTATACACTAAGCTGGAACTGATCTGATATCTTCCTTCCTAAAGACTAGCTTTTATAATGACAGAGGTGCCATGCAAGCTTCCAGACAGATAAATGAACAATGGCCTTAGCTAACTGTGATAAATATAAATCACAATTAGCACCATGGCACCCTAACCATAAGTTTGCCGTAGTGCTGTACCACAGCTCTCTACTTGAACTAAATGCCTGCTCAATTAGAAGAAAGTCATGTCTGACACTGGGAGACTAGTCAACTACTTAGGGTTAATAAAGTCATAGAGCTCAGTGGAGATACAAAAGAGCACCATTTTACTGAAGCATTACAACCCATAAGTATATTTTAAATATTAGTTCTTTTACCTTAGGTAAATGTAATTCTCACTCCTCATCAGGGAATCTTTTTATAACATAGAATTCCATTATAAACAATGCCAAACAATCAAAATTCAGAGTTGTATATCCCAGTCCAAAAGAATACACTTACTATGTAACTGCTACACATAAGTCTCAGGTATTTTAAAGAGGAGGCAAAAAGAATGTGAGACACAGGGAAAGAGGGAGTTTGATTTGTGATTGTCTCTTCCAGGTGTAACTAATGCTGTGAATGGACACCATTAACAAGGTAACACTTATAAAGATAATACTAAATTGGGGCTGGCATATAGGTTCAGAGGTTTAGTCCATTATTTGTCATCAAGTTTGAAGCATGGCACAATCCAAGCTGGCATGGTGCAGTAGGAGCTGGGAGTTCTACATCTTCATCTGAAGGCTGCCAAATGACTGGCTTCCAGTCAACTGGGGAGGGGATGTTAAAACCCAAGTCCACTGTGACACATTTCCTCCAACAAGGCAAAACCTACTCCAACAAGGCTATATATCTCCAAATAATGTCACTGCCTAGACCAAGCTCATTCAAACCACCACATTACACTCCTTGGGCCCCATATTCAAACATATGAGTCTATGATGGCCATACATAACCATAGTATAATGTAAAATAGATGTAATCCAATTTCAAATCCCCCATAGTCTATAGCAGTATCAATAATGTTGAAAGTGTCTTCTAAGATTCATTAAATCACTTAACTATAATCTCAATAGCAAGACAGAAAACTAGATTGTAAAACTCCAAACTATGCATCTCCATGTCTAATGTCAAAGTAGTCTTCAGATCTCCAACTGCTTTTTCATCTTTTTTGACTGCAACAAACTTCTTTCTCCTGGGCTGTTTCCACTCCCTGTTAGCAGCTTTCCTCAGCAGATATCACACAAATCTTCCACCTCAAATACCTACAAGTCTCCAAGGCAACTTGACACCATTGAGAGAACCTATAAGAGGCTATTGGTGAAGGCTAATTGTGGCAGAAGACTTCAGTGCATTAGAGATGCCAGTATCATAAGATGTTCAGCTTCTTATTCCAATGTCTGGGATCCACACATGATCTTCTGAGCCCAAACAAAGGACCTGGGTCACATCTACAGCTTTATTCTCTGTAGCAACCTGGGCTCTGGTTGACTCTACTCTATTGCTGCTGCTATTCTTGGTGAACATATTATGGTACTGGCATCTCGAATGCCCTGAAGTCTTCTGCTGCAATTAGCCTTCACCAATAGCCTCTTATAGGTTCTCTTAATGGTCTCAAACCTTAACTTCTTTGCATGAATCCTTCAATCCTGGCCCTACTCCAACTGAGGCTGCACCTTCATTAATGGCCTTCCCTGACCTCTCACTTTACCAAAACTTAGCTGTTCTCTATGACCCCATCACACCTTCAAAACCAGTACTATCTGGTGATTCTTTTTTTTCTTTCTTTTTCTTTTTTTTCCGAGACAGGAATTCTCTGTGTAGCCCTGGCTATCTAGTAACTCATTCTGTAGACCAGGCTGGCCTCAAACTCAGAAATCTGCCTGCCTCTGCCTCTCAAGTGCTGGGATTAAAGGCGTGTGCCACCACTGCCCGGCTCTATCTGGTGATTTTTACACATTACCAACTCCTGCTGCAGCAGGAGGTACAACCTTCGCTGTAAAACAGCATCTTTGTGCTGGTAGAAAACCATTCCCAGATTTGACCTCAATGGTGTTGGCCTCTTCTTAATCACCCCTAATTTCTTAGCTACAGCTAAGCAGCATCAGTTGTCCCAGTAGTCCCTTCTGTTTTTGATTCTAAAGCCAAAACCACATGGCCAAAGATGCTTAGCTTTGCTGCTTGCTGGAGCTGTAAAATGCCCCATTTGTTCAATTATAATATCACCAGCTTTTGGCTTTCCAACTCCTTCACTGCCTAAGTTTGGCTGTCCTGGACCTTGCTTTGTAAATTGACCTTGAGCTCAGAGATCTGCATGATTCTTTCTACTGATTGTTGGGATCAAAGTCATATGCCATCACACCTAGACTTAACCTTTTTTCTACTTGGAATTTCCTTTATATCAGACTGGCCTTGAAATTAGTGATCTGCTTGCCTATGTCTCCTGATACTAAAGATATGTATGTCACTGTTTGGACCTATGCTTATGGGTGAGATCATGTCCCAATGTCACTAATTCCTTAATTTGTTTATCTCCTTGAACGTAGTATTCAGATCCATTTCACTTGCTGGTGCACCTTTACTAAGTGAACTGTACCTTTTTTATTTTTCCTTTCTCAGCTTGCTCCTTTTCATTGAAACTCTATTCATAAGACTAAACCAGAGAACAAAGTCTCTGGTGGACTTTTTGAGACTTCTTTTGTCAAAACAATTAATATATATCTCTTTACCTTAGCCTCAGGTAGACTCTTAAAACAAGGGCAAAAATCTGCTACATTCTTCACCAATATCACACAAAAGCAGTCTCTAGGACACATAATGATATTCTTCTCCCCCAAAACCTATTGGTCCAGGTCTGCACAGTTCAGATCACTCTCAGTAACAAAGTCTTCCATATTCTTACTTGGATAGCCCATAAGGCCCACTTAATAATTCACTGTTTTCTAAAAATGAAAGTACTAAAATTTACATTCATCCAAACAAAATCACAGTTAGACCTATCACAGCAATAACCAGTCCATAGTACCAACTTCTGTTTTAGGGTTGTTGCGAAGAGACACCATGAAAAAGGCAACCCTTACAAGGACAATATATAATTGTGGATGGCTTACAGGTTCAGAGGTTCAGTCCATTGTCATAAAGGCATTTATGGTACATTAGGAGCTGAGAATTCTACATTTTTCATCTGAAGGCTGTTAGGAGAAGACTGGCTTCCAGGCAGCTAGGAAGAGTGTCTTAAATCCCATGACCAAAGGGACACACTTTCTCCAACAAGGCTATACCTACTCCAACAAGCTCATACTTCCAAATAGTGCCCCTCCCTGGGCCAAGCATATTCAAATTACCACAGTAACTGTGGGCTTTCCCTATCATGCCTTGGTTCCCAAATAACGAGATTATATATTTATGAAAATTAGCTTAGGTCATAAGATAGGTTTGTTCTAAGTAACTCATAACATATTTAACCCATTTATACTATTCTATGCCTGCCACAAACCTAGTTACCTCTTCTCAGTTTCATACATCTGACTTTCTTAAAGTCATGGTAGCAAAAATTGCCATACCTCAATTTTTTCTCAGAGTTTCTGTCTCTACCAGATGCCTCACCTTCTAATTTTTCCTCAGACAGATTTTTCTTTTTATTTATTCTTTAATCTTTTTTTTCCTCAGACTTTATTTCTCTCCATGTCTACTCTCTGACTCTTCCACATTCCATAACTCCACCCCTCTCTAAGAGGATGGCCCCACTACTACCACCACAACCACCAGATTTTCCCCACTCCCTGGGGCCTCAAGTCTCTCAAGGGTTATGTGCATCTTCTCTGATTGTGTCCAGACCCTGCAGTCCTCATTGACAGGTTATATGTCCATGCACTATACAAGATAGTTTTCCTATATCTCTCCCTTTTATAAAAGAAATTTTCTCTAATATCAAACAACTATATATAATAAGTACAATTGGGAAAACTATCAGAGAAGAATTGCATTCACAATGTCCAATCCATATGAATTTGGGAATCTTAAAGAAAGTACTCTATTATCAGTCCTATCTTGATAAGTCCAAAGTTCTGTACTTAAATCATTTTCTATCATAACTTGGATTACCAACCTAAAATACCTTTTTATATTATATAACTTGCATTTCTTAATTATCCCAAACAGATCATAATAGCAGCTTTCAAAATGAGCAGAACATCCTATTACATTTTCAAAGAATTGATTAGGTACAGTACCTTAAGTAAGAGTTGAAACATATATGCATCGTATGTTGTAATCCAAAATCTATGTCAATATAAAAAAAGCCTATACAAAATATAAAAGTATTTGGCTTGTTAATGCTCCTTAGTCTAAAAGTAGATTCAATAATCTACCTTTTAATCTCATCATTCCTAACCCCCCCCTTTTTTCTTCCCTTTCCCATTCATCTTCCCCTCCTTCTAGACAGAACAGAAGGATGTATAGAGACGAGAAAAGGAAAAAAGAAATTCCTGATTCTAATCATCTATACTTTGTTTAACAAAAACCTAGAACTTCCTTCTAAATGTTCTTTTTCATAGTTATAGTCAATAATATCCCCAACCATAACATTTGAACTTTTCAAATGTTTGGTCTGTAGTGATAGGACAATGTTTGTTTTCTTTTGCACTTTAGACTGCTCCATTATATTTGACGATGTTTCATTAAGTTTTATTAAACTCATTAAACTTAGAGAGTAATTGCTACTTCACACCCATATCCCCCCCCACACACACATACCCACACACACACACACACCCTCACACACACAAACACATGTATACACATGTCACAGAAATATTTTACTGGAGACAAAACAGTCCTATTTTCAACAATGTCCGTTAAACAGTATATTTAGACTCTTTTTAATACTGTCAATCAGAAGTCATCACTTTATATGTAACCTACTAAGTCATTTGTTATGATATTTAATTTGATCTGTTAATTCAAGCACACTAGTTTAGGAACTTTTCTACAGGGATTAATAGTAGATGTGTCTAGTCTTACGGCAACTTGTTATGTTAAGGCTGGTTGATATCTATGGGAAGCTTACCCCACTCTGTGGAGAAGGGGAGGAGATCTGCATGGGGCATGCAGAAGAGTAGAGAAGGAGAGACTGGGAGGGGAGGAGGAGGAGAAGCTGCAATTGAATGTAACATAAATAAATACTTTAATCAACAAAATTTTGCTCTACTGGAATGATGGATACTGATTTTCTAGGACTAAAAATAAAATACAAGTATAAAGGGATCAGGGACATTAAAGTAAAAATTTCTGGAAAATACATCTCTAGAGGGATTATATACAACCTGTGGACCAGATAAGGCAAGAAATTGGCTTATATTATGTAGGCATTTTCTTGCTTTTTTTTTCCTTTTTTTTATTACATATTTTCCTCAATTACATTTCCAATGCTATCCCAAAAGTCTCCCATACCCTCCCCCCCCCCCCACTCCCCTACCCACCCATTCCCAATTTTTGGCTCTGGCGTTCCCCTGTACTGGGGCATATAAAATTTGCGTGTCCAATGGGCCTCTCTTTCCAGTGATGGCCTACTAGGCCATCTTTTGATACATATGCAGCTAGAGTCAAAAGCTCCAAAGTACTGGATAGTTCACAGTGTTGTTGCACCTACAGGGTTGCAGATCTCTTTAGCTCCTTGGATATTTTCTCTAGCTCCTCCATTGGGGGCCCTGTGATCCATCCAATAGTTGACTGTGAGCATCCACTTCTGTGTTTGTTAGGCCCCGGCCTAGTCTCACAAGAGATGGCTATATCAGGGTCCTTTTAACAAAAGCTTGCTAGTGTATGCAATGATGTCATCGTTTGGAGGCTAATTATGGGATGGATCCCTGGATATGGCAGTCTCTAGATGGTCCATCCTTTTATCTCAGCTCCAAACTTTGTCTCTGTAACTCCTTCCATGGGTGATTGTTTCCAATTCTAAGAAGGGGCAAAGTGTCCACACTTTGGTCTTCATTCTTATTCAGTTTCATGTGTTTTACAAATTGTCTCTTATATCTTGGGTATACTAAGTTTCTGGGCTAATATCCACTTATCAGTGAGTACATATCATGTGAGTTCTTTTGTGATTGTGTTACCTCACTCACATGATGCCCTCCAGGTCCAACCATTTGCCTAGGAATCTCATAAATTCATTCTTTTTAATAGCTGAGTAGTACTCCATTGTGTAAATGTACCACGTTTTTTGTATCCATTCCTCTGTTGAGGGGCATCTGGGTTCTTTTCAGCTTCTGGCTATTATAAATAAGGCTGCTATGAACATAATGGAGCATGTGTCCTTCTTACCGGTTGGGACATCTTCTGGATATATGCCCAGGAGAGGTATTGCGGGATCCTCCGGTAGTACTATATCCAATTTTCTGAGGAACCGCCAGACTGATGTCCAGAGTGGTTGTACAAGCTTGCAATCCCACCAACAATGAAGGAATGTTCCTCTTTCTCCACATACTTGCCAGCATCTGCTGTCACCTGAATTTTTGATCTTAGCCATTCTGACTGGTGTGAGATGGAATCTCAGGGTTGTTTTGATTTGCATTTCTCTGATGATTAAGGATGTTGAGCATTTTTTCAGGTGCTTCTCAGCTATTCGGCATTCCTCAGGTGAGAATTCTTTGTTTAGCTCTGAGCCCCATTTTTTAATGGGGTTATTTGATTTTCTGGAGTCCACCTTCTTGAGTTCTTCATATATATTGGATATTAGTCGCCTTTCTGATTTAGGATAGGTAAAGATCCTTTCCCAGTCTGTTGGTTGTCTTTTTGTCTTATTGACAGTGTCTTTTGCCTTGTAGAGGCTTTGCAGTTTCAATGAGGTCCCATTTGTCAATTCTCAATCTTACAGCACAAGCCATTGCTGTTCTATTCAGGAATTTTTCCCTTGTGTTCATATCTTCGAGGCGTTTCCCCACTTTCTCCTCTATAAGTTTCAGTGTCTCTGGTTTTATGTGGAGTACCTTGATCCACTTAGATTTGACCTTAGTACAAGGAGATAGGAATGGATCAATTCACATTCTTCTACATGATAACCACCAATTGTGCCAGCACCATTTGTTGAAAATACTGTCTTTCTTTCACTGGATGGTTTTAGCTCCCTTGTCGAAGATCAAGTGACCATAGGTGTGTAGGTTCATTTCTGGGTCTTCAATTCTATTCCATTGGTCTACTTGTCTGTCTCTATACCAGTACCATGCAGTTTTTATCACAATTGCTGTAGTAAAGCTTCAACATGAAGGCGAGAAAGAATCATGGGGAACATTTGGGCGTGGTGTTATGTGACAAGGTCAATGTGTTCCTGAAGAGAAAGTCAAGAAAGGCCATTAGTTGAAAATGCAGCTTTAATTGTGAAGGAAATTCCAAGAATTGAAGAGTCACAGAGAGAAGATGAGAGAAGGATCTTTAATGAAGAAACATTTATTTGGGCTCAATATTTTCTGATTTTCAGTCATTATTTAAGTAGACAAAGAACATGTCATACATATTCTTCATATTATATAAGATGAGAAGTACAGAAGAACTTGCAGACTGTAGTCCAATTAACCCATCAATGGCTATTTGTGAATGGAAAGTCCAAGAGTCTAGTTGTTAGTTAGTCCTATGAGACTGGGTGTTTCAGTTGGTCTTCTGAATAAGCTGAAGTCCTGAAGAAGTTGTCTCTATTAGAAGTTCTGGCAAAGTAAGTAAAACCAGTCAAAGAACCAAAGAACCCTTCCTTCTTCCATTTTCCTTTTTAGGCCTTCAGCAGAGAGTACAGCCCCAATTAAATGTGTGTCATGAGATCTGCATTAAAATTATGCTGATCCATATTAAGAGCATGTGTCTTCCCATCTCAGGATCTGGACCAAAAACTTTTATCTTCCAGCCTCAAGCAGGTCACAAGTGTGCCCTCCATTTCTGGATTGTAGTTCATTACAGATATATTCAAGTTGACAACCAAGAATAGCCAACACACACACACACACACACACACACACACACACACACACACACATTAGATATTCTAAATATATATAAACATTGATAAAAATTATCTAATGACAAATTAAATAAAACTATACTGTAATATAAATCAAGTAACTTTATTGTATTTCTAATGATAACATTGGGTCATGCTTACAGTTTTGATTTCATGATGTGTTATACAGCAGTACCTAGATGGCAAGATAGAGTAATGTGAACGATATAGGGATATAATATAACATCAGGATGCCAATATTTTTTACTGGAACTCTGAAATGCACAGTGTCACATCATGGCAGTATTTAAGTATTGTAATGAAGAAGCATCTACAATAACTAATAAACGGGTAGGCAACAGAAAATTCACATCCTTCAGTAGACGATGTTAGACAATATGAATGAAATGGCATATTATAAAATTATTTAAATTTTAAAATATTGTTTATTTTTGAACAATGTCTTTTTCTGTTAGTACATGATAGAATATCTGGACATGTAGGAGTTGAAATTGTGTATATGTATGCTTTTCTATTGTGGTTGTTGTTTTATTTGCTTGATTTTGAGAAAAGATGTTACATCGTCCAGGCTACCAAATGCCAGAATTACAGGTATGTGTCACTACCAGTATATATCATGCAGGTATCAAACCCAAAGCCTTATGCATGCTTTATAAGCCTGTAATCAACTACACTACATTGTATGGCTCAGAAAGTGTAATGATAGATAAAGGGAATCAGTGGACCATGTAAGTTGTCACACACATCGTTTCTTGTTAAACACTCTTTTTACAGGAAGAGAAGAAGAAAATAAACATATAGAAAACTTTGTGAAGTGTATAATCTGTCCATTATTTTAACTGCATAGAGTATTCTCTTACTATATCAAGACAGTATAGGAGAATCACTAGATTATACATAATCTTTTATCAGAAATGAGGGTTGTTTGGTGATTTTCTGGACTATTTTCAACTTTATGGTTACCTTATGGCTCAGAAGTTTAACATATATGTGTTCATCTGTAAGATCTGAACTTTTGCCACTTTGATCCAAAGATCTTCAAGTACTGAGGATTAATGGATGCTCAGAATTTAAATAGCCTGGTGTATAAACTAAGCTGTGGACTATTTGTGAAGAATCTTCACATTAGCCAGAAACCTCCACATAATTTTGCAAGAAAATCATCTTCCATTTCTTTAATTGACAGCTGTCATATAGGATAACAATTCATTTTGTTTCATTATCAAAGTTCTAATATTTCTTTAACACACATTCTTTGAAGAAATGATAGTATGCTTTTAAAATCTTGTTGCAGATATATGAATTGGCATCATTCAGTGTGGACCCTCCAATTATGAGATGATATTACATATTTTCTAAATACTAAAAGTATTTTCCAGTAACAAGTTCTCTCATATAATATAGTATATACACATAGCTGATCATTTTTTATGGATTACATTTCTCTGCATTAAATTATAATATGAATGAGCAAAAATTATTAATTCTCAACATCTACAAATTATTTCAAAGGAGTGTAATTTTGACTATAAATTTACTTACTTGAACATTAGCATTTGATTCCACTCCATTATTCTTTCAACATACAAAATTGGTATTTAATTTGTTCTGTCTTTCTTTTGTTTTGATTGAATTCTCTTTGAATTTGTCTGACCATTAAAACACAGTCTTGGATATTTCCCTCAATTTAGCCTGCAATGATTCAAGTGTAAATGCTAAAATCTGTGAAACAGCACAGTTTTAATAAGTTGAGCAAGGAGTCACAGTGCCTTACTTTCTAGCAATTTTGAGTGTTCAATATCTGATGAAAATTATTGCATTAGACAATAACATGATTACTATTCTGAACCTGGTATATACATTTTACATCTCATTGTGAACATACAGTAGCATGATAAAACCATACTTTAAGTGTTTATAGGACATATAGCTTAATAGAAGATGATAAAAGCATAAACATAAGTTTAATCTGCAGTTATAATAATAAATATGTTGTAGAAGTAAAGATTTTTTAGAAGATGATAAATAGGTAAGGGATTCTTTAATCTGCACTTGTAAATATGTTTGCAATTTCTGTGTTCCTATAAAATTATTTCAAGACTAGCCACTTGATTATATAATATTTTGTTTAACTGAAAATATAATAAGCAATATGCAAGATGGAAATAGGCTATCTACCTTTGGCTGTTCTATTTTGCAGTCATATTGTTTAATAAGAATTTAGAAATTGGAGAAGTTAGAAAATAAGAAAACCAATATAAAACTAATTTTCATTTCCACATCTTATTTGAGCACGGCAGGAAATACTAATTGGGATTTTGTCATTTGCACTAGATTTTGTAGAGCCAGAGATGTATTTATAATGCCTCTGGGAAAACATATTCAATCTTCTCTCTCACAAATATAATCCTTTTGAAATTATACTGTCATGATTTTTTATTCATTTTGAAAGTCATGCAAATTCTGATACTGTTTCCAAGAATTAATGTCTAACATATCAAAGTTTGAGTAAAGAGAAAAATGACTTGAACCTCTAATTCATTTTGTTCCTTTGATAATTATTTTCCCTTTCCAGCTGTGTGCTCATTTTGATGAGAACAGATTTTTTTATACTATCTATGAACATTTTATACGTAAGCATAAATCATCCTAACTGTATTTTAATAACAACGATTTCTTCTAAACCTAATTGCAATTTCCGGTAACATTGATTTGGAGTAATATTGTTGGTGTTAGTCCGAGTGGACACCTGTATTTCTATTTGTATTTTATGTTTTTTCTTCCAGACAAGACAGACTGAATAATGTTCTATACAGGTATCTCCATCATTAGAAATATAGGGTTAAAAGAATATATTTATTATTAAATGCACTTCCCTTGTCCCTTTCATTAGTTTGTGTTTTCTCTTTCCCTTTCACAGATCCTTCTCCAAAGATATATCACTTTTGCATAAGTGAGTTCGTCTTGTCCTCTTAGTGTCAAATATAACTCATGCCACTAGCCTTTTCATGACTTATCTTTTTTTTTTGTCCAAGAGAACACCCAATTATTTCAAAAGGGGTCCTAAAAAGGAAAAGTAACCTGTGGTTTTGTTTGTTTGTTTGCTTGCTTGCTCTTAGATATTGTTCTCTGTTTGATTGGTTTTTGTTTGTTTGTTTGTTTGCTTTTGTTTGTTTGTTTGTTTTTGTTTTACTGTTCCTACAAAAGACTAATACTAGGAGCCTCACTACCTGGAGAGTAGGGGGTGGGGTGGGGGCAGGGCACAGAGTAAGACTCTGGTGTTGCTTTAAAGTCTGAGGGAGTCCAGAATACTTGATCTCTAACTATGCTGAGATATGGTGATAACTTCTAAAAAGTCTGAAAAAGTTTCTGGATTGTTCTGAGGGTAAAAAGCTACAGGGGGTTAAGTGATTGACACCTGTAGGTCAACAGCAGGGAATTAGTAATGTGGCCTTTGCTCTATCTCAGCAGGAACTGCAGGGCTCTAGATTTCAGCCTGCTAGTTGGTATTCACAGGAAGTAAAGGGACACATTGAAAATGTGGAGTATTACTCAGCTATTAAAAACAATGAACTCATGAAATGCTTAGGTAAATGCATGGAATTAGAAAGTATCATCCTGAGTCTGATAACTCAGTCATACAAGAACGCACATGGTATAAGCTCACTGATAAGTGGATATTAGCCTAAAAGATCGGAATACATTAGATGCAATTCACAGACCACATGAAGCTCAAGAAGAAAGAAGACCAAAGTGTGGATGCTTCAGTCCTTCTTAGAAGAGGGAAAAAATACTCAAGGGAGGAAATACGGAGACAAAGTGTGGAGCAGAGACTGAAGAAAAGGCCACCAGAGATTGTCCCAATTGGGGATCCATCCTATATATGCACACTAAACCCAGACACTACTATGGATGCCAGAAAGTGCTTGCTGATCAGACCCTGATATGGCTGTCTCCTGAGAGGCTTTGCTAGAGCCTGACAAATACTGAGGTGGATGCTTGCAGCCAACTATTGAATTGAACACTGGGTCCCCTTAGAGGAGTTAGAAAAGGGAATGAAGGGGCTGAGAGGGTTTTGCAGCCCTGTGGGTCAGATACCCTGGAGCTCCAAGGGACTGGACCACCTACCAAAGAATATACATGGAGGAATCTATGGCTCTGGACATATATGTGGCAGAGGATGGCCTTGTTGGACATTAATAGGAGGAGTACCCCTTGGTCCTGTGGGGGTTCAATGCCTCATTGTAGGAGAATTCCAGGGTGGGTAGCCAGAAATGGGTGGGTAGGGAGGGAGCACCTTCATAGAGGCGGGGGGAGTGGAATGGGATAGAGGGCTTCTGGAGGAGAGACCCGGAAAGGGGATAACATTTGAAATGTAAAGAAAGAAAATATCCAATAAAAGAAAAAATTAAAGAAAAAAATAAAAAGAAAAGTGATTATAGTGTGTATTACTAAGTTGTAAAATGTTTTCTCTTGAAGCTATCTAAGAAAAAGGAAGAAAGTGGAAAGATCCTCAACAGACCACGGGAAAAGTTCTTCTAAGCGGGGAAAGGGAAAAAAATCTTCTCTAAGCGCGGAAAGGCAAACAATTCTCTTCTCTTTTCTTTGTCCTCAGTACTTATACATCTATCAGAATACATGATCACATGTTACAAAGTTCATCACAACTTCACACACACAGAAAAATCAAATCATAAATTGAAGTAGACATTTACAACAGAGAATGTTTGTTTACATGCATATCCTTTAGGAATAGTTATCTGGCTAAGCATCCATCACCTGTCACAGCTCCACAGCTTCACTGAAAGTTAGAAACTATAACTAAGTTCTTAGTGAAGTTTTGTATAGATAAACAGAGTTAATATTTTATCTTCTGTCCTAGCACCTATAGTAAATCATAGTTCCTTTTTAATGACCTTGGCTAACTGTTTTACAACCTTTTGGAATGTGCTCTAAGTGAAGGTCTGGTTATTATCTAAGAGGCAATTAACTAGAGACACATGGGAGACTAGCAGAGTTCTCATTGCAGTTTTGACTACCAGAAAAGGACCTAATTGCAGTCCCACTAAAAAAGAGCTTAATAATCACTGATATAATTTTAGGAATTCTTATAGGATCATCATTAAGAAGTCATCTGTTTGTCTACATAGCATTACTACTAGGCAGTGCACCTTCGTAGATCTGCAGAGATCTGCTCAAAAGGGATTGTCTAATACCTAGTATTTGAATTATTGTTATATATGTTTAATGGTAACAGGAAACGTATACTAATAATAGGAATCTTTCCTAAATTGAATTCTCTTAAGCCTTGTCTATAAGAGTGAATCTGTCATAGATTAGATTATAATCTGAAGCAGACCATCTCAGGAAGATCTCCTGCTAGTTATTAGCTTGCCCATTGTGGCTCCTGACAGCTCTTCCTTTCGAATAATACAAATGAAGTGTATAAATCTCCCTTTTAGAGACCTGGTAGTAGATAAGCACTTGAAGATGACTGGAAGAAGAAACAGAAGCAGAATAACTAATCCTATAGTAATTCCCAAAGTTATAAGAAAATTCTATAAAGAATTATCTTTAACAAAATTTATGATTGGATTTGAAAAATATTCAGCCAGTTCTGCTGCTGAAGAACACTTCAGTCTGGAGTGACTGATGGCACTAATCTGGGAATGTAAAATATTCACATCAATAGCAAATTGTGAAATGTTCCATACACCATGCAGATGTGCTTGTATCTGTTTCCAGATCATTTTTGACCTCTTTTAGGGCAGTGGGGTGATAGAACTCCATTTATAATTAGCATAACGTGAGGTATCTAAATGTGTTTTAATATTTTAAACCTGAGTTACTATGTAAAGAATGGTTTGCTTGGGGCAGAGCAGCTATAGACAAGGCTGTATCTGTTTGGGAAAGGAGAAAAAGCATAGCTGGGCCTTCGAGCAGCTCCTCCAGGTGAGTGGTGCTGGAGCTGTATGGAGAGCTTCACATGGCCAGCCACAGGGAAAAAAAAAAAAGAATGGTTTGCTCTAAAGCATTGATACTATGTCAAACCTCTATCAATTCTCTCCTGAGTAATTAATGCTAAAGAAATATTTTTTTTTGTTAAAGAATTTATGTGATTAGCAGTGAGTGGTGTGATTACACAGCATTTGTTTAGGTTCCAGTACTCTAATCTACTCTGCTCTTGCTTACATGGCAATGCTGTAACTGCTGAGCCATCTACACAGATAATCACTTAATTTATTTATTTCTAAGAAAGGACCCAGATTGTCCTAGGATGGTCTTGAACTCACTGGGAGACAATGGACCTTGTGATCTTCATGCTTCAATGTTATGACTACAGGGACCAGAGTTTTGTGACACTATAGATGCCTTGATAATTCCCTTTTGGAAGAAAAATGTTTAATGTTTAAATAAAATGATCAACATTTCTATATTATTGTAATAAAAACTTTTTTCTAAATTTTGCAATATTTTTTTGCCATTGTTGTATTTAGCAACACTAACATAAATTTTTCTATACATAAATCTTTATGTAAAATTAACCTAATGATTCATTTATTATACCTTCTTTTTACTGATTCTCGTGTTTTCATAACCAGATACCAATACACATTATGGTTTGAGCAAGTGTTAACATGGACAAATTTGATTGTAGTCTTGTGACTGAGATCACCAGTCTCTGGCTGTGTACACAATTCTTGCCAATGGAATCAAACATTTTTTTTTTCATTTTCCAAATCAGTTGACTATGAATTCCTTCTATTCACAAAAGCTTTAGCTTTAATTGTTTAGCTCACAAAGGGGAATGAAACTCCCAGTCAATGAAAAACACATATAGCTTTGGCCACTGAGATGCATATTTCCCTTACCAAATTAGATGATAGTATATTAGTAAGCTACCTTCTATTATTATTACTATGTTATTAAGAAGATACTTGATGTGTGATTACAAATGTTGACTAGATACAGAAGACAAATCTCTCTGCATGTCAGTTGAGCAATTTCTGGTTTTCAATAATTGAAGTGGGAAGATCTACTTTAAATGTGCATGAGATCCTATGCTGTGTCAACAAAGGCAATTCCCTCTGAGGAGCAGCTCACTGACCTTATCTATAGTCTAAACATCTGACTCCAGCTCCTGCCACCACACATTCCCATCCAAGAAGGACTTCATGTCTCTCCCTTTAAGACATGATTAATGGTAAATGTGTCCACCCTAGAGAGAATTTTGTTAGGTAGTTCTTCCACAGAAAGGAGAAAAGTAACTAACACAAAAAATAAATTAGAATTTCTGTTTGTAGTTTATTAGAAAAATAGTGTCCTGTTATCTGTATTTTTCAGTCCAAACAAAACAAAACAAAACAAAACAAAACAAAACAAAACCCAGGTGTTACCAAATGAGTCATCACAGGCACTAGGGATAAATACAACAAAATAACTGAAGTCAATGTAAATGAGAATGAGACTATCACACTGTCATTGTTAGTGTATATATTAATTATTTTGTTACTTCTGGATGTATTTCAGAATAAAGTATTGGATCTGTTTTGCTAAACAGAAAATTACCAGAAATTCACCTGGTCTTTATCACAACTAATTATATATCTGTTGACTGCTATCAACCTGGCTTACTAGCTATCTCTCCATGCACATAAATAAGAAAGAATGGAACCTTGTTGTTCAGTAGATTTTGAATTTGCTGTGTATATGAGGACAATTATACCTTCTATCATAAACCTATCTCAGTTTACGCTAACCTTCTTAGACTATACTGTACATTCAATATAATTTTAGTTCTGATGCCTGTAATGGTAAAAATATCAGCATGGAGGGTCACAGGAATGACCCAGCACTTAAGAGCACTCTGGTCAGTCTTCTAAAGTACCTGAGTTTGATTCCCAGCATCACATATGGCCCAAAACCACTTATAACTTCACTTATACTGGTAGGATCCATTATTCTCTTCTGCCTCCTGGAGCACCAAATTCACATGGTGCAAACACAGATGTGGAAGAAAAATATCCATACATATTAAAACAATAAAAGATGTCAATAAAGCAATACCATTAAGTGAAATCAGAGGAACATCTTCATCAGTCAGAGTACAGCAACACTCTAAATACTGAATGAAGCTTAGTACCACAACAGCTGCAAACTGACTATTCGGCTTTAATTAGAATAATTTAATTTAATCCCAATATAAGAATGATGAATAAATATTTAAATGTGTGGCATTGAAAGAGTACAGAGACAGTTTTTTAATAAAAACAGCCTTTTGAAAAAAATAATATAAGCTGAGAATTGGCAAGTGAAAATATCTCCCATTAAGTGGGACAAACATTACTTTAATTGCCACAGAAACTTTCTTTTCTTTTTTTTTATTAGATATTTTCTTTATTTACATTTCAAATGTTATCACCTTTTCTGGTTTCCCCTGTGAAAACCCCCTATCCCCTTCTCCCCCCCACCGCCCCCTGCTTACCAACCCACCCACTCCCTATTCCTGGCCCTGGCATTCCCCTACACTGGGGCATAGAGCCTTCACAGGACCAAGGGCCTCTCTACCCAATGATGACCTACTAGGCCATCCGCGGCTACATATGCTGCTGGAGCCATGAGTCCTACCATGTGTACTCTTTTGCTAGTGGTTTAGTCCCTGGGAGCTCTGGGGATACTGGTATGTTCATATTGTTGTTCCTCCTATAGTGCTGCAAAACCCATTCAGCTCCTTGGATCCTTTCTCTAGCGCCTTCATTGGGGACCCTGTGCTCAGTCCAATGGATGGCTTTTAGCATCCACTTCCGTATTTGTCAGGCAGTGACAGAGCCTCTCAGGAGACAGCTATGTCAGACTCCTGTCAGCCAGCACTTGTTGGCATCCACAAGAGTTTCTGGGTTTGATATTAGCCCAGAAGCTCAGAATTCCCAAGATACAATTTGCAAAGCACATGAAACAAAAGAAGAAGGAAGACCAAAGTGTGAATACTTTGATCCTTCTTAGAAGGGAGAACAAAATACCCATGGAAAGAGTTACAGAGACAAAATGTGGAGCAGAAACTGAAGGAATGACCATCCAGAGACTGCTCCACCTAGGGATCCATCCCATATACAATCACCAAACCCAGACACTATTGTGGGAAATTTTCTTTTATACCATGTAATTGGTCACTAATCCCATTAAATCAGAGAAATGGAGAACTGTTTCATTCTCAGCATGTGTTTTTAATTTTTGACCCTTTACTCATTCAGGTCATATGCAACTTTGTGTTTCAGAAAGTAAAATGTGAGAAAGTGATAAAACCCAAGAATTTCAAACCAAGATTAACCCAGGCATGTGCAGGTCTGCTTCTATTATATGTCACACAGGCATCGGTTAACAGTCCACACTTAGAACAGACCTGTTTGGTTTAATAATTCGCCATGACTATTGGAATCCAAACTTGAAAATGTTCCTTTTGTCGCTGTTTATTTATTGATTGATTATTGCTTTGAATCTTGAAATTTACACAGGCAGTTGTGAAGAATGACCTGTATCAATCATCCTTTACCTTTTTTCCTTCCTTCCTTCCTTCCTTCCTTCCTTCCTTCCTTCCTTCCTTCCTTCCTTCCTTCCTTCCATATATATGTTCTCTTTCTTGCAGGCCCTGTAACTGAGGATGACATATATTCAGGAAAAATGGACAGCATTAAACAATTACATGTGCTTCCATGTACCCAAATAATTGGGTAGTGCTTTTGAAAGTGACATAAACATAAAAATTACAGCTTTGTGGAGTCATTTAGTATAGAGCCAAACAAGCTTAGGCGGTGAAAGAATCACAGTTATGTGTTATTGCTCAACAGAATGCAACTGATGGTCATTTTGATTACTCCATATACTTGAATGTGAAATTCAGGACAAGCTACATCAAAAGAAATGCAGTGAAACACTTTGAAACCATAAACAAGGATATAGTTTGGACTTCTGAAAAATATTCCTGAAAATACTATATTATATAGAGTAGTAAATGGATCAACAAGAAAGGGAATTCTATAGTTTACAAAGTATGAATGTTTTCTTTACGAATGTGGAAATACATTATCATAGTCAGATATTCAATTGCAAAGTGCATTTCATAAAAAGTAATGCATTAAAGAGTTTATCATGTTAACAAGAATAATAGTTGAACAAAAAGAGTTCTAATAGCAAAGGACTCAAATAGGATATATTTATTATTACACTCATGGGTTCTGGACATGATGGGTATGTGGATTGGCTTTGAGGACTCACTTAGGGAATAGCTACAGCTTCTGCTGTCCTTGGACCATGAAGTCCTACGGGTTTTCCTCATATAATCATTCACAGGCAAATCAAGAGTAAGACTGATCTCAATATAAGTTTTTTGTTTGTTCATTTATTTGTTTTTCAGCAGGTGAGAAGAGAATTGTTAAGAGTGCTACCAGCATTGCCTGGGTCACAGTTTGGACACATTATTATGTCTCCTTATCTTGGATTTTTTCTATGTTGAAAGCAAAAAATTAAGTTAAAACAATATATATTGTTTTACAAATATGTTTGAAATAATACAAAATCCTTCCCAGAAAAAATAATATATCTTTTTACTTTCTTAGTTTTTAATTATCTCTATTTGTGAAATTTCTAGTAATATATTTAATATTTCATTGAAATATTTTATTTTCGTAAAAATGTTTGATTTGGTTTTCCTGGAAAACCATGAAGTAAAGGCATAGTTCCTAGTAATTCACTTGTAATTTGCAGTTATAACACAGGGATCTCTCACAATTAACAAATACTATTCACTGTGATAACAAGTCTATACTTCAATACATACTTGTGTTGTGTTTCACAGATGTCTTTCTTTTTTTTTTTAAGCGTCATGAGTTTTTATTTTTCCTTTATGTCCATATTGGGTCTAAAGTTGAGAAGCTGTTACATAATCTCTGCATTATGAAAAGAACTACAGCAACCTTTGTTACAATACCACTTCTGCTTGTTTGAGAAGAGAAACACATTTCAATAAACAGATACATGTAATTGAGTGACTTGATCTCCAATGGTGGAATAATCTGGGAAAGATTTGGTGTCAAAACATTTTTGGAGAGCTGTGCCAGTATGAGAGTCTTTAATGTTTTGCTAAAGGCTCAGGACTTTCTCAGTTGGCTCTCTGGCCTCATTGTGGTAGTTCCAGTTGTTTGACCTTGACTCTTACAGCCTATCTATACTCAGCTGCCTGCATCTATTGCCAATGTCTTGAGGTACAAGCCATCTAATCCCCTGGTAGTTCCAGTTGTTTGACCTTGACTCTTACAGCCTATCTATACTCAGTTGCCTGCATCTATTGCCAATGTCTTGAGGTACAAGCCATCTAATCCCCCTAAAGTGAAAGCCATATCACACATATTCTTCTCTTGGGAGCTTTGGTTATTTGGCCACAACACAGGAAGAGTACAGGGCTTGAGTCCCCAGATATTCCTTCTGTGTTTTTCTTGATGTCTTGGACACATAAGGACCAGGTGTGCAATGACCACTTGATGCCATTCCTGGAACATTGACTTTAGGAGGTGAGTTGCAACTACTAGGAATTGACACTAAATCTGAGAGAGGAGAAGGAGGATCCAGTTTTCTTCCCTCTACATGAATGCAATCATGTCCTTATGCCCCTTCTCAAACTTGTGAGTAACTTGGAGCACTGTTGAACCCAGGATGCCCTGTTTGTCATTTCCCTCTCCTGTGGAGAACCTTCTCGCTCTCAAGCCCTTATTCACACAGATGTCTTTCATAGACAAGAATTAAATTCTTTCATCTCCTCAAAGTTTGTAAGCACAGTACAGTTATAATAAGTTTATGAATGATAATTTGATTAAAAATATTACTCATGATGGATACATCATTATTGATTTTCTTCTGGATGGAAATGTACTATACTGGAATATATATATTGAAGCCCCACATAGTCATTGTTGGGATGTTTCTCCTCTCTGCCTACACACCACACACACACACACACACACACACACACACACACACACACACACATACACACAGAGAAAGGTTTGTTAGGCTGCCTTCTCTTACACACTTCCATTAATAAATATTTATTTTTATCTGTTACTTTTCTTCTTTTTCTCTACAACCTGTTTCTTTACGTATTAACATAGCCATGCAAGCTTTTATTTCACTGGTCATTTACATAGAATTTATTTTTGCTTCTACACTTTGCTTTCATATTTAGAATAATTTATTAAATGTTATGTAGTCTATGCAATGAATAATATATGATATATAATAGTTTATTGAAATACTGATTTAAATTGATTATATATATTATATATATTTATAAATTTAATATGCACATACTTTATAGCTATTGTGTATATTTCTTCTTTTCCTTTTTATTTACTCCCATATTATTCATTTCTAATTGAGAATATTTACACTTCCTTTAATATATCATTACAACACACAATAGTTTAAAATATAGTTTAGTGGTTGTTCTAGAGTTTTCAGTATACATTTTAAATTTGTTTAGGTATTGACATTTTATACATATTTTAATTAATTTTAGTCAGTTTTACTTCTATTAGCCTCTCTCATCATCCCTCTCATTTCTAAACACTTTCTCCTCCTACTTACATGACCATTTAAAAAATTGTTTTAGGAGATTAAAATATATCTACCTCATTTCCTACTTCCCTTCCCATAGCACTTTCTTGTTGATATATACATACATACATACATACATACATACATACATACACTATACCTGTACATACACACACACATATTTATATTTGTAATATGCTACTTGTATGTATCTTTTCAGGGCTGACCTTTTGGTATTGGACAACCAAATTTTTTATACTTTTACCAAGGGTATACTAGTTCTCTTACTCTTATGAAACTCAAGAAGAATGAAGACCAAAGTGTGGACACTTTGCCCCTTCTTAGAATTGGGAACAAAACACCCATGGAAGGAGTTACAGAGACAAAGTTTGGAGCTGTAACGAAAGGATGGACCATCTAGAGACTGCCATATCCAGGGATCCACCCCATAATCAGCTTCCAAACGCTGACACCTTTGCATACACTAGCAAGATTTTGCTGAAAGGACCCAGATATAACTGTCTCTTGTGAGACTAGGCCGGGGCCTAGCAAACACAGAAGTGGATGCTCACAGTCAGCTATTGGATGGATCACAGGGCCCCCAATGGAGGAGCTAGAGAAAGTACCCAAGGAGCTAAAGAGATCTGCAACCCTATAGGTGGAACAATATTATGAACTATCCAGTACCCCGGAGCTCTTGACTCTAGCTGCATATGTATCAAAAGATGGCCTAGTCGGCCATCACTGGAAAGAGAGGCCCATTGGACACACAAACTTTATATGCCCCAGTACAGGGGCACGCCAGGGCCAAAAAGTGGGAGTGGGTGGGTAAGGGAGTGGGGGGGGTATGGGGGACTTTTGGGATAGCAGTGGAAATGTAATTGAGGAAAATACGTAATAAAAAAAACATTAAAAATTTTAAAAAAAGAATTTCTTAGGTTTTGGTTTTTTGTTTTTTTCATTCCTTTTTGTAGGGTTGGGGCCTCTTAGATCTTTTCTTGCCCACATTACATGCCTATGCTAGTTATCATGTCTATTTTTGCATATGTGATCTACTTGAGTTTAGTGAGGTTTGTGTGCATCATCATGGTTGTGAGATTATTAACAACCACATCGCAGCTTTTCGGTGACTGCTATAGATGAAAGTGACATCCCTTCTCTAGCAAGCATTACCTGCAAATAGAGTCTTTGGGAGATGCATGACATCAAGATTACCTCCTTCATCTAATGACAAAGTATGGGAGGAATTAATTTTCTGTTTTGGTCACAGCTAACAATTGCTGAAGTAAGAACAAGATTATAATATTGAATCACATAGAGGAGACTTTGTTTTGTCTCAAACTTCCCTCTAAAGCGAATTGTACTTGGCAGGTGAAATTGTCATCTTGAAGGTTTATGGCTGAAAGGCTCACCCTTTTTAGATCTTTCTGAACTCTGGCTGGCTGGTTCAATTCAGCTGTTCTGGCTCAAACTCCTCCCCAAGCTGACTGATTATATCTGGCTTCTCAGCTTCTCACTGATTTGCTCTGCTTGGCCTCAAATTAACTCTGACAATTTGATCCAATCTTCTGTCTTCTTGTTATTTTCTGGGTTCAACAGCCTCTGCTGCCTTTCACTTACTTGTATGAACTTAGGAACAAACTCAACTTCATTGTGCAGCACTCACTGCACTGACATCCAATTGACACCCAAGTCCCTTTAAGTAGCTTCTTTTACATGTGTGTTCTCATAAAAGTTGGACATATCCTATTTCTCTTCAGACTGTTTTAAGTTTACCTTTTGTCATTCTGTTTTGTATAGCTTGAATTAGATGGGTTTATATATCTTGAGACAATAGTGCTTTTAAAAACAATATACTATACAATATATTGATTATAAACAACAGAAAGTTATTTTTCTTACTGATGGTAGATATAAAACTGCAAGATTAAGGTGTCAATCAATTTAGTGTTTAGTGAAGATCTCTTTCTTGGCTCAAAGATGGTACCTTATTGTATTTCATGTGTTATAATAAATTTTATCAGGATACGAATATCTTCCAAAATCTATCTTATGATCTCATCCCTTTTCCAGGGATCAAATAAGAACACAGGACTCACAGAATTTTCTGGTTTTGTCCTATTGATAATCTCTCATATCCTAGATATTTGAACTGCTATTACTAATGTTTATGTTTTAATAATTATTAGTTTATGTTTGTGTTCTTTTTTCCTTCTGCTATGTATAGTTTTGCAATTTCATGCTTTCTATAGTTGCAAGGACAAAATATACAAATGATATATCTCAATGATCAACTTTTATTGATGATAGGAATTCCATTTCTAGAAATTCTCAAAGATAGCTATTTGAGGTCAATGTTTTTCATTGTTTTATCATAATATCAGCTAGTCCAGTGAATTTTATGTAGAGTTAATATGTTATGGTTTTGTTCGCATTTATTTCTCCTCTCAGTCTTTGTCTCTCTATCTGTCTTTGTTTCTCTCTGTCTCTCTGTGTCTCTCTCCCTCCCCCATCTCTCTATCCAGCATACATATGCAAATGTTAACCCCAGGAATGGGGCAGGTTTTGGCTTCAGTCTTTAAGTGGTCTCAAGGTATTGAATTCAGGTTGCTAGACAAGGTAGACAAATGTTTTATTATCAACCAGGATATATATTAAAAAGCACATATTTTACTATTAAATTCAATGTAATCAGATGTGGAGGAAAGAATAATGACATCTTGTATTTTTGTGACACGGAAAAGAATCAATCAGGTCCTTCATAAAATAAGATTCTGGTAGCTTATATACCTCCTATTATGAAGATAGTCTCAATGCAACTTTTGTCACATGTAGCTTTTACCTAAATCAATCAGGCAAAAATTGAACAATTTCTCACAGAAATGTCTTTTGGGTGTGTTGGCCATGTTAGTGAACTATTGTTAGGATAAATAAGAAAACATTGTAAAGATATCATCTGAACATATGGCTGTGCTGCACTCAAAGAAGTCATGTGACATTTTAATTATTTAATATAAAAGTGAAAGGAAGCAAAATATAGAAAATTTACATCAGCAATTACAATTATATTTAAGCTTAATATAGTTTTCCTAATCTTGTTATAGTAGCAAGGATGTTTATACTATCTTTATTTTTTTAATTAATTGATTGAATCTTTACCAAAATGAGAGTCTCAAAAGCAATAATCATGTTTAAAATCATTTGCATATTTATTGCCCAGAACTTTTTATGTGATAAATATATAGAAGGTGTTTTGGTAAATTAATACTTTGGTAAGTATTTGTAAGAGTGAGGGAATTTAAAGGCAACCAAACAAATAGTAAGTAAAAGATCTAGGAAGAATATAACCATAATAGCTGTTAGTTTCATTATTTCTTCATTTAGTTTCTGTTGTTTCAATTACCTGTCCATTGGTGAGAATGGGGTATTGACATCTCCCACAAGTAATATGTGGGGATTTTTGTTTGACTTAAGATTGAGTAATGTTCGTTTAGTTTAGTTTAGTTTAGTTTAGTTTAGTTTAGTTCAGTTTAGTTTAGTTTTAGACAGTGTTTCTCTGTGTAGCCCTGGCTGTCTATAGATCAGACTGGCCTCAAACTCAGAAATCTGCCTGCCTCTGCCTCCCAAGTGCTGGGATTAAAGGTGTGTGCCACCACTGCCCGGCTAGTAATGTTATTTTTAAGAATGTGGTTATTCCTGCATTTAGGGCTTAGATGTTCAGAATTAAGACATCAACTAGGTAAATTTTCCTTTTGATGCCTATGAGGTATACTTCCCATCTCTTTTGATAATTTTTGGTCCATGTAATTTGATATGACAATGGCTACTCAAGCGTGTTTCTTGGGTCCATTCGCTTTGAAATCCTTTTCCAATTTTTTATTCTGAGGTAGTGTATATCTTTGTTGCTAAGGTGTGTTTCTTGTATGCAACAGAATGATAGATCCTCTTTATGTATCCACTCTGATAGCTTTTGTCTTGTTATTGGTGAATTATGTCTATTGATGTTGAACAATATTAACGAAAAATGATTTAGTTCCTGTGTGTGTTTGTCTGTGTGTGTATGTCTGTGTGTGTGTGTGTGTGTGTGTGTGTGTGTGTGTGTTTCATTTGGGTTTTGATAGTTTGAAATTATTACTGTTTTTGTGTATACATTCTATGGTGTTCCTTTTGTTGGAATTTTTTTTTTGGATCCCCTGTATGGCTGAATGATGTTTAAAATAATGTTTCATAATGGAATATCTTGTTTTCTTTATCTATGGTGATTCAAAGTTTTGCTAGGTCTGAGGCGGCTTCTCTGGTCTTACAGAATTTGGAAGATATCTGTTGAGGCCCTTCTAGTTTTTAGAGTCTCTGTTGAGAATTCAGCTGTAATTCCAATAGGTCTGCCATTATATGCTACTTGGTCTTTTTGCCTCACAGCTTTTAATATTCTTTTTGTAATTGATATTAAATTATTTTATTTATTTACATTCAAAAAGTTGCCCACTTTCCTGGTCCTGCCTCCATGAATTTTTCACCCCATCCCTCTCCCCCAGACTCTAAGAGTGTCCTCCCTCACCTGCCTTACCTCCCCTACTTCACCCCCATCAGGACTTTTCCTGTTTGGGGCATTGATTTTCCACAGGATTTCGACCATTCTCTTCCACTGCGGTGATTTCATCCAGTCCTTTGTTAAACACGTGCTGGATGCCACAAACCACACTATGTATGCTGCTTTGCTTTGGCTTAATCACTGGGAGGTCTGAAGGATCTGGGTTAGTCGACACTGTTGCTCTTCCTATGTGCAGTCTCCTTCATCCTCTTCAGTCCTTCCCAATCTCTTCCAAATCCAATGGTTGGCTGTAAGTATCTGTATATCTTAGTCAGTTGATGGTAAAGCCTCTCAGAGGACAGCCATGCCTGTCTCCTGTCTACAATATGAGCTCAGTAGTAGTGGCAGGATTTGTTGTGTGCCCATGGGATGGGTCCCAAATTGGGCTGGTCATTGGATGGCCTTTCTTCCAGTCTCCGCTCCATTTTTGCCTCTGCATTCCCTCTAGACAAGATCAATTCTGGGTTACAAATTTTGAAAATAGGTGGGTACCCTGCCTTAACTGGGGCCATATCTGTTTATCTTCTGGAGGTGGTCTCTTCTAGTTCCATCTTCCCACTTTTGACCTTTTAACTAATGTCATCTCCCTTGACTCCTCGTAGCCTCTCATATCCCAAGTCTTTGGGACTTTGTAGAGGTTGCCCCTGCCCTTTAACTCCCATTGCTACATATTTCAATGAATTCTTCTGGCTTTCTGGACATCTCTCCTGTTTCTCCCTACACCTGATCCTGCCCCCCCCCCCCTTCCCTATCCTCCCTTCTCTCTTCCACACAGTTTTCTCCCTCCTCCTTCCTCCCATGATTATTTTGTTCCCCTCCTAAGTGGATTTCATCTGCATGTAGAAGAATGAAAAGTGATCCATATTTATTTCCTTGTACAAAGCTCAAGTCCAAGTGGATCAAGGTCCTCTACATAAAACCAGATACAGTGAATCAATTAGATGAGAAAGTGGGAAATAGCTTTGAACACATTGACCCAGTGGAGAATTTCCTGAACAGAGCACCAATGGCTCAGGCTGAATCAATAATTAGCAAATGTGACCTAATGAAACTGAAATGCTTCTGTAAGTCATAAGACACTGTTGCATGTAGTTTTAAATAAAACCCAGGCTAAATCCAGCTATTAGCCATCATCAGCAGTTTCTCTCCCCCTATGACTAACTCTATGCCCTGGTTCCCAAGGCTAACTTGCTAAACAACCCAAACCAGTTTAATCTGAAATGCCTGGAGCTACTGATCAAATTTCTCAGGCTATCCAAACCCTGTGGCTGACCTGTAGAATGCCAGCTACTGCTCACTCAGCTCCCCTTAGCCATGTGAAATAAAAACACTAGAGATTTATATTATACCAGTCATATTGATAATGGTAAATCTCCAACCCCAAAACTCACATGCAAAGTACACCCAACTCAGTAATATAATTACAAGCTTCACGCTTAGATTAAGCAAATATACCACTACACTACTCTATTCCTCATCTATGATCCTTAGCTATTCAAACCTCCTCCTGGCCGTGTGGGCCTGCTCCATCTTCAACTTCTTCCTTCATTTTCTTCTCCTCTGTCCTCCATCCCCCTTCTCCTCCTCCTCTTCTTCTCCTTCTCCTCTCCCTTCTCTAAAACGTTCAGCTCTGCCTTTTCCTTCCTTTGCCCAATGACAGGCTCTAGCCTTATCTGGCCAATTAAGATTTCACATGACATCACCTGAGTATGTGTCAGGAAACCCCTCTTAAAGGAGCAGAAAATACAAACAAAATTGCAACGTACAGATTGGGAAAAGGTCTTTTCTAACCTTATATTCAATAGAGGGCTAATATTGAAAATATACAAAGAACCTACGAAGTTAGACTACAAGAAATCAAATAACCCAAATATTTAAAATGGGTAAAGAGCTAAACAGAGAATTCTCAAAAGAGGACTCTCAAATGGCTGAGAAGCATTTAAAGAAATTTTCAATATCCTTAGTCATAAGGGAAATGCACATCAAAACAACCCTGAAATTTCACATTGTCATAATCATAATGGCTAAGATCAAAAAGTCAAGCAGGAGTACAGGCTGGTAAGGACATGGAGAAAGAGGAACACTCCTCCATTGCTGATGGTATTGCAAACTATTGCAACTAATCTGGAAATCTATCTGGTGGTTCCTCAGAAAATTGGAAATAGCCCTACATGAAGACCCAGCTATATGCTGTTTCCTGGAATATACTCAAAAGATGCTTCTCTATAACAGAAGGACAGGTACTCCACTAAGTTCATAGCAGCCTTGTTTGTTATAGCCAGACATTGGATACAGAAAATGTACTTTATTTACACAATGGAATACCATTCAGATATTAAAAATGAGGACATCATGAATTTTGGAGGGAAATGAATGGAACTAGAAAATATCGTCCTGAGTGAGGTAACTCAGACCCAAAAGGACATGCATGGTATGTATTCACTGATAAGTGGACATTTTCCTTAAAGTTCATAATACTTATAATTCACAGACCTTAGGAATCTTAACAAGAAGGAAGGCACAAGTCTTGATACCTGAAACTCACTTAGAAGGGGAAAAATTCTTTCTTTGTTTTATGTATTTCGTATTTGGCTTATTATATAGGCTTTTTGGATTGCCCAGGTGCTGTTTGTATTTTCATGCTAATTCTGCTTTTCCAGGCGGGGCTACCTAGGACAGAGTGTATCACACACTCAGGTGACTTTATGTGAACCTTCTCCTCAGTTTAACTTGGAAAACAAAGGCCAGAACCTATGATTGGGCAATGGAAGGGAAGGTAGGGCTGAACAGTTTTAGGGAGGAAGAGGCAGGAGGAGAGAGGAGGACAGAGGAGGTGGTGGCAGGAAAATGGAGCAGAAGTACCTGGTGTGGAAAAATCACAAGTGATAAGGGATCTCATACATGGGGAATATAGTAGTATAGTGGTAGATCTGGTCAACCTAGGTGCACAGCTTGTATTCATATTAATTGAGTTGTGTTTTCTTGCATGGGCTTATTTGGGTTGGAGATTTGCCACAACATATAGACAGATGATTTCTTTTTCTCGTACAATCTGTTTGGTGTTTTGAAAACTTCTTGGGCATTTATAACCATTTCTTTCTTTAGGTTAGGGTTATTTTCTTCTTTGATTTTGTTGAAAATGTGATCTGGGTATTGTAGCTTGGAATCTCCTCCTTCTTCTATTCCTATTATTCTTGTTTTGTTTTGTTTTGTTTTGTTTTGTTTTGTTTTGTTTTGTTTTGTGACAGGGTTTCTCTTTATAGCCCTGGCTGTCCTGGAACTCACTTTGTAGACCAGGCTGGCCTCGAACTCAGAAATCCGCCTGCCTCTGCCTCCCGAGTGCTGGGATTAAAGGCGTGTGCCACCACGCCCGGCTTATTCCTATTATTCTTAAGTTTGGGATTTTCATAATGTTTCACATTTCCTTAATGTTTTTTGTTATGCATATGTTCAGTTTGCTATTTTTTGACAATTGTATTGATTTCTTCTATCATATCTTGCATGCCTGAGATTGTCTCTTCCATCTCCTGAATTCAGTTGGTGATGATTGCATCTGTAGTTCCTCTCCTTTTTCCTACATGTTCCATCTTCAGGTTTGTCTCAATGTGTTTTCTTTATTGTATCTGTTTCCATATTTCAGTTCTTGAACAGTTTTATTCATTTCCTTCACCAGTTTGATTGTATATTTGCATATTTCATTATGTTGATTCATTTACTCCCTAGAAGCCTCTATGTGATTCATTGTATTGTTCTGTATTTCTTTAAGGGATTTATTTATTTTCTCTTTACAGGCCTCTCTCTTCTTCATAAGACTAGACTAAAGGTCATTTTATTTCTCTTCAGTTGTTAGGATATTCAGGGCTTTTTGTATCAATAACTTCTGGGTTCTGGTGGTGTCATATAGCACTGACTTTTCTTGATTGAGTTTTTATTCTGACCTTTAGCTATCAGATTGTCCCTCTTGTTGGCTGGCCTGATAGTCCCTGAGGATATCAGCCATCTGTGACTGAAGATAGAGCTAGTAGTTGCACATAATACCATGTCTCTGGTTGTCCTGGTGACAGGATGCTTCCAGGGAGGCAGCAGAGCTGGTTTTCCAGGGTGAATTCAGGCCGCCAGCAATGTAGGAAGAGCTGTAACCCTGAAAATTAATGGGGATATGGGATTACATATTGAGATGTGTATCAGAAGATCCAGATCAAAGGGGACATGGCACCCCTGTGGCAGCTGGGCTTGCTAGGGAATACCATAGCCTGGGGATAGTTTGGGTTTCTTTTGAGAGACCAATCTTCAGCTCAGACTCCCTCTTAGAGAACCTGACCTAAGGTTGAAATCAAGTTACTCCCCAACAAGCCTGTGTCTAGCACCAGTTTCTAGGTTACTCCCTAACAAACTTGAGCCTAGAACTAGTTTTTAGTTTGCAAGTCAGCCCCTGGCACATCACTTCCTAACTACCAATCAGCAGGAAAGCAGAAGTTAAGTTTTTGGTTTAGCTCCCAGCACCAGCCAATTACTATAGAGGACAACAAAATTCCATAATAGACACCCAATCAAATGTGTGTCAGGCTAGAAACCTCCTTTCTTATTTGCTTACCTCTGTAAATGCTTGTTTGAAACTGGGCTCTGGACTTCAACTTTCAGCCCTGTTGCATATGTCAGTTTTGGAGGAGAGCCCAGGCTTGAGCTTGATTTAAAAAAAACAAACAAACAAACAAACAAACAAAAACCTAGTGTGGTTTAATTTGAATTGGCTCCTTTGTGCTGTTTTGGGGGTTAGGAACAATCAAAACATTTTGGAGCTTTGACTGGGAAAGCCTCCACGACTTCCAGGATTACCTATTCAAAGATAAGATCTTCCTGTCTATCTGAATGATAAATCTTTCCATGGTACAATCTTCCTGACTGTCCATAAGAAAAATTCATCCATGTGTTTGAGCTGTGCTGTTTTAATTCTGTTCAATGTGCTTTGTGCATTACCTTGCTAATTGTGTTTTGAAAAGAGACTTCAGAAAAACCAGAAGAGGGCATCAAATCACATTATAGATGGTTGTGAACCACTATGTGGTTGCTGGGAATTGAACTTGGAACAACTGGGAAAACAGTCAATGCTTTTAACTGCTTAGCCATCTCTCCACCAGAGTGCACAGATACAGTATCCAAATTAACAAAATAGGAAATGAAAAGGGAGATATAACAACAGAAACCAAGGAAATCAAAAAAATTCATCAGATCATACTACAAAAGTCTATATTCAATGAAATTGGAAAACCTGGTTGAAATGGACAATTTTCTAGAGAGATAACAGGGATCAAATTTAAATCAGGATCAGTTAAACCATCTAAACAGTCTCATAAGCTGTAAGATATAGAAACAGTCATTAGTAGTCTCACAACCAAAAGAAAGCCCAGGGCCAGATGGGTTTAGTGTAGAATTCTATCAGACATTCAAAGAAGACTAACACTCTTCAAACTATTCCACAAAATAGAAACAGAACCAATACTACTCAATTTGTTCTATGAAGCCACAATTACACTTATAATTAAACCACACAAAGAATCAACAAAGAAAGAGAACTTCAGACAAAATTCCCTTATGAATATCAATGTGAAAAATGCTCAATGATATTCTCTCAAACCAAATCCAAGAACACATCAAAACGATCATCCATCATGATCAAGTAGGCTTCATCCCAGGGATGCAGATATGATTCAATGTATAAAAATCTATCAACGTTATCCATTATATAAACAAACTCAAAGAAAAAAACAAATTATAACTTCATTATATGCAGAGAAATCATTTGACAAAATACAACACCCCTTCATGATAAAACTCTTGTAAAGATCAGAAATTCAAGGTGCATACTTAAACATAGTAACAGCAATATACAGCTAACCAGTAGCCAACATCAAACTAAATGGAGAGAATCTTGAAGTAATCACATTAAAATCAGGGACTAGACAAGGCTATCCACTCTCTCCCTACCTATTCAATATAGTAGCCAAATTCCTAGCCAGAGCAATTAGACAAGAAAAGGAGGTCGAAAGGATAAAATTAGAAAGGAAGAAGTCAAAATATCACTATCTGCAGATGATATAATAGTATACTTAAGTGACCCCCAAAATTCCACTAGAGAACTCCTAAAGATGATAAACAACTTCAGCAAAGTGGCTGGATAGAAAATTAACTCAAACAAATCAGTAGCCTTCTTCTTTTCCAAGGATAAACAAGCTGAGAAAGAAATTAGGGAAACATCACCCTTCACAATAGTCACAAATACTATAAAGAACTTGGTGTGAATGTAACCAAGCAAGTCAAAGATCTGTATGACAAGAACTTCTGATAAGAGAAACTGAAGATCCCAGGAGATGGAAGGATCTTCTGTGCCCATGAATTGTCAGGATTACTATAGTAAAAATGGCTATCTTGCTGAAAGCAATCCACAGATTCACTGCAATCCCCATCAAAATTCCAACTCAATTCTTCATAGAGTTCAAAAGAACAATTTGCAAATTCATCTGGAATAACAAAAACCCCAGGATAGCAAAAACTATTCTCAACAATAAATGAACTTCTGGGAGGAATCATCAATCTTGACCTCAAGCTGTATTACAGAACAATAGTGATAAAAATTGCATGGTATTGGAACAGAGACAGGCAGGTAGAAACTGAGTGGAACTGAGATGAAGACCCAGAAATGAACCCATACAACTATGGTCACTTGATCTTTAACAAAAGAGCTAAAGCAATCCAGTGAAAAAAGGCAGCATTTCAACAAATGGTACTGGTTCAACTTGTGATTAGCATGTAGAAGAATGCAAATCTATCCATTCCTATCTCCTGATACAAAACTCAAGGGCAAGTGGATCAAGGACCTCCACATAAAACAAGATACACTGAAACTAATAGAAGAGAAAATGGGGAAGAGCCTCAAACACATGGGCACAGAGGAAAGTTTCCTGAAGAGAACACCAATGGCTTATGCTCTAAGATCAAGAATTGACAAATGGGACCTCACAAAATTGCAAATCTTCTGTAAGGCAAAGGACACTGTAAATAGGATAAAACTGTCACCAACAGATTGGGAAAATATCTTTATCAACCCTACATCTGAAAGAGGGCTATATCCAATAGAATAATTTAGACTCCAGAGAACCAAATAACCCTATTAAAAATGGGGAACATAGCTAAACAAAGAATTCTCAACTGAGGAATGCTGAATGTCTGAGAAGCACAAAAAGAAATGTTTAACATCCTGAGTCATCAAGGAAATGTAAATCAAAACAACCTTGAGATTCCACCTCACACCAGTCAGAATGGCTAAGATCAAAAACTCAGGTGACAGTGGGTGCTGGATAGGATGTGGAGAGTGAAGAACCCTTCTTTGTTGTGATTGCAAGCTGGTACAACCACTTGAGAAATCAGTCTAGTGGTTGCTTAGAAAATTGAACATAGTACTATCTGAGGACCCAGCTATACCACTCCTGGGCATATACCCAAAAGATGCTCCAATATATAACAAGGACACATGCTCCATAATGTTCATAGCAGACTTATTTATAATAGCCAGAAGCTGGGAAAAAAACCAGATGTCCAACAGAAGAATAGATACAGAAAATATGGTACATTTATACAATGGAGTACTACTCAGCTATTAAAAATGAATTCATGAAATTCTTAGGCAAATGGATGTAACTAGAAAATATCATCCTGAGTGAGGTAATCCAACCCAAAAGAACAAAAGAACAAGCATTCACTGATAAGTGGATAATAGCCCCAAAGCTTAGAATACCTACAATACAATTCACAGACCATATGAAGCTAAAGAAGAAGGAAAACCAAAGTGTGGATACTTCAGTCCTTTTTAGTAGTGCAAACAAAATACCCATGGTAGGAGATACAGAGACAAACTGTGGAGCAGAGTCTGAAGGAAAGGACTCCCAGAGACTGCCCCAGATGTGGAACCATTCTGTATACAGTTACCAAACTCAGAGAGTATTGTGAATATGAAGAAGTGCTTGCTGACAGGATTCTGATATAGCTGTTTCTTGAGAGGCTCTCCCAGAGCCTGACAAACCTAGAGGTAGATGCTAACCATTGAACTGAGCATGGGGTCCTCAATGGAGGAGTTAGCAAAAGGACTGAAGGAGTTGAAGAGGTTTGCAACCCCACAGGAAGATAAACTAACCACATTTTACTGGTCAGAATGGCCTGCCTTCAGCCCTGGCTGGAACATTGATGCAAAAATACTCAATAAAATACTTGTTTATTAAATCTATGCACACATCAAAAACATCATCCACTATTATCATATATGCTTCTTCCCAGGGACACAGAAGTGTTTCACTATAAGAAAATCCATCAATGTAATTCACCATATACAAAAATTGAAAGAAAAATCCAAATGATCATATCATTAGATGCTGAAAAAGCCTTCAACAAAATCCAAGCCTTCTTTGTATCAAACGTCTTCAAGAGATCAGGTATATAAGGTACATAGGTCAATACAATAAAGGTAATATACAGCAAGCTAATAGTGAATATCAAATTAAATGGAAAGGAACTTAAAACAATTCCACTAAAACCAACATCAAGGCAAAGTTATCCACATTCTCCATATCTTTTCTATACAGTACTTGACATTTTAGCTACAACAATAAATCAACGAAAGTGCTTGAAGTGGACACAAATTGGAAAAGAAATCAAAATATTGCTGTTCATAGGTGATATGATAGTATTCATATCTGACCCACCAGAATTCTACTAAAGAATCTCAAAGCTGATGAATACCTTCATTAAAGTGCCTGGGTACAAAATTAACTCAGAAAAAATCAGTAGCCCTTCTTTATATAAATCATAAATTGGATGAGAAATAATTCAGGGAAACACCACCCTTCACAATATCCGCATATAATATATAATTTCTTTGTGTAAATCTAACCAAGCAAGTGAACGAGTCTTTGAAGAAAGAAAATCACCCATGCTCATGGATCTGTAGAATTAGAATAGTAAATATGGCCATCTTTCCAAAAGCAATCTTCAGATTCAAAGTAATTCTCATCAAAATTCCAACACAATTCTTTACAGAACTTGAAAGAAAATTTCTCAATTTCATATGAAAAAACAAACAAACAAACAATCAAACAAACAAAAATCTTCAGGACAGCCAAAACAATCCTATACAATAAAAGAAATTCTGGAAGTGTCACCATCTCTGATTTCAAGCTGCAAAGATCATTTGTAATAAAAACCACATAGTATTCATAAAGGACGAGAAAGGGTAATCAAGGAATTGAATCAAAGACCCAAAACTAAACCCACACAATTACAGACACTTGATTCTTCACAAAGAAGCTAAAACCATAGAGTGGAAAAATAAATCATCTTCAACAGATGTTCTAACTGGATTGTCTTCATGGAGAAGAATGTAAATAGAACCATATCTATCACCTTGCACAAAACTAAAATCCAAGTAGATAAAAAGCCTGAACATTAAACCAGATACACTAAACCTATAGAAGAGAAAGTAGGGGGTACCCTTGATAATATAGGGGACAATTTTCTGAACAGAAAACCAATAGCCCAGGCATTAAGATGAGTAATTAATAAATGAGACCTCATGAAACTGAAAAGCTTTTTAAGGCAAAGGATACTATCAATTGGACAAATGGTATTCTAAATAATGGCAGAAGACCTTCACTAACCATAAATGTGTCAGAGGGTATTATACAAAATACCAAAAGATGTCAAGAAGTTAGATACCAACAAATCAAATAATCTAATAAAAAATAGGGTTCAGAGGTAAACAGAGAATTTTCAACACAGGAAATACTTGGAAGAAATGATCAATGTCTGAAGCAATCAAGAAAACATAAATCAAAATGACTATGAGATACAAGTTTATACACTTCAGAATGCCTAAGATCAAAACCTGAAAAAAAAAAAAAAAAAAAAAAAACCAGCTCCTGCTTGGGAGGATGTGGTGGGAAAAGGGAGACTGACTACTTCTTCTATGCTGGTGGGTATGCAAATGTGTACAATCATTCCACAAATCAATCTCAGGTAATTGTGAATAGTTCTACCTCAAGATCCATCTATACTACTCTTGGACATATACCCCAAAGATGAAAGATGCTTCACCACATAATATGAGGAATTGTGTTCCACTATGTTCATAGCAACTTTATTCATGATAGCCAGAAGCTGGAAACAACCCACATGCTCCTTAACTAAACACTGGTTAAAGATGTCATTCAATTGCACAACGGAACACTACTATGCTATTATATATATATGTGTGTGTGTGTGAGTGTGTGTGTGTGTATGTGTATATGTGCATATGTATATATATATATATATTGAAATTTTCAGGACAATGTGTAGAACTAGAAAATATTACTCTAGACCCCAAAGGACTGATATTTATTCTCATTTATAAATTGAGATTAGCTAGAAAGTATAGGATACTCATACTAAAATCTAAGTTTCCAAAGAAACTTACCAAAAAAGGAAGGTCCAGGTGATGAGGCTTGAATCTCACTCAGAAGGGAAAATAAAATAGACATCAAAAGTAAATGGTGGTGGAAACTTGGTGGGAAAGGGGGTGAGGAGGGGAAAGAGGGGATGTAGATATGGTGTGGGGAGATGGGAGGTAGGAGAAGGTTGGGAAAAAGAATGGAATTTCATTGGGGTATCTCGGGAATAGGTTTAAGAATCCTGGAAGTCTGCAGGGGTGAAACTCCTCTCTAGAGGATGATATGGAGATTAAAGTGGCCACTTTCTGCAACCAGGCAGGACGTCCAGTGCAGAAAGAGGGACACCAAGCCACCCACAAAATTTTCAACCTAAATTAGTCCTGTCTACAAAATATACAGGGATAAAGATGTAGAGTTTGAAGGAAATGCCAATCAATGAGTGACCTAACTTGAGACACATCCCATGGGAGAAAGACTATCTTGACACAATTTATGATACTCTGCTACAATTGCAAAGAGTACCCTAGCATTACTGTCCTGTGGAAAGTTTCATCTATCAGCTGATGGAAACAAACACAGAGTTATAGCCAAACATCAGGTGAAGTTTTGGGTGTTTTGTGGAAGAGCAAGGATTGAGATTGAGGGAACTAAAAGTTTCAGGAATACCACAAGATAACACACAGACACAAATAACCTGGGCCCATGGAGATACCCAGATACCACTAGCCAAAGAGCATGCAGTGGCTGGACCTAATTGTTTTACACATTTGTGGCAGACATGTAGCTCAGTCTTTTTGTTAGTTCTCTAACAATTAAGAGTAGGGGCTGTCTCTTACTCTGTAGCCTGTCTTTCAGTCTCCTTCCCCTAGCTGGACTGCCTTGTTGGTCCTCAAAGAAAGATGGGATGCTTAATCTGGCTGTGACTGACTGTGCCACTGTGGGATGATATCCATGTGTGCATTTGTGTGTTCCCTTCTCTGAGGAGAAAGGGAGAAAGTAATGGAGGGATTAGATTGTGAGAGATTCTGATGTGAAACAGTGAAGGGTCTGTGATTGGAATGTGGAGTAAATAAATAAATAATTTAATGGCCAAAAAATTAAAAAGAGAAAGTGAATAACCACCATCTTGATACTTTAAGGTAAGATACATTAAGTATAAATATTTAAATAATTACTTTTTTTTTTAATTTTGGAGAGAAGATTGTATGAAACACACTGTATCTCACTCATGATAGTGAACTTGTGAACAATTAATTCCAGCTTTCCTAATGAGGAGAGAGCAGACATGGACCAACATATAGAAGGCATTCAAGTTTCAGGCATACATTTTATCTGCATTATTTTTAATTTTAATTTAATTTTAAGTATATTAAGTATATTTTAAAAATTTAGCTAAATATGTATCATTACAATTCTTCTTAGAATATTTCTAGGAAAATATCCACAATAGTACATATGTACAGTGAAGGGTAGAGACATTTGAATTCTTAATCCCCTTGTTAATCCATTTAAAGTAAAATTAAGACATCAAAATAAAACTGGAATTAATAGGGTGGGCATCATTGTATCCTCCATTTATTACTATTTTGCTGCCTCTATATTTTCCTTCATGTCATAAATGAATCATACACAGACTTTATAGTTGTAAAACAAAATGATTATATATTATACATGCAGAGAAGAATCATTGTTGGAACTGCTTATTAAGTTAATGCTTTCTCAAGTGGGATAATAATGCTTTAGAAAATTTGGGGCTAAGCATCGAGAAAATAAAAATGAATTATTATATAATGGATATTAGGCTGTGCATATGTATTTTATAATTATTATTCTGTTACTTGCTGAAATAATTTTTGCCAAAAAACATCAAGGCAGTAAAGCAATCTTATATCTAATTACGGGAGTCACTATGATCATAGAAGTTTTGTTAGCTAAGGTAAGACATGCATTTCCCAATTCTTATTCATTTTCCTGTCAGTTACAATTAAATGTTTCTACACTTTCTACACTCTACATTATATCACATTATTTCCATAATTTGTATATATTTTTGATTAATGATAATTGGAAGATAGGATTTGTAAATTTGAGCTATACAGTGTTATCATAAAAATATTAGTCTAAAAATCTGTATAAATATGTTATTGTATACCATATATTTTAATAATGAAAATGTGTTACATTTGTTTTTCATTATCTTAAGATACTCAAGAAAAGGATTGTCTGATGCTGAAATAAATAAATATTAATATTTATGGTAAAACACACCTATAAATATATTTAATAAGATAACTATCATAAGTGTGCATTAACCTGAAATATTTTACTGAAAACTTAGTGAATGCATTTATTATTTTTCATCGTTCAATCAGTGTCAAGTAAGGTATTCATGGAGTGGACCTTAAGTCATACCAGACATTGTTTGGTTATTCTTACAAGCTTTATAACACCATTGCTCTATCATATTTTGCAGGCAGGACAGATCATAGATCAATAAGTTTGTGACTGTGTTGCTCTTTATGTTTCTTTTTGGTAGCCTGTAGAGTACAATTCTGAACCAAGACACGAGAACTTATGGGTATAGAGCTTGCTCTCTCCATGTTCAATGAGTCTTGAGAGTATTAAGACTTCAGTCATAGGGCCTTGCTGTCAATTTGAAAAGAGCAATTAACTGTTTTAGCAATAGCTTGTATTGTTTAGGAATTTGCATGGATCCTCTTTGGGCAACAGCTCAATTAATTATAACCAAGTCCCAGTACTGGAAGGGTTGTTTTGTGACAGGAGATGGCACGTTGTTACTCCACCAACTTCATTATTTGGAAATGGCATTAGGATCTCTTTCATATATTTCAGCATGATTTCACTACAATAGGCTTTAATAACAGTCCTCAAATATCACTCCATTCTAACTGTATTGAATGGATCTCCCTTTCTCAACCATATCTACTCTCCCCCTTACCCATTGCCACCTCTAGCTCTGACTCTATGCATAAAATCTTCTTAATTTATCCCTCTCAGAGCGTACCCCTCCTAGTCCTATCCTCTGTTCCTAAACTCTATGGTTCTAGAGATTTTAGCTTGGTTATCATTCATTTAATGACTACCATCCACATATACACAAATATGTCCCATATTTATTTTTCTGAGTCTAGGAAACCTTATTCAGGGTGACTTACTAGTTGCATACATTTACCTACAATTTTCATGATGTCATCATTTCTTAACAACTGTGTAGTATCCCATTGTTTGACCATAACACAATTTCTTTATCCATTTTTTTTAGAAGAGGGCCATCTAGGTCACTTCCTAGAATAGCAATGAACATGGTTGAGAAAGTGATTACCTGTCAGATAAAGTGTCTCTTGGAGATATGCCCAAGTGGTCTAGCTAGATTTTGAGGTAGATGTATTATCAACTATGTGAATATCCATCATATTGATTTGCATAGTACATGTACAAGTTTGCACTCTGACCAGCAATGAAGGAGTAGTCCCCTTGCTCCAAACCCTAATCAGCATGAGCTGTCACTTGGGTTTTTGATGTTATTCATTTTGACAAGTAGATAGAGATAGAATCTCAAAGTAGATTTGCATATAATTCGATATGCATTTCTTTTATCAGTAAGGTTGTTGAACAGAGTAGATAACTCATTGACCCAGAGACCTGGAGTAAAACTAAACACTACTTGTCATTAAAAAAAAAAAAAGAAGAGAAAAATATAATACTAAATGACTGAATGATATGATAATACACTCCTATACAAGTATCTTTTCAGACATTATCAGAGAAGTGTCCTCCTAGCAAATGGAAACAAATTCAGAAACCCATAGCTGGACGTTATAAAAAATAGAAAGTGGGGGAGAGAGAGAGAGAGAGAGAGAGAGAGAGAGAGAGAGAGAGAGAGAGAGAGAGAGAGAGAGAGAGAGAGAAAGAGAGAGAGAGCGCGCCTTGGAGCTCAGGGAACCCTGAAGAATAGGAGCAGAAAAGAGTGTAAGATCTAGAGGTGATGGAGGGCATGAAAAAATGCCGTCTAAGTCAACTGAGCAAAACACACATGAATTCAGACTGAAGCAGAAAGCACAGTGCCTATATGGGCTTGCACCAGATCCTATGTATATATTATAGGTTTCATTTTAGTATTTTTACATGACTTCAAAGTGCATAAACAGGTAGCTCTCTGATTATTATGCCTTCTTATGCATGGCCTTAGCTTTTTCCAACTTTCATGTGATGTTTTCATTTTATATTAATATCTTTTATTTGTTATATGTGTTGTTATTTCTATTCTATACTAATGAGAGAAAAACGGGTATGGATGGAGAAGGAGGGGTGATGAGGAAGTACTGAGTAAAGTAGGAGGACAACAAAGAGTAACACAGATATATTTTATGAAAAAAATTTCAATAGAGGAAAAATTAAAAATGAATTAAGGAAATGCTGTGAAACCTAAAAGAGAATTTTTCAGTCATTATCTGACTTCATACCTGCCTAAGGCAGTTTGTATAGGAAGGGCATTGAAATTTTATTTGCAATAGAACTTTAAAACGTCATCTTTTGTAAATACTAAGAGGCAACATCTCATATGAAACTGCTTGAAGGTTCACAGTGAAATCAACATTTATTTCAGCACAGTAGCAGCTGAATCCTAGTTGAATGATAAAACATTTTACTTTAGGAAGAAGATTTACCTCATTATAATGATGGTTTTACTATGTTGATTTCAACTTTACTATAGGATAAATAATATAGAGATAAACATTATCATAGAAATGATTCTTTAAATTCTAAACTGTCTTTCATCATCATCCATCCATTCTCTTACTCACTCAATAACTTTTGCTAGGCTTATAAATTATTCTAGTTAATGGAGCTTTTAACTGAAGAGTCATCAAATTTTTATATTAAAATTTCAATGAAGAATGCATATGTGTCCCATATCTAAAGGAATACTAACATTATATCAAATGGCTAAGAAGCACCTAAAGAAATTTTCAAAGTCCTTAGAGAAATGCAAATTAAAGTAACCCTGAGATTCCACCACACACCAATCAGAATGGCTAAGATCAAAACCTCAGGCAACAGTGCATGTTGATGAGGATTTGGAGAAAGAGGAATACTCTTCCATTGCTGGTGGGATTGCAACCACTCTGGAAATCAATCTGGAGGTCCCTCAAAAAATTAGAAATAGATCTACCTGAAGACCCAGAAATACCACTCTTGGGAATATACCCAAAAGATGTCCCATCACACCAAAGGGGCATATATTCCACTATGTTCATAGAGCCCTTGTTTGTGATAGCCAAAAGCTAGAAACTACCCAGATGTCCCACGACTGAAGAATGGATTAAAAAAAAATGTGATTCATTTACACAATGAAATACTACTGAGCTATTAAGAATGAGGACATCCTGAGTTTTGAAGGAAAATGGATGATGGAACTAGAAAATAGTATCTTAAGTAAGGTGATTCAGACCCAAAAGGACATGCATGGTATGTACTCTCTAAAAGTATTAGCAGAAAAAAAAAAAAAAAAAAAAAAAAAAAAAAAAAAAACAAAGGAAAGAATGCCCAAGATACAGTACATAGAACTCAAAAAGGTCAACAAGCTGAAGGGCCTAAGTGAGGATGCTTCAGTCCCACTTGGGAGGGAGAACAAAGCTATCACAAGAAAGGAAGGAGGGAGAGACCTGAGAGAGAAAGTGGGCAGGGGAGAAGTGCAGAGGGGAACATGATCTGGTATTGGGCGGCAGGGGTGGGAGGGTAGGGAATGGGGAACTAAAGTCCTGAGGGCCAGCAGAAAGAATAGAAACAAACACCTTGAGAGGTAGGAGGTTGGGGGGACCCTCCAGAATGTATCAGAGACCTGGTAGGTGAGAGACTCTCAGGACTCAAAGGAAGGGACCTTAGACGAAATGCCCTACAGTGAGAAGAGGGAATTTGTAGAGCCCACCTCCAGCAGAAACTCAGGGCATTAAGTGAGGAATAGGGTTGCCATCTCACAGTGAAAACTCTGACCCATAACTGTTCCTGTTTGAAAGAACTGCGAGGATGGAAATAGAGAGGAGCATGAAGAAAAAAATGGACCAGAGACAGGCTCAAAGTGGGATCCAGCTCAAGGGGAGGTCCCAAGGCCTGACAATATTACTGAGGCTATGGAGCACTCACAAAAAGAGATCTCACATGACTGACCCAACAAGCAGCTGAAAGAGTCAGATGCAGATATTTGCATCCAACCAATGGACAGAAGCTGCTGAACTCTGTGGTTAAATTAGGGAAGAATCTTGAAGAAGTTTAGGAGGAGAAAAACCCTATAGGAGGACCACCAATCAGGCAGCATACACCAGCTGATATGAGGCCCCCAACACATATACAGCAGAGGACTGCAGTGTCTGTGTTCAGTCAGAGATGTTGCACCTAACCCTCAAGAGACTGGAGTCCTCAGGTCAGGTGGTGGGTAGTGGGGACATCCTCGTGGAGACATAGGGTCTGGGAGGAGGTATGGAATATGGAACAGTCGGAGAGTGGACCGGGATGGGATTAAAATCTGGAGTGTAAATAAATAAATAAATAAATAAATAAATAAATAAATAAATAAATAAACGTAAAATATCAGAAAGCGTTCATTATCTTTTTGACCTTGCTGCAAAAGCAGAGTGTATCAGGAAATGGTTGTTGTTGTTGTTGTTTGTCGTTTTTGTTGTTGTTATGTTTTGTTTTGTTTTGTTTTTTGGAGGAAAAAAATGTCCTGTGTCACAAATGAAAGAAATGATTAGTAGTATTAAGTTTTCAAGGCAATAAATATTCATGGGTAGAAAATTATGCTAACTGATGGCAGATCGCTTTGTAAGAAAAAGTAGCTAGGCATTCAGGATTGTGTGTCTGAACAACAAGCACCTTTCCATAGAGAGATTTGCTTCAGTATGAAATAAATTCAGTGGGAGAATGAGGCAGGGACTAGCTGAGGGCTGCATTAAGAAAAGCATTACATGCCCACTTACTAATTGTATCTTTAGTTTGTAGAGATACACACAAAAATTCGAACTTTAAAAGGTTTCTGTCTTCAGTGGTCATTCACTAACTGAGGAGAAAAAGGACTGCGGAGGTATCAAGGGGAATTAGAGGGAAAGGATGAGCTATAGATTTCTATCAGTGCAAATTTCTCCTATTCAAAAAAATAAGGATCCCCAAATAACATTTAAAACTTAAGGTGTAAACAATTATTTCTTTTACACAGAGCTACAAAGTAACATAACCAAGGAAGTCATCAGAGCTCCCATAACAGAGAGGAGCAGAGGAGACTATGTAGCATAAAGGACTGGGGGATGTTGGATGGGATAAGGAGGGAAGAGCGGAACCGAAATCTCCAAGAACTGTGGCTCTAACTCACATGGAGGAAATTAAGACAGACCTTAAGATCTTTGAATATATAATAAATAAAATGAAACATGAATAAAAAGTTACATAAAGTGGATAAAGATGTTCTATCAAGATGACAAGAGACTGCCTCTCTTGAGGCTATGCCAGTGCCTGGCAAATACAGAAATGAATGCTCACAGTCATCTATTGGATGGAACACAGGGCCCCCAATGAAGGAGCTAGAGAAAGTACCAAAAGAGCTAAAGGGGTGTGCAACCCTATAGAAGGAACAACAACATGAAGTAACCAGTACCCCACCCATCCCCTGCCCCCAGAGCTTGTGTCTCTAGCTGCATATGTAGCAGAAGATGGCCTAGTCAGCCATCCTTGGGAGGAGAGGCCCTTGGTCTTGCAAAAATTATATGCCCCAGTACAGGGGAATGTCAGGGCCAGGAAGCAGGAGTAGGTGGGTTGGAGAGCAGGGTAGGGGGGGGTATAGGGGATTTGGGGGATATCATTTGAAATCTAAATGAAGAAAATATCTAATAAAACATTATATATTGAAAATAAAATAACTTTCAATGAAAAAAAAAGTAACTTCATATATAAGGAAGCTGAGGAGAAGAGTGAGACTCAGAAGAACAATGCAGGTCAATAGTGTTCATGAGGAGGTTCTGACAACTAAATCCTCACCAGTCCCTTGACCATGCTATAGGAAAAATGCAAATTGCATACCAGGCTTTCAAATGTTAAGACTTGATAATGGCTCATAGTGGTTATGTTTGTAGTTACAGTATCTTAGATGCACCTAGCACCATATCCTTATTTGTAGATGGCATCAACACCAAAGCTTAATAGTGGATGCATTACTTACATATTAACTTTGCTCCTCCATCTTTAGAAAACCTCAGGATTGATTTTATTTGCTATTTCACTGTCCTGCACTTAAGTCCATTTCAAAAACTGGCACAGAAAATATGTTGAACTTGTAGACTGATCAGAAAAAGAGTAGGAATGAAAGTTTCTCAAAAACATGTTGAATAAAAAGTACAAAATCATTATAACACTTGTATAGAAAAATAACCAGGCAAATTGGTAACTTCTAGTAGAGATGCATGTACATAGTAATTTTAAAGAAAGTGTAAGATTGAGTTTAAAATTCTGGTACTTATTTATTCATTCTTGTGTCTTTGAAAATTCCATTACAATCATTCTCACTGTAATAACGCCTCTGACAGGAATTGAGGAATCATAAATATGCAAAGAGATTGCAATCTCACATGGAAGTAATCTTGTACCCTGTGCCACAAGGATAGTACCTTAATGTATAGATGGTTAATTACTAAAATGTGCTTTGCAGTTGTGTTACAAAAGTATATGGCCTAATCACTAGACTGAAGAATATTTCAGTCATTAATTAGGTAAAGTGACTTAGAGAGTGCATGAAGTAATTTTAAATGGAATATTTTATTCTGTCTGAAATTCATTTATTTGTATTATTTTATCACACTTGACTTTCCTGCCATAAACATCAAAAGATGAGACATGGATATTATAATTTACTAGATTATTAAAAATTATAATGTCAGCTTCATGTAAATTAAATGGAGACAGTTGTAAAATTTTCTACTTAGTAAAACACATTTGTCAAGTGCTGTAATTATTAGGGATGATGATTGAGTTATTTTTTTAAAGGTTTGCCTTAGATTACCAGAAATATAGGATATAGAAATATAAATCTGGGTAGGTGGAGGGAAAAAAGTAGAAAATCATTACTAGAATTCAGAAAGGACCCAACAAACAGGTATGGCAAGCTATGAGTTTTCAGGTTTTAGGATTCTCATAAATTGAATATTTTCTTTCTCTTTCTTCCTTCCTTCCTTCCTTCCTTCCTTCCTTCCTTCCTTCCTTCCTTCCTTCCTTTCTTTCTTTCTTTCTTTCTTTCTTTCTCTTATTAGATATTTTCTTTATTCGCGTTTCATATGTTATCCTCTTTCTTAGTTTACCCTCCGAAAATCCCCTAACTTCTCCCCTCTTCCCCTACTTCCCAACTCACCCACTCCTGCACTTCCTGGCATAGGCATTCCCCTACACTGGGGCATAGAACCTTCACAGGACCAAGGGCTTCTCTTCCCATTGATCACCAACTAGGTCATCCCCTGCTACAAATGCAGCTAGAGCCACGAGTCTCTCTCTGTGTTGTCTTTGATTGGTGGTTTAGCCCCAGGTAGCTCTGCAGGGGTACTGGTTAGTTCATATTGTTTTTCCCCCTAGGGGGGGTTCCAAACCACTTTAGCTCCCTGGATATTTTCTCTAGCTCCTTCATTGGGGACCCTGCGCTCCATCTAATGGATGACTGTGAGCATCCACTTCTATATTAGTCAAGCACTGGCAGAGCCTCTAAGGAGACAGCTATATCAGGCTCCTGTCAGTTCTAAAGCATACTCCAGCAAGTCTAATATTCATCAGTTTTATACTTGACAATATCTGAAGAAAATCTCAATTTTTGCTTAAGAATTATTATTTAAATAAAAATAATCCAGAAACGTGTATGCTCTGAAGATAGTAGTGCTTCTGTTCTAATTTAATATTACTATAAATGATGTTGATATGGAAAATATACAAAATCCCTCTGACAATCCCAATCCATGTTTATTATTGATTTTTATTTGAGACAGTATTTCCATATGTATCTCTGTCTACCCTGGAACTGGTTATGTAGGCCAGGCTGGCCTCAGACTCACAGAGATCTGCCTGCCCTCGCCTCCTGAGGGCCGAGATTACAGGTGCATGCCATACCATTATGCTTTGATTTAAAAGTCGTTTTTATATATTTTTTGTTTCTGGCATTTTAACTTTTCAGTTTTCTATATTTTATTACACTTCCTTCTCTTTATTGTCTTTTATTTCCATAATGTAAGGACTTATTTGTCTTTGGTGACATTCCAAATGGATTTTGTTTTACAAAAAATTAAGTGAATGTTGAATGGCTATTCAATATTATTATTTTTTTCATCACACAATTCTTTATTGATTCATGAAAACAGCTTGGCTATGTTTTTTTTTTTTTTTTTTGTTTTTTTCCATTTTTTATTAGGTATTTAACTCATTTACATTTCCAATGCTATACCAAAAGTCCCCCATATCCACCCACCCCCACTCCCCTGCCCACCCACTCCCCCTTTTTGGCCCTGGTATTCCCCTGTACTGGGGCATATAAAGTTTGCAAGTCCAATGGGCCTCTCTTTCCAGTGATGGCCGACTAGGCCATCTTTTGATATATATGCAGCTAGAGTCAAGAGCTCCGGGGTACTGGTTAGCTCATACTGTTGTTCCACCTATAGGGTTGCAGATCCCTTTAGCTCCTTGGCTACTTTCTCTAGCTCCTCCATTGGGAGCCCTATGATCCATCCATTAGCTGACTGTGAGCATCCACTTCTGTGTTTGCTGGGCCCCGGCATAGTCTCACAAGAGACAGCTACATCTGCGTCCTTTCAATAAAATCTTGCTAGTGTATGCAATGGTGTCAGCGTTATGGATGGACCTGGAGGGCATCATCCTGAGTGAGGTAACACATTCACAAAGAAACTCACACAATATGTATTCACTGATAAGTGGATATTAGCCCCAAACCTAGGATACCCAAGATATAAGATATAATTTGCTAAACACATGAAACTCAAGGAGAATGAAGACTGAAGTGTGGACACTATGCCCCTCCTTAGATTTGGGAACAAAACACCCATGGAAGGAGTTACAGAGACGGAGTTTGGAGCTGAGATGAAAGGATGGACCATGTAGAGACTGCCATAGCCAGGGCTATGTATTTTTAAGGTATTAATAACAGACTACTATCTGAAAATAATGTGCTATTTTAAACAAACAGGCAAAATTTATATGCGTGTGTATGTGTGTGTTTGTGTGTGTGTTTGTATTTATGTATGAGTATAGTGCCATTCACATTAACAAACTTTGATCTTATTAAAATTCTTTCCACAACACTCGTGACTTTATATAGACTTTATGTTTTTAATCCATGCGACTGTAAATCTAACAAGTGTCAGTGCTGAAATCTATGAATCTGTGGTTTCTATGCCATATTTGTCCTCATAATGTTTACAATTTCAGCTCTCTATGTTCTCTTCCAGTTTGTAATGTGTTGAATATGTGATACTGACAGAATATACTTGCTTGATGCTCAAGAGCTATGTAGTCATGTTTAAAACAAGGAAACAACACATTGATTATATTTAATGTGATAGTTAGAAATCCTCTGTAATATAATTCTTAACAAAAAATTTACGTGTTCTTGAGGATTTATTTTCCTCTTTAAATTTTTACATTTGGCTCTCTCTCTATATGTATTATTGCTCCCTCTTTCATTGCAATTCATGTAAGAGAGTGCTATCTGTGTCATTCACTTTAGCACAAATAACAGAGGTTTTTTCTTCTACATGAAAGAGATGATTTTGAGTGCAGTACTATACAAGATTCAAGAGAAGCAAAAACTTATTTTAATATTTTTATAGGATTCATAAAAGTATAGAAAAAACAAGGAAGCTGTCAGCATATTTTGTTGAAATAAACTCTGAAGGCTCACCAGCATTTTTTTTTAATGTCAGTTTGGTAATGATTTCATCTAGTTAAAATACATTGGCTATCGTAGGAATAGCAACTTGGGTCAAATTATGATGGTAATCAATGCATGTGGAACAGTGAAGACTTCCCTAGAGAAATCAAATTCTTCATAATCTTATTTTCATTTGCGGAACTTCAGTTTCCATGGAATTTATTCAGCTCACACTTAGAGTCATAGAGTGGGAATATCAAGAAGCTAATATCAGGGGCTGGGGAGACAGCTTGGTAGTTCAGAGCATTGGCAGATCTCATAGAGGACTGGAGTTAAGCTTCCTCACAGTCTATAACTTCAGCTCCAGGGGAAATTTTGCCTTCTTCAAGCTTCTCCATGCCCCTGCACACATTTAAATTCATACACAGGAACAAACACACATACACACATACTTGTTAATAAATAACAAAATATGTTTGTGTTAACAAAGAAAGTCAAACTAAAACACTCTTTAAAAATATGTGTTTGATTTAAATAGGTCTTTGACAGAAAAGTTAGCATTATTACAGATTTCCAAGTTTTTCAGTGCTTAAGAGGCAGAGGCTGAAGCACAGGAAGAGGATCAAGTTTTTCCTCGTCACAGTGGTCAGCAAGGACTGTAGTATATCCTGTCTCAAACATAAACAATTTATTTCAATTTTTTTTAAAAACTAAAAGAAATGTTTGTGTATAAGCCAGTTCAGGAGAAATGATACTCTTATGGTCTTTCCTCTCTGCATGCATAATTGATTATTATGTTGTCTATAACTTGTTGCATATTTCTTGATATTTAATTATGTGGCTAATTAATAACTGTGGTCATGTATTGGCAATATATCCTTTAAAATGTGTATCAGCACTTAAGAATTTCTTTGGTATGTTTACATACAATTTTTTCATTATCATAGAAATAAAATCTTGAGAGAGGAATTCATTCTTTTCTTTGTCATTCAGAGATGCCATTAAGATATTCAAAAGACTTACCAGAGAGTTGGAGATAATTGTATTTTATTCCATTCAATATGATTTTTACTTTATATTCACATTACTGGAAGTGGGTGAGCACTTTCTTACCCATGGTCATAATATCTTCTCTTCTTCTCTCCCTCATGCTGTCCATGGCATAGTCAGCCATGCAGTAAAAGATGTAAAACCATTGCACATTTTTAGTTACATTGGAAAATGTGCTTATAGAATCCATTAGTAATTGTGAAAGGCGCTGAGATAATTTCTGGGTGTCAGAATCTTAGATCAGCTGAAACCATGATGATTTTGTAAAGGTCATTGTAAACATATTGATGAGTATGCACATGCTGTGGGCCATTGATTATATCTGGTAAGCAAGTTTATTGTATTTTCGGGAGTGCTGTGAGTTCAAATGTTTTACAACATTATCTGGTTTAATCTAATTTTTTTGTTACCTTGTTTTATTGTCAATACACACACACACACACACACACACACACACACACACATATATACTTTTAAAAAGATCAGTGGTTAAGATCAAAGTTATTAAATTAGTTCTAGAAGAATCTGTTCAATTTCTCAGCCTGTGATCTTAAAGAATTTAACTAACTGCTCCAAATCTAGGGAAGAGGACAGTCTACAGCCAAGTGATTTTACCAATACACTATTTGCTATCACAGGAGAGTTGAAGAATGTATATTGCTTATGTGAAATTTCTATTGTAATATTAACATGGTAGGTATTAGATACTGGGCATCATGGTTTGCTTTGCCAACAAGCTTAATATATATTCTAGTATCTAGTGACTTAGTTTTTAAACTTAAAATATATATCCCAAGAGTCCTGAATATGTGCAGAATGCTTATATCATTGCAATCATTGTTTTATTTAGATTTCACGCTTGTGTCATGAATGTCTCTTTATGTGTTCTTAGAAAAGATGACCTATGACTTTAAAAAATTTGGTCCTGATAGTTTATTTTGTTATATGGTAAAGAAAGTTTATAAGCTATATCTAGAATAGATCTTTGCAATAACAAAATATTTTCTAATAATTATGTTATAATAAAATTTGAATTTATAGAAAAATTACTTAATATATGTCTATTTTTGCATAACAGACATGCAAAATCAGTGTAACTTTCAAAATAAACATTTAAGCTAGTTATGAAAGGTCTCTACATCAAGTGTATTTTAGTGATGTGAATCTCACAAAGATAACATAATCATTTGCATGTCAAGTACTTATATGAGCATTTTTATACCCTTATATTATAACTTGTGAATTCTAATAGTGTTATCTTATGGACATTTGTAAGATGTTGAAGTTACCAGTTTTTCCATATTCAGAGTTATTATGTGGAATATCAATTACTGATTATTAGAATTGGAATTAGTGAAAAATAGGGTTATAAAGAATGTTATTGGGTTATGCTCTTTGTACTTAGGTGTGTAATCATTTAATTTTGTTGTATATTTGTTGAAATGAATTGATATCTATTTAAGAATTAATTCGTATGACAATCCTAGTGATGACAAGTTTTAGCTTTAGTTTCTAAATGAAGCAGATAAATATCCTTCAGATATTCGGCTCTTCACCAAAAGAAGGGAGCTGCATACAAGCAGTTCACCTATTTGGGGTTTTCAGAAAAGATGATCAAAAGGAACCCTTAACTGTTTCCATTAAAAAGGCCTTGTGAATTTTCCCCAGGTTCCTACAAACTATATCAAATAGAACTCATTTCATGGAAAAAATGAATCCCACAGCACTTCTTGTTAATAACTGTTCAGCTACAAAATTTTATTGGTATCTTTTTATGTTCCCTCTAGAGGATGTAATGCACAAAAGCATTGCCACGGAACATATAAAATTACAAATGAAATTTATTGTAAAAAGTAGAATGTCTTCTAGACTGGTGTCAGTATTTATTTCATTCATAAACCAAAACTGTAGTATAATATATTCATTGTCAGCAAGTTCATGTGTGTAAATTGCCATCCAACGTTATTGACTGATATAAGACAGATATTGAAAAGACAATTTAAATTTACTTTTCCAAACATAAACTTCCACAAAAGCACTGTAAAAACTCCTTCAAGATTTTGGGTTGTGCTTGACATTTATGGTTAACTACATAATTTGGTTGTGTCATAATCCACTGTGTTTGGCAACTTGGCATTAAATGCCTGAAGAGCAGACTGAATTCTCACCACCTCACTAGTAGACAGCTTGAGTCTATGACGAAGCAAGCAAGAAAACAGATCCAGGCGGCGCTGACCGGGTGGGGAGAGTTTATTTACACGGTCTCTTATCTCTAGTAGCTGCAAAAGTGCCGAGTCCTGGGATCCCTGAGTATAAGGGTAGTCCAGCTGCAAAATCAGGTCCCGAATGGCTTCAGGGTCAAAGTGCATGCTGTAGCCAAACACTTGGATGTTGTTGATTTTCATGTAGCCCAGGTTCCGGGATGGGTCAATAAACTCCAAAGGCTCATAATAAATGCTCTCATTGCTGTTGGGGCCATTTGCCTTGATGCGACTCCTCAGGTAGATGTGTACTGTCTCAAAAAATGTCTTCCATTTGTTTCCCAGAGTCAGTGTCCAGTTATAGCACTGTAGAGGGAGGTCCAGCTTAGTCCGCTCCCAGTCTGGAAAGCTGCTCTCACTCACAGGCATAAACCAGCTCTCGGAGTGGCTGCCTCCAAAGGGATTGACATAAACAGCCAGCACTGGCTCCAACGTGCTGTTTTTAGTTAAGCAAATCTGTAAAGAGAGACCCAAGATCATGTGGACCAGACTGGACTTGTATTTGTTACTCTTCAAGGTCAGGAGCATCCGCTTTCTCCAGGAAGGATCAAACCAGCTGTTGAGGCGCATGTCATTGCTGATAAAGATGGCATGTACTTCTATTCGTCTATCTGTTTTCTGCAACAGGTATTTCATCTCTAGGTCTTGTAGGTCGGTCTCAAAGCCAATGTAGTGATCGGTTGACTCAGCGACTTCAGGCTTGCAGAGTCCCTGGCTCAGCATGTAGCCTGTGTTGCAGGTGCCACACCGGGTACGGTTGTCAGGTGCACAGGTAAGGCAGGCAGAGGCATCGCCCACAGTACAGGGCAGAAAGGCTGTGCACACTACCTGGTCGTTGGGGCATGTGCAGGAGTGGGTTTCCTCGGAGAAGCTTCCCAGAAGGCCATTCTCATTGCAGTAGAGAAAAGACTGGATGCGAGTGAGCCAGTAGGTTGATGTTCTAGAAATATAAAACAAAACAAATCTATATGAATACTTAGATCCTGTGTGTTTGTGTTTGTGTATGTGTGTGTTTGTGTGTGTGTACATGTGTCTACTGACCAAAAGTAAATACCAGCTTACTACTCCCTGCATGTATTGCCAGATCTACATACAGTAATAATATAAAGATGATCAATTATACATGCACACTCATACACACACATACACACAGAGAGAGAGATAGAGAGATAGAGAGAGAGAGAGAGAGAGAGAGAGAGAGAGAGAGAGAGAGAAAACCAAACAATTTTCTCCTGAATATTACTCACACCAAAAACCACTGACCAAAATCCAAAGACTATTCTATTGTTTGAAACCTGTTTCAAAGTATTGATGTTGTGAGAAACCATTTGGTCCTGGGATTTAACATGCTCATTAATGGGTTTATTTCATTGTCCCTGAGAATAAATTCCTGCAACCTTATAGGAAGAAAATCAACCAGTCATACCCTCCAAAGCTCCCAGGAACAAAACCTCCCACCAAAGAATACACATGGCGAGGGGTTGGGGTGGGGGACACATGGCTCCAGCTGGAGATGTAGCAGAAGATTGCCTTATCAGGCATCACTGTGAGGGGAGCATCATGGTCCTGTGGAAATTCCAAGGGTAGGGGAATGCTAGGATGTTGAGGCAGGAGCGAGTGGGCAGGTGGGGGAGCACACTCATAGAGGCAGGGAAGGGAGAAGGGGATATGAGGTTTGTGGAGGGGAAACTGGGATGTGAATAGCATTTGAAATGGAAATAAATAAAATAACCAATAAAAATTAAAGCAAAAAAAAAAAAAAGAACAAATGAAAACTCTAGGATACACAGCAACAGTACCACCATCAATAACAAGAAGGGCAATAACAACAACAGAAATATACTTTAGCCTGCTCGCCCATGGGTTTTGAATATCATGCTAAAGAACTATGAAACAACAACAACTACTACTATTATTCATTATTTACTTGCCAGTCTGCAGCATTCTGTTTTAGTAGTCACAAATGGACTACGACATTTTATTTCTGAGATTTTCTAAACACTTTTATGGTGAACTCCATAAAAAAAAAAAACAAAAAAAAAAAAAAAAAAAAAACAACAACAACAACAAAGAAAACCTCTTCTTACAAGTGTGCCCAAATGTTATAAATTAAAGTTATAAGTTTCTGTGTAATAAGCTGGAGGTGCAGACAGTAATTGCTATGTTTATTCTATTGTGTTTCTTTCCCTCCATTCTTCACCTTCTATTTTGATCTTGAGTGATCACTAAGAATTAAACCCTATAGATTTTCTACCATATTGATGGGAATCAGGTAGGTCTTTGCAGCTTTTTAACAAGTGTATTTCATTGGTCTTGAGATTCACTTAAGATCAGTTCATAGTGACTGACTCCCTAGATTTAGTTCCTAAACACTCATTCTACAATTCCCAGTCACATCCCAACACTGTCCATCCCCTTCTGCTGCTGTGCCTCAGACCCCAGTGAAGAAACACTTCTGCTTCCCAGGAGCAGGCCACACCAGTGAAAAGAACAGGTCCAGGGCAAGGCAGTTTGAAGAGGAGGTGCATGACAAGTGAGTCAGAAAGTACAAATAAGTAAATTCAGGCATAGACTCCCTCTGGACAGGACACCAGATCTGACTCCAGAGCCACAGACAGGTAGTGCACCATTGGCCCTCCTCTACTCAGTCAGTGCCCACAAATTCCACTCCCTTCCTTATCTCAGTATCCCAGTCACTGGCTTAAATTCCAGTGTAAGTGCACAGTCAACAATACTCAGGGCAATATGTCACCACCAGAACCCTGCTACCCTGGGACACCAAGACATGGAAATATGAACACAGCTTAAGTACAAGTACAAGCCTTAAATCCATATTTATGCAGATGAAAGATGTACTCAAAGAGAAGAGGAAAAAACTCTCTAAAGAAAATTATGAAAACACAAGTAAAAATTTGGAGAAAATCAATGAATCCATAAAGAATGCAAAGAAAGGAAGAAAAAAAAACCCAAACAGGTAAAGTAGATTGTTCAATATGTGAAAATAAACATAAAATTAAAGGAAACACAAACTGGGAGAATTCTCAAAATTGAAAATCTAGGTAAGCAAACAGGAACTACAGCCACATGCATCACCACCAGAAGATAAGAAATGAAAGAGGAACTCTCAGGCATTGGAGATACAACAGAAGAAATAGCTTCATTGGTTAGAAAAAAAGTTATACCTAAAAGATTACCAACACAAAACATCCAGGAAATTTGACACACTATGAAAAGACCAAAACTAATCCAGACAATATATTTTATAAAATCATAGGAGAAAGTTTCTCTAACATAAAGAAGGACATGTCTGTAAATGTAATCTTACATATTGGGCCAGTAAAGGATGTTTCCTCACAACAGAATAATCATAGAAAAAAGGACTTTTAAAAGCTGTAAGAGTAAAGGCCAAAAAGACATATAAAGGCAAACTTCTTGGAATTTCACTCAACTTCTCAATGAAGATTGTAAAAGCTTAATGCCTTGGACAGATATCTTGCAGCCACTAAGAAACCACAGATGCCAGCACAGGCTACTATACTCAGAAAAACTTTCCATCACTGTAGATGGAGAAAACAAGGCATTTGATAACAAAACCAAATTTAAACAGTATATGTCCACAAATCCTACCTTACAGAAGCTACTACAAGGAAAACTCTAATCAAGGGAGGTTAACTGCACCTACAACAACATATGCAGTAAATCCCACACTACCAACACACAAAAAAGGGAAACACACAAATGCAACAATATACCAACACACCAACCACCAACCCACAGACACAAACATACACACAAACATATGGAATACCACTACCACCATCACCACTGCCATGACAACTACCATCACCACCACCACTAACAGGAGTTAACAGCCATTGGTCAATAGCATCTCTCAATATCAACGGAATTAATTCCCCAGTAAAAAGACATAGGCTAATAGACTGGAATAAAGAAACAGAATCCCTGACTCTGCTGCACACAAGAAACACACCTCAATATCAAAAATAGACATTACTTCAGAATAAAGTGATGGAAAAAGATTTTCCTAGTTAATTCTCCCAGGAAGTAAGGTGGCTTAGATATTACTCTAATATTTAACAAAATAGACTTCAAACCAAAATTAATCAAAAGAAATGTAGAAGGACACTTTATACACATCAAAGGAAAAATCCACCAGGATGTTTTTTTTTTTTTAATTCTTAACATTTATGGCCCAAATACAAGGGCACACACATTTATGAAAGAAACATTGCTAAATTTAAATCACATATTGTACCTCAGACTTTAATAGTGGGAGACTTCAGTACCCCACTTTCATTAATGAAGAGATTATCCAAACAAAAACTTACCTGAGGGGGGGAAAAAATCTATTAAGTGAACCTAACAGATATCTATACACTGTATCACCAAATCAAATGAGAATATACCTTCTTCTCAGCATCCATGGAACCTTCGCCAAAATTGTAATAACTCAGTCACAAGTGAGTCTCAAGACACAAAAGGAAATTGAAATACCACACTGTATTCTAATCATTCAATATGGATCAATGCTGGAACTCAACAACAAAAACAGAGGAAAAGCTACAAACTCAAAGAAGCTGAACATTTTCCTATGGAGCAACTACTTTGTCAAGTCAGAAATTTAAAAATGAAATGAATTAAATACTTCTGAGAATTTAATGAAAATGAATGTACTGTACCCAAACTTATGGTATAGTATAGAACCAGTGCTAAGAGGAAAACTCATAGCACTAAGTCCATTCATAATGAAATTGGAGAGTCTCATACCAGCAAGTTAACACATGTGAAAACCGAAGAAGAAGAAGAAGAAGAAGAAGAAGAAGGAGGAGGAGGAGGAGGAGGAGGAGGAGGAAAAGGAAAAGGAAAAGGAAAAGGAAAAGGAAAAGGAAAAGGAAAAGGAAAAGGAAAGGGAGAAGAAGAAACATACCCAACAGAGCAGACAGCAGAAAGTAATCAAATCGAGGGCTGAGAACAATAAAATAGAAACAAAGGGAACAGCACATATAATCAATGAAACAAATAGGTGATTCTATGAGAAAATCAATAAAATAGACAAACTCTCATCCCAACTAACTAAAAGATAGAAAGAGAACATCCATATAAACAAAGGGGGACATAGCACCAGACACTGCAGAAAGTAAAGAATCATTAGGGTATATTTAAAAAAAATTGTACTTCACAAAATTGGAAAATGTAAAAGAAATAGACAATTTTCTTGATAGATACCACTTACCAAACTCAAATCAAGATTAAATTATATTTTTTTCATAATTTAATATAATTATTAAATTATATATCTCTTTATACCCTTAAGGGTATAGAAGCAGTTATTAAAAGACTCCCAACAACAACAACAACAACAACAACAACAACAACAACAACAACAACAACAAAAGCCCAGAGCCATAGGGTTTAAGCACAAATTCTACCAGATGTTCAAAGAAGAGCTAATACCAATGCTTCCCAATTATTCCACAAAATAAAACAGAAAGACTATTGCCAAATTCATTTCATGAGGCCATAGTCAACTAATAATCAGACCACACAAAAATTCAACAAAGAAAGAGAATTTCAGACCAACTTCTCTCATGAATATTGATGAAAAAAAATACTAAATAAAATACTTGCAAAATGATTCCAAGAACACATTAAAAAGCACATGCACAGTGATCAAGTACACTTTATCCCAGTGTTAGGAGGCTGATTCAATGTATGAAAATCAATGTATTTCACAATTTAACCAAACAGAAAGAAAAAACAACACACAATTATTTTTACTTGATATTGTAAAATCCTTTGACAATATTCCTCACCCCTTCATGATGAAAGTCTTTGAGAGTTAAGGGATACAAGGGACGTACATAAATATATTAAAGAAAATTTACAGCCAGTGATAGCCAATAACAAATTAATTGGAAAGAAACTCAAAGAAATTCCACTAAAATTAGGAGCAAGAAAAGGCTGGCCATTCTCTCCATATTTATTCAATATAGTACTTGAAGTTCTAGCTAGAAAAATAATACAACTAAAGGACATAATGGGGTTACAGATTAGAAAGAAAAAAGTCAAAGTATCTCTATTTACAAATGATAAGAGAGTATACTTAAGTGACTGCTAATGTTCTATGAGGAAACTCTTATAGCTCATGAACATCTTCAGTAAAGTACCTGGACACAAATTTAATTAAAATTAAAAACTCATTATCTCTTCCATATATAAATGACAAAGCAGTAAGAGACAAATCAAGGAAACCTCACTTTTCAAAAGTGATAAAAAAATATCTTGGTGTAACTCAAATCAAGCAAGTGAAGGACTGGTATGATATAAACTTCAATTCTTTAATGAAGGAAATTGAAGAATATATCAGAAAATGGAGAGATCTTCCATAACCACAGATAACTAGGATTAACATGTTATTAATGGCAATCCTAACAAAAGCAATGTACAGATTTAACACAATCCACATCAAAATTAGAACATAGTTCTTCATAGGTCTTGAAAGAACAATACTCAACTTCATCTTTGAAAACAAAATACCAGGGATGGCTAAAACTATTTGACAAAAAAAAAATCTTCTGGAGGTATTCCATCCCTGCTTTCAAGCTGTACTACAGATATAGTAATAAAACCTGCAAAATATTGGCACGAACACTAGCATATTCATCAATGGAATCAAATCAAAGACTCAGACATAAATCCACACATCTATGGACACCTGGTCTTTGATTTAAAAATGCAGAAGCATACAATGGAAAAAGAAAACATCCTCAACAGGTGGTGCTGGTCTCACTGGCTGTAGGTATGTAGAAGGATGCAAAGGTATTAATATCTATCACCCTACACAAAATGTAAATACGATTAGGCCAAAGATGGCATAAAACCAGATACACTGAACCTGATGAAAGTAAAGTGGCAATAGCTTTGACTGCATTGGCACAGGAGACAACATTCTGAACTGAATACTAACAGCAGAGACACTAAGATCAACAATTAATAAATGGGATATCCTAAATCTGAAAAGCTTCTGTATGACCAAGATCACAATGCAGAGGACAAAATGCAGCCTACAGAATGGAAAAAGATTTTCACCAGCTTTGCATCTGATAGAAGGCTAATATCTAACATATATAAAGAACTCAAGAAACTATACATCGACAAACCAAGTAATCCAATTAGAAAAAGGATGAACATATTTAAACAGAGAATTCTCAACAGAAAAATCTCAAATTGCTGAGAAACACTTAAAGGAATGTTTAACATCTTCAGCCACTAGGGAAATTTAAATCAAAATGACTTTGAAATTCCCACATATACTTGCCAGAGTGGCTTAGATCAAAATCACACACAACAGCTCATGCTGGCAAGGATGTGAAGCAAGGGGAACATGCATCGACTGCTAGTGTGAGTGCAAACTTGTATAGTCATGTTAGAAATTAATATGAAAGGTTGATCAGAATATTGGCAACTGTTCTACCTCGAGATCCAGCTATACCACTCCTGAGTATATACCCAAAGGATGCTCCATCCTATTATATGAACACTAGCTAAACCAAGCTTATAGCAGCTTTAGTCGTAATACCCAGACACTGGAAACCACCTAGATGTCCTTCAACTGATGAATGGATTAAAAATAAAGTTACCTTTACACAATATTTCTAACTTGTTTTTTTTTTTAAGTATCATTTTGAATTTTGCAGCCTAACAGATGCAACTAGAAAAAAAAAATCATGCTCAGTAAGGAAATGGAGGCCATGAAAGACAATTATGTTATGTACTCACGTATAAGTGAACATTAACAGACACAGAGAGGTTAAGTAACAAGGAAACCTAAGGGGGGCACAAGGATATCCCTGGATAGGGGAAATAGAACGGATTTTGTGGGTGGACTGTGGGTGGGTGGAGTTAGGAGCAAGGAGGGATCAGGTGAGCGGGATGGAGGTACAAACTTCTGGTAAAGGTCATTGAAATTGGGACCCATATCAGTCAGGAAATGGAGACATGCTACAATGTAAAAACCACAGAGTGACCATAATAGGGATTTCTGGTAATGGGGGACATGGAGCCTTACTGGCCATCTTCTGTTTGTTGCCATGCAAACCTCAGGTGTAGGGGTCAGAACACCAGCCCAGTCAGAGAACCTTGAACTACAGTGTTCTGGGACTAGAGCCTAGCAGAATTGCCTTTGAAAAGATCAGAAAGATTTCATACAGCAAATAATGGGAGCAGTTGCCAAGTCTCATATCCAGACAATTGGTGGATATCAGGTAGTTTTGCAGAGGAGAGAGAGAAGGGATTGTTGTAGCAGGACGGATATGGGACAGGAGACCATGGCTCACAGTATCAGTTAACTGATGGGAACTCATGTGGACTTGCAGGAATCAGGAAACCTGGGACATCTGCATGTATTTGATGACTGGGTGGCTTGGTGCTCTTAAAGGACCTCTAATGGTGTGAACATGGGGCTGCCTCTGACTCTGTTACAGGCTTCTGTGATCCTTGTCCTTCAACTGGGTTGCCTTGTCTAGTCTTGATGTGACAGCATCTCCATGGTCTTGTAGCTTGCTATGCCAGATTGGGTTGCCATCCCTGAGAGCCTGCTCTTCTCTGATGGGAGGACAGGAGGATAGGAAGAGGAAGAAGAGGAAAAATTTTGTTGAAATATAATATCTGAAAGACGAATAAAAGTAAAATCATGAAGAAAGTAGTTCATAGAATAAAGGGAGAATGAAATGGTTGTAGAAAAGATTGGGAGGAAAGGAAGATTAAAAAGAATAAAATTGTAGAAAATTATGGATTGTGGAAAAGCATAGTAAAGAGGCTTGGAGACTAACTCAGGAAAAGAACAATATTAAGTATGCAGACATTGTAAAAGGAGGAAAATCTGCGGTCCATCAGGAAAAGAGTTTGCTCTGTAACGAAGTTTTCACAAAGTTTATAGAGAAAAGCATTACAAAGAGAAAAACTACTTATTATGTAAATTCAAATCTATTTAGGCATAAATAATATTATTTAACAACCGAGAATCAGTTAAATGATTTACAAATTATCTTTTACACTAACTTGGGAAGGTAAATCTTTTGAGTTTACTGTTTTCATGCAAGCCTCGCACAAAAGCCAGTCACTGGTTTTTGCAACCACTAAAAAACAATGCTAAATATATTCTTCATGGTTATTAGTAATGTTTTAGTATAATATAAAAATTGAATTCTGAGCCATACACTTTAATGCCTTGGTGGCATACGTCTATTGACCATTAAAGTAGAGAAAAAACTCATAAAATATACTATAAACATTATTTTTAAATATTATATTTCTAAGTTTATAGTAAAATGCTGTAGGGGTATTAAAAGTGTTCAACATTATAGAAGGAAAATGTCTAACTGATGACCATGGGGGAAATATCAATTTATTGACGTATAAGACAACATCAATGATACAGAAAATACTTATTTCATTTGTGATGTAGTAGACAAAGTGCAGGAAGTTTATTTAAAAGCATTTTTAAGGGTCAACTACCAACTTTGAAACCTATTTTATTTACCATGTATGAAAACATAAGAACAAAATAAGACAGAGAGATGTTTTAAGAATCAAAGTACAATAATAGTGGGGTAGATACAGTACATGCTCACCGAATTAACAGGAAAGAAATGTAAAATCTTATTTCTGTGATCAGCACTGCTGTTACTCCCTCAGCATTTAAGGAAATGCCATTGTAGGCAGTTTCTTTATTATATCTGCATTTTCCTCAGAAAAAAACGAGCATTTTCATTTCTTTTTAACAATTCATGTCTTCATGATTAATTTTGCACGCCATCCCTACATTCCAATTTTACAATAGGTAGCCTTTCATTAACTGAACTGTACTCCAAGGTACATGATGTCATCTTGTGATGATTCCAAGGCCCTCAAAAGTTTGTGCAAACAGGAGAGCTCAATTCCTGAGGATATATTGTAGATGCTAATAGTTTTCAATGATGTATTAGAACATAGATTGATATAAAAACAATTACCTCTTCTCAGGGTTAAATCCTCTCTGAGCACTAATAATCTTATTTCCAAGGTCTTTTATTCCACCATTCTAATCCTTTATTGCTTTTCAAATCTGTGCAACACGTATCCGAAAATTTAAACCTAAATAATATAATTTCCATATCTCTTTGAAATTAAGGATTACTCTTTTTGGAAGGCCATTTCACTTTAGCTTTCATAGATTTGTCCTTCTTAGGCCTTAATACCTTAAACTAAATATAAATTCTGGGGATTAAATACCCACAGCCGTTTAAACAATCATAAGCTGATTGTTAGCTCAGTCACACACTGATCAGGTTGTGTAATGTGCTGTCACACTCCGTCCTCACTCCACTGCGCAGACTTGGACATCTCAGCCTTGGCAGTGATGCCTAGGCCTCAAGCTGATACAATTGACACAGGACAATCTTGTTCTTGGACATAGTTTTACACTCGGAGAAAAGCAAATTTCACTTTCAAGCTATCTTTTTGCACAGTGACTTTTACACAAACACACACACACACACACAGACATACACATACACCCCCTCCCCATATACACAGATAGAAAGAGATGCATACGTACATACATACATACATACATACATACACACAGAGAGAGTCAAAGAGAAAGAGAGACAGAGACAGGGAGGGAAGGAAGGATAGAGGGAGAGATGGAGAGGAGAGATGGAGAGGAGAGATGGAAAGTGGAAAGCCAAAGGAGGAAGGGGGAGGGAGAGAGGGAGAGAAGGAGGGAGGGAGGGAGGAATGGAGGGAGGGAGGAAGGGAGGAATGGAGGGAGGGAGATAGAAACAGAGACTGGGATTGAGACAGAGTTGAAGACATTGTTTCTCTTTCAGACATAGCATGAGCTGAGAATGACAGTCCTGGAACTTTCCTCATATTTTATCTAATCTGTGTTTTGGACCTAAATTTGAAAACATCATAAATAAAAAAGGTTTTAGCATAAAGTACAGCTATAAATGTATTTAATGCTTCACATGTATGTTTATAAGTTATAAAAAAAAGTTACTGATGAAAGCTTCAATATAAAAAATTAGCTAAATGAAAAAAATCATGACATATGACAGTATATTGAATATAATACCATCTAATCAAAGTTCAAGAGACAATGAATATGATTGTGTAAGCGATCATGAGAGAATTCCTGGAACAATAATAATCATGTATAACTGGATTTTTTTATAAAATATAAAAATTTTATATAATTGGCCTAGGTATATGGGTAAATCAATCTGTCTCTAATAAGACCTTTGTTTATCACTATTAATATTTTTGTAATCTAAACAAACCTCTTAATAGATGAATGCAATATTCTGCACTGAATGAGAGTGTCGATCCATAGTAGAACACTTTGCTTATCATGTGGTATTGACTGCATTGGAGCTAGAACACTTTAAAAATAGTCTCTGAAATGTAAATTATAAATGCAACTTCAAATAAAACTATAATAATTATAATCACAATCAAAAATATAATGTAAGAAAACATCTTACTAGAAATATAGGGTTAATATGACATTTTACCAACAAGAAAATTATACTGATATATAGACAAAGTCCAAATATAATTTAAAATAACAAACACAATGAAATTGAATGGGAACCAGAAACAGAACCTACAACGTTCTGTTTGATTAAAGTTACATGTGAAAAAATGGAATAATCTATTCTTGTGCTTGTTTGATATATTTTCCTGGATATGTATATATATTCTTTTGAGAGGTAAGGAGGATATAACCTAAATTATAGTAGAAATAAATATAATTTTTCTATTTACCCAAAAATGCCATCCGAGAATTTCTTAGTGCAATGAAAATTTCACATTTAGGTTTCCAATATGTATATAGTAGAAGAAGAATTCTAAATAGGCCAAAGCACATGGTACAGGCCTATAATCACAGCTACCCATAGATTGATGATGGAGTACTGAAGTTGTGTGAGTTCAAGTCCACTTTAGGCACTTAGTTTGACTTTGAATGCAGATAATTGAGGAATTTGGGGATACAGGGCAGTTGTAGAGTACTTCACAAATACACACTAATCTCCATGATTAATATAAAGAACTAGAAATGTAGATACTATGTTTATGTATCTGAGTTACAAGAGATAATATATAAACCCTCTTCCATTCTCATTTCCTACAGACACGGAAATTTAGAGTTACAAAATGAAAAATGGTTCATGTCAAATGCTAAATTGCTACCACCTTTTTGTGGTGTATTATTGCCTAAGAATTCTTTGAAGCTGGGTGTTGTGTTGCATGCCTTTAATCCAAGCACTTTGAGGGCAGAGACAGACAGATTTCTGTGTGTTGAAGTCCAGCCTTATCTAAAGAATGAGTTCCAGGTAATACCAAGCTACAGGGAGAAACCCTGACTCAAAATTAATACAAAAACAAAACCAAAAAAAAAAAAAAAACCTAGATCAAATCAGATCAAAACAAACAAACAAAAAGAAAGAAAGAAAAAGAATTAGTAAAAAGAAAATAAAAGTAAAAAAGGTGGAAAAAAGAAGAAAGAGAGAGAAAGAAGGAAGGAAGGAAGGAAGGAAGGAAGGAAGGAAGGAAGGAAGGAAGGAAGGAAGGAAGGAAGGAAGGAAGGAAGGACAAAATAGTCATGAGAGGTAGAGAAAGCAAGGGGCCTGGGTGGGTGAGAGGAGGGGGAGGGGAATGGTAAGAGACAGAAGAGAGGACCAGAAAAACAGGAGAATGAACAGAAATCTGTAGCTGCAGAGATTGGGTGGATGGGGGAATCTCTAGGATGTCCCTGAGAACTGGGAAGGGGGAGGCTCCCAGGAGTCAATGTTGGTGACCTTCACTGTGATGCTTAACAGTAGGGACATGGAGAAAAGAGACAGAAATATTGTAGGAGCACATTTTGTAGACAACCTTGAGGAAATACTTTCCAGACATCAAGAGGCCCATGCACATATGAACTCACATAGAACAGACAAATATCTTCCAATGTGAAGAAGGGCAAGTGTGGGAAAATTCTCTCCCCTAACCAGAAGCTTGTTGCAACTAATAACTGCAAGGAGAGGTATGATCATTTTTCCTATAACCTATTTTTTTCTATCATCCTAGTATTGTTTTCATGTTGCTTCTTTATGCTTTACTTCGAGAGAGAGAAAGAATATGAAGAGAATTGCTTAGTGAGGAGTGGGATCTATGAGGAGTTGTCAGAAATGCTAATATATTCACAAGAACAAACTGAATTTCAACGTTTGAGTTTAACAAAACCTACACTCAACTGGGAAGACAGAAACTCAATTTAGGGCTTGTCAAGATCATATTGGCCTTGTTCCATGTTTGAGGAGTTATCTTGATTGATGATTGATGGGAGTGGGAGTGGGGTGGGACAGTGTACTGCAGGTGACACCATTCCCTAGGTAAGTGCAGTATGTAAAAAAATTAGCTGAGCATGAGACAGGCTCATGGTTTCTACTTCAGTTTCTGCCCTGATTTCCTTCTTCTACATACTGTGACCTGGGAAAACTGTAAATCAAACAAATATATCCCCCCTCTACCTTGCTCTTATGCTCAGAATATTTATCACAAAAACATAAAGTACATTAAAATAGCTCACTTAACAGTTAATTTTGAATTATATAGACAAATATATATGAACATGTACAAAAAAACCCACAAAATTTCAACTTTCCTCATAAACATCACATTGCCATCCAGACAGTTTTATTAGGGACTCTTAAGAGAAAACAGTTTTCTAGCCAAATTACATATCTAAATTTTTCCTCCCTGTTGCCAAATTTAAAGACGAATCATATTGATTCTTATATTTTTAATGTTACTCTCTCTGGTCATGACTCCTCAAATAGGCTTAGGCTAATCTCTAAAAAAAATAACCCATATCAAAATGACCCTTGTAGGCATTTTCTTCAGATGAAGGCCACATAAACATTATTAAATACAAGGTAAAATAAATGCATGGGAGCCCATAAAATTGTTTCCTCATCCCTACAAGCTATAATTAGTTCTAAAACATTAGTCATGTCAAAACTCTTAACACTCTCTATGAGTTTTCTTATTAACACATACAAATACAAACATGCACATATATATGCATAACACACACATATATACATATATTATATATATCATCTATATCCATAATCATTACTATATCCATCAAAATATACAACTCCATATCTATTACCATATTCATACCCATACCAATACTCATATCCTACATTGAATCATATATGTCTATATCCATACCTGTATCTAATCAATATCTAACCTCTATCTCCATCATATATCTATCTATACACACATCTGTAGGTAGTGCTTCTGATGCTTTGATCAGGAATCTGCATGTGAACACTGAAGGTCCTCTTCTACAATTTGTTTTTCATCAATAAAGATGCTAATGGCTAATAGCTGGACAGAAGAAGTGGTACTTCCAGGTTCCTGTAGGCAGGCCAGGAGACACAGGAGGAGGAAAGGGTATGCACTATGCTTCAGATAGAGAAAGAGTCACCTGGCATGTAGGGTATTGAGCAAGGAGGAGGTAACCAGGCAAATAAGTTAAAGGCAGATTTAAAGTGTTGAGCAAGGAGTAAAGGGAAAGGCACGCTAGCCATGGGAGGCTTAGAAGAAGCCAGCTGCTGAGCCATGGGGCAGGTTAAAAATGAGTGGTGTGTGTGTGTGTGCGTGCACATGCATGCATGTGTGCGTGTATATGGTGTGTGTGTGTGGGTGTGTGTGTGTGTGTGTGGGTGTGTGTGGGTGTGTGTGTCAGATCCAAGGGAATCAGGGCAGTGGCTGGTATCAGGGTCTGCCTGAAGGTTGAAGAGGGGTAATGGAAACTACAAAGTACATGTATATGTATCTATCTATATTTATATCTATCTCAGCTATTCTCTACCTCTGTTCAAATGATCAACTCAGTTTACTACTAGTGTGGACATTGAAAACTATTAACTATAAACATTTCAGTATGATCATCTAGTACTACTATACTGTTGACCTAATGATTCTGCTTTTACATTGTCTGTGTCTCTTTCACCAGTAATCCCCTATACATCAACAGAGAAGGCTTTTTTAAAAAAAATATGATGGCAGAGTTATTTCTCCATTTAGACTACATTTCAAGCATGGTGTCCAAAGAATTTTAGAGTATTGTCCCCTCTACATCTTCAACCTGTTTTCTGGTTACAGTCAATTCACTATTTGCTTCACTGACTCTAAGATATTTTGATCATATTTTCAGATAAATTTTATTTTAAATGTATAATAAGTTCTTCTACTTAGAAAAAACATAATAATATTCTATGGAACTATCTATAATCCCTCTGGGATAGTAGCTGAAACCCCTTTCCAATAACCATACTATATATGTAAACTTTCCTCATGATTGTGACTTCAAATATATATCAATACTCAAGAAAAACAAAGAAAGTCTCTCAAACATTGGCAATATTTTCCTCTTATGTTCTCTCCATTGCTCATTCATAAGGTGCCAGGTTCTAGAGCAACTTGTCTGAGTATTTAGCATCATCTCTTCTAATTACCAAATCACCATGTATCATCTTCTAAGAGGCAAGGATATTCTTTAAGAGGGATATGCATCATGGCATAGGGGCCAAGTGTGAGTAAAAGGACATCTTGATAATTAATACCACAATACTATTATAATCATTCTTTTAGATGCCAAACAAATAAAATATCCACCAATTATTACCTATAGTGTTAACAAGTAGAAGTCACCTAAATTGTATCATTCATTGATTTTAAGATTTTGCAAAGTTTCACTCAACCTATTGTGTCCTTCTGGAGTGACAGTGAACAGGAGCCTTTGGAAATAATGATTGCATTGTTATTTCTCATAAATGAAGGTGATAGATGTAAAAATGATTTTGAAAAATTATAGGTTCAAACTCATAAACTAGAAGAACAAATATAATTGCAAAATAAATGATGACAAATTAATGAATATTTGAAATGATATAGCTAAATGGAGGTGATAGATACAGGATAACAAAGAAAGATTAATATAGAGATATTTGGGAGGTTTTGATTATCATTCAAAGATAAAGTTATCCTTATACTGGAAAGAATCTGATACCAGATTCCTTGCTAAGTTTGCAGGTTTAACAACTATAAGTTATTTAGATAAAGAATATCTTAATTGTGAAGGAAAAAAAATCAAAAAAATTCTGGCTCTGATTCTACCACTGGTGAGAATTCATAAGACAATAATTTGGTTTTTACCTAGCTTTTCTGCTGTGACAAATCTGACTTAAACTATATAACTATTAAAAATTATGTGACATTTATGTATTCAAGAAATGTTATAAATATATATACTGATTATAAATTTTTATAAATTATATAGTGATTATCTTAAAATGTTAGTGTAGATGAAGATACTAGTGCTGAATGGTTGTTTGAAGCTAGGCAAGTTTGAAATCAACTTCCATCTAAAAGATATCTGTAGAATCATATCCTCAGTGCTACAGCTTTTGTGAATCTGTTCTGTAGTAGAGATGGCATCCAGTCAAAGCATGAGTGCTATGGACACTTGTACCACAAACCTTCAGGTGTAAATGAGTGCACATGACTCTAGAAAACATTATTCTCTTGGAAATAAACAATTATTAGTTCAGTGTGTGTGATTAGTGTATATTCATGCATGTTTATGATAGTGAAAGAACTGTATACTAGTCAAAATATTTTTAAGTTATATCTTTTTAAAGGTGGCTCACAATATGCTAATTCCACAAGCTTTAAACTCATTATGTTTCATAAGATCTTTTTAATTAAGCAATGGGGAATAAATAGGTATGTTCTGGTGATATTTTCTAAAACTTTATTATTATCTTACATTTGAAAAATAGAATCATTATGTATAAAATGACTGGTTATAAGACAATAGAAATGTGGTATGTGTACTATTTTTGACCTCATTTCTTAATTGTGATAAGAAAATGATGAATTATTTTAAATGATCCTCTTATAATGATTCATCACAAAGAAAACCACAAATGCAAGAGACAATACTTTAATCTTTGCTCTCATGCTGAGTTATACAACATGGAACATCTCTCTCACTGAAATGATAAGACTTTCCATTAACAAAATATCATCTGGTTGGTAAAAAGAATGAGTCTTTCTGGATCTTATCAGCAGTGACACAAATCAAACAGGAATTCAGAATTACTCTTCTCTCTTACTTGTAGGGTAAACCATGAAATTATAGATGGGAGCCTGTTATCAACTGTCAGAAAGATAGACAGAAGTTTCTGTCACTTCAAGAGCTTAATCTTTTCTGCTGCCAGGATGAAAATCCATGTGCATACTTACCCCATCTATTCTTTCCTTCATTTCACTTTTTCACAGTAAATATACTTGTAAATTATATAAAAATAAAACATTTACTGTTTTAAAAGTTATTTATATCCATTTTTGTTAATTTATTGGCTTTGTTTATATATCTTTTGATAAGTTTCTTTTGAGAATGAAAGAGAGGGTATATGTAGATCATTGCTAAGACTGTTTTGAAAGATTATAAAATAACATAAAAATAAACAAACATCAGTATTTATTTTAATTTGTAATCTTTGGGCTATCCGGGTCATTTTTACATAAAATATAGTATTTAAACAGGTATGAAGCACATTATCCAGTTTCCAGAGCCACGAAAGCCATACTCTAAGGCTCCTGTACATCATATGTTGTAACAATATGGACTTCAATTTTAATATGAACCTTACTATGATAAAGCATTTGTCTGTATGTTTGTGCAGTGCTCAACACTAGAAAAGAGTCTTGATTGATTTCTTTGCTTCTGATATAAAGATGGTCAGAGAATGCTGAAGCTAGGCACAGGAAAGACTATTGCTGAGGCTTTCTAGTGGTAGCTTGGCTGTAAGTTCATTTAGAAGCTGTGTTGTGAAGGAATGAGGGGGAGCATAATAGAGCCTGGTCATCCAATATCTTCTCCCAGCCTCCATATGCTCAGGATCACTTCTATTTGCACAGAAACATGTGCATTTATAGCAAACACACACCCTACCAACAAACCCCCTGCCCCTGACAAACACATACATGCACACAGTTTGAGAACAAACAGAGGGAAGTGGTTTGGGCTTTATGATAACTGCATTTTTACATAGGCAATGTACATTATTCTAACTTTTTATAACATTCATCATATAAACATATAGACATCATGTATGTGTGTGTGAATTTATGTATACCCAAATATCAGAGAAATACAATTGATGTTAGCAATTGTACTGCTAAGAAGCAAAATAGAACACAGCCACAGAATAATGATTCAAATGTAGGTTTCGTTCCCTATCATTTGACAACACAATAGTGGTAGATTCATTATTAAATTAACAAAACCTTAACTCGTTCAGCATAATGTACTAAATGCAAATAAGCTACTTTCCCAGCTTCTAGTAAACTCAGAGACCCTTATGGGACTCAGTTCAGTTCCAATCTAAAACCTAAGAGGGAGAATTTGGCATTGTTCACACTCCTTAAAGACATCAGCAGCACTGGTCTTTTCTCTTGCTGATACTTACTCTGATAATACATATCATGCCTCAGGCATAAGAAAATATTTTGTGAATTCAAGACAGCAAGCTCATCAGGAAGCTAAGGAAGAATAAAAACTAAAATAATATATAATCTCAGAAAGTTATTCCACTTCTCATGGGTGCTGACAGTGCTCCCTATGAGAACATAAAATAACTAATACCCCAATAGCAAGTATAAGAAATCTCCTTTGGAATGTTGATCAAGGCAATATAGACTACTGATGTATCCCTTAACTGTCTTTCAGGGGTTGAAAGTAAGTACTTATTACTGAATACACCATACACTTAAAGCTTAGGACTTGGGATTATTCCAAGTGGATCTAACTTGAAAGGCAAATCCTGTGCTCTGGCTTCCTGAGTAAGAAAATATAATGCAAGCTGCCAAGTGAGGAAAACAATAAAATGGTCATAACAAATGTATACCTATGAACTTTAACAAAGATGAGCATGACAAGATATTCATGTAGGTACAATAAGTGGCACTTACTCATATGTTAGTAACCAATAGCTCTGTAATTGGATTGAAAATTCACTTAAGAAGGAAATAATTCCTGGCAGTAGAAACCTAGCCAAATTTCTAGGGACAATAATGTCATGTCATTTTTGAGAAAGCACAATCCTTAACTGCATTATAAATCTTGTCTTTATACCAACATCTAAGTGTAGCCATGACCCTTCCAAAGAAGCTCCTCTGACAGAAAATAGAGATCACCACAGAAAAACACCTCTGAACACGTAACACAGATCAGCAGATCAGGGCACAATCCCCAGAGCATTTACATCACGGCTCTGTATTTATGTCTCAGGGGACACAGCAAAAGAGGTACCAAAAAGATTGTCAAAGCAAGAATACCAGGAAGTTTGCAGTGATATATTTTTCCTAGTTGAATAAATATGACTAGAACAATGGCAATGTCAAAAAACATGCTAACATCGAAGGAGAAAAATTAACAGGCTCCAAGACCTAGACAAGAACTACAAACGACTAAAGACTGATAGGAATGGGAGAATGTCTCAGATGAACTCTTTTGTTGATTGACCAAACCCAATCCTAGCTATCATCTTCCTAAATGGAGAAATTTCAGAGAAATCCCATGAAGCTATACGTGCACAAACAATAAAAATGGATTCAGAAACTCATATTTTTGCGTTCATAGAACTTTCTCTCTACATATGTATTGTGTATATAATAACAATAATAATAATCTAAGAATAAAATAAAAAGGGTTATCAATTTCAGAGAGGCATAGGAGAGTTTGGAGATAGCATTTATTTGATGATCAATAAAAGATGTTTTCTACGCATGAAGGGATGGATGCATGTTTCAGGAGTGATTTAACTTGAAAAGATTTGTGTCCTAAATATAAAGAAAAATAAGAAAACAATAATTTGGAAAAGAAACTTGACTTTGCAATTTTACAATGTAAGACTAGCAGACAAAATTCTTAGAATTCATGATTAATAAAAACATAGAAAAATTAAAAGAACATTAGTTAAATTAGCTAAATAATTACGTGAGTTTATTTTAATGAGAACTGTAAAATACATAGCAAAACGATGTCCCTGAGCTTTTAAAGAGTAGGAAAGGATAAGTTCTCAAATGTTACTGAATGTATCTGAAAAATTCTCCATGCTCAGCATTCCTAAATTGAAGCATGAAAGTCTATAAAATGATATCTGTTCTGTTGTTTTCTGATTGTTTTACATTCAACATGGATTTGGGTTTTGTTTTGTTTATTTCAGTTTTTAGCCTTGGCAACATAATGCCATTGTTCTTGACATATTACCACATCAATGCTTATGATGTGCATTTAAATTGATGGGAAGATACTCTAAATAGAGATATAATAACAATAATGTGAATAATTTGAATAATATGATATAGAAATAATTGACTAGTAGGAATATTAGAAATTTCATATACATAATAAGCAATGTTGTATTTTTTAATGAAAGCATACAAATCATTATTTGCACTAAAATTTTTATTTTTTAGTTTTTTTGTTTTAAGAAAAGAATGAGAAAAAACAAGAAGTATGTAGTGAATAATTTTATCTTACCAATATTTTCCCTTATTCTAGGGAATAGAATTCCGTGTATTCTTAACAGTATTTGGATCCTTATAAGAAATGGTTTTCTTATCATTTTACTTTATCCCAACTCATATCACTTCGGTAAATGATGTGAGGTGCAACTTCTTCCCAGTCCTCTAAACTGAAAGAAACATGCCACCATTCATCAATTGTTTAAGTTGTTTTGGTCAGAATTGTGCTGAGGCATTACATTTCCCAAGAAAGAATCGAGGATTAAATCAAACCCACAACATTCAACTCGGTATTCACAGCACAGCTCTTCATGTCAACAGAAAATAACACAGTATTTTTTTTTCTTCATAAAAGCATCAAAGAGTGCAGACTTTCTGTTATAAGAAATTCCAATTGAAGAACTCTGTTGTATAGCTTGGAAGGTGACAGCCATGTTAATTTCATTGTGAAAATGGTTTGAGTAACAGCACATTTATCAAAATATCATATTGTTCACCTTCAACATACACATACCCTGCCCATCCAAGATTATAAAGCTTAAAAGTTATTAAACACAACTCAGCTGAGTATTTTTACTTTCCATTTTTACTACACTGTTTTTAAGCACAGCCCTCTGTTAAATTTCTTCATTCATTTCTTTAAAATGCTTTAAATTAATAAATTGAGAGCAAATACATGAAGGTGGGGCAAATGGTGTTTTTCAACAAGTTAAAAATCTTTTTGTAATTCTTAGTGTGTAGTAGTCATAGAATGATATTTATAGATATAAATATCTTGCGATTTACTATGAGTAGTTTTTATGTACCAATTCCATAATAATATGACTGGCTGAAAATGATTTAAAATTAAGGAAATTCATTTTGTCATTTATAAGTGGAGATTAGAAATAAGGATAAGTTTATTTACTCCAGTACAGCTAGTAACAGAATAAAATGAAAGCATACAGATATACCCTGTGACAGTGTAATGGCCAAATGGTGAACAGACTTGGGATCTAGAATGGACACAGGCTGGGTTAGTTCACAGACTTAGTAAACATTTAATTTGAGGATATATTATTTATTTCTGTGGAAGTGCTTCTTAAATTCTCTTTTATAAAATTAATTTGTCCTTTATTTGTGTTTGTGTACACAAGAGTGTGTGTATCCTCTGATATGTCCACGTGTAAATCAATGTAAAGGAAAGAAGAGGGTATTCAGCTAACCTATATTTGGAGTTAGAAGCAAATGTTATCCTACCCAACATGAGTGCTATGAACAGATCTTTTGTTGTCTTTAAGAGCATCAAGTCTCTTAATTGATTAGCTTTTTCTCACACCCCTAAAGTGTTCTTTTATTATGCCAACTAGGTTTATCCTGCACTATTTTTAAATTACTTCATACCTTGAATCTTTTCAATTCTATAGAAAACTATAAAATTCTGTTTTTCCCTAGACAATAGTTACATAATAGACCTAAAAATATCATACATGTTTACAAGGTAGGAGACAGGAGCTTTAAACTTCAGTTAAGAAAACTTTGTTAATGTTTTGCAAATGAAAGCATACCTAGTCTCCTCTTTTCAAGTATTTCCAAAATAAATTTCCCTGTAAGTGTGTTCATACATTGAACCTTTCAAGAAACACTGAGGGTTTATTAACACCCATATGATTTTTGCCATTATTTATATGAAGTTCTACGCACCTCTTGTAGACTAAAAATGAGAGACCTTGGAGCAACTTTCAAAGCTGCTTTGTTGTAGCTTCTGGTACATCTCTCAGCTTGTAAATGAATTTCTTATCTACTCTGGGTATACTCCATTCTCACTGGCTGGCACTCTCTTGATTGGAAGTAAGTTTACTTGTCTCCATAAGCATTATTATTTATTGCTCTCTACTAATGTACTCCCTCTGGCATCTGTAAAGCTTCTCCATTCCACCTACGTATTTATAAATTGGCACTTTAATAAAGGATACATTCTCTACAATTCTTTTCTACAACTGATGTTGATACTAACTCTTCTTGCTACCACCTCAAATTCTTTTTCCTATTGAGCATTTTTATAAAAGATTTTTAAAGAAATAATTTCACTAAGATGATAGCTCCAATCATTGTTGTACTACATTTAATCTTAATTATTCATGGTTGTATTCTTTATAACAATATCTGGTTAATAACATTCACTCTATAAATTATAATATGTGAAGTAATTGTGTTAAAATTGTAAACAGTATAATCTATCAATATAAATAATATAATCTATTTTTGCTATTTTGTATTTCTGAGTCATTCTTTTAGATATAGTAGAAGCAATTCTCAGCAAATAGATATCTTTGTCATAAAATTATTTCCTTCATCTTCTCTTGATTGCATCCAAATGGAGAGTATGCTCTTCAATCAACAATTATTCATTTTATACTGCTTTCCCTTTCTAATAATTTTGGTGTTTAAAATTAGAATTTAGTTGGCATATAGTTTTAAAATAAACCATGTGTGATGAAATATAAGAAACATCAGCACTCTAGGTATTTCTTTTTTTTTTAACAATTTTTTTATTAGATAATTTCTTCATCTACCATTCAAATGCTATCCCAAAAGTCCCCTATACCGTCCTGCTGCCCTGCTCACAAACCCATCCAATCCCATTTCCTGGCCCTGGCATTCCCCTGTACTGGGGCATATAATCTTTTCAAGACCAAGGGCCTCTCCTCCCAATAATGGCCACTAGGCCACCTTCTGTTACATGTGCTGCTAGAGACAAGAGTTCAGGGGGTGCTGCTTAGCTGATATTGCTGTTCCTCCTATAGGGTTACAGATCCCTTCAGCTCCTTGGGTGTTTTCTCTAGCTCCTCTATTGGGGGCTCTGTGTTCCATCTATAGATGACTGTGAGCATCCACTTCTATATTTTCTAGGCACTGGCATAGCCTCACAAGAGACAGGTATATCAGGGTCATGTCAGCAAAATCTTGTTGGCATATGCAATAGTGTATGCATTCGGTGGCTGATTATGGTGTAGATCCCTTGATGAGGCTGTCTCTGGATGGTCCTTCCTTCTGTCTCAGCTCCAAACTTTGTCTCTGCAACTCCTCCCATGGGTATTTTGTTCCCCATTCTAAAGAGAGATGAAGTACCCACACTTTGATCTCCCTTCTTGATTTTCAGGTGTCTTGCATATTTCATCTTATCCACTGATCAGTGAGTGCATATCATATGAGTTGCTTTGTGATTGGGTTACCTCACTCAGGATGATATTCTCCAAATCCAATCATTTGCCTAAGAATTTAATAAATTCATTGTTTTTAATAGCTGAGTAGTATTCCATTTGGTAAATGTACCACATTTTCTGTATCCATTCCTCTGTTGAGGGACATCTAGATTCTTTCCAGCTTCTGGCTATTATAAATAAGGCTGCTATGAACATAGTGGTACATGTCTTCTTATTACCAGTTGGAAAATCTTCTGAGTATATGCACAGGAGAGGTATTGCTGGATCCTCTGGTAGTACTATGTACAATTTTCCGAGGAACCACCAGACTGATTTCCACAGTGGTTATAGAAGCTTGCAATCCCACCAGCAATGGAGGAGTGTTCCTCTTTCTCTACATCCTTGCCAAAATCTGCTGTCACCTGAATTTTTTATCTTAGCCATTCTGACTGATGTGATTTAGAATATCAGGGTTGTTTTGATTTGCATTTCCCTGATGATTAAGGATTTTGAACATTTTTTTCAGGTGCTTCTCAGCCATTCGGTATTCCTCAGTTGAGAATTCTTTGTTTAGCTCTGAGCCCCTTTTTTGATGGGGTTGTCTGATTTACTGGAGTCCAGCTACTGAGTTCTTTGTATATATTGCATATTAGTCCCCAATTGGATTTAGGATTGGAAAAAAAAAACAAAAACAAAAACCTTTCCCAATCTGTTGTCTTTTGCCTTACAGAAGCTTTGCAATTTTATTGGATCCCATTTGTTGATTCTTGATCTTACAGCACAAGTCATTGCTGTTCTGTTCAGGAATTTTTCCCTGGTGCCCATATCTTCAAGGCTTTTCCCCACTTTCTTCTCTATAAGTTTTAGTGTGGAGTTTTATGTGGAGTTCCTTGATCCACTTAGACTTGAGCTTTGTACAATGAGATGAGAATGGATCAATTCCCATTCTTCTACATGATAATTGCCAGTTAAGCCATCACCATTTGTTGAAAATGTTTTTTCACTGGATGGTTTTAGCTCCTTTGTCAAAGATATAATATATCTTGTGTATTGTGATTCCCCCAGAGGTTCTTTTATTGTTGAGAATAGTTTTGCTACCCCAGGATTTTGTTATTCCAAATTAATTTGCAAATTTCCCTTTCTAACTTGGTGAAGAAATGAGTTGGAATATTGATGGGTATTGCATTGAATCTATAGATTGCTATCAGCAAAGTAGCAATATTTACTATATCAATCCTGCCAATCCATGAGCATGGGAGATCTTTCCATCTTCTGAGATCTTCTTTAATTTCTTTCTTAATTTCTTCTTTAATTTCTTTCTTCAGAAACTTAAAGTTCTTGTCATACAGATCTTTGATTTCCTTAGTTTGAGTCACACCAAGGTATTTTATATTATTTGTGACTATTGTGAAGGGTGTTGTTTCCCTTATTTCTTTCTCAGCCTGTTTATGCTTTGTGTAGAGAAAGGCCACTGATTTGTTTGAGTTAATTTTATATCCAGCTACTTCAGTGAAGCTGTTTATCAGGTTTAGGAGTTCCCTGGTGGAATTTTTAGAGTCACATATATATATATATATATATATATATATATATATATATATATATATATATATACTATCATATCATCTGCAAATAGTGATTTTTTTGACTTCTTCCTTTAAAATTTGTATCCCCTAGATCTCTTTTTGTTGTCAAATTGCTCTGATACATGGGATAATTTCAATATTTTGTATCTGTTGAGGCCTATTTTATGACCAATTATGTGATCAGTTTTGGATAAGGTACCATGAGGTGCCTAGAAGTAGGTATACCCTTTTGTTTTAGGATAAAATATTCTATAGATAACTGTTTAAAACCATTTATTTCATACCTTCTGTTAGTTTCAATGTGTCTCTGTTTAGTGTCTGTTTCCAGAATCTGTCCAATGATGAGAATGGTGTTCTGAAGTCTCACACTATTATTGTGTGAGGTGCAATGTGTGCTTTGAGCTTTACTAAAGATTCCTTAATGAATGTGGATGCCCATGCATTTGAAGCATAGATATTCGGAATTGAGAGTTCATCTTGGAAGATTTTTATCTTTGATGAGTATGAAGTACCCCTCCTTGTCTTTTTTGATAACTTTGGAAGTCGATTTTATTCAATATTAGAATGGCTACTCCAGCTTGTTTCTTCAGACTGTTTGCTTGGAAAAATTGTTTTCCAGCCTTTTACTCTGAGGTAGTGTCTGTCTTTGTCACTGAGGTTGGTTTCCTGTATGCAGCAAAATGTTGGGTCCTGTTTATGTAACCAGTCTGTTAGTCTATGTCTTTTTATTGGGGAATTGATTCTAGTGATATTAAGAGATATTATGCAAAAGCAATTATTGCTTCCCGTTATTTTTGTTGTTAGATTTGGGGTTCTGTTCTTATGGCTATCTTCTTTTAGTTTTGTTGAAGGATTACTTTTTTGCTTTTTCTAGGGCATAATTTCCATCCTTATTTTGGAGTTTCCCCATTATTATCTTTTGAAGGGCTGGATTTGTGGGAAGATATTATGTGAATTTGGTTTTGTCATGGAGTACCTTGGTTTCTCCATTTATGGTAATTGAGAGTTTTGCTGGGTATAGTAGCCTGATCTGGCATTTGTGTTCTCTTAGGGTGTATATAACATCTGTCCAGGATCTTCTGGATTTCATAGTCTCTGGTGAGAAGTCCGGCATAATTCTAATTGTCTGCCTTTACATGTTACTTGACCTTTTTCCCTTACTGCTTTTAACATTCTATCTTTATTTATTGCATTTGTTGTTCTGCTTATTATGTGTCGGGAGGAATTTCTTTTCTGGTCCAGTCTATTTGGAGTTCTGTAGGCTTCTTGTATGTTCATGGGCATATTTTTCTTTAGGTCAGGGAAGTTTTCTTTTATAATTTTGTTGAAGATATTTACTGGCCCTTTAATATGAAAATCTTTATTCTCATCTACTCCTATTATGGTAGGTTTGGTCTTCTCATTGTGTCCTGGATTTCCTGGATGTTCTGATTTAGGATCTTTTTACATTTTGCATTTTCTTTGATTGTTATGTCCATTATTTCTATGGAATCTTCTGCACCTGAGATTTTCTCTTCTATCTCCTGTATTCTGTTGCTGATACTTGCATCTATGGTTCCTGATTTCTTTCCTAGGATTTCTATCTCCAGAGATGTCTCCCTTTGTGTTTTCTTTATTGTTTCTACTTCCATTTTTGATCTTGGATGGTTTTGTTTACAACAACCTGTTTGGTTGTGCTTTCCTGTAATTCTTTAAAGGATTTTTGTTTTTCCTCTTTAAGGACTTCTACCTGTTTAGCAGTGTTCTCCTGTATTTCTCTTAGTGAGTTATTAATGCCTTTCTTAAAATCCTCTACCAGTATCATGAGATATGATTTTAAATTCGTGTCTTGCTTTTCGTGTGTGTTGGGGTATCCAGGACTTGCTGTGGTGGGCATATTAGGTTCTGATGATGCCCAGTGGTCTTGGTTTCTGTTAGTAAGATACTTATGTTTGCCTTTCACCATCTGGTCATCTCTGGTGTTAGATGTTCTAGCTGTCTCTGGCTGGAGCTCGTTCCTCCTGTGATTCTGTTACCCTCTGTGAGCACTCCTGGGAGTCCAACTCTCTCCTGAGTCCCAGTGGTCAGCATACTCTCTGTAGGCAAGCTCTCCTCTTGCATGGAAGATGCCCAGAAGTCTGGAGCTCAGATCCACCTCCTGAATACCTCTCCTCTGGCAAGGTAGATGCCTAGGGTTCTGGGTCTCAGCTCCACCTCCAGGCTGAAGATGAAGGCCCAAAGCAACCCTGTCCTAGAAGCTCTGCTGCTTCTGCTGCCCATGTGCTCTCCTGCGTAGACTGGTCTCAATGATTCCAAGACCCTGGGTGTGCTAGGGCCTGCCCAGTTTGTGCCCAACATGGTCTGGGGCTGGAGCCATCAGAAGAAATCCCAGCCTCTGGTTGGGAGATATTACTTTGTCCCTGTTTCTGCTGACATAATACTTCTGGGAGTTTTCGGAACAGATGTTGTGTTCCACTCACCAGTGATCCAAAGATACTGGGTGTGCTAGAATGCCTGCAGTGTGGAGAGTCATCTGTGGATCTTGGGACCCTTCGCTGGGTTCACGCTGAAGATATCTAGGTATTTCTTATGTAAAATTAAGCAAATATTTAGATAGCAGTTCTTATAGCATGTCTGAACAGCCTCTACTTGTCTCAAAAATGATAGTTAAAAAATATTAAAATACATAAAATCTTTAAAATTATGGATATATTTTTATAATAATATTTATGAGTTTATTATTTTCCATAATCAACTTAATAACATGTAGGGGGTAAGAAAAATATACTGATATATATATATATATATATATATATATATATATATATATATATATAATTTAATAATAGAAATTTGAATTATGGAAACTAAAGCTAAGGGCACCATCGCTATAGTTGTTATCCCTAATACAGAAAGTGTTAAAGAATCTCCAAGACTATATTTTCCTTGGACAAGCTTGAGTCGAGTCCTTTTCAGCAATATTATGGTCTGAGATGGCCATAATATTGCTGTGAGTAATAACAGCTGACAGATGATTTTTTATATTAGTTTAAAATTTATAAACACTTATCCCTATAACATAGGTAGGTATGCACATCTAACAAAATACAGCTTCACCTGAAGACTCATGTTCTTTATGCAAAAGGATTCAGAAATATTGTCAGAGCCAGAGGATAAGGCAATTAGCTGTGATATGTCTCTCCCTGTAATGTTAGAATCTACACCCATAAAGTATCACCAACATGACTCCTAAAACATAAGCTGAACTAGAAATAAACCAATGGAGTTGCCAAAGTTGATGAGGAAGATCTCATGAGGTGTCATCTCTACAAATTGAACTATAGGCAACTGAGGAGAGCTGGGAATGGGAGAGGCGTCTTTCCCAGAAAAGAGTAAACTGATTGCCTGTCCAATGTCAAATAGCCATCTCTAAAAACATGCATACAACTGATGACTGTATGTGGACTGACAAGTTTGTATTTAGCACTATCATAAATATGTACATTATGTATATATATGTTTATAGATATGCATATACATATATATGCATATATATATATATATAACCAACTAATGAAGAAACCACAAACTGAAAATGAGAACAAGGTGGGTGGATATTGGGGAGGGGTTGGAGGAGGATGGTAAGATAGAAATATAATTATATTATAATCTCAAAATTTAAGAGTTAAAAAGAACAGATAACTCACTTCCTAACTCTGATATCATGTAGATTAGAGTGAACGAAACTGTCCATCTCTCAACAGTTTCCATATTTCTATTTGACTTCCTTTTACATTGTCAAGAAAGTATGACTTAGCAGTATGCATGCTTCTCTGAGGGAGCCCCATGAGAAAGAAAGACAGCAAACTTATCTCCCAAAGCTGAAGACAATATGGGGAGTTTTGTGAGCTTTATTGATTACATTCTTATTTTTGTTTCAGATTACTGGAAATATTTGTATGCACTGTATGCTGTGCAGTATAACGTAAAATTTTGAAAAGAATGAAGTTGTTCTCAAAATCTGTGCATGGCACTGCTTATGCTTGGTAATTTTGGCTAAATTCAGTGATACAATGTATTCTGGCAGCAATAGATTCATCATCAGAATAAATACCGTGTACCTCCTGAAAATACACTAATTGAAACTGTATGCCTTTTGCAAAAGTAGTTAAAAGCTACCATTAATAGCTGGACATTGATTGAAGTCGACAAGATCTGCTCTTAGAAATAAGGCTCTAACAAATAATATGTAGCTTAGTCAAGTGGGAATACACAAATTTCAGATACACTGTGGCATGTCACACACCCTTTGAAATTAGCTTTCAAAGTGGTATGTCAACATCAATTTTCATAGTTTTGTAATATCTCTAATCATAACCAATGGAGTTAGATGAAAACACCTGCTGTTCTTTCTGTTATTTGTTTGGAAAATTAGATTCAAAGTAGCATGACTACTATATAGCAGATCCCACACTCTGGGGTAAAGTGTCCTCAAGTGTTCTTGCAATGTCAGTGGTTGGTATAAACATAACATTCTAAAGAGACTAAAGTCAGTTTCAAGTGAACACATTTGCATTACCTTTCTAAATAGGTTTTCTAACTCAAATTCAAGTGAGATAAATATAAGTTTTATTTATGAAGTAGCTACCTGAAGAGAAATTCAGGAACAGATTGAAGCCACAAAATATTTTCTTATTTTCATGTGAAATACTTTTTGATTTAGCTTAATGATTTTGAGTACCTTATTCTTTAAATTTCTGTTAAATTACACAAACTCCAATATTTCTACATGACTGTAAAAGTAGTACTTTAGGTATAAGGCCACAAAATTTTTAAAGTTAAGCCAAAATTTAAAAACAACTATATATATATATTAATTTACATTTGGGGAAATGGAGTCATTAGTTCTGCAATTTAAACTCCTCATGCAAAAAATTATTGTCACTTACAACATGTCTTTACAGAATTTGAAAATCATTTTTTCTGTACTGCTTTGTTGCATGTTAGAGCTAAGAATCTCATGTAATTTAACAATAATCATCTTTTTAGTTTTACAACATTGATATTAAACATAATTTTATGGATGATCATGTGCCACAACAATAATATGTGACAATACACACAATTTGTACACTATTTATTAAGTTATCCATAAAATATATAAGTAATTATTTAAAATCTGAATGGATATGGTGACTTTATTCATTTGTGTAAAATTTTCACTCACAAATAGGAGTCATTTGGTTAAATAGCTTCACCCATATGTAGTTTATTACAAATATTTACTTCTACTTCCCACATTTTTAGTTGTATGATTTTGATGCAGCTCTTGGAATTCATGCTATCCTACATTGATGTATTTTGATAGTATTTCTCAATGTGTGTTAAACAATCTACTGCAAAAAAAAAGTCATTTTAACTCATCAAACCATACTTAATCTTCTGTCTCACAATAGAAATGAAAGCAATTTATTGGTAAGGATCCTTTAAACTCAAGTAAATATTTAATTATGTTTTACATTTTAAAAGGTTTCATTTAACTTTTTAAAATTAAGGTCTCAATAGATCATAAATGGGTTTTGTTAGGATGTTATGAATGGTCAGGCTTTTGCAGTATTTTTTTTTAGTTCTTTTTTTTTCTCCTCTTGTTATCTTACTCTTTGAAGAAATGCAGTTGGCTTTGCAAAACTGCCTCATTTTGTGTGCAAAGAGTTTAGAATTCTTATGATTGTAGAATGGTCCTCTATTTCTAATTTACAATCCTAAAAATAGAAATTTACTAAGATCTGAATCAATTGCTACTTTGGAGGAAGGTATGAAATTTTTATTAATAATGGTAACTTCTTATCATTTGTTTTAAATTAATATTGATACTGTGTTGTCATTCACACAATGTGATTGTGAAGTGAGTTACAGGAGATGGAAAGGCTTAAGAAGGGGTGAGAGCAGGAATAGTGGTGAAGAGGGGGCTTAGGGTTAAGTGGGGAGAGTTAACCAAACTAAAGATAAATAACAATGCCATATTTAGGTTGTAAGCCAGGTAAAACATACAATATTTTAAAAGTATGAAGGGTGTTTGTTAATCTAAATTGTTGGATAATTCTATTCTAGGCAGCCATATTGAATTAAATAAGATACTATGTATAATAATATCCAGTGAATTGCTATGGAGTCCCCAGGTGTACCCTAAATACTAGCAGTTCTTGCCATTACTCTTGAGTGCCCATCAGAACTAGATATAATTCCCCACTGCTGCACCAAGTGATAAACAACACAGAGATCTCGAGCTGAAACCGGACATCAATCTTTCTTCAGCTGGCTAGATTTTACAGTGCTAGAAGAGTAAAAGAGGGTATTCGTTGAAAAAATATAAAGAGCATCATTATCCTAAGCTTCTTTCAGCTTTTCCCTAATTCAACCTCAGGGGTCCCCGGCTTCTGTCTTTTGGTTGGGTGCTAGTATCTGCATCTGACACTCAGATGCTTGTTGGGCCTTTCAAAGTACAGCCATGCTAGGCTCCTGGCTGTAAGCCCATAGAAAGACCAGCAGTCTCAACTAACCTGGATCCCCAAGATCTCTCAGACACTGAGGCATCCACCAGGCAGCATACATGAGCTGGTCTGAAGCCCCTGACTCATATAAAGCAGAGCACTGCCTGGTCTGACCTCAGTGAGAGAAGATACACCTAACCTTTGAGAGATTTGAGCCCCGAGGGAGGTATGGTTGGGGAGAAATGTAATTTTTAATAAAATACATACATCATAGTTTTAAACAAATAAGTAAGAAAAATATATTAAAATATGTGCTCGAATTAAAAAAATTACTTAAGGAAACAAGTTCACGTTGTAAATACCCTGCTTTTAAAATTTTTTCTTACTATATTTAGCAAAATTTCCCCATCTGTAAACGTATTTTCTTCTGATAATAAATTGTTTTTGTAAAAAGAAAGGCATTAATAATTACTTATATATGGACAAAACATATTTTTTCTAAGTTAGTGTATAATTAAAAGTCACAAGAGAACCGGACAGCTTCTGGGACAGGCAGAAGCACAGAGCCGCTGAGGCAGCACCCTTGGCGGGCCGCAGACAGCTGGCCACCGTCCGGACCAGAGGACAGGTGTCCGCCTGTCTTGGGAGGCGGCCTCAGCCTCAGCAGCAGGGGTCGCCATCCTGGTTCCAGGACTCAGCAGAACTTAGGAAATTAGTCTGAACAGGTGAGAGGGTGTGCCACAGAAGCTGACAGCTTCTGGGAACTGCCAAAGCAACACAGCTTCTGAGAAAGGCACTGTTTTGGGCCTTCTTCTTCAGCCAGGAGGAGGTCCAAACACAAGATATCTGCGCACCTACCCTGTAAGAGAGCTTGCCAGCAGAGAGTGCTCTGAGCACTGAAACTCAGAGGAGAGAATCTGTCTCCCAGGTCTGCTGATAGACAGTAACAGTAACAGAATCACCAGAAGAACAATCTCTAAACAGAGTCAACTATAACTACTAACTCCAGAGATTACCAGATGGCGAAAGGTAAATGTAGGAATCTTACTAATAGGACCAAGACCACTCACCATCATCAGAACCCAGCACTCCCACTTCGTCCAGTCCAGGACACCCCAACACACCTGAAAACCTAGACCTAGATTTAAAAGCATATCTCATGATGATGGTAGAGGACATCAAGAAGGACTTTAATAAATCACTTAAAGAAATACAGGAGAACACTGCTAAAGAGTTACAAGTCCTTAGAGAAAAACAGGAAAACACAAACAGGTAGAAGTCCTTACAGAAAAAGAGGAAAAAAACATACAAACAGGTGATGGAAATGAACAAAACCATACTAGACCTAAAAAGGGAAGTAGACACAAGAAAGAAAACTCAAAGTGAAGCAACACTGGAGATAGAAACCCTAGGAAAGAAATCTGGAACCATAGATTTGAGCATCAGCAACAGAATACAAGAGATGGAAGAGAGAATCTCAGGTGCAGAAGATTCCATAGAGAACATCGGCACAACAATCAAAGAAAATGGAAAATGCAAAAAGATCCTAACTCAAAATATCCAGGAAATCCAGGACACAATGAGAAGACCAAACCTACGGATAATAGGAGTTGATGAGAATGAAGATTTTCAACTCAAAGGACCAGCAAACATCTTCAAAAAAATTATTGAAGAAAACTTCCCAAATCTAAAGAAAGAGATGCCTATGAACATACAAGAAGCCTACAGAACTCCAAATAGACTGGACCAGAAAAGAAATTCCTCCCGACACATAATAATCAGAACAACAAATGCACTAAATAAAGATAGAATACTAAAAGCAGTAAGGGAAAAAGGTCAAGTAACATATAAAGGCAAGCCTATCAGAATTACACCAGATTTTTCACCAGAGACTATGAAAGCCAGAAGAGCCTGGACAGATGTTATACAGACACTAAGAGAACACAAATTCCAGCCCAGGCTACTATACCCAGCCAAACTCTCAATTACCATAGAGGGAGAAACCAAAGTATTCCACGACAAAACCAAATTCATACATTATCTCTCCACGAATCCAGCCCTTCAAAGGATAATAACAGAAAAAAACCAATACAAGAACGGGAACAACGCCCTAGAAAAAACAGGAAGGTAATCCCTCAACAAACCTAAAAGAAGACAGCCACAAGAACAGAATGCCAACTTTAACAACAATAATAACAGGAAGCAACAATTAGTTTTCCTTAATATCTCTTAACATCAATGGTCTCAACTCCCCAATAAAAAGACATAGACTAACAAACTGGCTACACAAACAAGACCCAACATTTTGCTACTTACAGGAGATATATCTCAGAGAAAAAGATAGACACTACCTCAGAATGAAAGGCTGGAAAACAATTTTCCAAGCAAATGGTATGAAGAAACAAGCTGGAGTAGCCATCCTAATATCTGATAAGATTGACTTCCAACCCAAAGTCATCAAAAAAGACAAGGAGGGGCACTTCGTTCTCATCAAAGGTAAAATCCTCCAAGAGGAACTCTCAATTCTGAATATCTATGTTCCAAATACAAGGGCAGCCACATTCATTAAAGAAACTTTAGTAAAGCTCAAAGCACACATTGCACCTCACACAATAATAGTGGGAGACTTCACCACACCACTTTCACCAATGGGCAGATCATGGAAACAGAAACTAAACAGGGACACACTGAAACTAACAGAAGTGATGAAACAAATGGATCTGACAGATATCTACAGAACATTTTATCCTAAAACAAAAGGATATACCTTCTTCTCAGCACCTCATGGTACCTTCTCTAAAATTGACCACATAATAGGTCACAAAACAGGCCTCAACAGATTCAAAGATATTGAAATTGTCCCATGTGTCCTATCAGATCACCATGCACTAAGGCTGATCTTCAATAACAAAAAAAATAATAAAAAGCCAACACTCACTTGGAAACTGAACAACACTCTTCTCAATGATACCTTGGTCAAGGAAGGAATAAAGAAAGAAATTAAAGACTTTTTAGAGTTTAATGAAAATGAAGCCACAACATACCCAAACCTTTGGGACACAATGAAAGCATTTCTAAGAGGGAAACTCATAGCTCTGAGTGCCTCCAAGAAGAAACGGGAGAGAGCACATACTAGCAGCTTGACAACACATCTAAAAGCTCTAGAAAAAAAAGAAGCAAATTCACCCAAGAGGAGTAGACAGCAGGAAATAATCAAACTCAGGGGTGAAATCAACCAAGTGGAAACAAGAAGAACTATTCAAAGAATTAACCAAACGAGGAGTTGGTTCTATGAGAAAATCAACAAGATAGATAAACCATTAGCTAGACTCACTAGAGGGCACAGGGACAAAATCCTCATTAACAAAATCAGAACTGAAAAGGGAGACATAACAACAGATCCTGAAGAAATCCAAAACACCATCAGATCCTTCTACAAGAGGCTATACTCAACAAAACTGGAAAATCTGGACGAAATGGACAAATTTCTGGACAGATACCAGGTACCAAAGTTGAATCAGGATCAAGTTGACCTTCTAAACAGTCCCATATCCTCTAAAGAAATAGAAGCAGTTATAAATAGTCTCCCAGCCAAAAAAAGCCCAGGACCAGACGGGTTTAGTGCAGAGTTCTATCAGACCTTCAAAGAAGATCTAATTCCAGTTCTGCACAAACTTTTTCACAAGATAGAATTAGAAGGTACTCTACCCAACTCATTTTATGAAGCCACTATTACTCTGATACCTAAACCACAGAAAGATCCAACAAAGATAGAGAACTTCAGACCAATTTCTCTTATGAATATCGATGCAAAAATCCTCAATAAAATTCTCGCTAACTGAATCCAAGAACACATTAAAGCAATCATTCATCCTGACCAAGTAGGTTTTATTCCAGGGATGCAAGTATGGTTTAATATACGAAAATCCATCAATGTAATCCATTATATAAACAAACTCAAAGACAAAAACCACATGATCATCTCGTTAGATGCAGAAAAAGCATTTGACAAGATCCAACACCCATTCATGATAAAAGTTCTGGAAAGATCGGGAATTCAAGGCCCATACCTAAACATGATAAAAGCAATCTACAGCAAACCAGTAGCCAACATCAAAGTAAATGGAGAGAAGCTGGAAGCAATCCCACTAAAATCAGGGACTAGACAAGGCTGCCCACTTTCTCCCTACCTTTTCAACATTGTACTTGAAGTATTAGCCAGAGCAATTCGACAACAAAAGGAGATCAAGGGGATACAAATTGGAAAAGAGGAAGTCAAAATATCACTTTTTGCAGATGATATGATAGTATATATAAGTGACCCCAAAAATTCCACCAGAGAACTCTTAAACCTGATAAACAGCTTCGGTGAAGTAGCTGGATATAAAATAAACTCAAACAACTCAATGGCCTTTCTCTATACAAAGAATAAACAGGCTGAGAAAGAAATTAGGGAAACAACACCCTTCTCAATAGTCACAAATAATATAAAATATCTCGGCGTGACTCTAACTGAGGAAGTGAAAGATCTGTATGATAAAAACTTCAAGTCTCTGAAGAAAGAAATTAAAGAAGATCTCAGAAGATGGAAGGATCTTCCATGCTCATGGATTGGCAGGATCAACATTGTAAAAATGGCTATCTTGCCAAAAGCAATCTACAGATTCAATGCAATCCCCATCAAAATTCCAACTCAATTCTTCAACGAATTAGAAAGAGCAATCTGCAAATTCATCTGGAATAAAAAAAACCTAGGATAGCAAAAACTCTTCTCAAGGATAAAAAACCTCTGGTGGAATCACCATGCCTGACCTAAAGCTTTACTACAGAGCAATTGTGATAAAAACTGCATGGTACTGGTATAGAGACAGACAAGTAGACCAATGGAATAGAATTGAAGACCCAGAAATGAACCCACACACCTATGGTCACTTGATCTTCGACAAGGGAGCTAAAACCATCCAGTGGAAGAAAGACAGCATTTTCAACAATTGGTGCTGGCACAACTGGTTGTTATCATATAGAAGAATGCGAATTGATCCATACTTATCTCCTTGTACTAAGGTCAAATCTAAGTGGATCAAGGAACTTCACTTAAAACCAGAGACACTGAAACTTATAGAGGAGAAAGTGGGGAAAAGCCTTGAAGATATGGGCACAGGGGAAAAATTTCTGAATAGAACAGCAATGGCTTGTGCTGTAAGATCGAGAATTTACAAATGGGACCTAATGAAACTCCAAAGTTTCTGCAAGGCAAAAGACATCGTCAATAAGACAAAAAGACCACCAATTCTTTGGGAAAGGATCTTTACCTATCCCAAATCAGATAGGGGACTAATATCCAACATATATAAAGAACTCAAGAAAGTGGACTTCAGAAAATCAAATAACTCCATTAAAAAATGGGGCTCAGAACTGAACAAAATTCTCACCTGAGGAATACCGAATGGCAGAGAAGCACCTGAAAAAATGTTCAACATCCTTAATCATCAGGGAAATGCAAATCAAAACAACCCTGAGATTCCACCTCACACCAGTCAGAATGGCTAAGATCAAAAATTCAGGTGACAGCAGATGCTGGCGTGGATGTGGAGAAAGAGGAACACTCCTCCATTGTTGGTGGGATTGCAGGCTTGTACAACCACTCTGGAAATCAGTCTGGCGGTTCCTCAGAAAATTGGACATAGTACTACCGGAGGATCCAGCAATACCTCTCCTGGGCATATATCCAGAAGATGCCCCAACTGGTAAGAAGGACACATGCTCCACTATGTTCATAGCAGCCTTATTTATAATAGCCAGAAGCTGGAAAGAACCCAGATGCCCCTCCACAGAGGAATGGATACAGAAAATGTGGTACATCTACACAATGGAGTACTACTCAGCTATTAAAAAGAATGAATTTATGAAATTCCTAGCCAAATGGATGGACCTGAAGGGCATCATCCTGAGTGAGGTAACACATTCACAAAGGAAATCACACAATATGTACTCACTGATAAGTGGATATTAGCCCAAAACCTAGGATACCCAAGATATAAGATACAATTTCCTAAACACATGAAACTCAAGAAAAATGAAGACTGAAGTGTGGACACTATGCCCCTCCTTAGAAGTGGGAACAAAACACCCTTGGAAGGAGTTACAGAGACAAAGTTTGGAGCTGAGATGAAAGGATGGACCATGTAGAGACTGCCATATCCAGGGATCCACCCCATAATCAGCATCCAAACGCTGACACCATTGCATACACTAGCAAGATTTTATCGAAAGGACCCAGATGTAGCTGTCTCTTGTGAGACTATGCCGGGGCCTAGCAAACACAGAAGTGGATGCTCACAGTCAGCTAATGGATGGATCACAGGGCTCCCAATGGAGGAGCTAGAGAAAGTACCCAAGGAGCTAAAGGGAACTGCAACCCTATAGGTGGAACAACATTATGAAATAACCAGTACCCCGGAGCTCTTTACTCTAGGTGCATATGTATCAAAAGATGGCCTAGTCGGCCATCACTGGAAAGAGAGGCCCATTGGACATCAAAATTTATATGCCCCAGTACAGGGGAACGCCAGGGCCAAAAAGGGGGAGTGGGTGGGTAGGGGAGTGGGGGTGGGTGGGTATGGGGGACTTTTGGTATAGCATTGGAAATGTAAATGAGCTAAATACCTAATAAAAAAATTTTAAAAAAAGTCACAATTTCACAGATAAAGACAAATTTTACATCCGGGAAAAAATAGTAAGTTCAACTATGACATATACAAGAGTCAACATTAAATGTGGTAGATTGTAACACAACTACACACCATTTAGCATGGTAACTCATGTTCGCAGTCAACGTGAGAATTCTGTGCAATGAAAGTATACATGGAAAGATGAGCAAATCAAGAAAGCTGCTAGAGCTGAAAACAGTGTCTGGAAAGACCACAGATCAAGCTGGACTTCTAGTTTCTCTGCTCGTGATAGACAGCTATGATTGTCATAGCTACTTCAAGTTGCTCCTTATAACTTGACTGTAGGAAGAGAATTAAATTTCATAATAATATGTGTTGTGGATAGCCCTGGGGCTAATTATATTTGATGTTAATTCCATTCTTCTGTGAAGGGTTGTGAACAAGAAAAGACTCAACACTCAGGTGATTTCCTGTAAACCTGCTTCCCACCACAATTTGTTAAATAAAGGAGAGCTGATGATTGGGCAGATAAAGGGAAGGTGGAGCAGAAGGTGGAGAGAGAAAGAAGAAGGAAAAAATGGAAGAGGGAGAGGACATAGAGGAAGAGGAAGAAGAAGAAAAACAGAGCAGAAGCATATGGCCTGGAGAATTGCAAGTTCTAAGGGGCCTCATAGATGTGGAAGATGGTAGTGTAGTGGTAGATCTGCCAAATCTAGGTGCACAGCATGTATTCATATTAATTCAGTCGTGTTTTCATTGCCTTGGCTTATTTGGGTTGGAGATTTACTGCAAAACATATGAGGTAAAACCAAAGACCTACTAAGTAGCAAATGAAGCATAATTTAATAATAACTGCATATATAATTAATGAATTAGATGCACAGAATAAAATAAATTGTATCTTTCAAAAAAGACAAGGTATTCAGGTGTAGTTCAATAGTAGAACACTTGAATAGAGCAAGAGGAATACAATGTTTGATTTTTAATCTACCTTATCCCCATCAAAGAAAGAATAACACACTAATGCAACAAAATGCTCAAATCATAATTAATGCCTCAAGACTTCAAAATCAATATCCACAAAATCTTTTGAGAAAATTGGATTATAGAAGTAAAAATAAAATCATTTCAACAAATGATAAATCATTGCTCTGATCCTTCAAAAGAGCAATATATGAAAATATAGACAATTTTTAAGGAGTTCAATTATGGAAAACTTATATAAGCAAATTTAGTCAGTAAATGCTTATAAAGTTGTGATTATGTATCAGGCAACATTTTGATAATATTGTATGGAGACAGTGGGTAAGGAAGCATTAAAACACAAATGAAAACTTAAAATTACAAGTTCTTGGTATATTAGAAATACATAATCATACAACATATGTTCTATAAAATAAAAGCCAAGCTATGCTAATATTTTCAGGGGTATTACAAATGTGAAGTATGCGTACTGAAATAACCAAGAGTGATAGTACCTAAAGTATGGGCACAATACAGAGCAGTAGAAGACAATGGTAGAGCAGAGGTATTGTGGAGAATTCCATGTACACAGGCAGTAGGGAATAGAAGGTCATTAACGCTTCAGTTAAACTCCTCATCTTCTTAAAGACATTACATATATAGTCACACCAACTTACCAGTTGAAAAGTTATCCAAACAAAAACAAAACCTAGACATGTGAAAGTAACAGACAATATAAATGAAATGGACCTAACAAACATCTTTAGAATATTTCAACCAAACACAAAAGAATATACCTTCTTCTCAGTTCCTCATAAATCCTTCTCCAAAATATTGTCAAAAATATAAGGTCTGCAACAAAGCAAGTTTCAACAGATATGAGAAAATTGAAATAATTCCTTGTATATTATCAGACCACCATGTCAACAGATACACTGGGAAGCATACATAGTAATGGAAATTGAATGACTCTCTATTCAATGATCATTTGGTCATGAAAGAAAGAAATAAAGAAAGCAAATACTTTCTAGAATTCAATAAATGAAGGCACAACATACGCAAATTTATGGGACACAATGAAAGCTGATTTAGGAGGAGAGCTCATAGCACTAAGTGCCTCCATAAAAACTTTAGAAAGTTTTCATACCAGCAATTTAAAAGTACACATGAAAGCTCTAAAAAAAATCAAGAAGGAGGAGGAGGAGGAGGAGGAGGAGGAGGAGGAGGAGGAGGAGGAGGAGGAGGAGGAGAAGCAGCAGCAGCAGAAGCAGAAGCAGAAGCAGAAGCAGAAGCAGAAGCAGAAGCAGAAGAAGAAGAAGAAGAAGAAGAAGAAGAAGAAGAAGAAGGCAAGAAATAACCAAAATCAGAACTAAAATCAGTTAGAAACAAAGGAAAAAAATACATCGAATCAACAAAACCAAGACATGTTTTGTTTTGTTGTTTTGTTTTTTCGAGACAGGGTTTCTCTGTATAGCCCTGGCTGTCCTGGAACTCACTTTGTAGACCAGGCTGGCCTCAAACTCAGAAATCCTTCTGCCTCTGCCTCCCGAGTGCTGGGATTAAAGGCGTGCACCACCATGCCTGGCGTTTTGTTCTGTTTTGTTTTGTTTTAAGAAAATCAACAAGATAGAAAAATCCTTAGCCAAAATAACAAAGAAATAGAGAGACATTATCATAAAAAATGTCAGTAATGGAAAAGGAGACATAACAACAGACACTGAACAAATCCAAAAAATCATTAGTTCTTCCTTCAATTTTCCTACACAAAATTGGCAAATCTTAAGGAAATGAATGCCTTTCTAGACAAATACCATTTTCCAAACTTATAACAAAATCATATAAACTAAACAGCCCCATAACTCCTAAAGAAACAGAAGCAGATATAAAAACTCTCCCCCAAAAAACAACAACATAAAACAACAACATAAACAAAACCAAAACTCACAGAGCCAGATAGTTTTCATACAGAATTCTACCAGACTTTCAAGAAGAGCTAATTCCAATACTCCTCAAACTATTCCACAAAATAGAAACAGAAGGAACAAAGCAAAACTTATTCCATGAGTCCAAAGTCACCCTGATATATAAACCACACAAAGACTCCAAAAGAAAGAAGGCATAAGACCAATTTTTCTTACAAGTATTGATGCAAAAATACTCAATAAAATCTCTCAAATCAAATCCAGAAACACATAAAAGATATAGTTCAGCAAGATAAGGCAGCCTCATCTCAGTGATGTTGGGATGGTTAAATATATGAAAATTCATCAATGCAATCCGCCATATAAAGAAACAGAAAAAAAAATCAAATGATAATTTTATGAAATTTTGAAAAAGCCTTTATTAAAATCCAACAGCCCTTCATGGTACAGGTAGAAGAGAAATAAGAGCAATAGGGCACATAACAAATGTAAACAAAGCGGTATACAGCAAGTGAATAGGCAACATCAAACTAAATAGAGAGAAACTTAATGGAATTCCAATAATACCAGGGAAAACACAAGGTGCCACTCTTTCACTGTCTCTTCCATATAGTAATTCAAGTTCTAACCAGAGCAATGAGACAACTACAGGAGATCAAAGAAATACAAATTGAAAAGGATGAAATCAAAGTATATCTATTTATAGAAGATATGATAAGCTACCCCAAAAATTCTACTAGAGAAATCCTAAAGCTGATGAACTCCTTTAGGCAAAGTGGCTGAATAGAAACCAGTAGCAGCCCTCTTTTATACAAATGATAAATGGATTGAGAAAGAAATTAGTTTAAAATATATTGGTTTAAGTTTTTTGTTTTTGTGGTTTTGGGTTTTGTTTTTTTTTGTTTTTGTTTTTTGTTTGTTTGTTTGTTTGTTTTTTGTTTTTTTTGAGACAGGGTTTCTCTGTTTAGTCCTGGCTGTCCTGGAACTCATTCTGTAGACCAGGCTGGCCTCAAACTCAGAAATCCACCTGTCTCTGCCTCCCAAGTGCTGGGATTAAAGATGTGCACCACCATGCCCGGCTATTGGTTTAAGTTTAACCAAGGAAGGGAACAATGCAATCCTCATCCATTCCAACACAATTTTTTTATAGACTTTAAAACAGCAATTCCCAATTTCATATGGAAAACAGAAAAAAATAAATAGGATAGCCAAAGCATTCCTGAAGAATAAAAGGGCTTCGGGAGGAATCACCAGACCTGTCCTTAAGCTCTACTACAGAGCAATAGTGATTTAAAAAAAAGACCAAAGTGTGGACACTTTGTCCCTTCTTAGAATTGGAAACAATCACCCATGGAAGGAGTTACAGAGACAAAATTTGGAGCTGAGACAAAAGGATGGACCATCAAGGGACTGCCATATCCAGGGATCCATCCCATAATTAGCCTCCAAATGATGACACCATTGCATACACTAGCAAGCGTTTGGTGCAAGGACCGTGATATAACCGTCTCTTGTGAGACTAGGCCGGGGCCTAACAAACACAGAAGTGGATACTCACAGTCAACTATTGGATGGATCACAGGGCCCCCAATGGAGGAGCTAGAGAAAGTACCCAAGGAGCTAAAGAGATCTGCAACCCTGTAGGTGCAACATTATGAACTAACCAGTACCCCGGAGCTCTTGACTCTAGCTGCATACGTATCAAAAGATGGCCTAGTCGGCCATCACTGGAAAGAGAGGCCCACTGGACAGGCAAACTTTATATGCCCCAGTACAGGGGAACACCAGGGCCAAAAAACGGGAATGGGTGGGGAGGGGAGGGGGGATGTGGGAGGCTTTTGGGATAGCATTGGAAATGCAATTGAGGAAAATATGTAATAAAAATTTTTTTAAAAGTGCATGGTATTGGTACGTAAACAGACATTTTGATCAATAGGAATTAATTGAAGAACCAGAAATAAACCCACAGACTTATGGATAATTGATTTTTTATAAAGAAGCCAAAATCATATAATGGAAAAAAAAGCATCTTCAACAAATTGTCCTATCTTAAGTGGATATCTACATGTAGAATAATGAAAGTAGATATGTATTTTTCACCCTGCATAAAAACCAAATTTATGTGGATGAAGGACTTTAACATAAACCCAGAAAGCTATGAAAAATAAAGATGACATTCATTTTGCAAGCAAATGGAGGGAACTTGAGTGTATCATCCTGAGTCTTGGTCTTCTTGTGGGTCCTGAACAGCTGGACAGGGGCTAACCCAAAAGCTGTTGCCTGTACATGGGATATCTTCTTCTATCTGGGCTGCCTTGTTTTACCTCAGTGGAGAGATACTGTCTACCCTTGAATAGAGTTGAATTGCCATGCGGGTGGATGTGCAATGGGTCCCTACCTGCTCAGAGGAGAAGGGGAGGGGGACAAGAAGGAAGGGTTGTGGAAAAGGGTGAGTGGGAAGGTCAGTGAGCAAGATGTAAAGTTATTAAAATAAAATTAAAATTAAAAAATAAAATAAATAGAATGTTGAGTATTTGCTAACACATAGATGATTACAAACTCTAATCAGTATACCCTAAATTAAGTATTTTTGTACTTATATGTATGTCAGGTAATAGCATAGGAATATGCATAGTAAGGAAGCTACATGACCTTAAACAGAGATATTGTAATAATGAAGCTTAAGTCATGAATCACAAACTCTTAGCAGCTACCAGGACTTTAAAAGTCTTGAGAAATCAAATGTTTACTTACAAAGCCAAACAATTTGTGACCATTACTTATAGCAGGTCATCCTAAGAAATCAGTAGAGATTGTGTTGTACAAACATATAAATGGTGTTTGATTCCAGTCATAAAATGCATGAATATAGTCTTAGCATTTATCTTAGTATGATGTCTATTATTAAAATTTATAAGCAATAATGGTCTAAAGAGTAATAAATGTAGGTAGTACTAAGTTTCACTTATGGATTACATTAGTAAAACTCTCTTCCAGGCACAATGGGACTGACACACATATTACGCTACAAAGACTGTGGTAGTATGAACAATGCATGCACAGAGTCAAGCCAGATAAGTACAAGCAATGTGAAGGTGGTAGGGACATGAGTTCCATTCTTGTCCAAGAATTCACAATTTTCACAAAGTTAAAAATAGTTTTCTCGGTCTAGTCGGCCATCAATTGGAGGAGAGGCCCTAGGTCTTGTGAAGGTCATATGCCCCAGTACAGGGGAATGCCAGGGCCAGGAAGCAGGAGTGGGTGGGTTAGGGAGCAGGGCAGGGGGGCGGCGTATAGGAGGCTTTGGGGATAGCATTTGAAACGTAAATGAAGAAAATATCTAATAAAAAATAAAAAAATAGTTTTCTCTGAAATTGCTACAACTTTAATTTTTACATCCATTATCTCACTACTCTCTTCTAAGCATTACCTCATTATGCTTACTGCCTTAAGGTTTCAATCATTTCCTTGTTTAGATAGTTGCATGAAGCTATCAAGCTTTGCTTGAGTACCACCAGCCTTATGTTAATGGATACACTGAGTAAAGAAATCTCCACATTGTCTTCAGTTTTCTTATTGCTTTCAGATTCTGAAGTCATTTAAAATATCTAGACACTATATATAGTTTATCCTCATATATCCCTAAATTAACCTAAATTTTTAGAGCTGATGGAACAGCTTTTGTTTTCATTTTTGTAGTACAGAGAAATTTATAAGCTATAGAATCTGCTTAGTGGATATTTATTGACAATGAAAATGACAACAGCGATACAGCATGGCATTTAAATAAATCATTCCAATTTAAATCACTGGGGACAATTTTAGAAGGAGCGTTTATCTATTGTGTGCATTTAAGAGGCAGATTTGGAGCACAAAGCATCATGTGTAACACTGTGTGGTAGACAGACAAAATCGGCATCATTTCATTTCTGACTCTAGGAAATGGAAATGGGAAAACTGATGTTGGAAGGAGAGGAGAGAAAGTAGTTGTTTCGTGCAATTGCTGTACATTTCCATGAGCTTAACTCTGTAGCTAAGGGAAGCCCAAATTAGTGTTTATATTTAACTAAAATCTTTGAAGATACAGGGATTAGCTTCTTGAACGTCATGAGAAAATATATTCCTCAGAGTGTCGTGAAGGTGACTAAGAAAATTAATTAGATCAGCATTCACAAAGTACCATGAGTCAGACAATCATGGAAATTAGAGCAGGAAAGGACCTTGGAGATCACCTTGTTCAACACCTTCATTTGGCAGATGAGGAAATTGAAACCAGATTGGCAAGGATAATTTCCCAAGGTCGCCCAGATAATTAGAAGTAGAACAAGGCCTCAGACATGAGTATTCAGTCTTAACTAGAGTTCTTTCTGCTGAATAAAGGTCACCCTTCCTCAAGGTTTAAAAATGAACTAGAACAAAGAGTCAGCCACTGAGTACAAAAAGGGAGTGAGTTTGCTTATAAATACAGATCATAAAACATACCAGTTTGTGAGGATAATAAGTGCTTTATATCTAATTTTTTTATTTAATTTAAAATGCTTTTAAGAAATATCTGCTTCTCCTTGGATAGTATGTCAGACATTTCATTCTAACGGTTATGAGCAAAGGGACTTTGTTGGCAATGAAGAAAGTACAAGTAATGTGATTAAGATCGTCAGAGAACAAAATTGATTTCTGAACAGTTCATCTGATTATTTCTCAAGAAATGTGCTGTATTTTTTAAGAGTGAGTATATCATATTTTTGCTTTATTTTTATAATATTACAATTTGATGCAATTGAGGTATCTAAAGTGATTATTAAAATAGCATCTTAAATTTACTATTCATTCTTTTTCTTAATTAACTTATTTTTTATAGTCTATATTTTATTCCCCATTCCCTGATCCACCCTCTGATTGTTCCACATCCCTTACCTCCCACCCACCTGTCTCCATGTGGATGAATATGCTGTACTTTAAGAAAATGAATATAATGCTTGAAAATACAATTATATTGGTATGAGAAGAAAGACACCAAATCTTGTTTTATAACGTTTGTCTGAAATTTACTATTAGGAGAGCACAAGCCAGTTATCCAATGGGCACATTTTCAAATATTTTTCTGCAGTGTCAATTACCTAAGGAGAAGGTAAGATGTCTACTAGTATAATATAGTCAGGTTGGGGCTAAAATTTCATTTTAAAAAAGCTGAACTGCCAGAACTCTTGTGGTAGCTGAAGTCTCTTCTACATGGTCTAAGAGTCCATCTGTTTTCGGAAGACCTAGATCAACAGAAAGATGGACAAACTCTCCCTAACAAAGGAACCCACTTACCAGCCTGAACTACTGACTCATTCTTCAGAGATATTTCTATTTGTACCTGTTTTTATCATTTCAGTCCTTTTTGTCACGTGTTACCATGTTCTCAACAAGCAACTGACATTGATTTGGCTTTTAGAATTAAGTGTTACAAAAAGACAATGATATAAGCAGAATATTGTATTCAATTGTGAATCCCTGACCTCATGTGGATTGTAATCATTCCAGAGGATCAGATTATCATGTACAACCATGCTTGTAATACTATATTTTGCAGAACACTGATTTTGTTTTAAACATATACCTTGATTTGACTGTGCTTCATTATTTCTTCACATTGGATCCATGAAACTTACTGCCAAATCATACAGAACTCAAGGCTGTTTTCCCTTTTCAGAGACTCTGCCAAAACCCTTTTTCTTTGTGTTTCTGGTTTCTTCCACAGGGCCTCCTATTAGTGCATCACTGTGAGCATCTAGAGCTACAATTGGTCTGTGAGCACATTTCCTTTCTACCTCAATATTCGAAGTTCCTTCATCAGCCATGAAATGAAAATGTTCTTGCCTACACTATCCACCATTGTTCATATACATGTAGTTTTATGCATCCATTATGCATATGTCAATTATTACCTCTTGAGAGAGATTTTTTTCCTTGAGAGGATCTCTCTACTTTTGTGGGTGTTTCATAAATTTTAATGTCACATGAAATTGCTTTTGCATTTATTTACTGCCTATGAACCTACTTTTTCTTTTGCTCTTTTAAAATGTACCTAACAAAGAGCAAGAGTCTTCAAGTTAGAACATGGACAGACATTCTGATTTAGTAAATTTCCCAAGATGATGAAGTAACAAATCTTAATCAGTTATTCTGACAACCATTAAAAGAGAGAAGCATCTCTCACAAGAGTAAAGTATTATAATTTGAGCATGAATAGTATTCATTTATATCTTAAATGTGTGAATCATAACTTCAGTTATTCTTGGCATTGTGCAAAAATGTGAGTGAATTATGAAATTACATAATTTAAAATCAATTAATTAAAATACTAATGAATATATTTAACACCATTTCAAATTAATTTATTTTTCTTCCTGAGATAAATATGTAGTGATAGTTTTTGAAATTATTTTAATTCTATTTTATTAACATATATTAATAATAATATTGATTTTTATAAATATAACACATATAAATCATATTAATTCCTACTATAAATATCATTTTTATGAAATGGATTATTAATGATTTTTTAGAAAACTGGGAGTAGTTTAACTTCAAGTGGCACAATGACAGCTATACCACTCCTGGGAATATACAAAAAAGATGTCCCACTACACCACAGGGGCAGTATTTTTATAACAGCTTTATTTGTAATATCCTTCTTTAGATGTTTATGAACTGAAGAATGGATACAGAAAATGTGGTTCATTTACACAATAGAATATTACTCAGCTATTAAATACAAGTACATTATGAATTTTGCAGGCATTTATGGTATGGTAGGTACTCATCTATAAGTGAACATTAGCTATAAAGTGCAGGATAACCATTCTACAATTCACAAAGCCGAAGAAACTGGGTAATGACGTTTCAATGGAGGATGTGTGAGGAAACTAAATAGTCATTAAAGATGGGTGAAGAGAGAAAACTCGGTAGAAGAGAAGGTACGCAGGGGAATGGGGATGGCAATTAGATATGGGGAGAGGAGAGGTGGGAGAGTCATGGGAGTGAGAATGGAAATCAGTGGGTCTTAGAGGGGGCAGGAGAGTGGGGGGTATCTATGGTGACTAGGTGAAAACCTGAGTTTGGGGATATACAGGGAGACTATGGGAGTAGATCTTCCTATCAGAAGGGCTATCGAGAGTGAAATGGCTACCTTATGTAAGACAAAGGAGAGAGGGTGACATCCTACCCACAAAACTTTCAAGCAAAAATTCGTCCTGCCTACAAGACTCATAGGGATAAAGATAGAGCAGAGATTGTGGAAACAGCAAACGATAAACTGACCCAATTTGAGACCCATGTGGAAGAGACAACACCTGACACTGTTAATGATACTGGTGCTAAGTTTGCACAAGGAACCTAGCACAACTGTCTCCTGAGAGGATTTGTCTAGCAGTGGGTGGAGGTAGATTCAAAGACTCACAGCCAAACCTCAGGTGGAGCATGGGAGTCTTGTGGAAGAGTGGGGATAGAGGAGAGAAAGCAGGAGGGGTCAAGGACACCACTAGAAGACCCACAGAGTCAGGTAACCTTAGAGCATGGGGGGGGGGGTCACTCACAGAGCCTGGGCCACCAACCAGGTAGCATACAGAGGTTAGACCTAGGTCCCCTACATATTTTTAGGAAATGCATTTAGTTTGGTTTCATGTGGGTCCACTAACAAGTGGAATGGGGACTGTCTCAGTCTCTGTTTCCTGTCATTTAAACCATTTCCCTTCCTACATGGACTTCCTGGTTGAACCTCACTGGGAATGGTTGTGACTAGACCTGCTGAGTCCACATGTCCCAGGGTGTTGTCATACCCAAGAGGGTTCTACTTCTCTGAGGAGAAGGTGTGGGTCAATTGGGGGAGGGTTTTGGAATGGTGGGACTGGGAAGAGAGGAGGTATGGGGGCTATGATAGGGATGTAAAATGAATAAAAATAAGAAACTAAAAAAAGAGAAAAAAATCATTAAATATATATGGTCAGCAAATTGTGAAACTTAAAACTATTTTAAAGTATTTTCCATTATCTGATTAAAAATGCAGCACAAGTATTTAAATTATTTAATAACACGCATCAGTGTAGACTTTTTCTAAGGATGAGTCATAAATGTTAGTATTATCAACACGAGTTTATTTTCCTCCTGGTTTTCATTTTTACAATTCTGAGTGCACAGGTTTGACAAATTACACTAATTTTGCTATGCTTGTATGGCAGTTGTTTGAATAAGTGGGGTGCAGCAATTAGAGAAACCTTCCTAGTGGCCAAATGAATTACCCTACCAATCACAGAATAATAATAGTCATTTGTATCAATTCTTTTTTTTTAAAAAATGCTAAAAAAATAAAAGAGGCAAATGGGTGCACAATTCATTCTCATATCACAGGCCCCTGAAATAAAGGAAGACTGAAAGGGTAAAACAGAACTTGAGCAGGTATTATAGTACAGAGTCTGTGGTAAATCATTATTGCAGGTGGGTGGAGTTCATTTGTCTTTGTGGGTATCTGTGTCTCACAAAGTAACTTTGTCCACTAATTTAACATGCAGTTTCAAAACTGATAAGCTGGGATAAAACTAAAAGGTAAAGGCAATTATGGACCTCCTCAGGTCTTGATCCAGAAGTGACATACAGTAGTGACATACAGAAGTGACATACAGTAGTATTCCTCCTGATCCACTGGATAAAAGCGGGTTACAAATCCAAATACCTATTGTGGGAAGAGTAAAAATAGGGAATGGAAATGTGGATATCCAGTAGTTATTAAGTGCCAGAAATGATAAGGGTATTTCTTAAATTGGGTTGTGTAGAGCATCTTTTGTGCAATGCATAGAAGCATCACCTCTCAATAAAATGATGTTGGCCTATTAGCTTAGCATGAAATAAGGAGGGGGAAGTTTCAGTACCGAAAGATTATTTCTGGGGCTGAGTATGGTGTGAGAAGTTTTGCCCCCAAAACAGAGGAGAGAGACACTTGAAACTGAGAACAGGTAACCAGCTTTGTGGCATTCATAGAATAGAATAAATGGGTGTTAAGCTTCAAGCTAGTCAAGGATAAGTCCAAATTTACGGCTTAGGTATTTATTCATGAAATAATTCAGTCTCAGTGCAGAATTGGGCTCAGTTCGAAGAGCCTGAATTCACATTAGGTTTTAATAAAAGTAAAAACAATAAAATATTGTTTATTAAAATTTTTCTATTGTGTTGTGGTAAGAATCATATCACATTATCTGAATACATTCACACACAAACACACACACAGAGAGAGAGAGAGAGAGAGAGAGAGAGAGAGAATCATTGTTTTTTTAACCCAAAAGTTAGAAGCTACTTTACTTAAAAACTCTAAAAATTCAAATGATTTTAATCTGTTGTTTTCAGGTTTATCAATATTATTTTCTTCTATTTTTTGTAAAGAAATTCTACTGTTTTATGTGTTGACAACTTGCTTGTATCTATCAAACTATTTTCTAACGCTCATCATTGATAAACTGATTCAAGTACAGCAAATTGATAGAAATGTATTAATGAATGAATTTATCTTTGTCTATAAATATTTACAGTACTTAAAGAGTACATTACGCAGAAACCTGTTTATATAAATTGGAAAATTTCCACATAGCCTAAAATAACTAAGAGATGAAACAATATTAATATATATAGTATATGAAATATATATTTAATATGATATATAATGTAATGTTGTTATATATATATATATATATATATATATATATATATATATAATTTTTAAATAAATCATGTCCTTAATACCTTAATACTTATACCTGGTTATTTACTATGCTTGAATTCAATTAACAACGATAAAATCGGAGAGTTTTGCCCATTCCCCAAGAAATTCACATGACAAAGAAAATGATATACTATAAAAAAATTTCCTAGCACATAGAATGCAAGGGCTTATTAAAGAAAATATCTGATTAGCGCTTGGGAAGTCTTTACAGAATTTAATTATTTATGAAGGTTTGACATATGCTGAAAAAAATAAAATCTATATGCCAACAGGATTTTCACAATATTTAGTACAAATTTTTAAATTATTCAATAGCTTTTTGATGTGTCTGGCTTTGGTTTCATAAGAATAAGCAGTTGAAAGGTCTGATTTAATTGGCTAAGCAGACCATGTTTATATGGAACAGATGGAACTGAAATTTCACTGTGATTTTATTTATACACATTCCAACTCCAGCCAAAACACAAGAATAAAAAGATTCAATTTTTTTTGATAGTTACACTTCCAGAATACGATTCCTTTATTGTAAGCATAGAAGGATTCACCTTTTTAGGCATAGAGGTGGAAGAAGGCTGATAAACAATATTTCCCCTTCTTTTTTCTTTTCTTCCAGTTTCTTCTGTATAAACTAATTCTGAAATGAATCTGGCTTAGTTAGTAATTCATAAACAACACCAAAGTGTCTTTTTAAAAGTCAAATAACAGTTATTTTATTGTCTAGTAGATGAAGAGTGCATAGAGAGATATTTTCAGCCATCAACATTCAAATAAGCATTGAACCATCATTTTAGTGTGCACTGCTACATTATTCATTGGTTTGGGGATACTTGTAATTCATGCCGTATGTAATTACAGCATTATGTTCTTTTAAATGGCGTTAAAAATCCAGGTGCAGTTTCTGAAAACTGAGAACAATAAACCAATCTGGGTTTAGAGTAGCATGTCTATTGTGAAGTATGAGCATGATATTGATAAACATGATTGACATTTATAAACTACATGATGTTAACCAACAAGAGGTTGCTCATAGGTATCTATCTAGCACTACCCCTTACTTCTTTTGCATATCTTCCTAAGAGTCAGAAAGTATTGACAAAGTTGTATTAGTTTTATAATTAACAACAAGCGCTATTAAAACTTTATGCATCCATTGCACAACTAAAAGCACGGTAGATTTTTAAAATAATATAAATTAAAAAACTCTGATGGTCTTTATATGTATAAAATAGCCATGCTTAATTTCAAAACATCATGATCTTCTATTTAAAAAGAAAAAAAATAAAACTACAACAACATCAAAACCTGAATGTCAGCATTTAAAACTCTTTCATAATTTCTAAAGGTCGGAAGAAATCTAATTGTCCTTCAGTAAATGATGTCAGTCTTAGAACATGGTTTACATTTCTACAGTTGAACGTCATTTTGCAATGTTGATTAACCATTTATCACTGATTGTGTGGGGAAAAAAACCCACATTGAACAAAAGTCATTCTTTAGAGAGAGTACCTTTAAGATGCATGAATCTGTTTCAGAATCATGGACTTATCTTTTGAGTGCGTCAATACACAATATTGATGTGGTTATGTTTACAGATAAAGAATTCTGCAAGCGAGGAAAAATGAAACATTAGATGGATGCGTGCCCAGGAAGAACTCAGAAAGCATATCTCAACACCAATTCTGCTTCTGCTTTTGCAGGTTTTTTTTTTCTTCTTGTTCTATTTTTTTAACATTAGATTTGTTTATCTCCTGAGTAGCAAGTTTTCAAAATGAATAAGAGAGCTGACAGATACAGAATTTTGATGAAATGCATCAGTATTCCCTTCAAACTAAAAGTGTAGTTTTTTCCTTCAGTCTTTTCCTGCTAGTATGTTCTACCTTCATGTTGCACACGGAACACTCAGAACTCTCCAACTGAAATAAAAATATCCATACTTAGACATTGATGTCTGTGTTTGTGATTTATTGAAGCCAAATGTTTCATAAAAACATTTAAATTGTGTGTGATAATTAAAGAATCAGATATGGAACCATTATTTGTGATTAGTTGATATCATTAAACATGTTTTACCATGTTAAAGCAGGACAAACTTGCTCTTAGTAATAGGTCCAGAGCAAAGTGTGCTAAGAAGCTGAATGACTCCAGCCACCACATTTCCCTAAAACCCATATGTTTTGAGTACTCTTTTGGGTTTGATAAATATTTAAAACTATTTCTATTTGATCTTATTTTTCTTATCATCTTAATTTCTTATTTTAAATTCAACCATTGCCATGAGTTTTAGTGTACCACTAAGAAGTGCGTTTACATCTGGTGATTGCATATTTCAGTCAGTTATAAAGTGAAGAATCATCAAGGTCAGATTACTGATATTGCAGTGGGCCAGGAAAAAAAAAAAGGTACCATTTGGAAATTTTTAAGAGCAGATGGTTGTTCAATGTTTTCCTATTGTACATGTAATATGTTGATGACCCAAATACCTGTGGAAGCAGCTGATCAAAACTACAAAATCTCTATTACTTAGTATTACTGAGTGGGTACACTAAACAAAACTACAAATATTGAGATGATTATGGTATGGTTTCCTGTCTCTACTAACCCTAACATGGTTACTGTTACCTTCAGAGTACTGCATCTGACAATTCATTTTTTTTTCTTCATGTTAGACACAAAGCCATATTGAAAATGAACTCCTTCTTTTAGGAAACGGATCATCAATAGAACCCTGAGGAATGGGTTAGTATTACATCTGACAAGGGGAAAAAAAAGGTAATAGTAATTTCATTCCAAGTCTAAGTCTTGAAAAGTTTTTTGTTTTTCTCACTCATCTTCTGCATAAGCTATGGTGAGGGCCAACTACCAAGCCACTAAGATAATTGATAAATATTTAGAGAGTTCCACAGGGCAGATATTTATGAATTCCACCCAAAGTTCTAGCAGTAGATACAGATAGAAAGTTGATATTCCAGATGGGGCAAGATTTCACTTCTGCAGTTGAGCTGACAGTTAAACCACAGATCCAAAAGTATGGATCTCAAAAATAACTTTGCTCTATGCAGATAAATTTGAAAATAATTTATATATTTTTAGATAATTATAGTTTTTATTATGGAAATTTTCTCTTGACATGAGAATAACATTTTCATAGGATAATATTATAAAGCAGTAGCTTAGTTACATATTGATAAATTATTAATGAAGTAGTTACTAAACACCTAATATGCCCTTTGAAAATAAGCATATGCATTTTGAAAAAATTCTGTGTATGAAAATAAGAGGCATTCTATAAATTCTACAAATTAGAGAAAATTTAGAAGTAACTCATTTAGGAATGTAAGTGAAGTTTAGAAGATGCAGAATGCAATATAATTTATAATGAGTGAAAGTTGGACTATATTAGTAGGAAAATACTTAGTATTGTTCAAATTTATGTACATTTTTATGTTTGAGTATATGAGAGGGAGGGAGAGAGAGAGAGAGAGAGAGAGAGAGAGAGAATCCACATAATGCACTCCGGATGTCAGTGACAATAAGACATATTCCAAAAACCGAGAAATAAGCACAAGAGATGGTAAAAATGGGTGAAAAGTAAGGGTGGAGGATGGCAAAAAGAACATATCTAAGAGGAAAATAAACTGACTAGAAGGTTGCCAGAAATACCAAGGGTAAAAGGGGTGTGGAAAAAGTGAAGGTGGACAAGAATTTCAAAACCATACTTTATTAAAAGCACTTCAGATCTGACATGAATCTGCACACTGCACCAGGCCCTCTACTATGTACTTTAGCTTTCACTTTAGTATTTTTGTGGGATGAATAAGTGAGTCTCTTGATTCTTGTACCTGATATTGAGACTATTTTCCATTTGTTAATTTGCCTAATGTGATGACTTGTGTTTTATCTAAATATATTTTATTCTGTTGTTATCATTCTGAAGCCTGTTTTTGTTTGTTTGTTTGTTTGTTTGTTTTTTAATGAGAGACAAGCTGGAGTGACTTTCTATGGGTCACTGAGAACTGGGGAGGAATTGGGAGGAGTAGAAGAACAGGACACTCTAATCAGGTTATATGAGAAAACATTCTATGTTTTAAAAAGAGGGTACAAATTAAGAATACTACAATAAAAATACCGTTCTGATATTTGACACCGGTTGTTCTGATTTAAAAATTAAAAAAAAAAAAACTAAAAATCCCACATTTGCATAAAACATTTACCATTGCTTAAATATTCATAGTTAATCATCATACATACAAATTTCCTAATCACCTATTTACCCTTAAGAATATACTAAAAGCCTGACTGATGTGTGCCTCTATTGCGTTATTATTGACTTTCTAATATGTAAGTTGTAACAATGCAATTTAATTTTTATTTTTTATGTTTTGTCTATTAAGTTCGATTTTTCTTATCAAATTTGCGTTTTTTAAAGATGGGTTTTTATTTTACATACTCATCCATTTTTGCCCTTCTTCTTCAGTTAGAGCACTTTATATGTCTGTGCTTTCTACTCATTCTTTTTTCTGCTCTCCAGTCTTTAACAATCTACACAAGATGAAGTATAATATGCTCTCGTATATTTGATGTCTGATGGATCAAATGAGAAAGTATCCTGGGTAAAACATTCTTATGAATGTGATCCTTGAGAAGAGAAAAAAGTGACGGGAAATTGCATAAAGTTATGCAAGAGACATACATTCTAGACCTTCGTTTGGTGTGAAATATCACGAGTTACAGCAGAGTTATGAATTAGAATTATACTAACTATAAATATTGATTAAATTAATTATAGCCTGAGTGAAACAGCAGAGAATTTACTTAACAGTTTCACAAACTAGATCTACTGACATCTGTGCAGAAAGTTAATACTCAGCGAAGGTGATAGTGGAATGATGTGCACTGGCTGTAATCTCATAGTCATAATTGTAGGAACAAAGTGACCAAGGACAGACATGACGACATATTCATAACTGTGAAAGAGGAATGATGTGGGCAAGCGCTGGTGTCATAAGTATAATTATAGCAGTGGAATGCTTTAGAAAGGCATGGCTTCATAATCATAATCGAGGAAGATGATGGAGATCAGCTATGATGTCACTGTTTTATGGAAACTATGATTGGACTTGACTGTATAGAAAGCAGGTGAGCTGGAAAGCCTCTTAGAAGTAGTTCTAGATATTAGTACACACAAAAACTGTGGGATAGAAAGGGAAACAATTGGATGTAAATGAATTGACATGATCTGATACATATCCTTCAACAGTGGCCATTCCAGCTACAAATGCACTAGCACTTAATAAGTATTAAAATCACTTTCAGGGTTACATACTTTCTAACTATCAGAGGACTGAAAATTGACTATCTATAAGCAATGATGTAAAAATATTATTTCAGTTCCTTATCAATGTTTCATTTTTAGAGTTGGGTAAAATATCTGTTTGGATATTTTATTTAGTTCTCTTTAATATGTTTATTTTCTTTTTCTTAGTTTGAAACATTTTCCATATTGTAATACAAGCACTTTCTCAGAGAAACTAATAGTAAAGTTGGTTAGTTAGAGCATGGCTCAGTTGCTTCATGATGTACTTCAACTGATGGTGATTTAAGTTCAGTTGATTTACTAATAATATTTTTTGGTGAGTAAGTCACTGGATTTAAACGATATATTTGATAGGATAAAACCTGGAAGGACAATTTCTCATAATTTATTTTGAGAAAAAAATTTTATATTTTTTAGGTATCTTGTCCTAATATCAACTTCATCAAGTTCATACAGTTGCATTATGATAGTGTACAGATGAGGAAACTGAGCATTAAAGGTGATGTGGGATTTTAAAGGTTAAGTCATATGATATCATAGTTGATTAGACTACAGATGAGCATGATCCACTATACCTTCTCCTTACCTACATTACAAACATTTCACAATGTGGTCTAAACCAATAGTTTTAAACCCTAGATATTAATTCATCATCTTGAAGAGAGCCAAGGATCACAGCAATTAGCATTGAGGGCCATCAGAAAATTGTTTATTTGTTCTAATTAAATAATAACCAAATTTATAAAATGTATTATTATTTTAATATCTAAAAATTTCAAATGACAATTCTATTTTAATTTGGTATTTTCATTGGTGAAATAAGTAGGGTACAATCTGCAAATATGATACATGTAATTTGAAAGCTGTCTGAACAGCAGATCTCACAGACTAAAACATGACTTCAAAATGCTAAAGGGAAGGATTTTTTCACAGATATTTACAAGAGAGTCAGTGTATCATTCTGCACCTGTTTTACAAGGATGTACAACTGCTCAAATTCCAAATTGAACTGGCTTCAAATAGTTTTTGAAAGAGAGTCCCTGTTGTAAGGTTTTTTCCTCACTTGTGAATAGGGGTTTGTTCTAGTCTGAGAGGCGGGAGTGGCAGACTATTGGGACATTCTCTGTTAGCAGCACCTGTGAATCTTGGCAAACTGGAGAGTCTTACACTGTTGATATGAATAGGGTTACACTATGTGATTAAAGAGGCCAACAGTCCTTCTGATGAATGAAACAAGAGGATGCAAATTTTGTTATCCTCAAATTGTGTGACTAGTTCAGTATTTAAGCCTTGTTTTGATACACAGTTCACTTCGTTTTGCAGAGTTAGGAAACATACCCTTCAGCTTTCATTTCAGCATTGTACCTTACAAAAGGCTTGCTGGGATGTAGAGAAAATGTGAATATTGTGCCTGGTCCAACCTTTCTGGTTTGTGTAAATAAAATTAACTACAAGGAGCTTATGATAGAGTTTTATGCTTTCAAGTGGTTAAATACAAATAATAGGTTCGTGTGCATAAAACAACTGTCTGGCATATATTTTGCAACATGCTTAATAAACAAGCAGAAGCAGGAATTCAAGATTAATTGCATTTGAGTACTAGATGTTGTCTTGTTAACTTGCTCTGACACTGAATATTTTATTTAAATGATTATATTGCTGAGATTTCATGGTTATACTTTCCTTGTCAGAGATAGAATATTTCATTTTACAGGCAATAACCTGGCACTTTGGGTTTTATCCTATTTTTCCTCTTTTCCCACAATGTAAACTTAGCAATATTTGTAGGAATTCTATTTTCCAGCTATGGTTGTGTAACACCTAGTTAGTTGTTCTCAGATTTTGACCAATAGTGGATTTCTGTAAAGTCTCCCTCCCTGCAAAAAGTAAAAGCAATAACAACAACAAAAAAGAAATAAAAAATGAAAGTTTGATAAGGTGAGAACTGCCTTTAACTTGGACACTACAGATCACTTGTAGATGTGGTTGAGAGAAGAGGTCACAATTAAAATAATTAGAGATAAATGCTGGGATACTACAACAGGCACCAAAGAAATTCAAAATACTCTAAGGGAATGCTTTAAAATCTAATCCCTTTTTAAGTGAGAAAATATCTTTAAAAATGTGTTTCAATATTAATTCAGCATATGTTAACAACTTAAATAAATACAACAGGTAGTAGTAAATCAGCAGTAAAAAGCTTTCCAAAAAATGTACCTAGGTCAAATGTATTTAGAGTAGAATCCTACTAGAATCAAAAGAGAAGATCTACCAATATATCTTAGACTGTTCAAATACTGAAATACTGGATTCATTCCTGAAGCTCAGCTACAAAGCAAGCATTAATATAATGCAAAAATCATTGAAAGAGGAAGAACAATAACAATAAAACAACCACAAAAATAGAGGCCAATGTTCTTGACAAACAGAAGTATAAATCTTTAGTAAAGTAATTGCAAACAAGTAGAGGTTATTCTGCCACAATAAAGTTGGCATTATCTCAGATATGTAGAGGTGGTTAAACATACACAAATCCATAAATTAATGTGATAAACATGTGATCATGTCAGTCAATGCAGAGAAAAATAAAAAAATTAAACAGGTCTTCAGAATACTCTTAGGAAAAGAAGGATGCAAGGAAATACTTCAACATTAAAGACTGCATGGAATACTCCCAAGCCAATGACATACTAAGTGAAGAAAGACTCAAAGCAATCTCATCCGCCTTGGAAACACTGACATACCACTATCAAAAAGAGACTCATCAGGTTTTGTGTGTGTGTGTGTGTGTGTGTGTGTGTACGTACATGTACTTGCATGTGTATGTGTGTGTGCATGTAGGTATATGCATATATGTGTATACAATTTTTAATAATTTTATATCTATGGGTGTGTTTTTTACTGAATATATGTATGTGTACATGTGTGACTAGTGACCACAAAATCAGAAAGCAGTATTGAATTCCCTATAACTTAGAGATAACTGTAAGTCACAATATGGTTCTGAGAACCAACGTGGTCATCTGTTAGACCAGTGAGTATTTTATCCAGTGAGTTATCTATCTTATCCCTTTATTTGGATTAGTTATGTTTCTTTTCTATGACAGACTACTGCATTCATTTTAGTTTTAATTTCAGTATTTTTTTAAATCTCACCAAGTGCATTTTCATTTGCTTGTTTTACTTTTCATGTTCCAATGCTTGTTCATGAAATAAACAGACTCCAAATTCTTTGAGATGTTGGTTTGCAAGGCTGTTCATAGAAGCTAAAGCTCAAAGTTCTTAAATGTATTCTTAGAGCAATAGCACCACCAAAATTTGGCATTCTGTTAAGTAAGGAAAAACATATATAGTGTTTGGAATAGTGTTTGACACAGTCCATGCTTAACACGCATTGGTTGCTAACTAACAAGACAGTTCTCAGTAGGGAGTTTGCCCCCAAATTATCACCTTTTATGCAGGTTTGTTTGTAGCAATACATCAAGGGATACTGTTCATGGCAATCAAGGATTCCTCCGTCTGTTATACAAACAAATATGACAGTGATATGCTGATCATTGCTTCCTGCTTGCCAGCTTATTTTCTACAATATGTTATTCATAAAAATCTGTACTTATTTTTTCTTGTGATTGGTGGTTTTAATACCCACTGAGCAAAAAGAACTCCAGTAGTTTACTACTAAAAGGAATTGTGTTACATCATAATCATGAATGGTTCTTATGTCTTAGAGTTTACCAACATGTATATATTTGTGTTTGCATTGAGCATAATGTAGCGAATACGTCTTTTGTGTGTGTCTCTCTCTGTGAGGTATGTATATGATGTACAAGTATGCAAACAATTTACATCTTAACTTGGATAGACTTTCCTTATATTTGTTCTGTTTTCATTTTTTGATTCATTTAGAGCTAACATTCCTATTTCTATGAACTAATTTTACTGCAGTTTATTCTAAGGTGTTACCTTAGAATTGATACACTTTGTTTCCTTTGAGAAACCTACAAGAAGCCTGCCTGCTTTTATAATAGGACAATAAACAGGCTGACCTTCATCTTCCCCAGTTCCTTTGTGCTGTTGTTTCCTGCTGTCTGAAGTGCTTCTAGATTGTGAGAAGGAGGATTTTTTTTTTATTTCAATTGCCATTGATTTTTGAATGTATTCACTCCCTTTATAACCTGTGCTTGCCATCTTAAATCAAATACTTCAAAGATATTTTTCCAGGGTTACCTCTTTGTGGAGTCATATATCTTGGTAATATTTCATTTTTACCTCCTTGACTAAAAAAGCCATTTTGTTTTAGAAGAATGTTTCTTGTTTTAATACTTAGAGATAAAAAATTTATTTTTTCATATATTATTTTAATAAATTAGTGTGTGAGCATGTACACACAGGAGGTGAATTAAAGATATTTTGCATTTAATTCATCTTCTGCATGAGGATTGTAAAAATCCTATGAAAATTAGGGAATCCCCATATTTATAAATTAACAGGTTGGGCAGAGGGTCATTGTACTAAGGGTCACAAGCATTAGGAAGATTTAGAATTACTGGGAGACTGCAAAAAGGTTAGAAAATAATTTATCTAGTGAAAATTCCATTTATTACATTGAGATTGCCAAAACTATTTATATGAAATCCAAGAATGTTCTGTAATGTAGGAAATTACATTAATATATTTCCTAGAGAATTAAATATGAGACTTTTCTCTCCTTTTATTTGTACATGGCGTGTTACTGAAGATATTGTTAATGTTTATATTGAGTACTCCATGAGGAATAGAAAATATACAGTAAAATGAATGGTTCCACAGAGTATCTACAATGGACATTCCAAAAGTAAAGACATCAGGTAAAATAGGTTTTAAAATGGATCAACATTACAACTCTATGACTGCCCTGTGTTTGTAAGGATGAGGGCACTGATTGCTGTATTTTCCTCCGAAAGAAATGCGGGTTCTAGGTTGAAACTTGTTACAATGGAAGGGATCAGTGAAATTTCTATTTACAAAATGTTAGGCTTTGGTCCTCTAAGTGTTTGACTTCTGGCAGTAAGCAGGCTTTGACAATGAATTATTATATAAAGCTCTTATTTAAATAAATACTAAAATTTATTTTCTAATTTTAAAATGACATGGTGTTTGTTGTTTTTTGAGGAGAATTTTTTTATTATTATTATAATTTATTACAACTAACCTTGCCAAAATTCCCTTAAAATGTATATTTTTGTGCATTAGTTTAAAAAATAAAAATGTTATAACTTTTCAAATCTCCCCTGACCTATAAGAAAGCCTTTTTTGTTTTGTTTTGTTTTGTTTTGTTTTGCTTTTTTCTGAAGGTTAAATGAGAGTTGTCTAGGCTCATACAATGAAGCGTCATTTCTGTGCTTACTGTCAACCACCAAATCTTGACCATTATACAAACGCTTCTCCAAATCGGGTGCAAAAGGGATATTTTTTATGTTGGGAAATAAGGACTTTATTTTAAGACCGCAATGATTGTGGACTAAATGCTAGCTCATGCTCTGGAATTGTCTGTATCGTTCTATGTTGCAGGAATTTTGGCTGCCCACTTCGTGTTGCTGGTGAGTCGCATGTGCGCACCCACCTATGAGCTATCTCAGACCTGTGACTAGAAAACACACACACGTGCAGTAATCCAGAAATGCCTTGGCTAACTCAGTGACTGGGCATTCCTAATTCTTCCCCTGCTACCCCAGGTCCAGACCGGGAAGTGACCAGAGGGCTCTTATCAGAAAACTCACATAGCTGGTTGGTTTTTCTCCTGCTGCTACTGCATTCCCCTCACATATCCCAGTCCCCATTTTCTCTGCTTCCTACCAACACAACACTCAGTGTCCTGCCTTGTGCTTAACCACTGGCTAATGGCAACTTTATTGATAGATCAAAAACCAATTGAGAGCAAAGACCTTCAGATTCAGTAAACTCGGATTCCAGATCAAAGCATCAGAACCAATCCCTACATTTCTAGTTCTCAAATTGATGGTTTTATGTGGATGCTCTTTTCACATTCCACAGAAATGTGCTTGAAAATGATGTAATTCATCTTCAGGTTGCCTCAGTATGAATAATCTTTGTAGGGAGTACTAAATGATGACTTCATAGATCTTTGGTCCACTGCAAAGAGATAAAGATGACCAGCTTAAACTCTGTTGACTCACAGACTTTTATTTTACTTTAGTGTTATATTTTGACTAAAATATTTCAAATTATGCATTAACAAAGGAAATACAGGGACAAAGAGTGGAGCAGAGACTGAAGGAAAGGCCATCCAGAGACTGCCCACCCTGGGGATCCATACCACATGCAGACACCAAATCCAGACACTATTGTGGATGCTAAGAAGTGCTTGCTGACAGGAGCCTGATATAGCTGTCTCCCGAGAGAATCTGTCAGATCATGACCAATATAGATGCGGATTCTCTCTCAGCCAACCATTGGACTAAGCATGGGGACCCCAATGGAGGATTTAGGGGAGAAGGACTGAAGGAGCTGAAGGGGCCTTATGTGGCGTCAATGGGAGGGGAGGCCCTTGGTCCTGAGAAGACTTGATGCCCCAGTGTAGAGGAATGCTAGGAGAGTTTGGCTGGAGTGGGTAGGTGGGTGAGAGAGCACCCCCTTAGAAGCAGGATAAGGGGTGATGGGAGAGGGTGTTTGCAGAGGGGAAACCAGGAAAGGGGATAACATTTGAAATGTAAATAAATAAAATATCCAATTATTAAAAAGTGTCATTGTGTTGGGGTTGATTGAATGAGAATGGCCCCCAAAGGCTCTTAAATACTTGGTCCTCAAATGGGAGGACTGTTTGAGAAGTATTAATTAGATCTTGTTGGAGAAGGTTTGTCATTGAAAACAGTCTTTGAAAAGATCATGCAGTCCCAGGTTTGTTCTGTTGTGGTTGTTGTTGCTGTTGTTGTTGTCAGTATTGTTATTTGTTTGTTTGTTTGTTTGTTTGTTTTTTCTTTTTGTCAGAATGATTTTTTTCTCTGCCATCTGGTTGTACATCTGATATGCTCTCAGTTTCTACTCCAGAGCTATGCCTGCTGGCCTGCTTCCATGCTCCCTACCATGATGGTCACAGATTATACCTCTTTGCAACCATGATTCTACCAAAAAAATAACATTCTTTTGTAAGTTTCATTGGTCATGGTATCTCTTCATGGAAATAGAAAAGTAACTGAGGTGAATGGCAAATTTCTGTATAGAATTATGAATTAGTTTTAAGTTTTTTTTTTTTTGATAACAGATTATTTTGGTGAAAGACCAGAAAAAAATTAAGAAAACTTCAAATGGCGTAATAGACTGAAGAAGTAGGAACATTTTAGATTTCTGGTTTCTAAGTTTATTTTCTCCCACTCTTGTGGTCTGAATGAAAATGACCCCTAAACATATATAGAGTGGCATTTTTGGAGATGTGGCTTTGTTGGAGTAGGTGTGGCTTTGTTGGAGTAGGTGTGGCTTTGTTGGAGGCTGTGTTTCATTGTGATTGGACTTTGAAGTTTCAGAAGTGCAAGCCAGTGGCCTACTTTCTCCATGCTGCCTGCAGTCCAGATGTAGAAATCTCAGCTATCTCTCCAGCACATTATTTGACTGCATGCCACCATGCTTGCTACCATGGCACTAATAGACTAATCCTTTGACTGCAAGTCGGCCCCAGTTAAATACTTTCCTGGATAAGACTTGCTATGTTTCTGGTGTCTATTTACTATCTCCTTTTTTCTACTATCCTAGAAAAATGACTTCCACTGTCTCTTTGAGTTTAAGGTCATTCTACTAAGCCATTCTGTCCAAGTAGCCTGGTGTTTTTTACAGAACTTGGGTCAGTATCTTATAATACAATTTAAGTATAAACATATTAAAATGAAAATATTGAGGAACTGCCCACATATAATAAAACAAGATCTGTGTTTTCAAAACAGAATGTAATTATTTTTTTACTTCAATGAACTGGCTAATTTTTAGATGCTACATATTTAAATTTTCTTACAAACAGATTGAAGAAATCTAAAAACTTAATTATTTAAATTTATATTTTTGGTTGTGAGCCCAGCGCTTAAGGGCTGGCCTATCTCTCCAGTCCGACAGAATCAATTGTATTGGACTCATAAGGATTCACAAAGGTCAAGGAGCCTATAGATGTCTGACCTCTATCCTAAGCATACATGTTTGGCTGAGTAGCTTGGTGTTCTTGTGGGATATCTAACTGGGATCAGGGGCTGTCTCTGACTCTTTTGCTTGCTTATGGGACATGTTAGCTCCTACTGTGTTGCCTCATCCAGCCTTCATGAGATGGTTTGTACTTGGTCTTATTGTAGCTTTTCATGTCCTGTTAGATTAACTACAATCAAGATGTAATATATGAGAAAAGAATTTTAAAAACAAGAATAAAAGAAATCTTTAGCTTAATTATTTCCAAGAATATTCCTGGGAGTCTTCACAGATTGGATACAATTCAATAGTAAAATATTATTTTTACAGTATATATGAAAAAATTATAAAATCTTATTCAGTTTCATAGAAGGCTGCTTTGAGGAAAAAGTCCTTTGTATTAATATGTACATGCCACTTTTAATAATACCATAGGCTGTGTTATATTAAGGGTCTAGAGGCCATTCTGTAAGGTGCAATACAAATTTGGGTAAACATATTTGTCAAATAAGGATGATTGAGCTAAATGGATTTTATTCCATTCTAAAAGACAGTGTCAACACAAATAATTCAAACATGTTATCTTCAAAGAAACTTTATAACAAGTGTCTTCATTTCAGCTTTAAGCTACAACCATGATGTATGCTTTTTAGCTAGGAAGAGGAGAGAAGAGAGATGATACACACTCACCTGTTTTTTTTTTTTTTTTTTTTTTTTTTTGGTTTTTTGAGACAGGGTTTTTCTGTATAGCCCTGGCTGTCCTGGAGCTCACTTTGTAGACCAGGCTGGCCTCAAACTCAGAAATCCGCCTGCCTCTGCCTCCCGAGTGCTGGGATTAAAGGCGTGTGCCACCACGCCCGGCATCACCTGTTCTTAAGGGACTGATTTAAACCTGGGATGTCTTTCTTCAGTTTATTTGTATTACTTAAATTTGATCAGAATTCAGTATAAATCCTTCTTAAAGGCAAAGAGTGTCTGTATGTCTAATACAGCAGTGCTTAAGGAGAACTCATGTACTTGTTGCTAAGAGAGGAGAGCAAGGAAGAAGTCATCGTCATATTTTAATAAATAGATACTGGGAGAAAAAATTAGTTGGCAACCTCAAAAAATAATTTCAGCAGTTATAGGTGTCCATGGTAAATAACGATGGAGATAAAAGAGATATTTTAAGTCCTACATGGCTTTAAACAGTTTCAAAAATTCTAAGGAATATTTGTATTATATTTATAGTCTCTTTGTCCCAAAAAGCAACTGTGGGTAACATCATGCTAAACACAAATAACAAATATGGAAGCTGTGCAAAAAATTCTGTTAGTATAAAGTTATAGTGGGATAAGCTTGTACAACAAAAGAAGGTACCATCATTAATTATATATCTGATGAACAATTTTAATGTGTCACTCCATCTTAACATTTATAGAATAACATTACATATTCATGAAATAGTGAAATTATAAAATATCTCCACGATACACTGAGTTGTAGCAATTGCTAAGAAAAAGTAACCATGAAACTGTAAAGTTACAAGCTGAGGTATTTCTTTCTATGACAAATGATTTTTACTAGACAGAGCTCAAAACAAAACTATCAACATTCAAACCTGAATATACAGCACACTTTCTTTAAATAAAAATGATTGCAACTGTCACATGAAGATCAATAGACTCATATTTAAGGTCAATAATAAAGTTATAATTTTAAAGAAAGAAATTGGAAATCTTGTATATTCTACTATGAATCTGACATCTTCCTGAAAAGTAAAGAATTATTTATAAGTCCAAAATAACGATAAAAGTTAATATGCTTTATTATAGTATCATAATCATTATTTTGGAGATTGTTATAACTAAGTGAGCCTACATTTTGCAAATGACTAATGCATGGTTTTCTCTGTATAAGTAGATCAATTCAAAGTAGATAATGAGCAAAATATTTTGTCTAGTTGACATAAAAAGGTTAATAATATTATTTAGATTTTATATTTTATTACTAGGTATTGATTTTGGAGTTTTGTCAAATAATATTATTCCAAGTATCTGCAAAGACTATTATAAGGTTTATTGCTGCAAAAATGTCTGTAGATAGCTACAAATACAATTTAGAATGCTTGCATATATATAACAGCCATGAGAATCCAGATACAGAAAGCAAATCCTTACTGAAATGTGGAAAAAATCACCAAAAGTGGTGTGTGTCACAAAAAATAATGTCCTTACTATTGATCATCTCACTGATTTTAGTAAACATACCTAAGTATCTCTCAATTTTAATTTTTTACTATAGTGTAATTTTTATAGATCTTTATATAATCATTATTTATTTAATAAATATAATAATTATTTATATTAATTATTATTTATTATCAATGCATAAATATATTTAAATATTAGACTCTAAAAATGTAACTGGGCTACTCAATAGTTTTTTAGAGTACCTATACTAGTTTTTTAGTGTTCCTATACTAAAATAGTACAGACCTGATAATCGGAATAAACTCTCTAGAACATTTCAGTGGAGCATATTTATATTTTCACCTTATATTTTACTTTCATTTAAATTTTCTCTGACTTCTAATACAAATCACTATATAATCTAAAAATAGTTTTGATTTCCCAATTGCTCCATTTACATACCTGAAGAGGTGCATTGACATTTCCCATGACATCCTGATCAGATTATTGATTTATTTATACTGATTACTGCCACCCCCATTGTTTTAATATTACTTAGGTCCCAAATATATGTGCATGCATATTTATATGTATCTGTGCTTTCAACTGATTATCTTAAAAATAATTTTAGTATCAATCTAAGTGTAATCTTACTTATCAATTTGCTTCCTAATTTTTTCACGTTGTTAGATTTCCTATTCGGAAGAAAATACTAAATAAAAGCTTTTTTAAAACTGCTTCCATATTCAAAAGATAGGCACGGCCTCTGGTTGAGGGATGGGGCCACCCACCCACCACAAAAGTATTAATACAGAATTCCTCCTATAAAAAGAAGTGCAGGGACAGAGTGGCACAGAGACTGAAGGAAAGGCCACCCAGAAATTGCCCTCCTAGGGATCCATCCCACCTGCAGACACCAAACCCAGAAACTATTACTGACACTAAGAAGCACGTGGTGTAACTGTCCCCTGAGAGGCCCTGTCAGAGCCTGACCAGTGCAGATGCATATGCAAGCATCCAAACATCAGACTGAATGCTGGGACCCCAATGGAGATGTTAGGGCAAGGGCTGAAGAAACTGAAAAGTGTGCAACCCTACAGGAAGAACAACAAAATCAACCAACCAGAGGAATGCTAGGTCACTGAGGCAGGAGTGGGTGGGAGGTAGGAGAGCATCCTCATAGAGGCAGGGGGTGGGGAGAGAGGTGAGGGGGTTTGTGTAAGGGAAACTGGGAAGGCTGATAACATTTAAAATGTCAATAAATAAAATAACCAGTGAAAAATAAAATAAAAAGGAACAGTAGGATTTTTCCAGTTGTCTCAAATCTGAGGTCATTAAAAAATAAAATGAATGAATAAATAAATAAATAAATAAATAAATACTGCTTCCATGTCCATAAATATTAAAATTAATTATAATCAAGTGTCATATATTTACTTGGCCATAGTTATCAGCATACATTAACAGATATTACATAGACATATTAAAATTTTTACATTTAGAAGGAGTAAAAATGTTACAAAACATAAAATTGATATGAATAATTACAAGGAAAGTTACTGACATGAAAGCCTGAATTATAAGGCAAAAATTCTCAAATATTGTATTATCTCCCTACAGTAAGCAATTTAAAAAGAGGAACCACGCTAAATAAACAAAACAAATTAAGCAAAGGAAAAAAAAAGAAACAGAAAAAGAAAGAATTACATAAGGGAACACTGAAATGAGAATAAAAATTTTGAAAAACCGAAGGTGAAATATTTACATTTAATTAATTCATGCAGCTGATTAAGGAAGATAATTCAGAAAATACAAAAGAGTAAAAGTTCTGAGGTATGGGGATTTTACTACAGAAATATACACTGGTAAACAAAAAGAAAATAAAGATACTTAACATTAGTAGTCATTGATTCTTGCACACGTTCTCACAAAGACACGCATGCACACACACACACACACACACACACACACAGACTCAACCCATTTCATAAAGACAAGTTTTGGTATTTAAACAGTAGAAATGATCACCTGTTGGTATAGTATGAAGTGAGAGGAGATGTTTTAAGAAGTGAAAATAAAAACAAGTTATGAAGGAACATGAATAAAAAGTTTTGGCACCAATTGGAGAATGTTAAAAATTTAAATACCTTGTAACTCAGCAATGCCCTGCTGCGGTATATCCTCAATAAAACTGAAAACACACATTTACAATAACAAAAAAAATGTACCAAAATATATATAAAAGCATTAATAGAAAAATTTAAGAAGAAAAACAGAATGTTCACCAAATGATGAATGGATAAAAATTGGGTATGTATCTATATTACACAATGACCATATACTATATAATTCCACTTACATAAATTTAAGAATGGGCATAATGGAGAAAAACTGTAGAATCTATAAATCTGTAGGACTATATAGCCTATAGACAGGTGGAGATTATATATGGTAAATGTTCATTCATATATGTTTTATGACAGATATTTCTTTCTATTGGAAGTATAACACAAAGTAATGGCAAATACCATGTGTGTTAGCGTTAAATCAAATCTTTCGTAGAGGTTTAATCTTCAGGGTCATTCATTTGTAACACTGTATTATATTTATAACTGTAGCTTTCTCCTCTTATCAACATCAATCCAAAACTTTATGACTTTTATTCTGAAATATGACTAATAATGTATAAGTTTGTGATATATATTTTCATTTTGATGCATGTTCAACCAGACTTGCTATAAATAATGGTAAGACTTTTATTTCAACAATTCTTTAGTATATTTTAATCACTTTAAATAAGAATTGCAAAGTAAATTCTGATGCAAATATTTATGTATTTCACTTTCTGCATTATACATTAGAAACCTGTGCGGTTAAAATTATGGGTAATGAATTTCCAAATACTTGTAAAGTAAAACCTTAATTGTTTTATGAGATATGGAGAAATTCCAGTTTGTGTTTCTTGCCTACTTCACATGCTCCCAGCTTAACAGGGAGGATTTGTCTTTTTTTTTATTTCCTCAAACAGGGACTACCTGTTTGACTACCATAGAAGATAAAATATAATGACTGCTTGATTACAGTAATCAAAAAACAAAACAAAGGTTGTATCAGTGTTTGCATTTCCCCCTGAATTATTCCTCTGAACACAACTCCAAGAGATTATTTTGAGACAAGAGAATTTATACCTTTTAAATGTTCTAATGGTATTATGAGCACACGTGGTCTCAGGAACAAGCAGACCTCAAGTCTAAGCACAGAAGCACAGTAGTCAAGCCGTCCCAGTCTTACCTCTGTCTCGGCAGGCTGATGAGAGGCTGCTTGTGGCACCGTTTGCTAAGGCTAAAGAGCTTGTGTACAATTCTGTGTGCCTTCAGGAAAAGCTGTTTCATGCTGTTCTCCAGTTGTTCGTAGCGGCGCTGAAAATTAGAATCCATTGTCCACAAATGCATTATAGTTGAAGTGTTGAGAAAATAATTCATGGGTAGTCTTTTCATAAAGAACTTGAATTCATCTGAAAAACATAAAAATTCCACATTCTAATTATGAAACAAGTATTTTCCCTCCAAGCAAAACACATTGAGCACACTTTAAAGTAAACACCAATAGCTTAATATTTGTGACTGACAAACCGATAAAACGTGACACTTGGGAAGTTTAAAGATCATTTGTTTTATTCTTCTTAAAACAGCAGTTTCATGATAGAATACGGAAACAATTTATGCAAGAATAATAGGTTGGACTGAATATTAAATCCAGGTTGTTTTCAATATACTTGCTGTGCACTCTGTGTAGAGGCTATGGTGCAAAAACAGCAGCACAGGTATCAGATTGGCAAGTGATGGGCATTTGCATGGGTTTATAGGGCTGAGGGATTATGTGTTACAGCTCACAGTCTGCCCTGCTCAGTGCCATCAACATTTTTTAGGCATTTTTATTAGATATTTTCTTCATTTACATTTCAAAAGCTATCCTAAAGACCCCTATACCACCACCCCCACCCGCCCTGTTCCCCAACCTTCCCACTCCTGCTTCCTGGCCCTGGCATTCCCCTGTACTGGGGCATATGACTTCGCAATACCAAGGGCCTCTCCTCCCATTGATGGTCAACTAGGCCATCCTCTGCTACAGATGCAACTAGCGTCTCATTCGCACAGAAACGTAAAGCAGGAAGTGGGGTAGAAAATCACAAAAGATATTAAGGAGTTAAGGGGTCATGCCAATCACACTCAAAGTAAATACTCCAATAAATAGCTTTCCTCCAAATGTACATGTAGATGAAATTTTCAAAAACAAATAACAAAAGTAAATAAAAACATGCATATTATAGAAACATGTATATTAGTAGAACAGTTTTGTTCTAGTAGTTTAAGGCCTCCTATAGGAGAAAGAATTGTTATCTGGTACTGTAAAGGTAATCAAGAAACATAACTAGATAGGTCATAGGTTCTACAGGAAAACCTAATATCCTGCTTGAGAGATGGGGTATTAAAATTTTTTTTTAAATTATTGGATATTTTCTGTATTTACATTTCAAATGTTATTACTTTTCCCGGTTTCCCTTCCTCTCAGAAAACCCTATCATCACATCCTCTATCCCCTTGCTTCTATTAGCTTGTACACACACACACACACACACACACACACACACACACACACACACTCCTACCACCCCACCCTCGATTCCCCTACACTGGGGCATCTATCGAACCTTCATAGGACCAAGGACTTCTTCTCCCATTGATGCATAACAAGGCCTTCCTCTGCTACAAATGCACCTGGAGCCATGTGTGCTCCTTTGTTGATGGCTTAGCCTCTGGGAGTTCTACAGGGTCTGGTTGGTTGATATTGTTGTTCTTAGTGACTCTGGAGTATACCCATAGATCAATAGATCTCAACTCTCATGAGAGAAGCTTCTTGAAGTGGATGACAATTAACATAGTGACAAATATTTGCAGAAAAAATAGAGAATAAATGATTTTGGCATGCCACAAGTGTATGACAAACTTGCTCTTTTAAGACAGGCATCACATGAGGGATGGGGTTGCCATCCCATAGTCAAAACTCTGAACCGTAATTGTCCCTGTCTGAAAGAACTGCAGGGACAAAAACAGAGAAGAGCCGCAGGAAATGGAGGTCCAGCAACAGGCCCAAAGTGGGATCCAGCTCAAGGCGAGGTTCCAAGGCCTGACCATATTACTGAGGCTATGGAGTGCTCAGAAAAAGGTGCATATTGTGACTGCCTTGTGAAAGACTCAACAAGCACTTGAAAGAGTCAGATGTAGATATTTACACCCAACCAATGAACAGAAGCTGCTGACCCCTGTCGTTGAAATAGTGAAAAGCTGGAAGACGCTGAGGAGGAGGGCAACCCTGTAGAAGGAGAAGCAGTCTCAATTAACCTGGACCCCAGAGATCTCTCAGACACTAGACCACCAACCAGGCAGCATATACCAGCTGATATGAGACCCCCAACACATATACAGCAGAGGACTGGGTTCAGTCAGAGAAGATGCATCTAATCCCCAAGAGACTGGAGTTCCTAGGAAGAGGGGAGATCTGATGGGGTGGGGGTGGGATTTGGGGGTTGTAGCATCCTCCTGGAGACTGGGGGAGAGGTATGGGATGTGGAACACTCAGAAGGTGGACAATGAGGGGAATAAAATCTGGAGTGTGAAAAGAAAGGATTAAATAAAAATTTTAAAAAAGAAAAGACTCAGGGATCTTCATGGAAGACAGAAAAGAATGAGAACAAACCAGAGGCAATTTATATACTCAACTGTATTCTAGTCACAACAAATGAAGTTGCACATATGACATAACAGAGATTATGAAATCATGGATTAAATAAGTATAAACCCGGGCCAGGCAAAATCCCTGCTGAAGACCTATTGGCATTCAATAACTGCCAGCAAAGAAAGTGGCACTAGTATTTTATATTTTTAATGCTGTGATAATTAGAATATCCTACATTACAAGGTAGACCCCATATTCTAAACTAACTGGGTAACAGAAAAACTGGACTCCATGAGATGGAGACATGGATGAACAGAGAACTGAGTCAGTGGTTATGTTGGAATGTATCTGAGAAGTGTATAGAGAAAGTGATCAAAATATGCTTTATGAACATCTCAAACAATTAATAAAATTATTTGAAAAAATATTTAGAAGACAGTCTTATCACTGAAGCCCAACCCTCTTAAATACCACATCATTAGGGTTTTCACTCTATAGATTTTTACCTGAAAAAGAAGAAAGATCAAACCTTATAATAACCAATCAAACCTTATAAATAATAGATTAAGGCTTTGATTTGGTAATACTGTGAAGTTTGATTCCATATGTCTTTCTTAAAAGATTTCCCCCTTTAACTAAAAAATTGATGCAGGCATATTAGAAAGCATTCTTCAGATGTTCACAGAACAGATGCCACTAGTTTGAAAACTCATCATTCACTTCATTGTCATCTTTGACTTTGACACTTCCATTAAGACCTGATCATTTCGTAGGCATGGATTTCTAATTGTGCTCTTTGTTACAGTATTAGAAAAGGTTCTGAATCAGGACATTTCACTGAGGTTAAAGAACATTATAAGGTAGAATTTACTTATCTCACTGGAGTGTTTTCAATAGTGTTTGCTGCTGAAAATTATCAATGCACAATCTCTATGAAGTAGTTTTAACATGACACATGAATAATTACTTCATTATGAAGTCATTAGGAGCCACCATTGACAGTCACCCACAACAGTTATTGAACACCTGTTGTGCACAGAACATACAGATGTTTCAATCTATGACAGCAAGTGTGAGTAAACCTTTCATCTCATTTTAAACAGTGCCTAATTAATGATGTGCCTTACTTTCAAATGCTATAAAGCCTCTTCAATTTCTGACAGGTATTTTACCTAGAATTTACTCAAAGGATTTCCTGGAAATGTCATAAAATATTTTTTTCTCATTTGTCATTCTTCAAAATTAACATTTATTGATTGTAAAAATGAATTTTGAATGGAACTCAGGAACTATTACTTCAATCAAAATTACATAGAAAGCACAAGACAGAAAAAAAAAAAAGAAAGATCAGACAAAGTAGAAAAGGTAGGGAAACCAGAAGATATGCTTTTTCTTAATTAACAACACTATGTAGAAAATAAAGCTTTATTTGCAGTTAAAGTGCCATATACATAATAACTAATCAGAGACTAGAGTTGTGGCTCATTCCTTAAAAGCACTGCCTGGCTTTCCACTGGGTTCAATTATCAGCACTCACATGGAATCCCATAGCCATCTATAACTCTAGTTCTAGAAGACTACACATCCACTTCTGACCTCTACACATTCTGTGTACATATGGTACACAGACACATAGGCAAAAACACCTATATACTAAAAATAAAATGAAAAGAAATCTGAAGAACAACTAGTCATACTTTTGGCATTTTAGATAAAATTGAAATCTAAATATCATATAAAATAACTCATGAAATAAATTTATATGACAAATATGTTATTGCTGAAATAAATATCTAAAGTTGGCATCAACTATATAAAAATTTCAGTTTAGTTTTTGTCATTTAAAAGAGATAAAATTTAATATAAAGTTTAGCGTTAGTGTCAGAGTATTTCTTTGTTCAATGTACATCCATTATTTTATTTTTTAATTCTTCAGGTTTAACATGCACTGGTAAAACCGATTTTCAAAGAGTTTCAGGCAAATGTTTTTAAAAGAATTGTTTTAAGGCATGTGATGAGTTTGTTCCCTTGTTGAGTTTTCGATTATTGCATTTCCTGGCCCGTGGGGATTTCTATTAAAGCATCATTCCGAAGATTATTGTTTTGAGCTCATGCTGGAGTTCATAGAGACCTGCACAGGCATATGGTGATTGAGGATTTACAATGGCAGAGTTTCCTTGGATTTATTCACCAGTTAACATACTTAACATTTCCTGTCTTTGACCACCTAATCCTCAGATTTAGATACTTGGTCTTATATATCCTGTGTGTCACAAAGCACAGTATGGTGGCAATTTGAGGGACACTAGTAATATCTGATATAATTATACACAACTTTCATTCTTTCAATTATAAGTATACCATCAAGTCAATATGGGCCACAACAGTTTAATCATGGTAAAAATTTAAGTTCAAAAAGAAAAGAACAGATATGTACTTGCTTAGTAAAATAATTTTGTCATACTCAGTACATCAAAATAAAATTAACACATAATATATTACCAAAAAAATCCTCCTCAATGTGTTTTAAAGTTTTGAATGTAATACTCTAGAAATATTACATTAATCAAAGATGTATAAGACTAAAGATAATATTCGTTATCTTGATATTATTACTATTTTCAGCAAGGTAACTCTTTTGTTGAATATACTATCCTGCTCATTGTAGGATAAATGATTGCACTCTTGTTTTGTTTGTTTTAACACAGTATAACCAAAACTGACCTAGCACTTAGTACACAATATAGGCTAATCTGAAACGTGTAGTCAGCCTGCTTTAGGCTTCTAATGCTGATAACAAGAGTGATATAATGATTAGTCCTGAAATAATTACAATCATTTTGATATTGATTACAAGAGTAGGCTGACATGCCTGGTTCTTAACAGACTTTCTTCTTTTTCTTTTCTTCTTTCTTTCTTTTCTTCTTTCTTTTCTTCTTCTTCTTCTTCTTCTTCTTCTTCTTCTTCTTCTTCTTCTTCTTCTTCTTCTTCTTCTTCTTCTTCCTCTTCTTTCTTCTTCTTTTTCCTCTTCTTTCTTTTTTCCTCTTCTTTCTTCTTTTTCCTCTTGTTTTTCCTCTTCTTTCTTCTTTTTCCTCTTCTTTTTTTCTCTTCCTCCTCCTCCTCCTCCTCCTCCTCCTCCTCCTCCTCCTCCTCCTCCTTCTTCTTCTTCTTCTTCTTCTTCTCCTTCTTCTTCTTCTTCTTCTTCTTCTTCTTCTTCTTCTTCTTCTCCTTCTCCTCCTCCTCCTCCTCCTCCTCCTCCTCCTCCTCCTCCTCCTCCTCCTCCTCCTTCTTCTTCTTCTTCACCTTCTCCCCTTCTTCTTCTCCCTCCTTCTCCTTCTCCCTCCTTCTCCTTCTCCCTCCTTCTTCTTCTCCCTCCTTCCCCTTCTCCTGTCTTATCCTTCTCCCTCCTTCTCCCTCCTTCTCCCTCCTTCTCCCCCTTCTCCCTCCTTCTCCCTCCTTCTCCCCCTTCTCCCTCCTTCTCCCTTCTCCTACTCCTCCCTTCTTCTTCTTCTCCTCCTCCTCCTTCTCCTTCTCCTTCTCCTCCTTCTCCATACAAAGTATTTTATGCTTTGTTATGACATTTAAAAATGCTAATTTTCTTTTTCCATCTTCTAACTCGTCTGTCTTACTCTCTTTTACATATCTGTTTCTTGTGTATTCCCTTCCTGCTTTTGTGTCATATGTATCCCACTGCTTCACCTCTCCTCATACTTCTTTATTCCCTTTTGAAATTGCCTTTCTAATTTAATAGACTGTACTTTAACAGAGAACTTGTGATATCAGAGTTCTGAGCCTGGGTCTTCTCAGGTAATATACCATTTTCCATACCAATCAATTTTCTAGGAAATTTCATTTTTCATTAAAGCTGAATAAACATCCATGGTGGTATTATATTACAGTTTAATTATCTAACCATATGTTGATTTGCCTTTAGGGTAGTTTCATTTCCTAGCTATTTTGAACAACCATTATTCATCAATAAACCTAACTGTTCAAATATCTCTGTGGTAGCATACTGAATCCTTTGAGTATATATCAGCTAAAGTATATCTGTGCTATAAACAGAGTCATTTTTAACAATGATGAACAAACAAACATTTATACTGACTTCCATAATGTCTGCAATAGTTTATATTTCCTACAGTGTGTATTCCTCTTTTTCACATCAGCATTCCTTTTCATGTTTTAGATGTAAACTCAAAGTAGTTTCAGTTTTTATTTCCCTAATGGTTATGTATGCAGAACAACTTTAAAATACTTACTGGCTATTTGTGCTTCTCCTACAATGTAGTTTTCAATGATAAAAGATAACAACAGATATAACAAAGAAAAATGCTAATGAGCATCTGGGCTGGTAGAATTTATAGTCAGTTTCAGTCTCCTAACAAAACTAATTCACAGGAAACAAAGAATGATATAGAGTGAATGCATTGCATAAAGGAACTCTGTGGAGGGAAATGGATTAGGATAGGTAGCATGTTTACAAAATGTTATCATTCCCTAAGTAGGCACAGCAGTAATCTGAAATTAAGACAATTATTTCTTCAAATGACCTTTCCCATTACTTTTATTAGGATATTTACTATGCATGACTCATTTGAACTTTGATCTCACAATTTAATTTTCAGGCAAGTTTCTTTTAAGCTACTACATTTTTAGGACTGATATCTTTATGTGTTTTGTATATCCGTGGAACTTTTGATGGACCAACATGTATATGTATACCTTGGCACACATTTTTTGCTTATATTGATGGGCATGGAAAACACTGGCTAGTATACCTTATATTATAATTCCTTATGTTCAGAATAATGTGTTAAGAACTTCTATGGAATATATTTTTCAAATAATATTCACAAAACATTTTGACATTGTAGTGTTTCTAGCGTAAAAATACCATATAATTTGCTTCTATACAGATTGTCTTCATTTATAAATTAATGTAAATAGTTCCAAAGTGATACTAATTCCATTAAAAAGTAAAACTATTTGCATTTAAGATTGAGAAAGTAAAATGCTTTCATAATTTCTAGTTTATACTAGTTTATATATAGTTTATATGATAGACTTGTTAAAATTTGGTAATATAAGAGATATAAAGTGATACTAAAAGAGTATTGAATTTTCTACAGATTGTGTGAATATTTATGTTTAAGAAATAAGTAAAACAAATTATGCTTAATGATATATGAATATACACACACAGATATGTATATCTGTTGGATAACTTAGCCAACAGTAGTAGAATTGAATTTCCTTGTCAGTGGAAACAATGCAGCATGGAACCAATTGCTTTTAATCAAAAAGAGTGATAGTTTCTGATTCTGTGATATTCTTCGTCCAGCTTCTTCAATGCCAGCTTTTCTGCTTGTAACTGTAACAGAATACTTTGACGTGAATTTTTAACAATCCCCTGTAAAACAAAATTTTCTACACAGGAAGCTGATAAGGCAAAACATCATTTCTTGAACTGAACATAGTACTATATCACATTTTTACCTAAGCAAGTGTGTTCTGTATTTGCTGATTTTTATATATTAATTCTTTACTGTTTTACCATTGTGACCTATGTTGAAAGAAAGAAACAAAGAAAGAAGAAAGAAAGAAAGAAAGAAAGAAAGCAAGAAAGAAAGCAAGGAAGGAAGAAAGAAGAAAGAAAGAAAGAAAGAAAGAAAGAAAGAAAGAAAGAAAGAAAGGAAGAAAGGAAGGAAGAAAGAAAAAAGGAAGGAAGGAAGGAAGGAAGGAAGGAAGGAAGACAAAAAAAAAGCAACAATGAAAAAATAAACAAAAGCAGACTTTTGTAAGTCCTAGCTTTGAAGCTGACATTTTGATTTCAAAGTATTTCTTCACTGTCCCTCATTGTATTTGCAATGCAGATTACCCTGTAATGCAACTACTTCTTTATCCTTGGTAGTCATATTCCCATTGGGTAGGAAATTCACATATTTTGGTCAGCTTCATATCACACCATCATTCCAACTACCAGTTAGCTCTTTTGTTTATTTGTTTTATTTTTAATTTTATAAATGTTTATTCCCAAACATTCCAGGGTCGTATTTGAATGAAAAAAATTTCCAGGTTCTATAGTGTGCTTCTGGTACAACAAGGAGTGACTATATATATATATATATATATCTTTAAGTCTATTAAAATATACTATCAGACTTGGTAATAGAGCTTATATCAAATCAACAAAATACTATAATGCTGGTTAGATAAATGGTATCTTGCGCATGACTCATTTTATGAGGCTACAATATTGTGAGTAAATCTGTTGGATGGATCACAGGGCCCCCAATGGAGGAGCTAGAGAAAGTATCCAAGGAGCTAAACAGATCTGCAACCCTGTAGGTGCAACATGATGAACTAACCAGTACCCCGGAGCTCTTGACTCTAGCTGCATATGTATCAAAAGATGGCCTAGTCCGCCATCACTGGAAAGAGAGGTCCATTGGACAGGCAAACTTTATATGCCCCAGTACAGGGGAACGCCAGGGCCAAAAAATGGGAATGGGTGGGTAGGGGAGTGTGTGGGGGGGGGAGGGTATGGGGGACTTTTGGGATAGCATTGGAAATGTAATTGAGGAAAATTCATAATAAAAATAATGTAGGCCAAGCGATCTTAAGACTTCTGTTGAGTGGAACACAGCATCTGCTCCAATCCAATTGCTTGGGACTTGAGACTGCATTAGTCAGGGAAGCAAAAACCAGGTCTGAGTAGGGGCACAAGCCCCTTCCGGTCTGAGCAGCACCGGGGTAGCTAGGGCGCAGAGTCACCTGACTACCTCCAGACACCCACAACAACAGCCACGCGAATTCTGAGGATTGGGATCTGCCCGGCTCGGGAGCGCTTTGCCTGAGCATCAGCAGCAGACATCTTGGTTCCGGGACCCCTTCGAGTGTATCCTGCACAGACAGCTGGCCATTTTCCCGGCCAGAGGATAGGGATCTGCCTGGCGTGGGAGCATTTTGCCTGAGCATCAACAGCAGACATCTTGGTTCCGGGATCCCACCTAGTGTATCCTATACAGGCAGGTGACCATTTTCCTGACCAGAGGATAGGGACCTGCCCAGCGCAGGAACTCTTTGCCTGAGCATTGGCAGCAGACATCTTAGTCCCGGGACCCTGCCGAGTGTACCCTGCACAGACATCTCGGTTCTAGGACCCCACCGAGTGTATCCTGCACAGCTCCAGAGACTACCAGATGGCGAAAGGCAAACATAAGAATCCTACTAACAGAAATCAAGACCACTCACCATCATCAGAACGCAGCACTCCCACGCACCTAGTCCTGGGCACCCCAACACAACCGAAAAGTGAGAACCGGATTTAAAAGCATATCTCATGATGATGGTAGAGGACATCAAGAAGGACTTTAATAACTCATGTAAAGAAATACAGGAGAACAATGCTAAAGAGTTACAAGTCCTTAAAGAAAAGCAGGAAAACACAACCAAACAGGTAGAAGTCCTTAAGAAAAACAGGAAAACACATCCAAACAGGTGATGGAAATGAACAAAACCATACTAGACCTAAAAAGGGAAGTAGACACAATAAAGAAAACCCAAAGTGAGGCAATGCTGGAGATAGAAACCCTAGGAAAGAAACCTGGAACCATAGACGCGAACATCAGCAACAGAATACAAGAGATGGAAGAGAGAATCTCAGGTGCAGAAGATTCCATAGAGAACATCTGCACAACAATCAAAGAAAATGGAAAATGCAAAAAGATCCTAACTCAAAACATCCAGGAAATCCAGGACACAATGAGAAGACCAAACCTACGGATAATAGGAGTTGATGAGAATGAAGATTTTCAACTTAAAGGGCCAGCAAATATATTCAACAAAATTATAGAAGAAAACTTCCCAAACCTAAAGAATGACATGCCCATAAACATACAAGAAGCCTACAGAACTCCAAATAGACTGGACCAGAAAAGAAATTCCTCCCGACACATAATAATCAGAACAACAAATGCACTAAATAAAGAGAGAATATTAAAAACAGTAAGGGAGAAAGGTCAAGTAACATATAACGGCAGACCTATCAGAATTACACCAGACTTTTCACCAGAGACTATGAAAGCCAGAAGAGCCTGGACAGATGTTATACAGACACTAAGAGAACATAAATGCCAGCCCAGGCTACTACACCCAGCCAAACTCTCAATTACCATAGATGGAGAAACCAAAGTATTCCACGACAAAACCAAATTCACACATTATCTTTCCACGAATCCAGCCCTTCAAAGGATAATAACAGAAAAGAAGCAATACAAGGACGGAAATCACGCCTTAGAACAAGCAAGAAAGTAATCCCTCAGCAAACCAAAAAGAAGACAGCCACAAGAACAGAATGACAACCCTAACAACAAAAATAAAAGGAAGCAAAAATTACTTTCCCTTAATATTTCTTAATATCAATGGACTCAATTCCCCAATAAAAAGACATAGACTAACAGACTGGCTACACAAACAGGACCCAACATTCTGCTGCTTACAAGAAACCCATCTCAGGGAAAAAGGCAGACACTACCTCAGAGTGAAAGGCTGGAAAACAATTTTCCAAGCAAATGGTCTGAAGAAATAAGCTGGAGTAGCCATTCTAATATCAGATAAAATCGACTTCCAACCAAAAGTTATCAAAAAAGACAAGGAGGGGCACTTCATACTCATCAAAGGTAAAATCCTCCAAGAGGAACTCTCAATTCTGAATATCTATGCTCCAAATGCAAGGGCAGCCACATTCATTAAAGACACTTTAGTAAAGCTCAAAGCACACATTGCACCTCACACAATAATAGTGGGAGACTTCAACACACCACTTTAATCAATGGACAGATCGTGGAAACAGAAACTAAACAGCGACACAGTGAAACTAACAGAAGTTATGAAACAAATGGATCTGACAGATATCTACAGAACATTTTATCCTAAATCAAAAGGATATACCTTCTTCTCAGAACCTCACGGGACCTTCTCCAAAATTGACCACATAATTGGTCACAAAACAGGCCTCAACAGATACAAAAATATTGAAATTGTCCCATGTATCCTATCAGACCACCATGCCTAAGGCTGATCTTCAATAACAACATAAATAATGGAAAGCCAACATTCACGTGGAAACTGAATAACACTCTTCTCAATGATACCTTGGTCAAGGAAGGAATAAAGAAAGAAATTAAAGACTTTTTAGAGTTTAATGAAAATGAAGCCACAACATACCCAAACCTATGGGGCACAAGAAAGCATTTCTAAGAGGGAAACTCATAGCTCTGAGTGCCTCCAAGAAGAAACGGGAGAGAGCACATACTAGCACCTTGACGACACATCTAAAAGCTCTAGAAAAAAAGGAAGCAAATTTACCCAAGAGGAGTAGACCGTAGGAAATAATCAAACTCAGGTGAAATCGAACAAGTGGAAACAAGAAGAACTATTCAAAGAATTAACCAAACGAGGAGTTGCTTCTTTGAGAAAATCAACAAGATAGATAAACCCTTAGCTAGACTCACCAGAGGGCACAGGGACAACATCCTAATTAACAAAATCAGAAATGAAAAGGGAGACATAACAACAGATCCTGAAGAAATCCAAAACACCATCAGATCCTTCTACAAAAGGCTATACTCAACAAAACTGGAAATCCTGCATGAAATGGACAAATTTCTAGACAGATACCAGGTACGAATGTTAAATCAGGATCAAGTTAACAATCTAAACAGTCCCATATCCCCTAAGGAAATAGAAGCAGTCATTAATAGTCTCCCAACCAAAAAAAGCCCAGGACCAGATGGGTTTAGTGCAGAGTTCTACCAGACCTTCAAAGAAGATCTAATCCCAGTTCTACACAAACAATTCCACAAAATAGAAGTAGAGGGAACTCTACCCAACTCATTCTATGAAGCCACAATTACTCTGATACCTAAACCACAGAAAGATCCAACAAAGATAGAGAACTTCAGACCAATTTCCCTTATGAATATTAATACAAAAATCCTCAATAAAATTCTTGCTAACCGAATCCAAGAACACATTAAAGCAATCATCCATCCTGACCAAGTAGGTTTTATTCCAGGGATGCAGGGATGGTTTAATATACGAAAATCCATCAATGTAATCCATTATATAAACAAACTCAAAGACATAAACCACATGATCATCTCGTTAGATGCGGAAAAAGCATTCGACAAGATCCAACACCCATTCAGGATAAAAGACTTGGAAAGATCAGGAATTCAAGGCCCATACCTAAACATGATAAAAGCAATCTACAGCAAACGAGTAGCCAATATCAAAGTAAATGGCGAGAAGCTGGAAGCAATCCCACTAAAATCAGGGACTAGACAAGGCTGCCCACTTTCTCCCTACCTCTTCAACATAGTACTTAAAGTCCTAGCCAGAGCAATTCGACAACAAAAGGAGATGATCAAGGGGATACAAATTGGAAAAGATGAAGTCAAAATATCACTTTTTGCAGATGATATGATAGTATATATAAGTGACCCTAAAAATTCCACCAGAGAACTCCTAAACATGATAAACAGCTTCGGTGAAGTAGCTAGATATAAAATTAACTCAAGCAAGTCAATGGCCTTTCTCTACACAAAGAATAAACAGGCTGAGAAAGAAATTAGGGAAACAACACCCTTCTCAATAGTCACAAATAATATAAAATATCTCGGCGTGACTCTAACTAAGGAAGTGAAAGATCTGTATGATAAAAACTTCAAGTCTCTGAAGAAAGAAATTAAAGAAGATCTCAGAAGATGGAAAGATCTCCCATGCTCATGGATTGGAAGGATCAACATTGTAAAAATGGCTATCTTGCCAAAAGCAATCTACAGATTCAATGCAATCCCCATCAAAATTCCAACTCAATTCTTCAACGAATTAGAAAGAGCAATCTGCAAATTCATCTGGAATAAAAAAAAAACCTAGGATAGCAAAAACTCTTCTCAAGGATAAAAGTACCTCTGGTGGAATCACCATGCCTGACCTAAAGCTTTACTACAGAGCAATTGTGATAAAAACTGCATGGTACTGGTATAGAGACAGACAAGTAGACCAATGGAATAGAATTGAAGACCCAGAAGTGAACCCACACACCTATGGTCACTTGATCTTCGACAAGGGAGCTAAAACCATCCAGTGGAAAAAAGACAGCATTTTCAACAAATGGTGCTGGCATAACTGGTTGTTATCATGTAGAAGATTGTGAATCGACCCGTTCCTCTCTCCTTGTACTAAGGTCAAATTTAAGTGGATCAAGGAACTCCACATAAAACCAGAGACACTGAAACTTATAGAGGAGAAAGTGGGGAAAACTCTCGAAGATATGGGCACAGCGAAAAAATTCCTGAATAGAACATCAATGGCTTGTGCTTTAAGATCGAGGATTGACAAATGGGATGTCATAAAATTGCAAAGCTTCTGCAAGGCAAAAGACAAAAAGAACACCAACAGATTGGGAAAGGATCTTTACCTATCTTAAATCAGATAGGGGACTAATATCCAATATATATAAAGAACTCAAGAGGGTGGACTCCAGAAAATCAAATAGCCCCCTTAAAAGATGGGGCTCAGAGCTGAACAGAGAATTCTCACCTGAGGAATACCGAAAGACTGAGAAACACCTGAAAAAATTGTTCAACATCCTTAATCATCAGAGAAATGCAAATCAAAACAACCCTGAGATTCCATCTCACACCAGTCAGAATGGCTAAGATCAAAAATTCAGGTGACAGCAGATGCTGGCGAGGATGTGGAGAAAGAGGAACACTCCTCCATTGTTGGTGGGATTGCAAGCTTGTACAACCACTTTGGAAATCAGTCTGGCGGTTCCTCAGAAAATTGGACATAGTACTACCAGAGGATCCAGCAATACCTCTCCTGGGCATATATCCAGAAGATGCCCCAACTGGTAAGAAGGACACATGCTCCACTATGTTCATAGCAGCCTTATTTATAATAGCCAGAAGCTGGAAAGAACCCAGATGCCCCTCAACAGAGGAATGGATACAGAAAATGTGGTACATCTACACAATGGAGTACTACTCAGCTATTAAAAAGAATGAATTCACTAAATTCCTAGGCAAATGGTTTGACCTGGAGGGCATCATCCTGAGTGAGGTAACCCAATCACAAAAGAACTCAAATGAAATGTACTCACTGATAAGTGGATATTAACCCAGAAACTTAGTATAGCGAGATATAAGGTACAATATGTAAAACATATGAAACTGAAGAAGAACGAAGACTACAGTGTGGACACTTTGCTCATTCTTAGAATTGGAAACAATCACCCATGGAAGGAGTTACAGAGACAAAGTTTGGACCTGAGACAAAAGGATGGTCCATCTAGAGACTGACATATCCAGGGATCCATCCCATAATTAGCCTCCAAGCGATGACACCATTGCATACACTAGCAAGCCTTAGTTGCAAGGACGGTGATATAGCTGTCCCTTGTGAGACTATGCCGGGGCCTAGCAAACACAGAAGTGGATGCTCACAGTCAACTATTGGATGGATCACAGGGCCCCCAATGGAGGAGCTAGAGAAAGTATCCAAGGAGCTAAACAGATCTGCAACCCTATCAGAGGAACAACATTATGAACTAACCAGTACCCCAGAGCTCTTGACTCTAGCTGCATATGTATCAAAAGATGACCTAGTCGGCCATCACTGGAAAGAGAGGCCCATTGGTCAGGCAAACTTTATATGCCCCAGTACAGGGAAATACCAGGGCCAAAAAATGGGAATGGGTGGGTTGGGGAGTGGGGGGGGGGGACTTTTGGGATAGCATTGGAAATGTAATTGAAGAAAATACGTAATAAAAAATAAAAATTAATAAATAAAGTAAAGGATGGAAAAATGGTATTATAGGAGAAGGACTATGCCTCAACCCTGAGGTTGGCTGTCTTTGAAGGATGAGCAAAACTGTGTGGATAACACACCCTTAGAGAGATGACCCGTGGACTGATGGTATAGGTGCAGTACCCAGGTACTGCTAGGTTATAAATCAAGGAGGCTGCAGAAGTCTTCCAAGGATGCTGAGAAGCCACCAGAAGACTTTCATCACAGACAAGACTTCACCTCACTGATTTTGGACAAAGCTTCCCCGGCTTCTCTGCAAAGAGAAGGGGTAGGAGCCAGGGCTTGCATTGTAATGGCTGAAGCAGACAAGGACTGCTTAACATTTCCAAAGCATGTGACACACACACTTACACAGTGGTATTAGTAAGTTTTAATGGTAATTAACAATAACACATTATAACCTGACTGCATTAAGAAAATTCAGCATGTACACCAGGAGTGAAAATGTCACCTGTGATCTCAGTTACTGCGCTGTCAGAAGGGGGAGGGGAGGGCTGTCAGAAGGGGGAGGGGAGGGAGTTTACTGACTTAGGTAGTACTCAAATCTAAGCCTAATTTGAATTGAATTTCTTACTTTTAAAGCTTATTATTGTCTTCATACAAAGTTTTTAGAGATCAAAGTTGTGATTTTTTTCACCATTAAATTAGTATACTCATCCTAAAAAAAAAAAAAAAAAATTTAAACCCAAAGCAGATCTTAAGTATTTAGTAGCTATCTAAAATAAATTATATTTTTGTCTGATTGTTTTACACTTCTCTGAAAGGAGTCATATATACTTATATTAAAATATAATATTTCAATACATTTATCTGAATAAGAATACCTATCCTGCTTATGTCTCTTCAAAGCCTAAGCAAGTACGTAAGCAGAACTGTTACATCTTCACCTGCACAATGTCCTTGAAATTACAGAGTTGGTAGGTTTTTTTAAGTTATAGGATTGAATTGAATTCATCCATATATATATATATATATATATATATATATATATATATATATATATATATATATATATATTATCTCTCAGGGCATCATGAAAATACCAGTGATAGTAATACTACTTTTTGCAGTCTGTTGATAGCTTTTTAACAATGATGGCCACACTAAATACGTTTCATAGAAAATAATTTACTCTTTTTTGGCTATGTCATGGAAGAAAGTGATTTTCTCCTTTCCTTGGTGATTTTATATTTTATGCACTGTCTTTTGATGTATTCTTTTTCAGTTGAACTCAATTAAAGCCCTTTTTGGTCCTCTAAGGAAAGAAAATGTGCTGAAATACAAACAGGTATCAGAAACAACCTTACAAAGTATCTTCTAAGGAGAAAATGGGCAGAGTATAGTATTGAATTGTTAGAACTCATTGGAAAACCCATATAAATAGATACAATGATAAACATGGAAATTGTATTACTTAGTTGTCATCTGAGTCCATTTGCCTATCTCAAACTGATAGCACAGTTTTGAACCTAGTGGATATGTCAATTACTACTATCAGATATGGCTTGATTAATAATCTCAAATATGCATAGTTTCTTTACAAAGTACTGAGTGAATGTTAGAGAATTCACAGTGTGATTTAAAAACATTTTATATCCTAATGTTGTAGAAATTCAAACATTAGACTTAAATTGCCACTGGACTATTTACATTGGCATTAGAAGTATCACTGACTGGTGAATGTGTGGGGACAGGGAACAGAAGGATATAGCTGAAAGAAGTGATATTGACTCAAAATTCCAAAATGTGAACATTTGTTTTTCTTGTCTTATTCCAAGAGAACAACAACATAGGGATAGGGTAGGGGCTGGAAAATCTTCTGGTCTGTTCAATAAGCTTATCTCCTCTTGTCTTAAGATGTTACATGCATAGTTTTTATTTTTATTTTTTTACTTTCCTTTTAATTTGTTTAAAATATAATTTCATCAGTTCTCTCCCATATAGTGCTAAAAATGCAATAAACTACTTTTTGAAAACTTAAGACAAGCCAAAGACTGAGGTTATGGGACCCTAAAGAGAAGAAAGCAAGGATTGCAGAATTGAGAGCAGTCTAGAATACTAGGAAAACATAGTCCAAAGAATCAACTATGTAGGGCTCTAAGGACTCAGAGAGACTGAAGTCACAAGCACATAGCCTGAATGGGTCTGTGGTAGGTCCTCAACATATATGCTGTAGTTATTTAGATCCAAACTTTTGTGGGATTCTTAATAATGGGATTGGGGAGTGTTTGTGACTCTTTTTCCTGGCCTATGGATGCATCTCCTTCTACTTGGTTTCATTATCCAAATTTGTTATAAAATTTTGTGCTTTGTCTTAATCTTTTGGGGTTATGCTCCATTGATATCCCTGAGAGGCCTTCTCTTTCCTTAAGGGAAATTGAGGAGCAGAGTATCTCAGCAAGTGGGGATGGTATGAAGAGAGCTAGGAGAAATGGAGGGAAGGAGATTGTTGTAAAGATGAGAAAACAACAACAACAACAACAAAAGAAAATCAAGGCTAACAGTAACATTAGAGTTACTGATTATATCATGGTCTCCGTGGACATAATCAAAGAAAATTCCTTGTGACTTAATCAGTTTGTATATTTAAACCAAACATAATAAAACAACATAAAAATCCTCAAAGCAAAACATGCCTAGATCAGTCAACAGAGTTGACTTGAATTAGAAGAGAGAAGAAAGATTAAAAAAAACTGAAAAAGAGGAAAGAAAGCATCCCACCAAATTATCAGTTTAAGACATTTCAAAGACTTGGACTTTCATAATATAACACATCTTTATAAAGTAAAACTTTCCTTTGAAAGAGAGCATTAACTGATAGTGTAAAATTTATTGGGTTCTAAGTGCTACAGAATACATAAATCAGTTGAATATGGTAGATATATGCTATACAAATATGCATATAAATACATACATATGATAAAATATCAGATGGATTGGGCTTTTTCAAATTTGTATTGTTTGTTTATTACTGAACAAAATCAAAGAAACTATAGTTCTATTCCATATTAGAAATTTCAAATTCTACCTTAAAGTAAGAAAATAATTTAAGAAAAGAATGATTCTAATCAAACTTCTGTTGTGGATCCTGCCATGACGGATAAAGTCCCTTACTAAACATATATATATAGTGTGTGCATGTGTGATAATGTGTATGTGTGCATGTGTGTGCGTGTATAAGTATTCTATCATTGTGAACAGTAAAAACATACAATAGTTGTTGTCATATGCCACACATATCAAGTATTGTAAAGTTAAAATCATTTTCAAGTTATGTATATACTATCATTGATGTCCCAAGTTGGTAGGCATTTTCTTTAATATGTGCCATGTTTTGTTAAGGACAGGAGACTGAAAAGATATGAAAAGCAGGAGCAGAAATTATAATGTACTATCCCATCCCATAGCTGAAAATATAGACTACAAATAAGCCTTACTCTAAAATCCTGGTGATCCAGACTGTACTTAGATATATCATCAATTTAATCAGTTATCTAACAAAGAGTAGTCACCTCTCAAACCATGTGTCAGACTAAAACCTTTCGGTAGGTTGAATGTGTATAGTAATATCAATCTCTTTATCTATCTATCCATCTGTCTATGTATGATCTAGCTAACTGCTATTCCTATGTTTTTTAATTATGTAATAATAATTTAAGAAAAAGAAGGAATAAATTTGAGGAAGAGTTAGGGGGGCATAGGAATGTTTGGAAAAAAGCCAGTGTGAAGTGATAGAGGAAGAAAGGAAAAAAATCAAGTTATAGAACTGTAACTTAAGCTAAGTCCTGACAGAGGAAATGGACTCAGTCTCCTGTCTAAAACCCAAAATTTAACTTCTCTCACAAATGGAAATTTAACTTCTCTCACAAATGGAAAAAAAATAGTATCACTGGGTATACAAATAGGACTTAATACCAGACTATCTGTTAATCAATAGGTGATAACACAAGAACAAACACACAAAAGTCTGACATAAAAAAAATCCTTTGTCTTTGTTATGCTTATTAGACTCTTATTCTTTTCTTTATCATGTTCTTTTCTGATTGTTTTTGTTTTATCTTTTTTTTTACTTTGTCATTACTATTTTTTATACCTCGTTATATACTCATGAAAGATAAAAAAAAGTGTCGGGATTTGACTGGATTTGTAAAAGGTAAGGATCTGGGGTGATGTGGGGGGAGCGGGAAACCATAACTATACTATAATGTGTGAAATAACGACTAATTTCTATTAATATATAAAAATATAGAAACACAGTGTAAGGAACATATGTACTGTTTCTTCATCTTTTCTTAATTAAGAAAATGGACAAATCTCAGGAGTTCCATAAAGTAAATTATCTGGAGATATTTTCCATAAGGATAACTTCAAGAATCTGTATTAAATGGCAGATGTTTCAAACGCAACCTCATGTACTCATCAGTGTCCTCCAAAGATTTTGTCTGCTGTGTGAATTCTGAACTGTGCCTGTCATAGCCCCTGAGCCAACATTTTCAGTCCTCTTGATAATCTGAGCTTCCCAATTTGTTGTTTTTAAATACATTCCTTTCCTGCTGCAGTCATATTCTATTCTAATAAGAAATCTGAGACCTAAACTTAATTGAGTCCTCAGGGGTAATTAGAGTAAATAATTAAACAAGAGTTTAACTAATATTTATTTAGTGTGTACTGTGCGCCAGTCACCGTGCTCATAGATAATAATGATGATCAAAGCGGATGAATAGAGGATATTCATGTTTCCTAAAATAGATTGCCATGTAAACAGTGACATTCCTTTACATAATTAGCAAAAACTGCTCTCTGTATTTTTTTTACTAATTTATTTACTATTATGCTTTCTTATGCTGCTCTAAGAAATGTATATAGGTTATCTTGTTTAATCCTGCCAAAGTAAAGAGATGGGAGCTATTATAATTTTCAATTTCTTCATGAAGTGTGTTTTATCAATTTTCAACATGATGCAAACTGATACTGGTAATAATAGATAAAGCCTAGAACAAACCGTCTCTGAAAAAAAAATAGTTCTTGCTTAGCAAGCAGAAATACTCTAGGAGTTGACAAAGATATTAAATTAAATTCTTTATATTTATAGAGTGCTTTTGTTCAGAGGAATTTCCACTGTTTTATCTTTAAGAATCTCATAATAACCATGCTGCAGGACAGGCTGATTTTGTTCCGAAGTAATGCAAAATTAATTTCAATTATAATTTCATTGTACATAGACAATTCAGAAAGGAAAACAATCAGCCCAAGGAAATAGAAAAAATGTTAATTATATATTACAGTAATGGTGAAGACAATGTTTTATTTTTCTTCATTTTACTTACCCAGATAGTAATACCATTCATTATTATTGTCTATGAATTATTTATTTTATATGACATAACCAACTGACAATATGAACAAATAAGTAAATGGTAGAAAGCAAGTATAAGAGCATGCCAGATGAGTGTGTCAGAAAATGTTTAGGTATATGACATAAAGCATGATGCCAGTCACCTACAGAATAAATAAAGTCAAAACACAGTGTATACTAGTTCCAAATTGTAGTACAATATGAAAAAATGGAATACGGGTTCTAGCTAAAACAAACACAAAGAAATATCTTAAGTTACAGATGCAAATAAGTAAAAACTTTTAAAGTGATGAAATACTGTGTATAGATTTCATAGTGATAAAACATTAATTCCCATATGATTAGGGGCTATATAAAGTTGAAAACAATTATGAATCAAAGGCCAAATAGGGAACTATTTCAAGCTTTCTTCTGAGCAATCAAGTCTCCCAATTCTATATTGAGTTTGCATTCATAGCCACAAAATAGAACTGGTTACCTGGATTTAGTGTATCAATTTCTACAACTACTATATCTCCTCATCTATGTCTAAGAGGAACAGCCTGAACAAGTGAGCAGTAAAACCTACCCTGAGATCCAAACATTTGTAAAACACGTGGATGGAAAAAAAAAAAAAAAAAAAAAAAAGAACATGAAACCAAGACTATAGGTTTGTCAGAGAGAGAAAAAATAAGAGGGACCTCCTCCCTAGTCTTTAGGTCTCATAGCACGCAATACTTACTTGTAGGGGTATCCAACCAATATCTAATTTGAGTTAAGGCCCAAGCAATGAAATTGAGCCCATACATGACTCTTCTTGGTTGACAAAGAATCAGATATTACATATGCCAGAAATCTAGGATAAAATCAAATACTACTGGGGAAAAATACAGAAAGAAGAGAAAAGTTATCAATGAAAAGAACCTAATGATATTCTTCTATCATCATAGATGAGAACATCATTCAGCCATCATCCGATAAGTTACTTCCTGCAGAAAATGGGAACATGCACAACGACCTACAGCCAGATGTTAAACAGAGGGAGACCTTGGAATGCATATCTATAAACTGGTATCTCCATCAAATCTGTCTTCTTGCAGCTCAGAACGTCAAAAAAGAGGAGGCAAAATGGGTGAGGCACAGGAAAGGCCTCTAAATCAAAGTTCATATGAATTTATAGAGATAGTATAGCAGCAGTCACAGGTCCTACCTGGGTCTTCAACAGGTCGTATGCATATAGACTATTGCATATATACTTAGGAAAATTTTGCATATCCTGAATGTGTAAAAAATAGTTCTCTGAAACTTGTGCCTTCTCTTAGGGTTCTTGTATTCTTTGGTTGGTTTGCCTTGTGCAACTTCAGTATGGTGGTTTTTGTTTTATCATATTATTTTTGTTTTTGTTATATTTTGTTTTTATATTTTAGAACTCTAATGATAGACAGATAGTGAATCTTGACTAGTCTGGCTTGGTGATGTTAGAGACAGTATGACATCATTTCCTGACCTTTGTCAAAAGCCCATGAATTACTTAAATAGTTAACAGCTGCTTTAAATATTTTGTAGCAGCTAACTAGAGAAGGCTGTTTGAAAAATGAACACAGCTCTTCTAGAATATTTTCTGGCTTTCTGAATTTGACTGGAAATCTCAAAAATTACCTTAAAATTTTTCTATTAGAATTTGTGACTTTGAAAAATCTCCAAATTTTTAAAGCAGCTTTTCTGACTTTTGTAAGAAAATCTATGAGCTATCCAGAGATCTTGCTGATATATTTTCTACCAAGAGAGCTGTCTCAACCAGAATGAGCTGTCTATAGCAGACTACAGAGCTAATTTCTATCTACAGAGAGCTATCTAGGAAGCTATCTTAAACACAACATAGGCTGTCAGCTAGTAACAAGCCATCTATTTGAATTTGAGTTAATTGTATTCCCACTCCCACACCCCCCCCCCCCCCTTCTCAACTCCCTAAGCATAAGCTGTTTCTTGGAAGCATCCAAATGGGAAAGGAGATGAACTGAGGTGAAAGAGAAGGAAATGGGAGGAAAAGAAGGAGAGCAGGGGATCTCTACTCCTATTACATTGTATGAGAAAATATCCTATGACTAATTAAAGGGGGAATTAATTAGTTAATTTAGTTATTAGAAAAGATTCTTGCTTCTCTTCATTCTTGTAAGTTGACTGATTCTATTATTATATTTTTATTAAGCATTATTATTAATTACTAATTGTTAATATTATTGCTACTGTTGGTTCAAATGAAGATCCTTTTGAATAAATTTAAGAACATCCTTCAAACAGTAAAACCTCAGAGAAAATAACTGAATAAAACCTAATGTAGACAAATCCATAGTTAGGTGAGAAAGTTTTCATAGCATCCACATTCAAGTCCTTACACACAATTAGCAAAAACAGAAATGAAAACTAGAGACGCTTTGTGCTGTAGCTTTAGCAGTTTTCCACCTTTCTCATGGGTATTTGTTTGTATCAAAACAAATATCTACTAGAGAAGAAAGACAAGGTGGTAAAATTTCTAACAGAACAGACTGAGTGCTTACAGTGACAAATACATACCAAACTCCTGTATATAAGTTAGCTTTTCCATCAAGTATTCAAATATTTTACATCATTCCTTTATTAGGAAATATGTCCTATTTTTAATTTTTATGATCACAGGTGATTTTACTTATTCCTCCAGTTGTTGAATGCATCCTATATTTGTGTTCTGAAAAATATATTATACTGTGTCATGTTCCTACAGGCCATTCTTCACAGTAGTTAAATTTTGCCAGGAACTTGGGATTTTTTTTATTATTATAAGTAGTCTACTTATTTCATAATAAAACAACATATGACTATATTGAGTATTTTTATATACTGTTGGTAGATTATTTTGAAGTTGTTTCTTAGAAAATTATTTGGCACTATCACCTGATTAAATCTGAAAATTCTATCTGTTAAACTTTGTATTGAGGCTTTGAAGTGAAAGTCACATTAGATGGGGAATCTGAATTTGTATTGGAAGCCATCGTTCTCAGAAACCTATGTCACTGAACATGTGACAGTAAGGCCCCGCACTTCCTCAACTGAACATTAGAGTTCACAGAAAAGCAGCTTGCAACGAAGCCACAGCATGCAATAAAGTACATACCCCTCTCCAGCATCTGGCTCCACCCCTCAGACCACAGGCATGTATTCCCTTGGGTCTCTGCACTAAGAAGAGTCTTGCAAATAGTCACTTGTAGATTTCCTACCACTTTACTTGCTTTCCCTTACCTTTCTTTAAATTTCTTAGCTCCTGTCTTTTCATGACATTTTCCATCTCACACTGTCTAAATCGAGGAAGAGGTAATGCTGTCATGAGCGGAAGGAATAGTTCTTTACACTGCCCGATCTCAAAGTATCCCACAGAGAAGTAACACTCAACCCATGGTACTATTTAAAATCAGGCACAAAAAAATAACAAAACAGCACAGGGACCTGAGAGTGAAACTGTCCACCTATGGCCATATTGGTGTTTTTTCAAGTGCTAAGAATATACACAAGGAAAAGAACAGTACACGTAGCTAGAAAATTTGGCTTTCCACACTTAGTTGAATGAAAGTAGAGCGTTATTTTTGACCAGAGATAAAATCTACTCAAAATGGATTAAAGACTTAAGTGTATAACCTGAAATGTGAAACAGATGGAGGAAAGCTTAGAGAAAACTCAGCAAGATAATGGAAAGAGCAAGAGCTTCTTTTTTTTTTTTTTTTTTTTTTTTGCTTTTTTTTCCTTTTTTCCTATAAAAGTTTACCAACACCAGAAATAAAACTGAAATCAAATAAATGACACCTTATAAAATTGCCAAAAATCTTTTACATAGCCAAGAAAATTAAAGAATTAACAGAGTAAAAAGAATGCCAAGTATATTCAAATATAGTCTGAATCTTTCTCTGGTAAGAAATTTATTTTTAACATACAGAAAGAAGTTAAAATATCATGACTTATGAATAAACAACCAACCTAAAAATAAGTAATAGATTTAAAGATATCTCTGAAGTAAAACACACAAGTGATTAATCACATATGAAACATTCATTATTCACAACACATATTATTAGTATAATAAAGAATGTGACCAAAATTAGATATTTCTTTACTTCAGTACATTTATCAAAGGCAATGTCTAGTAGATACAAGCCACAAATTGTTAACAAGGACATTGAAACATGAGAAACCTTGTGCATGCTGGTGAGAGTATAGAGTTGTAACTTTGTATGAAATAACAACATTGTGGTTCCTCAATAAAATAAATAAATAATTAAAATCTAGGTTTTGTGATAGGACACAGTAGCAGAACATTGTCCTAACATATACACAGCTATGGATGTGAAATAAAAAAAATATGATGTTGTCAACCCAATACTGTGGCAACCTGGAGGCTATACTCTTTGATACCTCTGTGGAAATTATCAAGCCATAGCAACAAGATGCATGCAAACAAGTTGGCCAAAATTGATGTCCAGCCTAGTGACAAATATATTAAATAAAAACAAAAGATTTTATGTTTTTTTTCAGAAAAATATTTGGAAAATACCCTTTGTAATCAGTGTCTTGAAAAGTTCTATGTTCTAAATCTCTTAGGTTTTTCTACTGTGAATTAGTAGGGCATAAGATTTCTCTCTCATTTTTCAAAGTCAGCCTCCATCAGGAGTTAAAAGGGAACAATAAATGTCTTTCTCTAGAGTTTAGAATACTTTTCAGAACATATAAAATGGATGAAGGCTGACATAGCAAGGTGTTTGTTTAGAAGACATGTCACAGCAGATTAATGGAAAATGTGGGTTCTGTTTACTCTATTTATGCATCACTTAAAATAAATTCAGATTTGTTGGGAGCCGCCCCCACATTCGCCGTCACAAGATGGCGCTGACATCCTGTGTTCTAAGTGGTAAACAAATAATCTGCGCATGTGCCAAGGGTATTTTACGACTACTTGTACTCTGCCTTTCCCGTGAACGTCAGCTCGGCCATGGGCTGCAGCCAATCAGGGAGTGATGCGTCCTAAGCGAAGGATAACTCCTCCTTAAAGGGGACGGGGTTTCCGCCATTTCTCTCTCTGGCTCTGGCGCCTGCTCGCTTGTTCCAAAAGATGTAAACAATAGAGCGCGCTCTGCGCTTTGGCGCGCCGGAGCTCTGGCTCCTAAAGATGTAATTGGGGTGGCTTTCGCTTTTGGGGCTGGGGGTTTGCGCTCCTGGCTCCTGAAGATGTAAGCAATAAAGTTTTGCCGCAGAAGATTCTGGTTTGTTGCGTCTTTCCTGGCCGGTCGTGAGAACGCGAATAAGACAGATTTATTAACAAAATAATGGGCAGTAAGGTACTTGTGCCTAGGTTATTTATCATTTTCATTAGTCTCTTATAATAACCAAACAATTTATTATTTTTGTATAATAATTGGTCTAGTTAGAGAACCCCTGTTACTTTTGGTTGGTATGTAATACAATCGTGTTTAATGTCAGAAAAACAGCACAGATTTGGTATATGGGGGAAATGTCAGTGTGCTCATATTTGTTTTAATGCTCATAGATGTTCTTTCTCCTGGACCTTTTGCTTTGTCTCTAGAGAAGTACTGAATTCAAACTGCTACATGTTGCAACAGTGTGGAAAGATCAACAGAAAAGGAGGTACCCCAGTCTCCATCTCATGGCCCTTGGAGAGAAACCTTAAATAAAATCTCCCAGTTACTAGCATACATATGGTTGCACAATGAAAGTATGAAAACAGAATGTAAGGATTTAGAGCTACCCTGCCTAAAATTCCCATCTCAAGTTTCCAGTATGTTTTTTTTTAAACAATTGAGGATGCCATTGAAATTCTATTTGAGTATTTTTTATAGAAAATTACTATATCAAATTCAGTGTCTGTTTAGTATTGAATGCAAAACAAGATTCTTAGACAATTCTCATATAAATTCTTTTAGGAAATAATGATATTTTATTAACCAAAAATTGTCTCAAGATATCAATATTATTTTATACTCTGACAAACCATTTTATTGTATGATTTAAGGCAAATATATACTGGCCATGTTTTCTGCTGTATTAACTATATTGTGAAATACAAAACAATGTACCTTCTACAGATTTGTACTGCATTTTTGAAATGGATATGAAAATCAAGGTGTCTAAGTCCTTCAGATTGCTGAGGCTTCAACTAAGAAGCCTTATACAAGTATTTCAGGTGTCATCAGGTTCCCAATGATGTATGTGATAGTTTGTATATGCTTGGCCCAGGGAGTGGCACTATTTGGAGTTGTGGCCTTATTGGACTAAGTGTGTCACTGTGGGCATGATCTTCATTACCCTCATCCTAACTGCCTGGGAGGCAGTCCTTTCCTAGCAGCCTCTAGATGAAGATGTAGAACTCTCAACTCCTCCTGCACCATGCTTGCTTGCACTCTGTCATGCTTCAACCTTGGTGATAATGGACTGAAGCCCCAGTTAAACGTTATTCTCATAAGAGTTGCCATGGTCATGTTGTCTGTTCACAGCAGTAAAATCAATGTGACTTAAGAACTGCTCTGAATACAGAAGTGGATGCTCACAGTCATCTATTGGATGGAACACAGGGTCCCTAATGAAGGAGCTAGAGAAAGTACCCAAGGAGCTAAAGGGGTCTACAGCCCTATAGGAGGAACAAAAATATGAACTAACCAGTACCTTACCCCGACCCCAAGCTGTGTCTCTAGTTGCATATGTAGAAGAGAATGGCCTAGTCAGCCATCAATGGGAGGAGAGGCCCTTGTTATTGCGGAAGATCATATGCCCCAGTACAGGAGAATGCCAGGGCCAGGAAGTGGGAGTGTGTGGGTTGGGGAGCAGGGCAAGGGGAGTGTATAAAGGGCTTTTGTGATAGCATTTGAAATGTAAATGAAAGTATCTAGTAAAAATGCCTTAAAAAATAAAGAACTGCTCTGAAGAACAATCTCATGCTAACATATTTGTAAACTGTATTTTAATTTATGTATTTCCTTTGCAATTCTATACAAATGAAGTTTGGTCTTGGTTTTGTTATAGTTAAGGGAAGTCAGAGTATCAGATGGGGATTATTTTTGCCAACAACATGGTGGATGCTGCTAATGTTCACTCTCCTAAAAGCGTTCTTCTGTGTGGAAGACAATTTTGAGTGGATGTGGTAAAAGGCTTTGGAACAAAAAAATAGTACTATTTCTCAGTAAATATGATCATTTATATAATCATGTACATATATATATTTATATGGGTTTTATATTTACATTATATATCATTTAAATTTCAGTACAAAAATCTAAGTTTTCATACTAGATAGTAAATGATAGACTGTATTTAACATATAAAATACATTTATGAACAAAAATAATTGTATGAAAACAAGTTGACCCAAATTCAGAGTACATTATTTGAAGAAAAATATATTAATTCTCTAGTTACTTAAAATTAATTTTTTAAAATTGTAATAATAAAAGTAAACATTGTATATCAATTTGTTTTTAACTACTCTTACATTCTCTTCATAACATTACCATTATATATTGCAAATTATCCTGGAATTTTATAAGACTGTGAAACAAAACTTCAAGAATTATTTGCTATTTTGTTTCCCCAGAAAACAAAACTCTGGAACTTCAAAGTACAGTATCATATTTATGCTACTTGCTGTAGCAGTGAACAACTCTGATCACATCTCTCAAAATCACTATTACTATTCTTAGTGGAGCACTCTACGAGCTGGATATAAAGATATAAATGATACCGTATGGCCTAAGAACAGGCGCTTTTGTGGAGTTCTGGTATTGTGTGTAAGAGAAGTGAACTAATGATAAAATCACGGCGATATTACTTCTTTCTCCCAACAATATTTTCAATAGTAATCCAGGCTATAAATGTAATAGCAGGTCTAACACTACTGGCAATATTGAGTTGAAATGGCAAATTGCAATGCTAGGAAAATTGTTATCAGAGGGATTGATCTACAGTGGTACTAATATCTCAAGCTCCCAAATAAATGTTCAATAAAATGATGCTTCACTATTGTGCAAGCTTTGTGATAATGATTTACCCAAGATATAGTACTTTAAAACCTCTAGCCATCTTTCATATGTTAGAGCAAAAGCGAGAAATAAAATGAAAATCCATTCATTTTTATGTTTCCTGGGATTTTTTTACTTCACAATATATTTTGTTTCTCATTCTAAAAAGCCTGGACTCTTGGCAGTAAAGAAAGTCCTTTTTTTTTTTTTTGTATGGAATTCCTGGAAAAAAATAATTCTTATTAGAAATGTGGTTTCACTGCACAAACTGACACAGTGATTTCACCTAAAAAGAGTTAAAAGTTTTTAATATTTTGTTGCCATTCTTAAACTTTTTACATTAAAATTACATTAGTTTTCTCTTTTTCTTTTATTTCTCCTGAACCCTCTCATATACTAACAGCTTTGATCACTCTTGAAACAATGATAACATTTTCTTTAGTTGAGATATATGATTTAATGCATAAATAGGACTTGCTCAGTCTGATTACTGTTACTTCAATGCATATGATCTCAGGGCTGACAGCTTCGAATTTGAAATCTAAGGAAAAAATATTGAAAGACCACTATACAATTCTTTTTTTTTCCTCATGAAACAAGAAGAAACTAAGAAGCAAATCTTGTTGATAATCTATTCATGTGCCATTTCTGTTCACCACTGTATCAGATTGTCTGTCTGACAGTTGCTCATCATAGATCCATACCTATTACATGTCTCATTTCCAGGAAAGTCTCTTGACTTCCATAATAAGCTATTCTCTAAATCTTAATGGCTCAGACAACAATATGGTTTTTGTTCATTTTCATGACTGTAGATCATTAGTAATTTCTGGGGCATTCTCAGATAAAATACCGAAGATCATCAGACTAAGTATCTAGAGCCTAAGGCCTTGTTGTTATCAATATTAGTGAAGAACAGTTCTTCCTGTTTGGCTTTTCTTCTTTGACCCCTAAACAATAGCATTAAGTAAAGCAGTACCAGTTACATATGATGGTACTCTGTCAAGAGTAGGAAAAACAAAGAAGCAGATGGTGTGAGCTGCAAGCATCCCTACTTGGCACTCAGACTGCTGGCCCTTAGATTACAAATTCCTCTCTTTTTCTCACATACACATCATAATCAGACATACCCTCAGAGAGGTGTCGCAGGTGAAAAAGGACAAGTTCACTGATAGTTATAGTCTACAAATTTAAGTGAGCTATGGTTTTCGTATTGCACACAATCAGAAAAACTAAAAGAATGAATTAGGTTTGTCCCATATTTACTGTCAATGGAGTAACAGATTAGTAGCCACCATAAACAATACAGTCCATGAAGGTCATGTGTGGAAGACAGAGAAAAGTCACTGCCATCCTCAATTCCTTCTGGCAGACATGGTAGTGGCTATTTATCTTCAAATTAGAGAAAGTCCTTAGGCTAGGCACATTTCAACATTCTTGAGGTTTTCCATTTACTTAACGTCCAGCTCTGGGAAATGCACTCACAGTTCTAAGACCCTCTCTGTTTGTCTTCTTTTTTAGACTTTCTCTGTTATACTGAAAAGTCCTGGAATATTTCAAAGCTACCAAGATTTAAAAGAAAATGTATGTCAAACTTCTGGTGTGTGTGTGTGTGTGTGTGTGTGTGTGTGTGCGCGCGCGCGCGCGCGCGTGCCAATGTATGTCCTTTGGCCTTTGACTCCCTTATTCTTAACTTTCCAAGACTTGGATTCTGTAATAAGAAGCTGGGGATTTTTGTACATAGGTCCTTTAATTTCTTAAATGAAGTGTGCATGCTATTTAAATAAATGTCCAAACACAGACATTAGTCAACAACACAAAACATAAACACATTTCATTTTAATCTTCCCTCAATGTTGAAATTACAAGTGACAAATGTTCTTCCCTGAAAATAATTGCAGATAAAAGCAATAAGAAAAGGTAATATGAGTTGACAGCTCTTCTTACTATTGCATGGACTGATGACTAGGAAAAAATCAGTATCATTTGTCATGTAAGTAGACCAGTCTAAGTATTCCATTCCTCTATCAGCAAGAAGAGAAGGTTATATAGTAACATTACTCACAGGGACAACTCAATCTATGCAACTTGGTTATTTGGGATTATGTAATGTCTAACTTTTTTATCAATAAAAATTATTTTCTCTTCAACTTATAATTATAATGAAATTGTAAGCAAACATAGTTGTTAAACAGAAATAATGCTATATTAGGAAAATAAATAATAATAAAAGGTAACAAAAATAACATTTTTTTGCTTAAAATAATAATGACAAAAATCTGAATCCTGGTTTTCTATCGTCTTTGTTTGTCTATAAATATAGGTCACATCTCAGATGGAATATCATTTTTTGGCAGCACAGGGGAAGAAGCTGAATTTTACTTTCCTTTGGATTCTGCCCATGACTTACATAAGTATACAAAAGTGTAGACAAAAACACCAGAGAGATATGAAAGCACATGCATGATAAACAACAAATATTAAACACACTTGTTATGTCAAGCAAGACCTGAAACAATATCTGAGTAATAAAAGCATGCAGAAAAACTGAAGAGTATTCGGGGATGTGATATATTCAAATGCAATAGGTTTTACTTTGTGAAAAATTATCTGAAATATTTCCATGAATGAGATTCGATTATGTGCTCTGCAGGAGTAATGGTCTATATTAATCTGAGCAGACGTCAGTGGAATTAGATCATGCCTCCTCCCTCCTTTCTTCTATTACAATGTCAGCATAATATTCAAAATGTCTCAGCAAACTCTTCCCTTCACAACTTTAATAAGTGGATTTGCCAGGTGCAATACTAGCAGGAGGCCTATAATGTATTTAAGTTTGAAAATGAGGCAATTATATTTCAAGGTTCTGATTGGCCACATTTTAATTTGAGACCCATCAGAGGGACTGATTTAGCTGGTGGCTTTCTAAAGAAACCGCCTACATACGCACCTGTTCATTTTATTAAAACAGAAACACCTTGCCAGGGAGGAGAAAAGGATATTGGTCACAGAAACCACAGCAGCTTGGTCCCTCTGCTCTTACTATTGATTACATTTCTTGAGAGTCGCATGGGAGGTTAACTGCTAGCAGGCAATTAACACCCTTACAAAATAATGAAGAAAACATAATTATATTGGGAAACTCCAGAGACTGTTTGTAATCTTAAATGCGATATTCCCAGGTCTCTTTCAATATCTATAGAACCCCAATTCTCTTCCTCATCAACGTAGCCCCTATCTATAACAAAAGCAGTAATTATTAATGTATTATATCCTTATGCCAAATTATTAAAAATGATCCTCAATTTTTATTAATCTATTTTAACCCTCTCCAAGAAAAATTTCAATGAAAATAGATAAAATTTGATTCACATTTAAAAATACACTTTGAGGAAAATATATTTAATATTATTGAGTCTGAACACTTTAATATTGGTCTGTGACCTTGATAGATTTATCCACTTCTCTATGACAGAATTGTATCTTAGTGAGTAAGCTCTAGAGCCAGACCACTTAAACAGCAATTTCTGCAGTGTCACCAAGAAGTCATCTGTCTTCTAGGAAGGTTATTAACACTATCAGAGTGATATAGTCATGTTTTGTGAGACTGACTACTGTTGTGTGTGCCATTCCTCATAGTTCCATCCATCATGAACACTCTGGTAATTCTGGTCCAGAAATGCACCTCAAACAAATAATGTGTCTTCTCTTCTTTATCTTGTCCTCATCCAGGAAGTAATAGAAAGAGAAATTATACCTTATTTTGTCCCAATAATGACATGTACCCAACTGTCTATCCACAATAAAGAATTACTCAGCATATAAAAGTGAAAATCCTTTCTGACTGAAGGGTTCATCTGGGATACTTTGCAGTCTAAATCTTAAATACATCTCCTTGGTCTTTAATATCCCTTGAAAGCAATTACTACTTTATCTCACCATATCCTTCAATGTACATACATTGAAGTTGAGCAAGAAAGTTGATGTCAGCCATAGACATGTAACCTTTGTGAGGGTTTAAGTTTTATTATTCTTTGATATTGGCACAAGATGTTCTCATAACAGAGGGAGACAGTTACTGGATACACCCTCTTTAACTCAGTTATGCAATGCTAAGCTGCTTTGTTTCACATGATATTTTAAAGATAATTATATCCAGAAAAAGCTATGCTTTATAGACAGCCATATTTCTAACAATTGTAAAACCATCTCAAACTATATGGGTAGAACAAATTGTACTTGATTTTTTTTTACAAAGAGGACCCACAGTTTGGACTCCCAACATGGAAAGGAGGTTAATAATATGAAAAAATACACTGCATACAATTCTCAAATGACTAATAAAAATGAGAAAAATAATTAAGTGAAAAAAAAGAAAATGGTAGAAAATCTTGTGCATGTACAATTCTAGTAAATTATGCTAATGCTCATCCTATATTTCAATAAAATATAGTGAACAAATGATGAAATTGATGCAGATACACACACACACACACACACACACACACATATATATATATATATACATATATATATATACATTTTCAGAAATGTTTGAAAAAGAGATTATCCATTTTATCTGTACAATTTGAATATATCACATAAGGAATAGAAAAATCTATGATTTTTTAGGCTGGTTGATTCACTTCTCCTTAACATGATGCCCTAGAGTTTTATCAGAGCACCTGTGGAACCAGAATTTCCTGTAATTGGTGAGTAGAATTTCATGATGTACATACATCACATTTGATGAAGAGTTTCTCAAGTGTCATTTACAATTTTTACAAATGTAAATAAAGGGCCCCTAATGAAGGAGCTAGAGAAAGCACCCAAGGAGCTAAAAGGGTCTGCAACCCTATAGGAGGAACAACAATATGAACTAACCAGTACCTCCCATAGCTGTGTCGCTAGTTGCATTTGTAGCAGAGGATGGCCTAGTCGGCCATCAATGGGAGGAGAGGCCCTTGGTATTGGGAAGATCATATGCCCCAGTACAGGGGAATGCCAGGGTCAGGAAGTGGGAGTGGGTGGGTTGGGGAGCAGGGAAAGGGGAGAGGGTATAGGGGACTTTGGGGATAGCATTTGAACTGTAAATGAAGAAAAGATCTAATAAAAAAAAGTAAAAAACATGTAAATAAAGTAAGTTAATTCAAATAAGTGAACATTTGGGTACATCTGTCATCTGTACTTTCATTTTGTTTCTTCTGTTTTTTGGTTTCTTTTTTATTTTTTATTTTTGACTTTGTCATTTCATCTTTTCTGCCTTTCTGTACATGATGTTTTTAAAAATACCATTGTTATTTGCAATTCTTAGAGTGTTTTGGTTCATATGAATTTTGCTTATAAATGTTTATACTTATGTTATTACACTATATAATTTATAAATATACAATATATCATACTATATAGTAAATAGTATGCTATATATGAAAGTCACAGTATATTAATATTGGAACTTCAATTTTAGTTACTATAAAACAGTCTATTAATTTTAAGAGCTATCACTATGATTCAGTAACAATAATATTAAATATTTTTCAAATATCAACTAATACTTAATTTTCTATTAAAAATGTTTGCTCTATTTGTCCTATTTTAGAAAACTCATGAGAAAAGGAAGAACAGTTGGATATGCTCTTATTTTCTGTTTTTTTTTTTTTTTTTTTTTTAATCATAAAATGTCTTAAGCTCCATTTAGTTTGTGAAAAAAAGTTTTGTTACTGAAACTGGGTGATAGGCATTTCCAATCACTATCAGAAAAAAAAAGTCACTTCATTCTGTCCTTTTGATATATGATTAGTCATTTGAATTCCTTTCTACAGTTTGCTTTCAGTTCTTGTTTTGAAATGTATTTTCCTGTGGATTTCCTTGAGCTTTCCAAATTTGGACTATGCTCAACCTTATAAACTGTAGAAGAATTTTGATCTAGCAATATGGCTGCTCTGGCAAGGGATAGCATTAAAAAATATGATCCAGTCAGATTCCAGAGATATATCATGGACTACAGTATGATCTGGCTGCATTACTGACACACCTTTAGAATACACTTTTTATGTCTAACAATGAAGGTAAGGTTAGTTTGTAGAAGTAAGCAGTCATGTTTTACAGTGACATCTAGTTGAATGACAGACAAAGTGATGAATCATAGAAGGATTTGACAAAGTGATTCAGCAATAGGACACACCCAACTCATCACAAGTCATCAGAGGAAGAGAAGCACTTAAGAACAGTAAAGAGAAAAGAAGGTGTATTATGCTTCATGAATAGTGTGAATGTGTGTGTGTGTGTGTGTGTGTGTGTGTGTGTGTGTATGTGTGTGTATGTGTGTGTGTGTGTGTGTGTGTGTTTGGTGTAAGTTTTAGTGTGAGAGTTCTACAAAGACAGATGGCAAAATGAAGAAGATAGGCAAAGGTTAAGACAGCATTATTCAGAGAATGAGAAGTAGCCAGAAGATTAAAACCTATTGCCCAAAGTAGTGTGAAACAAAAACAGATCAGTTTAGTTAGAAGCCAAGGGAAGCTGGATTGAATCAATCCTCTTGGAAGATTAGACTGTATAGTGGCTAGAATCTTCCACTCCTAGTCCTGCAGATAGATCAGAGAAGGAAACTCACTGAGCTCAACCAAAACTAAGTATTTGCTCAGCTTAGGTATGGCTCACATCTCACCATATCATCTGAGGAAATAAAAATGAAATTCATAGGAAGTCTATAAACACTTATCTGTTTAAAAGTCAGTAAATTTTTGTTACATCCAAACAACTTTTCACCTTTCCTCCTTGTACATCTCTATTGAGACAGAATTTAACATACTTTCTGTTTTCTGAACTTTCCTGATATGTTTTAATTTCTCATACTTTTCTCTTCTATTTTAATTATTCACCTGACAAACTCTTTTAGTCTGCTCTATTGCAATTTAGAAAATCTACAAACTGCTCTATTTAGTTGTAATTTTTGGTTTGAAAATGACATGTAGCTTCTAGAAACATTAATATCCTTGCTGTTCAAGAAAATAAATAAATAAAGTTATCAAAAATAGGTGTCACTTCAGTTTAGCTTCTGAACTTATCTCTGAGGTCTTGCTTACATGTGAGTTCTTATTTGTGACAGAAAGCCTTAAAAACTGTGGGAAAGGTGGCTGTCCACTCCATGTAATGGTTTGGATAAACAATGACCCTATGGGGAATACTACCAAAACCCATGAATATATGCTGCAAAGAGTAAAAGTATACTGAGGTTCTTTCTGCACCATGTGATACAAAAGAGACTAAGGAAATAAGAGAGAGAGGGGGAGAGAGACAGAGAGAGACAGAGAGAGAGAGGATAGAAAAAGAGATGGGGGAGAGGATAGAAAAGGAGAGAGTATAGAAAAAGAGAGATTAATCATCATAACAGGCAAACAAGGCCCAAAATCCATTAATGCACTATGAACATATATGCACTTAGAATGATGTGGGGAAAAAAATCACCAATTAACACTATGTATAGGAGATGCGGTTTTTTGTAGAGGACCAGACTCATTCCTTTACTCATTCTAAAGAATGGGATTAACTTGGGCTGAATCAGTTTCACACAAAAATGCAAGTGCAAACTGAGAGGTGACACATTGCAGTTCTCAATCATATTTAGGAGACAACTTGCCATCTCTGTCTCTGTTTATCTCTATCTATCTATCTATCTATCTATCTATCTATCTATCTATCTATCTATTATCTATCTATCCATCTATCTTTCTATCTAACTCATCATCTTTTATTCATTGCACACTTCCTTACTATACAACAATAATATAGTATCAAAAGCCTTTCCATTGTTTACCTCAAGCCGATCATTTTTTCCCAAAAAGTACCATGTAACAATATCACCAGAACACACAGTAGACACACAAAGTCACAGTTTAGTGTCTGCTAAAGGAAGGTATACATTAACTTTTAGCTCTCAGAAAAACCTCCGAATCACAGATCATCTGGGCATAAATTTGTGGTTACAGCATTAACATGAAAACTGAGAGATGTTGAACAAGTCAGAGTAATATTTTTAACTTCTCTTAAAATTGCAAAATTGCTTTATTAACCCCATCCAGATTTCTATTTGTAAAATGCTTTCAAACTCGTTTTTGTATGCAGTATTAACTCCTCTTGGAGCTTCCCCCAGGGTTCCTTCACAAGTCTGAATTCTGTCTCTTAGAACTTGTAGCCTAATTTCCTTAGGCAAGGAATTCAAATCTTTCCAGGAAGGTTAATTCACTAACCCAACTGCCCCCTCATGGGATCCAAACTCTTCTACACATCATTTTCATTTTTTATTTTGCATATATCTTCTAATATTATTATTTCCAATAATATTTCTGGATTAAATATTCTATCATTAGAGATATCCTCTCACAGTTGCTCACAGATCTAATAGATCCTGTCTTTTCTTTCTCTAGCTTGTCCCTTGTATTTTCTATGAACATCCCTGTTCTTAGTGACCTAGTCCCTTTATTCTTTTTCCTTGAGTCCTTAAATTTGCTTAACTACTAAAACTTCAGATTTCTCTAAAAGGTTTACTGCTTCAAATATTTCCTGGTTCAACTTAATCATCATGAATTAGTTAAAATGTCTAGAAAAGTTAAGGTAGTCAACCACCAACTCCCAGAATCCTTTGTTCCGTTATGCCTAGGTTAGCTGCTTGAAAGGCCAAGGCCAGAGCAGTTTGTTCCTATAGAGATTAAAGTTTTCTATAATAATGTCCTTAATCCCTCTCCCAGAAATTTTTACTAAAGTTGTATTTGATGACAAATATCATATAGAAAAAGGCAAGCATACAAGAAAGAGCAATGCCATCTGTATACTAGAAAGACACAGAGGCATTATTCAGGTTGATGGTGCTCCCACAGCTGAAATTGTGCTATGCAGTCACACCAGACACCATTTAATAAAGTCATTGTAGAAAACATAAAGGGATAGAAAGAAGGCTTACTGCTTCTAATTATTGACTGCTCTTCCAGAGTACCTGTGTTTGCTGTCTGTGCTCACACAAAATATACAAACCTATCTAAGTACAGAGTATTTGAAGCCCTCTTCTGGCATGCTCATGATACATAGTCGTACATTAAGAAAAATGCCAACACACACATGAATAATATAAAAAAATTGAAAATAATGCAAGTTCACCCCTCCCAAAAATGTGATAAACTAAAACTCAAGCCACATTATTCTTTGGGATACATCTGATACAACTGTCAGTATATGGAAGAGATACTTGTTATTTAATGTAGAACTATATAATATCCAAGGTAGAAAAAGAAAAAATATATATAATTCATATATACATATATGAATACTCTTCATCTATAAAGCTTAATGGAATTTTGTCATTTTTGAGATTATTGATGAAATTGTAAGTCTGGATTAAGTCAGATAAGCTTGACATATAAGGGCATACATCGAATTTTTTTAATCCTATGTAAAAAGTTAAAGTACAAAATACATGACTGTGCAAGGAGAAGATATTGTTAGGAGCTAGGAAGGTCTTTGTATGAGAACAGAGAGAGGTGACAAGAAGAGATGATACAGGAAGGGCAAGCATAGCCAAGCTACAGTGTTTGCTCATATGGAAACACACATGTGAAATCAACTGTTTTATTCAACTGATCTTTGATAATAACAACCAAACTACTGTCTTTCTTACAGGAAAAAAAAAAGATTCCTTTTAATTTTATTTTAACAAGATCCGAAAAACATACCATAGGGTTTTTTGTTGTTGTTGTGTTTTATTTTTGTTTTGTTTTGTTTTGTTTTGCCAAGAGTTTTTGTCAGTGTTGAGGAGCTGTACTGAATTTTATATGTTGATATTTAATCTTGCAATTGTATTGAATACATTGATTTCTGAGATCCTTTAGTGAAGCATTCAGGATTTTCAGTGTATAAGATCTTGTTATCTGCAATCAAGGTCAACTTAACTTCATTTTCCATTCCAATTTGGATGATTTATTTGTCTCCTCTGCTTAGTTTCTTTGGCTGGGATTTCCAGTCCCATGCTGCAGAGAAGAATCAAGACTTCCCTGACTGGCCTTGATCCAGACCCAAAAAAAGGCTTCCAAGTTTTTACCATTCAGTAGAACATCTGCTGTGAGCTTGTAATTTTGATGCTTTATTCAGTTATAGTGTGATTTATACTTTATTTCTTAAAGTTTTGTAATAAAGGGATGTTAAATTTTGTCAAAACTTTTGTGATAATTATTAAACTACTATTTTAATATGCTGAGCTATTAAGATGATATGTTCATTTATTTACATATGTTGCACCTATGTTGCATGAATTTCACTGATCAGAGTGAAGGTCATTTCTATTATGTTTTTAAAGTTAGGCTGTAAGTACAGGTTACTGTATGTTTTGCTCCATCTGTGTGCATTGGGTGTTGGCCAAGAATGTTTTCACTTTGTTTCTGCTGTTGTTGTTGATATTTAGTATCATGATAAAACTGAAGAAATGAGGTGAAATTTTACTATCTTCTTAAATATTTTTTAATGTTTGAGAATTGATTATGTATTCATGTATTTCATTATATTTGTTTCTTTTCTTTTTCTTTCTTTCTCCCTCTCTTCTTTCTTTCTTTCTTTCTTTCTTTCTTTCTTTCTTTTTTCTTTCTTTCTTTCTTTCTTTCTTTCTTTCTCTGGTCTCTCTTTCTCTCTCTCTTTCTTTCTTTCTTTCTTTCTTTCTTTCTTTCTTTCTTTCTTTCCTTCTTTCTTTCTTCCTTCCTTCCTTCCTTCCTTCCTTCCTTCCTTCCTTCCTTCCTTTCTTTCTTTCTTTCTTCTTTCTTTCTTTTTTGATACATAGTTTCTCTGTGTAGTCCCAACTGATCTGGAATTTGTTCTGTATACTACACTGGTCTCTTATTCAGAGATCTGAGTGCTAGTTTTAAAGGCATGCTTCACCACTCAAAATTGTTGATATTATTTTTACTTTGAACTTTTTGAAGCAGTCAGAAATAATGCCACTTAAGCTTGAATTTTCTTAACAAAATTATTTTTTATTGAATTACATATGTTTTCTCCATTATCTTCTTAATATTTCCTGTTCCTTCTCTACACATTCTTTCTAAAAAAAATATTTGCTTTTTAAATATATAATCACGGCACGCTGCCCTCCATTTCTTTACTCAAAATTGGTCCTTGAATTCAACTTTCTCTCTTTGAAATGCATGGCTGCTTCTTTTTTAATTGTTTATATATATAATTTAGAAATATTTATGAAAATATGTATATATGCATGCACATATACATATATGGGTACATAATACACATATATAGATAGATATTTAAGAATAAATTTGTATGCATATATTCATCTGTACACACACACATACACACTCAAACACATACACACACATACACACACACACACACACACACACACACATATACACACACACACACATATACACACACACACATCTTCCTAACTGCATACTCATATGTAACATTTAATGAGAACACAGTTCTTAAAAATCATATAGTTTAGGAATTTTCTTAGATTGCCTCAGGACATTTAAATTCTTTTCTTTTAGTCTCATTCACTAGTGAGGTAAATAACAATTTTGTCTTTCGTAATTCAGATTGTCATTTTAGTTATTAAAATAAATGATTAGGGACTTTATTAGAAAGGAAATTTGGTAACTTTTTTTTCAAGTAAAATAATTATGTTGAGCCTCTCAAGACACCATGAATAGGACAAAAGAGCAGACAATAGAATGGGAAACGATTTTCATCAGCTCGCAATTCAAAAAAGGTCTAATATCTAAAATATGTACAGAAGTCAAGAAATTACATTTCTGCAAACCAAGTAACACAATTAAAAATAGGGTACAGAGCTAAATAAAATTCTCAACAAAGGAATCACTAATGGGTGAGAAGCACTTAATGAAATATTGAACATCTTTAGTCAATAGGGAAATGTAGATCAAAATACCTCCTTTTTCCATCTTACACCTGTCAGAATGCCTATTATCAAAATCCAAAAGGACTCATATGCTGGCAAGTTTTTGGAGCAAAAATAACACTCCTCTAATACTGGGAGTAAGGGCAAACCTTTATAACCACTCTGGAATCAAATTGGTATTTGTTTGTTTGTTTATTTGTTTGTTTGTTGAATACTGGAAATAGTTCTACCTCAAGACTCAGTTATACCACACCTAGGCCAAAAATATGCTCCACAATTCCACAAAGACACTTACTCAACTATTTTTGTAACAACTTTATTTTTAATAGCCAGAATCTGGAACTACCTAAATGTCCTCAACCAAAGAATGCATAAAGAATATGTGGTACAACTACACACTGGAATACTACTCAGCTATTAAAAAACAAAGACATGCTGTAATTTGAAGGCAAAAAGATGGAACTAGAAAATAGTCTTCATGAGGTAACCTAGAATCAAAAATACATGCATGGTATATTCTTACTTATAAGTGGATATCGGCCATTAAATACACACCAATTCACAGACCCAAAGAAGCAAAGTAACAAGGAGGGGCTAAGGGAGGATGCTTGACTCTAACTAAGAAGGAGAAATAAAATAGACATTTGAGGTGAGTGGATGGAAGGACCAACTAGATGGAAGAGGGGGTGGGGGAAAGGGTAGGAACCAGTTGAAGGGAGGGAGAGCAGGAGAAGACTATGAGAGAAAAACCAGAAATCAGTGGGGGTAGGGAGATATCTCAGGAATAAGCTCGAAACCTAGGACTTGGGAGGCTGATGGGAGAGGATAAGTGCTGACACTAGTTGAGATTCCTAACATAGGAGGATATGGAAACTGAAGTGTCCACTCCCTGTGGTCAAACAGGATGTCCAGTGGTGGGAGTCAGATACCAAACCACTCACACAATCTATGATCCAAAATTTGTCCTGCCCACAAGGTGTGAGGAATAATGATGTAAAAGACATTAAAGGAATGGCCAGCCAATGACTGTCCAACATGAGATCCATCCCATGGGATAGAGCTAGCCCTGACACTATTTCTGATACTTTGCTATGTTTGCACACAGGAGCCTAGCAAAAAGATCTTTTGAAAGGCTTCATTCAGCAGCTGATTGAAACATATAGTGACTGACCGCCAAAGATTAGGCAGAGCTCACAGAGTCTTGTAAAAATGTTGGGTGAAGGATTGAGGAAAATGGAGTGTTTGGGGACACAATCAGAAGACCTACAAAGTCAAATAACCTGAGCCCATGGGGGCTAACGGACTAAGCCACCAACCAAAGAACATGCACAGGCTAAACATAGGCCACTTACACATTTGTAAGAGATATTCAGCTTGGTCTTCATGAGAGTCCTCTAACAGTTGGAATGGGGGGGGCCATCTCTGACTCTCTTGCCTACCTTTTTCTTCCCTTCTTTTAGCTAGGCTGCCTTGGGTGACCTCAGTGAGAAAGGTTACACTTACTCCTCCTGTGAATTGATGTGACATGCTGGATGGTATCCATGGGGGCCTTCCCCTTTTCTCCTAGTTTGTGAGGGTGGGAATGGGAGAAAAGGAGTGGACGGTTGATATAGTGTGTTGAAAGAAAGAAAGAAAGAAAGAGAGAGAGAGAGAGAGAGAGAGAGAGAGAGAGAGAGAGAGGAAGGAAGGAAGGAAGGAAGGAAGGAAGGAAGGAAGGAAGGAAGGAAAGGAAGAAACTGAAAAAGTTATCAAAATTATTAAATAATTAAGGGGTTCTGAAAAATAGTAATAATAATCATAAATAATAATAGTGACAATAGAATATAGACATATAATCATAAAAAATATATTTTCCTTACAAAAAGTTTCCATTAAAAGAGAAGTGGAGAGCCTGTGAATATTTTTAAACCTTTGTTGTAGTACTAAATATTTTGATGAAAAAACTGTCAATTATGTAGATTATAAACTAGATTTGAATATAAAAAAGATTTTGGAAGGTTTTTAAAGTGATAATATTAAGCTCCATTGATAAATTAATCAAGTAAGGGCCTCCTCCCTTTAAACTCTGAAATAAAGCACTGAGGTCTGATAAGGAGCAATAATTCTCTGCCTTTTTGCCTCTCATCATGAATTTATTGCATTTCACCACCATCTGAAGGCTCCCAAATTCCCAAGGTCAATAACGCCCTATATACAAATTGTATCAAGATACGCGGAAGTGGAGCATGACTATCAGTATTATTAAAGCACACCACGAATTTTAAATGACTAATTTTAAGGGAAGGCATTAGAAATACTATTGACATTAAGATAATGAATATGCTCACTGGAGATTTCATTTAGGAGAAAATATCATTTAAATTATACTTTCAATTTTAAAAATCAATTTTCATATTAATGCCAGTGAATTATTTAAGGAGGCTGATGCACAATTAAAATATAAGTATGTCATAAATGAATATTAACTAAATAGAGCAGTATTCAATATTAATTTAATTCCATTATTAGATACTACTATTGCATAAAATAAGGATAGAACAGATAGTATTTATATATTTACAAATAATGTGTATTAATAATTAAATGAAATGATACATCAATTTGAAATATTGGAGGGGATTAATAAATAAAATTTTGAAAACATGAAAAAATGAGCTTTGATATTCATAAAATCTGATCTGTTTTTGAAAAATTAATAGAAAGTATTTATAAGTATAATTTTAAGAAAAATAGGTCATTTTATTCATTTTTACATGAAAAGTAATATTTATTTTTCAAATTATATTTGATAATTTATAAAGACCTGTTTTACTTTTAATTGTAGATATCTGTGTGAATTTTGCTATGGCTACTTGCATTTTAGTGAAGACATATGGTGATCAGAAGAATCAAATACCATTAAGTTTGACACGGTTATTATCTACCCTGTATGCATGCTGAGTAACAAACTCAACTCTTCTCTGAGGATGGCAAATGGTTTTAACACTTGAGCCATCTCTTTGCCCTAGTGTCTATTTTTAAAGAAAATATTTTTAACCATCCAAACACTGTGTTTAGTTAAAAACAATACCCTTAAAATAGATAAATATTTTATTCTCCTCCTTATACAAAATATATAAAATTGAATATTCCACTGGATTCTTAAGGAGTATTTGAAATGTTACTGCTGAAAGTAGGAACATTAACACCTGTTTTGAAATCAAATGACATTTTTAAAGTAAACAGTTCTGTTTTGTGTTCTGTACACTTACATGTACTAATGTATTCCATTTGATGCCAGGTAGTAGAAAAATATTTTTCACAGACAATAGGATTGAGAGCTGTTCTTGAAAATTTATGATGTACATTCGCAGTCAGAAGTCTTTTAATTTAAAGATTTTTCATAAGATTATGTTTTAACTTTGTTAGGGGTATGGGATTTTTAAGAAAAAATAGCCTAAGAAAAACAATGATGAAAAAATTCAGTAGTGCATTTTTTTTTCTCTTACTAGATATTTTCTTTATTTACATTTCAAATGTTATCTCCCTTCCCAGTTTCCCCTCCTCAAATTTCAGATCCATCACTCCTCCACCTGCTTCTATGGGGGTGCTCCCCACCCACCCACTGGTAGTGCACTTTTATAAGGAAAATTTAAAAAGATGCCCCATCATGCCACAGGGACACATGTTCCCCTATGCTAGTAGCAGCCTTATTTGTCATAGTCAGAAGCTGGAAACAACCCAGATGTCTCACAACGTAAAAATGGGTACAGAAAATGTGGTTAGTTTACAGAATGGAATACTACACTCAGCTATTAAGAATGAGGACATCCCGAGTTTTGCAAGCAAACTGGTGGAACTAGAAAATATAATCCTGATGAGGTAACTCAGACCCAAAATGACATGCATTGTATGCACTCACTAATAAGTGAATAATAGCAAAAAAAGTACAGAATATCCACAATAAAATCTACAGAACCCAAGAAGGCTATCAAACTGGAGAGCTCAAGTGAGAATGCCTCTATCCCACTTGTGAGGGAGAAGGAAAAAAATCACAGGAGTGGGGAAGGGAAAGACCTGGGTGTGAAAGGGGACAGAGAGGCAAGAGGGGAACATGATGAGGTATTGGGAAGAGGATCAGGACTGAAGCACTGAGGGTCAGCAGAAAGAATAGAATCTGGCAACCACAGGAGGTAGGAGGTGGAAGGACCCTCTAGAATATACCAGAGATCTGGGAGGTGAGAGACTCTCAGGACTGGGACCCTGGATGAAATGCCCTAAAGTGGGAAGAGGGAACATGTAGAGTCTACCTCCAGTAGAAAGACTGGACATCAAGTAGAGAGACAGGGTCACCATCCCACAGTCAAAATCTCTGACCCAGAATTGTTCCTGTCTAAAAGCACTGCAGGGACAAAAATGGAAGAGACTTAGAAAAAGGAGTTCCTGTAACAGGCACAAATTGGGATCCAGCTTAAGGAGAGACCCCAAGGCCTGGCACTAATGCTGACCCTATTGTGTGCTTGCAAACAGGGGCCTAGCATGTCTGCCTTACAAAAGGCCCAACAAGCAACTGGAAGAGTCAGATATAGATGTGTATATGCAACCAATTGATAGAAGCTGGTTGACCCCTGTGGCTGAATTAGGGAAAAGCTGAAAGAAGCTGAGGAGGGTGACCATAGAGGAAGACCAGCAATCTCGACTAACATGGACCTCTGTGATCTCTCAGATACTTAGCTACATCAGGTAGTATGCGACAGCTAATATGAGGTCTCCAACACATATACAGCAGAGGACTGCCAGGTGTGACCTCAGTCAGAGAAGATGCATCTAACCCTAGAGAGATTTTGAGCCCCAGGGAGTATGGCATTCTGGTGGGGTATGGGGTAGGGACTTCCTCTTGGAGAGTGGGGTAGGGGAGGAGTTGTGGGATATGGAACAGTTGGCAGGTGGACTAGGAAGAAGGTAAAATCTGGACTGTAAAAAAAAAGATTAATGAATAAATAAAATTTAATAAAACACACACACACACACACACACACACACACACACACACAATAAACCCACAATAAAACCACAGAAGCCATCAAAACCAAACCAAACCAAACCAAAATGAAAAATAAAATAAAATAAAACATAAACCAAAGTAACACCCTCCATAAAGCAAATCAAGTGGCCAATTATTCTGGTATATGAGGTCATCTCTGGTGTGGTTGATATAGCAAGTATTGCTGTATTAGAAAAAACTAATTTTTATCTGCCAGAAGATATAAATAACAGCAGGTGTTAAACTTATCCCTAGCAGCTAGCTTTTCACTCATTTATTCATTTTTAATATAGTAAAATAATATATAATGAGATACAACAAAAATTATCACATGATGCTCTCATACAAGATATGCTTGGGCAATTGTGGCACAAGTCTTTGGGAGTAACCAACAAATAACCAAGTTATCTTAAGGCCCGATCAACTAGATGGAACCCATCTGCTGTTTTGGCAACCAAGAACTTAAGTCTGGATAGCCTAAGGACCAAGGATAAAAGCAAATGTTAGTAGCCTAAACAAATAAACAAACAAAACATGTACTAATAATAAGACTACTAATGCTAGTCTGCTATTATTAGAGATCAGTGCCTTGTTCAGCCATCATCAGAGCATCTTCTTTCTGCAGATGAAACAAATACAGAGACCTGCAACTAGATATTCAGCAGACAGAGCCTTAGATGGGATGTCTCCATCAAATCCCTCCATCCTGAGATCAAGGAACCTTTTTCTTCTCTTGGTTTGTCCTGTAATACTTAGGGTTTTTTTCTACCTGTGATTTGTTCAGTGATAAAATTTCTGCCAATCAAAAGATTTTTTTCTTTCTGTGTATAACATTAACATAGGGAGTTAAAATAAAGATTCAGATTAGGTAAAATACTGTCAGGTTAGTGTGCATTAGTTTGAATTATTTTAATTGTGTAATGTTTTTTAGTGTTCATGGAAAGCTTTAGTATGTTGGTTGTGATAATATGAAGTGAGTAAATGGGTTTTTTGGAGAAAATTATCAGCATGGGAGAGACAAATGGAAGAATATGCTGTGTTAAAATGGGAATACTAGTTTTTTGGAAAATTATAAAATAATACTTTAAGAGACACAAGAGGAAATTAAGAATGTCAATTTTCCTATCAGTCTTATGATTATATAGAAGCCAGATCAGGGAATTTTGTACAAGTTTACAAGATTCCTTATTCTCTGAAGTATATTGGTTATCAATACTGACAAAAAATTCCATTAGTCACCAATCAATCTTATTATTTTGAAATTTATAGAAAAATAAATAAGAAGTGTCATCAAAATACACTTTTAAACACTCAACCTGAAATTCTTTCTGTACTTAGAGAATCCTCATCTTTACAGACATGGTTTTCACACAAAGCATGACATGATCTGAAACAGTATTTGTTTTCTCAGCTTCGTTAATCTTACACGGGTGTCTTTACTTAGAATTTTTTCCTAAGAAATTTTAGAAAATTTAATTCTTTCTCTGACAATTTAAAATATAAATGTATCAGCCTGCATACTATTTTATAATTCAAGGAAGTATTTCTCAAATAAATTAAAGAGTTATCTCTTTAATTTCATCATCAAGAACTGGTTTCTATTTCTGAGTCATTATTTGAGTACAGCAAATGACATATAGTCTAAAAATATTGACCAAGTTGAAGGTCTAGCAACATTTGTTTCAGTGAGTTTAAGTCAATTCCTCTCTTCTTGTTCTGTCTAATATAGTTGTCACAGTAATTTTACTCACGTAAGTGTCTATGCCACCCAAAAGATCATCTATGGTTAGATAAAATAATAGTAGTACAGAGAATAGGTGGAAACAGAGGGAGCAGAGCCCAAGAATGGTTTGATATACAAAAAGAAAAAAATTACAACAAACAAACAAAACAAACAAAGAAAACAAAACATACACACAAACAAAAAACATACCAGCCAAATAAATAAACAAAAACATAAACAAACCAATCAACAAAACATTCAACTAACTAAACAACCAACTAACCAACAGAATGTATACAGCTACCACAAATAAAAAGAGGCAAGGAGCAATGTTCTGCAGACAATACAGAATAGTGCTTTGTTGTTTTTGTTGTTTGTTTCTTTTTACTTTCTCTTTCTTGTCTCTTTTTTGGCATTTGGCTGTGAATCTTTTGCTCAAAGAATTATGAGGTGATCAATTTCTATTCTTTCAAACAGCAAAATCTGCAATAATTTATTGCACAATGATTGATAAGAAAATGTTTTAACAAGCTGTTGAAATACATTAACTCTAGTTGGTACACTATAGATTGAGATTTTTCATTGATTAAGATGGTCTCACCATATTGCCATATGTTGACACCCAGGCACTGTTTCTAGAACACAAGAATTCTTAAACTCCACAGTCATTTTATTTTGTTTTGACAGAATAAATGTGAAGTTCTTTATTCTGAGTACTGTTGTTAAAATGATATCATTAGATAAGCCACTTAAGCACCTGTTTTGAAGAAAGATACTGTTTAAACAGATTAATTCTGCCAGAGCTCCGGAGATAATAATGGAATTCCCTGATTTAGGATAAACAGCTTCAGTATGGATTTTTGATAAGAAACCAGATGCTCATATGCAAGTAGTAGTAGCTAAAGTCTAAAGGCCATGAGATTTGTCTGTTCTGGTAGAAATGAAAAGCAAGGAACAGATGGCTAGCATAAATAATTCAAAGGAGCTTTCCAGGCACTTGAGGGAAAAACAGCATGTCGAACTATGTTTACAAGGTTACTTGCAACTTTTGGGAAGCAAACGTTTCTATTTCCTTCATCTAGAAGTTTAGACACAAAACCTATAGTCCTTTAAGTCCCGATGCCTACACAATACCACACATATAATGTAAGATTCATGTCTGTAATTCATCGGCAAAATTACAAAAATCTACATCCAGGGCAAAGAACAAACTGTGGCTGAGGATAAATGGGTTTTCATTTATTCCTGAAAAGGTTATGGAAACACCCACAAAATAATTGGAATCCATTTCTTCCTACATTTATTGTTTGCTATTATGTCTCTACACAGCTTATCTCAGTTGTTGCAGGGAGAATATGACTCTGAAATTAGTCCCTTAGTGAAAAAATATATAATACTAGCACAATATATTTGCTAATTCTCCTGAGTCCTTAAATTTTATAACAAAGTTTTTATATTATTCTCTCTTAGGCAATATGACACTGCATTTTTTCATGACAAATATTTTTAAACTAATGCTTTTCTCTGTTTTTGGTTTTGAGTTTTCCTCTATATATACAAATTCCTTTGAGGACTGACACTGTATCTTACTGAGAAAACTTGCCTTGGACTAAATTCTGGAAATGTAGGGCAAACTATTATCCCTATATAGAAAGATAGGTGGGTAAACATTAGTTTAGATATATACACATGTCTGTATTCCCTGACTATACATCCTTATTATACAAGTATCCTTACCCATAGCTAACTGATTTTCACTTTGTACTTTGGGCCCCATTTTTGTAAAAACACACTTAGTGATTTCTGAGCAATATCATCTTCACTGTATTTTTCTCAAGACATCTCGTTTCATTTCACTACTCCTGTATTTTAAAATACTTCTCTTCAATTTCATTCTATTAATTCTTTGTAAACTAATTTGCAGCCACACTTATCAATAACATGTCAAAAATCCTCTGTGTCTACAAGTATCAAATCAAATGAATCTTGGCAGCTGCTAAGACATTTTAAGTATCAACTTTCTGAAAGACCGACAGAAGCTTTCATATCTCTTTGACCACTGTAATTTATAAAACTTCATTAATTAAATTTATTATTTGACAATTTCATTCACATTTATAGTGCATTGTGATTACTGTCACACACTTTCTTTGTCAACATTCCTTTATACCTTTTAATCCTTTTACCAAATACATTTCCTTTATTATTGCACTGTTGCTGTTTAGTATTCTGAACAACTAAGTTTAACTAGGGCCTTCTGTATGACTATAGGGAAGGAATTATCTTTTGGTACTTCAATACGTCCTTTGAAACTAAGAATGGTCAATATAAAAGGTATCACTATAAATATGCAACAGGTTAACCAGACCTGACTTCAAAGGTTCTGTTATGCTTGCTGGAATAATATGTTTCCGTAAGTACCACTACACTTTCCCAGTTCCATCTAGGACAATTCCTATTTTATCAGCATGCCATCAAAGATAAACCATCAGCAGTACAAGACAGGTAGAGGTATTGTAGGTAAGGTACATCAAGTAAGTAGATTTCCTGTCTGATGAAAGATAGCTTCATAATCACTGTGAAATTTAGCAAATTTTTAGACATTTAATATGACATTTTCTAGGGCTGTAGAATTATAGTATTCATTAGTCACTAAAAATATACATATGCTGGTATTTCAAAGTAAACAGTTTTCTAGTTCCGTGGTAAAGCATTATAGAGAAATTTTAATGCACCAACATGGCTTCTCTGGCAAGAGATCACATCCGAAGAACTTCTTGGTCTATGACACACACACTAGATCTGGCTGAAATACAAACACATCCTTGGTGCATATCTTTAGTCTCTAACAATGAAGTTAATATTAGTTTGTATAAGGAAATACCCATATTTAGACTATTTTAAAGAAAATCATTCACTAGAAGAATACCAGTGAAAACTGGGAAAACCATAATCTCATATACTAGAAAGTTACTCATTCAGGAGACTCCAGGTAAAGAAGAATTTAAAATATGCATACTGTCAAAATAAACAGAACTACAGAATGTTTACATTTATAAATGTAAAAATTGCACTAAGTTTTATGTCATGAGGATTCAATGTGTAAAAGAATAGCTGTAAAATGCTACCTTAGCTATCATACTACCAATACTGAAGAGAGAATCTGAAAAAAAATGTAAAATTACTGGGGTACATATCTATTACAATTTCCTAAATATCATGTTTCTCATAAGCTAAGTGGGATAGATAAAGCTCTGATGATGATGGTATTGACTTTGGCAAAACACTGAGGAACATTGGACAAAAATAAGTCAAAGAAAGGAAACAAAACCTGTGGTAATTTCCTACACATTGTAAATTGTCCTTCTTGAAGAACAATGTGACAGAGGGGAAAAAAAAACAACAACAATAATTTTCCCATAAAATGCATATATATTATTTCAAAAGGAAAGAAATCTCCAATCTTCCCAAACTGCCATGTGACAAACTGCAGTTGCTGGCCATATTATCAGTCACCTCATCTTATAATTAGGGTCCTGATCAGAGGCAGATCAATGCCCAGGTGTTCTGTGGACACAGCAGACGTGTACATTTCCTAAAGAGATCTTCTTCACTGACCTTCACTGACACATACAGTGCTTCACATATCTTCCTACACAGTCCAGCGCCTACCTCCATCATTTATAGTGGAAAAAATGCAGAAGACTAAGTTCCCACATAAACTCTCTGTTCTCCAGGTCATAGTCCAGATTAAGCCATTTTTACCTCCTCCTGATTATGAACCTATCCCTACCTCAGGAGCCAGTGCCTGCGAACATTTCTGGTATTTGAGTTTAAACACTGCTAATTCTATGTTAAGATTAATTAAATCATGAAAGGAATTGAAATTTTAAATTGGGAAAAAGTCACAAAATATGCACAGGCACTGACTATACTGTGTAAATCTTGTTTTCTACCCGTAGCGAGCAGGATTCATGAAAGGGCAAAGTCATAGTAGGGTTGAATTGATTCTGATGCATAAAGAATTTCATGAAAGATTTGCTTTCCCTTGTTAGTCTTAAAAAGTAAGATACACAGCTATAAAACATAGTATAGATACAAAATACCGATAAAATTCTGACAATAAAAAAAAAAAGAACAGAAAAACAAACATATGAAATTTGACCACATGGCTCAGTTTCCTAGAAAAAGTAAAGCTTATAAAATACATGGAGAGATTCCAGGACCCGTAACCCAGTTGGATTATTATGATGGTAAACATGACACAGGCAGCTACATGTTTTACACACTATTTTGTTATGGGGCTAATTTCTGGGAAGCATAAAATCCACACTGACTGACAGCCTCCTTTCTCCTATTCTATACCACAAGGATTTCTTTACAATTCAAGGTCAATCTTACACATCATAGCATTCCACCAAGGATTAGTAGAGATGTCTAGACTCTGATATGAGAAATGTTACAGCTGTCTAAATACATGTATGTATGTATATATATATATATATATATATATATATATATATATATATATATATATATATAATGTCTTTAAAATATTGCATATTTTGGTATCCATAATATGAATTATTTCAAACATGAGTTGATTGGTTTTTTTTTAAAGTCTGATTAATTCTCTATAAGAACATCAGGTGGATATGGGAAGAAAGAGAACAAGTAACATTTTAAAGGAAAAGCAATACAAATGGATTTTGCTTTTCAAGAATAAATGTATTTATTGTAACTCCAACTAAGTAGATGCTTCTACAGCCCTCTTGCCTCTTAGGAAAGATTTTCCCATTTGAGAATGTTATCATCAAAGCTGGCTCAGAATTGTAAACTGTTAAGAAGTTCAAACATTGTTTTCAAGATTGTTGAACAGATGTACTTTCCCTAAGGAGATTTGCTTGGTAGTAAATATGTTATATTTCATCCGAGAACCTCCAAAATATAAGCTTGCATTTTAGCAGAAAGAAGATACCAGGAGATAAAGCAAACAAAGTTCTGGCTCAAAGAATAGAGCGTTTTAGTTGTTTTTGTTCTTATTGAAGAATTATATTTCAAAGAGAAACAGTTGTGAATACTTTTCAAAAATAAAAGAACATTCCATCAGATATAAGCACCATGATTGAGATTTACATGTCTGAAGTCTTGAGATTATTTTCATTGATAATTACAAATTACCATTCATGAGAAAGACTATGATTTATTTTAAATGACCTGCTTTAGTCTTACCACTGTCGCAGGTCTAAAATAAAATGTACATGATTTCTAAGTATATTTTTGCTAAACAAATGCTGGATGTATTTCATATTGAGAAAAAAGATAACTTACTAGATTTTATTTTCTCTGGCTAACCTTACTCAAACATCACAGCCTTTGAAGATTCTTCTCCCTTAGAGGTAACATTATTTGTAATTGGATTATCTATGAGAAAACTCTAAGAAGAAAATTATAGAAATAAAGCAGACACTTGAATTGAGTAATGGACGGAAAGGTCATATAGAAAGGAATAATTAGTTTGTTTGAAATACAGACTCTAAAATACAAATTCTATAACACAAGTATGTTAAAAACTGTAAACAAGATAAGCTGGGTTCCATTGCCTGTTCCAAAAGAGCACAGAAGTGACTTCAATATACAGAATTATAGAACAGAGGGCTGAGGGAAACTAATGGAAGATAATTGCAATAGCTTCTAAGCAGTGAAGAGACTGCCTTGAGAAAGCCAGAATAACTTAATAATCAGAATAGGCTTGTTAGTTAATGTTCGAGGTTTGGTTTAGGAAACACTCAAATATTGGAGAAAAACAGGAAGGTTAATTTCTAATTCACGTTCCTAACATTGAAATGTGAAACCACAAGGAAATTTCAATCTGAAATAATTCTCACAAAAATATATGATATTTTTATTAGATATTTTCTTTATTTACATTTTAAGTGTTATCCCCTTTACAGGTTTCCCCTTCAAAACTCCCTATCCCCTACCGACTTACCCTGTTTCTGTGAGGGTATTCCCTTATCCACCTATGCACTCTTGCTTCCCCAGCCTGGCATTTCCCATCACTGGCTATCAAGCCTTCACAGGGCCAAGAACCTCTCCTCCCATTGATGTACCACAAGGCCATCCTCTGCTACATAACCAGATGGAGCCATGGGTCACTCCATGTGTACTCCTTGGTTGATGGTTTAGTCTTTGGTAGCTCTGGGGAGTTAGAATGAAGATCCTGTATTTCTGTGTCTCCCCCACTCCCATGCCACAATTTCAGATGCTCCTGAATTCAATTGAGAGATTGTTCTTTTTACCCGTGCCTTTAAAATGTACAGGGCATAGCAGAGATGACGTTACATATACATGAAGTATATAGAGTAAATAGACATTCAATATTCTAATCTCATTATCCTCTGACAACTGAATTCTATTACATAGTGCCATTATCATGATACAGAATCACTGTTAGTTTAAAAATTCTTTAAAATAGAGTAGACTAAGAAGGTGGAAAGATTAAACTCATAAGATGAATGTGCAAGAATGACAGAATTATATACAAGTGGTAAAACCAGCCCAATACATAAGACGATTTTGTGTCAATTCCTAAAGACTCAGACTAATGGACTAAAGTTAAAAGGACAGTCATTTCTGCACAGACTGGTAACTTTTTATTTGGGGAGGGAAAATGGGTGTTGGGGGATATAAAAATAATTTAATTTCAAATTAAGTAGATAGTATCTTACTTAATTAGACAGGTTCAAAGTCAAAATTCATTTAGCTTTGTGATGCACTGAGTTTTCTATCACGGGAACAATCAATACTAAGCCTAAAGAAATAGAAGATTCTTCATCAGATAGGCTTGACAAGCTGGTGACCTGCAGTCTTGTCAGTTTTAGGAGTTGAGACATGGCTTCATGCTTCAGTGGTGTTTGTGAAAATTTATCTTGTTATTCTGTGATGGCTTGCATAGCCAGGGTGACAAATCTATTCAACCTTTGTAGGACAATACTTGATCCAAGTTCACATAACCCAGCTTCCTGAAACCTGGACAGAACACCACACATTTGTTTTGCTGCCAATTAACTTCAAGATCTTTCCACTAACACTTTGTCAACTCTTTCAGCACGGCACTAACTTTGCCAGCACAACGGTTATTTCTTCTTTAAAGGTAGCTGTTAAGATCTTGCTAGCAAGATAACAGAAAGTAAATGGGACACCCAGTGACAGACCATTTAGCTGTGTGGCAGATGTTATGTGTGTGCTATATAGGTGTCGCCAAATGAGAATGTAGCAGTGTTGTTCAATGCAAAGAAAAATGTATCTTAAGAGAAAGTAAACACTGTAAATCATTGTATGATGTTCAACGACTTTACAATTATTGATGCGAATAAGACATTGAACTGTGGCAGCAGAAGACATGCTGATCCTTACGATCAAATGTATTATGAACATTGTTGTGTGGAACATTCTGCTATTCAAGTAACATTATAAACATACCAGATTATATTTAGGCATACTGTGGGATATATACATGCAATAACAATTAGGTTGAAGAAGCCTGGAATTTGAAGGAGAGAGTGAGGGGTATATGACAGAGTTAAAGGAAGAAATGAAAAAGGAACTGTTATATTAAAACCTTTTTTTAAAATCAGCTTTTATAAGTAAATTAGAATGATGACTACTTTAAAAACAGAAAATAGTAACAATTACTGAAGGTAACTTGAAAAATTTTAGCTCACAAAGTAAATTTAGAATCTGTTTTATCTCTAGTGCTTTTCATTACTTTTAAATAAATAAGCTAAGGATGTCACTGCCAGTATTTAAAAAAAATAAACAAAAATCACAAATTGGTATTCAATGGCACTATTCTTATGTGAACTAAATTATGTTGCTTTCTGTAACTACTTATTGTGACTCTTCCATTTTACTGTCTTCATGTAACTTCTAGCATTATTTGCAGGCCCATGATGGCTTCTATGTTTTGGTATAATTTATGCTATTGGCATCCAATCCGAAGCCTCTCAGTTGATGCTGTAGTAAGTTTTAGTTTTTCCTAACAAAGTAGGGGAAGAGACAACTCCAGTTACAGAGGGTTTGTGAGGCTTCCGGTTTCAGAGAATTTGGCCCATACCCTTATCTTCTGTTCCCTCTAGCCCCATGTGTAATGCCATAAACATGCATCGGAACAAAGTGTTTACATATGGCATTTTGGAACAGGAAAAGAAGGGGGAACTGAGAGAAATAATAGTCGTTAAAGTGTTACGTTTCCTGTAGCTTCATTCCTCCACAGCAAGGTACATCTTACTAATGTCCAATATCTTCAAGTATACCACCAGTATTTGAATCTGTCAGTATATTATTCATTTATTATGTCCAATACAATCATATCTCAATTGTGGTCCCAGCTATGAATCAGTCTCAACACATAAAGATTCTTTTAGTTGAGACACAGTTGCCATAATTTAATCTGTATTACAGAAGTTTTCAAATGACCACATGTAAAGATAAATTAATAATACTTGTTCTTGAAAAGATAGTGTGCTATGTAAGAGTGATTTTATTGAGTCTGGGCTCATATTGGGATTTAACACTTATTACCAAATTGTTACAGGGCTACTTATGATGTAGTATTTCAAGATAACGATTACTTTAAAGCAAAATACATTTTGTGGCATTGAAGCACACACCTGTAATTCCCAGCATTTGGGAGGTAGAATCAGGAGGCCCAGGAGTCAACTAATTTCCTTGACATCATATAACTATTAAGACACCATGGACTTCAGCTCTGTTTAAAATATCAGGCAAAACAAGTAAATAATAGCAAGGACTGAAATTCTCCTTACCCTTTGCATTCCCTCATAGTTCACTATAATAATGGTCTCAGTATATCAGATAATTTGGAAAATATAGAAAACATTTAACATCACTCACCACTGGACCTAATGAAACTTCAAAAAAGAAAAATTCCCAAAATGATTCTTTTCATTGTGCACATACATGGTCAAAAATACTGATCTTTGGGTGGATTTTTTTCCAACACACTGACATAATTTGTAATGTTTTTATGTTAATTCAGCATAGATTAGCTTTTGCCAAAATAATAAATACTACTAAAATATTTCAAGATTTCAAGAAAAACAAAATTATCTGAGTTTTACTCTTCTTCAGAGGGTAGGCAGCTACACTTTCCATTGTCCTCTTATAGTAACAAAGATTGTCTGTCTTTCCCATCTTCAATGCCACTATTTCTTTTTGATATAACCCATACCTAGCCACAGTCATTCTCCTGTAGTCTTCCATATTTCAGTGACCAGCAGTGATTCTGTTCATAGTTTATTTACCTAAACAAGCCATATGACCACACAGCTTCAAGATGGTGGGTCATCAATTACAACCTGTTATGTGTGATATGTTTGTTTGGTAAAGAATATGAATAGCAATTTTGTTTTACATATAAAGTTTTTTTTAGTACATTTAATTTTTTTCTGTAATCTTGACAATACTAATGTCTGAACCTGAGTATCCTATACTAGTGATCTGTCACTGAACTGTATCTCTGGTTCCTTTTCTCTAAATATGAGGTATTTATTTTGAAAGCTATGAATACTAAACACAAAATGCTTCTTGTAATAAATCACAACTTAATAATAATTCCGTAATATTGTGCCAGCACACATGCATGCAAAACCAACTTGAAACTCAATATATTGATGTATTGTCACTGAATAATTATAGGCAATTCACATAAAATGTAGTGCACTTGATTATGTAGCTATGGAAAAGAAATCTTATATATGTGTTTTAGTTGATTATGTTAAAAATCTGTCTCCCGGAGCTTGTGTCTCTAGCTGCATATTTATCAGAAGATGGCCTAGTCGGCCATCAGTGGAAAGAGAGGCCCATTGGTCCTGCAAACTTTATCTGCCTCACTACAGGGGAACGCGAGGGTCAAGAAGTGGGAGTGGGTGGGTGGGGGAGCATGTAGGGGACTTTTGGGATAGCATTGGAAATGTAAATGAAATAAATACCTAATTAAAAAAAGAAAGATGTAGGGAGAGAGTAACCAGATGCATTAAATTCATGTATGAAATTGTCAAGGAGAAAACTTAATACAAAGGGTGTTATTACCCATGTCACCTTCAAAAAAAATTAACTGTAATTACAAAAAAAAAATCTAATGGGAAGGAGTGGAGTGAGAGAAGACTATGATGTATTGAAAAATCAAAAAAGAATAAAACTGCATATATATGTATATGCATATATATACATATATATGCAGTTTTATTCTTTTTCATTATATATATGTATATATATATAATATATAACATCTGTCTAACATTTGTAATAATATTACAAATCTTAGACACTTAGACCATATATATATATATATATATATATATATATACATATATATATATGTGTGTGTGTGTGTGTGTGTGTGTGTGTGTGTAATCAAAAAAGAATAAAACTGCATATATATGTATATGTTAGACACTTAGACTATATATATAGTATATATATATATATACTATATATATAATGTTTAACATCTAAGTGTCTAGCATTTGTAAAATAGATTAAGTTATAAAGGGCTAAGCAAACTCCAGTGGAGGAGTTTATTAAGATCTACATACCCACTCTGAGGTTATCATGGAATCAAAAAATATACTGAGTGCCAATAGAGTTTGCCATAGTTTCAAAACAGTGGAGTTAAAATGAATGACCATGTAAGTCGTAAGAAATTTATAGACAAACTCCTCAGGCATACTTTCATAAAACTTACCACTGATTCACCAATAAAATTCTCTGACTACACTGCTTTGTTCATTCACCATTCCATAGGCTTTGAAATATTTTTTTAAAATGTAATAATATAACACTGTTTATCTTGTTTATACGATGTTAGGTATAATCTGTAAATGCTTTATTTCTTGTTATAACATGCTTTTGAGTAAATTATGAGTTGCATATAGATTAATATAACTTAGACAATCAGAAAAAAAACTATATCAACTCTGTGAACTGACATCTTTATGATGGCTTAAATCTAATTAAAACCAAAATTATGTCTAACTCCTCCATTGGGGACCATGTTCAGTTCAATGGTTGGATGCAAGCATACACCTCTGCATTTGTCAGGCTCTGGCAGAACCTCTCAGGAGACAGTTATATAATAAACACCAACATAGAGTACACATGGAGGGACCCTTGGCTCCAGCGGCATACTTAGCAGAAGATGGCCTTGTCAGGCTTCAGTGGGAGAAGAGGCCCGTAGTCCTGTGAAAGGCTAGATGCCCCCAGTGTAAAGGAATTCAAGGGTGGGGAGGTAGGAGTGGGTGGGTTAGTAGGGAAGCACCCTCACAGAATCAGGGGGAGGGGGAATGGAATAGGGGGCTTCTGGGGGAAGCCAGGAAAGGGGATGCCATTTGAAATGTAAGTAAAGAAAATACCAAATAAAATAAAATAAATTATATCTATTTTGTCTGCTTTTTCTATATGTTCTACTAACTTTTTCTGAATGGCATTTCAAGGCATTGTTCATTTGTTAGTTCACATTTAAACAAGGAATTCCATAAATACAAAACAGTAAAAGCCCAACATTCAAAGTTCATATATGACATTCAATATAACATAGAAAATATTTATATTGTTTAAATTTATTTTTGAGGGCACATATTTGAAAGCAAATATGATAGTTATTGTGACATTTTCAGAAAAATAAAAGAAGACAATTGAGGAAATCAAAGCTACAATCAATATTTGGTGACACACACATTACATTGTATTTTATTATTTATTGAACAGTAAATGTATTATGATTTATAATGTGTTTACTCTGTATAGCATACAGTAATAGGTTTTGTGTAAAGAAACAAATAAATATGTTCTTCTTTGCCCCACAGAAATATCAAACCCCTTTCAGACTCTTGAAATCCTAGAACTGATTTTGACAGGAATAAAAGACACGAAGGCCAACTGGAATAGGTATGAGGTATTTGGCAGTAACACTCAGACTCTAAATCAAGCATCATTGCACAAAACACCTGCTTGGCACTCTATAGACATTCTACTTCAAATGAGACCAAAAATTAATTGAACTGCAAAATAAAATTTGTTAATGTCAAAGGTATTATTCATACTATAGTAAATACTGCACAAATACCATCAGAGGGAAGACCATAGCTAATCAAACACAATAGCATGAAAACCAATTTGGTTTTCTAATTCCTTTCTTGGGCCTGGAAACTATATTTTATTTGGAATTTGTTTAAAACTTATGGTAGAGCCAAAGAGTAATTACTGTCAGTTAAAAAAAAAAAAAAAAACTATTGTTTTTAGAGAAACTTAGATTGCAACTTGATATTAAAAAAAAAAAAAAAAGAGCTTATTTTATTTTCTTGCCTAAACTCTAACATACTAAGTTCCCTTAAGGAGTTATGTGATAAACACGAAAATAATAGCCACAATAAATATAACCCACATGAAGACAACTTTGTGTGTGGTAGTTTAATGGGTAGAATAATTTTCATTTTACATCATCAGTCTAAATAAAGTTGCCACATGATAAATGAAGCTGCTGAAATTTTCAAAGAGCAAGAGATTGGTTAAAGTCTGTGTGGCTTGTTACTAATAAAGTTTGTGTGGCTTGCTTTAGCTATTTGGTTTGTATAAAAATTAAAGATACCATAGAAAAATAAATTGAAGTTCATTTAAGCCTGGATACATTTAATTTTCCTGCTAGTACATAAAATTAAGGAAAGATAATTAGAAAGGGAAAATTCTGTATATTACCCCCAGTGTTATAAAATTGTATGACTTGATGAATTGCAGAGATTATGAGTTCCACATCTTGTACTTGAAAATCCAACTGGCATTTTGAATTTGCAGAAACACTGTGTCTCTTACTCTTCAATGGTCATGGTAAAATTTCATTTCCCTGTTTCCTATCAAATCAGGCTACAACATAAAATATGATTACAAATATATTGAAGAGCGGTTCACTAAGGAACCCATGGAAATTGACAGTATTTTACCCAGAACTGAACCTGAATTCAGCAATAGGTAAAATGAAGAGCAGGCCTTAGTTGAGCTGTGGTAAATATAGAATATGCAAACTGCATTTCTTTTTATCTAGGATATAGGGTCATTTCCCATTGCAGGACTGTCACGCTGGTCTTGACTTCTACAGAAATTTGAACCAGAAATGTATGGATAAATACAAGTCCCTAGTGAAAAGCCTAATCTTGTAGCATTGACCTAATGGCTTATGGAGATATCGATGACACTGAAGAGTGTCTGCAATTGGAATAATAACACAAGTATTGAGAAAATAATGGGTAAAATGTTATCTGCAGTAGCTAGAAAATAATATTTTCAACAATATTTGGACTTGGTGAAGAAAAATCAGTTCTGTTTCTGACAACACTTTGTAGTCAGGTGTTGCCCAGAATTGTTCTATGTGACAATGAGATGTTCTTCCACATGATAACAGGACTGTTAGCCCATGTTCTTGGATTAAAAAGATGAAGAATCCCTATGGTCAATAAGCCATGGGGCGGGGGGGTGGGGAGGAGCAGTGCAATGTGTGGCAAACAAATGGCAGTGCCTTAGTTCAGAGATAATTTTGATTTTTGTCATATATATATAATTATATATATAATTTTTATAATGTCATGAACCATTAAAAGCCTAAACAAAAGGTAATATGTTTAAACCTGATGTAATAGAAAAAAATCTATTTTTCAACTTTGAAAATTTAGAGAATGCATTCAGTTTTGGAGCTAATTGTACTTCAGTCTGTTCAAAAGGATGCACCCATGGGATCCTCATACTACATAGTAACTAGCCTTAGAGTCTATGCCTTGAAAAACCTGTTTACTATAAGTACTTACAATTGTATTCCTCACAGTTGCAAATTTTATACAGGTAAAACAATAATTATTTCCCTTTTAAGACATACATAAGCACAAGGTATATACAATCTGATAAGTGAATATTAGAACCAAAGGACCATCCTCACCCTTACACTGTATTACAGAGCTATAGTGATCAAAACTGCATGGTATTAGTACAGTGACAGGCAGATCAATGGAATAGAATTGAAGATCCAGAAATCAACCCACACACCTATGGCCACTTCATCTTTGATAAAGGAGTTAAAACCATCAAGTGGAAAAAAAGACAGCATTTTCAACAAATGGTGCTGGCTCAACTGGAAATCAGCATGTAGAAGAAGGCTAATCAATTTTATTTTTTGTTTTGTTTTGTTTTTTCGAGACAGGGTTTCTCTATGTAGCCCTGGCTGTCCTGGAACTCACTCTGTAGACCAGCCTGGCCTTGAACTCAGAAATCCACCCGCCTCTGCCTCCTAAGTGTTGGGATTAAAAGAGTGCACCACCACCACTCAGCTATTCTTATCTCCTTGTACAAAGCTCAAGTCCAAGTGGATCAAGGCTCTTCACATAAAATCAGACACAATGAAACTAATAGAAAAGAAAGTGAGGAAGATTCCCAAACATATAGGTACAAGGAAAAATTCCCTGAACAGAACACCAATGGTTTATGCTCTAAGATCTAATAGGACTTCATAAAACAACAAAGATTCTGCTAGGTAATGGACACTGTCAATAGGAAAAAACAGCAACCAACAGATTGGGAAAAGATCTTTACCAATCTTACATCCCATAGAAAGCTAATATCCAATATATATATAAAGAATTCAAGAAGTTAGACTTCAGAAAACCAAATAACCTTATTAAAAATAGGGTACAGAGCTAAACAAAGAATTCTCAACTGAGAAAACTGAATGTCTGAGAAGCACCTAAAAAATTGTTCAACATCCTTAGTCATCAGGGAAATGCAAATCAAAACAACCCTGAGATTCCACCTCACACATGGTAGAATGTCTAAGATCAAAAACACAGGTGAAAGCAGATGCTAGCAGACAAGGATTTGGATAAATAGGAACATTCCTCCATTATTGGTGGGATTGCAAGGTGTTACAACCACTCTGGAAATAAGTCTGGTTGTTTTCCAGAAAATTGGACATAGTACTACCTGAGGACTCAAATATACCACTACTTGGCATACAAAAGATGGTCCAACATATAACAAGGACACATGTTCTACTATATTCATATCAGCCTTATTCATAATAGCCAGAAGCTGGAAAAAAAACAGATGTCCTTCGACAGATGAATAGATACAGAAAATGTGGTATGTTTACACAATGGAGTACTACTCAGCTATTAAAAACAATGAATTTATAAAATTCTTAGGCAAATGGATAGAATTTGAAAATATCATCCTAAGTGAGGTAACCCAATCACAAAAGAACACACATAGTATGCACTCACTGATAAGTGAATAGTAGCCCAAAAGCTCAGAATACCCAATATTCAATTTACAAACAACATGAAGTTCAATAAGGAAGACCAAAGTGTGGATGCTTCAGTACTTCTTAGAAGGGGGAACAAAATACTCACAGGATGAAATGCTGAGAAGAAGTGTGGAACAGAGACTGAAGGAAAGGCCATCCAGAGACTGTCCCACCTGGAGATCCATGCCATATACAGTAACCAAACCCAGACAGTATTTTGTATACCAAGAAGCACCCATTGACTGGAGCCTGATATACCTGTCTCCTAAGAGTCTCTGACAAATACAGAGGCACATGCTGGCAGCCAATCACTGGACTGAGCACGGGGTCCCAAAGGAGAAATTAGGGAAAGGACCGAAGGGGTTTGCAACCCATATGAAGAACAACAGTATCAACCAACCAGGCACACACACCCCCAAGCTCCCAGGAACTAAACCATCAACCAAAGAGTACACATGACAAGACCCATGGCTCCATTCTCATATGTAGCAGGGGATGGCCTTGTTGGACGTCAGTGGGTGGAGAGGCCCTTTGTCCTGGGAAAGCTTGATGCCCCAGTGTAAGGGAATTCTAGGGCGGGGACTCAGGAGTGCATGGGTGGGTGAGCACCCTACTAGAAGCATTGGGAAGGAGGATGGAATAGAGGATATCCAGGAAGGAAACTAGAACAGGGGATAATTTTGAAATGTAAATATATAAAATATCAAATAACAATAAAAAAGGATACCCAGGATCCAATTTAGAAACTATATGGAGCTTAAAAAGAAGGAAGACCAGTCGCATATGTAGCAGGGGATAGCAAGGACTGAAGGAGTGAGGGGAATTGCAACCTCACAGGAAGAACAATATTAACTAAATAGATCACCCAGGTTTCCCAAGAATATACCACCAAACAAAGAGTACACATGGAGGGATATATGGCTCCAGGTATGTTGCAGAGGATGATCTATTCTAGCATCAATGGGAGGGTAGGCCCTTGGACCTGTGGAGGTTCGATGCCCCGGAATAGGATGATTATAGAGCTGTGAGATGGGAGTGGATAGGTGCGTGGGTGGAGGAGCACCCTCATAGAAGAAAGGGGTGAAAGGTTAACTGGAAAGGGGATACAATTTGAAATGTAAAAGAATAAAGTGGTTAATAAAAAATATAATTCTCATAGACTGACAGCCAGAGTTGAGATGACTATACCCAGTATGTGACTTGGTCATACCCACATATTACAGGTGAGATATCTGTAAGTGCATAATTTTCTCAAGAAATCTATGATTTTTGTATTAGTTCTGAAATTCACCCAAAAGAGATAAAGGGGAGAAATATGGTAAAACCAGAAAGATATAACAAATATTTTAACCATGAACAGAAATTACAAAGACATGTGTGTCTCCATTGCTTAAAAGAATAAATGAAAATCATATAAAGAACATTTAATTTATAGAGGACCTGTTTTCTGTGTAAAATGACTATGAAGTTTACAAGGCCAATGGAATGTTTTTTGTTTGTTTTGTTTTGTTTTTGTTTTGTTGTTGTTGTTGTTGTTTTTTTCTGGGAAGAACTGGATAAGCTGCACCTAGAAACATCATTGAATTGTCACCTTAGATTTGGCATATGAGGTTACTGGAACAAGAAAGTTATCCTGATGTTAGAGTTTCATAGAAAACATCTTACAAAGCCGGGCATCTCAGAAGAGGACAGACTTAAAGGGAGATCCTCATTTTCAAACAGAAACTCTCAGCAAATGCTGCCAGTGTTATTTCAGGAATGGTCCTGATTGAGTTTGTGCTGTCAGTTCTGTTAATGTCTTCGGAGTGGATGTCTTTACTATGGTTTCTCACTTAGTATCCAGTGTTTCTGGATGGGAGATTTGCTTGTTGGTTCTTGTCTTGGTATCCTAGGTTTGAGGACAGGATGTCATTTTCTTTTTCTTTTCTTTTCTTTTCTTTTTTCTTTTTTCTTCTTTTTTTTTTTTTGATTTTCTTTTTAATTTTTTTGTATAGCCCTGGCTGTCCTGGAAATCACTCTGTATAATAGGCTGGCCTTAAACCCAAGTGCTGGGATTAAGGGAGTGTGGCACCACTGCCCTCCCGGATTGCATTTCTTAATTTCTTTGTATTTCACATAGTTTTCATTATCACAGACTAAGAATTTAATATGGTTTACAACTAGGAATCTAGTACACAGAATATATCATAATAAAAATTACACACTGTTGAAAACATTAAAACTTTAAATGCACAGACTGTCTTTCACGAAAAACACTAGAGAGGCTAAATTTGTTTTACCCAACAGATTTTAACAATTGTTTCATGTGTAATTTTCTAAGAAATGCTACAATAATGAGTAGAAATACCTTGTTTTTACTTCCCATCTTGCATGATGATCTTTTCCACATAGATTATATTCTGGTTGTATGATCTTGGAAGGAGAAAATGAAACTCACAGAAATTTATAATAAATGAGAAGAAAAAATGAATATTCAAAGTCAAATATGTAAATGTGAATGAAAAAAACTTTAGTGTCCTATGCCAATCATGTTGAAATATTTTCTTTCTCTATGCAGTCTCTCTATTTATTGAAGATGGTCCTTCACTTGTCGTGCATTCAAAGGTGATAGGATTACAGATTATGTGCATATGCCACCTACAAAACTTGTCCTTAAGGTTATGTTCTTTCTTTTCTCCAGTCTTTTCTACTGTTAAAGCCCTGTATCACTTCCCAATTTTAATGGCTGTCCTTAAAACAGATCATCTCAAACTTAATAAAACCTAAAGAATAACTATCTGTTCATGTTCTCAACATTCTGCACACAGAGTAAGAAGTACCTCAGGCTTTCACTGATGTCGCAAAAGAAGCCTGTATTCACTATTGTTTATACTGATAAATTGGATTTCACTAGAAGGTGGTACAGAATGTCTTTAGTTCCGGCACTCTAGAGACAAAGGAAGGCCGTGCTCTGAGTTTAAGGTTGGCCTGGTCTATAGGCCAAGTGCCAGGAAAGCCAGGGCCTCCCCAGAGAGACCCGGTTTCAAACCAAAGCAAAATTAAAAAAAAAAAACAAAAACAAAAACAAAAAACAAGCAAAAGAAGAAAAAAAGAAAAAGGTAAAAGAAAGAAAGAAAGAAAGAAAGAAAGAAAGAAAGAAAGAAAGAAAGAAAGAAAGAAAGGGAGAGAAGAAAGGGAGAGAGAAATAAATTTAGTTTTGTTGTCTTTGTTTCTGCTTGGTTTGGTTTGGTTTGGTTTTTGTTTTTATTTTTGATTGAGTGTGAGTGTGTGTGTGTGTGTGTGTGTGTGTGTGTGCGTGTGTGTTTATGAGAATGATACGGGTCGTGGTAAGTCATGAATCTCAGGCTGGCATCAAACTTCCTATGAGTTCTGATTGACTTTTGACTCCTGGTCTTTTCCCTTCCATTTTCTGTGGTTTGCACTACACGTACTTTTTGTGGTGATCTGAATCAAACCCAAGGTCTCCTTCATTATATGAAAGCACTCTATTGAACAAGCCTTATTCTTAAACGTAAGCAATTCTTAATTAACACTTTCTCTGCCCTTCCACATCTACTCAAAATAATAATAATAATAATAATAATAATAATAATAATAATGTCTCTTTGGGAAAAATAAAAACTATTTTTTCTTGGAAATCTTAGAGAACATTTCCGGAGTTAGAAGTGACTCAGATTTTCATCTGTGTTTAATAATATTCTATTCAAGGAAAGGGGACCTTATAATTAGCAGACATCATTGGTAGCCATGCTGTGTACCAGTTTATACAATAAACCATGAAATTCTCTGCCTGAAATGTGGATTTGTAAATAAAATAAGACTCATTATTGGGGTGGAAGATTAAGATCGAATAGGATATAGCAGGTTTGTTCTAAATGTCCTAGCTTCTAAAGTGCCTTTTGACATCCAAGTCCTTTATTTGTGCACAGTGCTATTCCCCAGAAAACAGTTTTTGTTTGATTTTTTTGTTTTTGTTTTCCATATAAGCTGATAGTCAACTGTCACCTGAAGTGATATTTTTTAAGAAGGTAAATTTTAGAAATATTTAACATGAAACTAAGAAGCAAGCACATGCACTAAGTTTGTAGATGAACATAAATCTGGTTTTCTGAGCCATAACATTCCATACAGTCCTATCCTTAGAGAGATTTACAAATTTCATATCAAATGTATAAATGCACAACACTCTCATAAAATCACACCTAGACATTTTCCATTACAAAGTCCTCTCTAACTGACATTCTTAGAACACCAAATAAACGTCTTTTAATATAATAGGACATGTTCTTCTTGAAGCTACTGTTGACTGCATATCACACCTCAGATTCTGAATAAGCCAAGTGTTAACAGAAGTATTTGAATGTGTCATGTCAAAATGTTTCTAAAATGTTTGTGCTTTATATCAACAAACTTTTTTTTCCTTTAAGACAATTACCTGTGAAAAACCCGTTATTCTATAACCTTTACTTAAAGAAATGTTTCTCACTTATAAAAAAGTTAACAGAAAATAAATAGAAAATATAATATCATTTGTTTGGGTTTATTTGTTTTGGGAAGATTTGATAAATTTTTTTATAATTTAATTTTAAATAAAACAGATATGTATGTAAATTAAATAGTCTAATTTTCTCCATTAAGGTTGGGAATCTTGAGCCAAATATGGGAAAATACATTAGCTTTTCATTATTGAAAATATAATTGTTGTTTTCATATAATTAAGCATAGCAAATAAATATTTAGTTACTGCAAATGTAAGTGTATGAATACATATGTTACTATTCTCTTCATTTGTAATTACAGCTTATACTCTATGTACCTGTGTACCAATAACATTTATTATAAATGCCTCATTTTCTGGAAATGTAAAGAATAAATGCATTCTATATCATTTTTATAATTAGCCTTATAAATTTCTGTGTTTCACACTCTGACATGCCCCATGTTGCTATTTTTCCTTCAGAAAGATTCTTCTAAAATCAAATGAACATTTTCCTATAATTAAGTATACTGGAGACATTCTCAGATTTGTAAGGTTTGAAATTAGTACATTTGTTCTTAAAACTGCCTGACACTTTTGTTTACAGGCTGTAATAAGTATATTATCTAAGACTTGCATATAATAGAATAAAATGACCTCTACACAAGCATGCTGCTCTAATCTAAAAATTGGATTTTACATGTGAAAATTTTAAGCATAGCCAACAGAAAAACATTTACAAACAAGTTACCTTGACCTGATGAAATTTGCAACTTACTTTTTTTCTTTTTTTGTGTGGTGACTGCAATTAGCAGTTTAAATTACTGAGCTATGCACCCTGACATACTTCATGCTGCTATTAGTACCTGAGAAAAACACTTCTAAATTCAGATAATTATCCTCCTAATTAAAGAATTACACGCTGATATATCTCAGTTTCAATGAAAAAAATATTTTAGCCTGTTAATTACTAGCATTTGTTTTATTTTTCAAGTTAAATTGAATCAACCATTTAAAGAAGACTACAGTGTGTCCTTTTTTTTTCTTTTGGTTTGGTTTTTGTCTCTTTATCTGCATCAGCAGCAGATATCTTGGTTCCGGGACTCCACCAAGAGTATTGTGCACAGGTGAGAGTGTGGACTACAGAAGCTAACAGCTTCTGTGACAGGACGAAGCAACACAGCTTCTGGTACAGGTCCTGTCTTGGGCCTTCATCTTAGGCCATGAGGGAGGTCCGAATGCCAGATATCTGTGCACCTTCCCTGTAAGAGGAGAGCTTGCCTACAGACAGTACTCTGACCACTGAAACTCAGGAGAGAGCTAGTCTCCTAGGTTTGCTGATACAAGCTCTAACAAGAGACAACTGTAAAAACTAACTCCAGAGATTACCAGATGGCGAAAGGCAAACTTAGGAATCTTAATAACAGAAACCAAGACCACTCACCGTCATCAGAATGCAGCATTTCCACCCCACCCAGTCCTGGGCACCCCAACACACCTGAAAACTAGACCCAGATTTAAAAGCATATCTCATGATGATGGTAGAGGACATCAAGAAGGACTTTAATAACTCACTTAAAGAAATACAGGAGAACACTGCTAAACAGGTATAAGACCTTAAAGAGAAAGCACAAAAATCCCTTAAAGAATTGCAGGAAAACACGACCAAACAGGCAATGGAATTGAATAAAACCATTCAAGACCTAAAAAGGGAAGTAGACACAATAAAGAAAACCCAAAGTGAGGCAACGCTGGAGGTAGAAACCCTAGGAAAGAAATCTGGAACCATAGATGCGAGCATCAGCAACAGATTACAAGAGATGGAAGAGAGAATCTCAGGTGCAAAAGAATCCATAGAGAACATCTGTACAACAATCAAAGAAAATGGAAAATGCAAAAAGATCCTAACTCAAAACATCCAGGACATCCAGGACACAATGAGAAGACCAAACCTACGGATAATAGGAGTAGATGAGAATGAAGATTTTCAACTCAAAGGACCAGCAAATATCTTCAATAAAATTATAGAAGAAAACTTCCCAAACCTAAAGAAAGAGATGGCCATGAACATATAAGAAGCCTACAGAACTCCAAATAGACTGGACCAGAAAAGAAATTCCACCCGACACATAATAATCAGAACAACAAATGCACTAAATGAAGAGAGAATATTAAAAGCAGTAAGGGAGAAAGGTCAAGTAACATATAAAGGCAAGCCTATCAGAATTACACCAGATTTTTCACCAGCAACTATGAAAGCCAGAAGATCCTGGACAGATGTTATACAGACACTAAGAGAACACAAATGCTAACCCAGGCTACTATACTCAGCCAAATTTTCAATTACCTTAGATGGAGAAACAACAGTATTCCAGGACAGAACCAAATTCACACATTATCTTTCCACGAATCCAGACCTTCAAAGGATAAAAACAGAAAAAAAAAACAAAAACAAAAACAAAAAAAAAAAAACAATGCAAGGACAGAAACCACCCCCTAGAAAAAGCAAGAAGGTAATCCCTCAACAAACCTAAAAGAAGACAGCCACAAGAAAAGAATGCCAACTTTAACAACAAAAATAATAGGAATCAACAATTACTTTTCCTTAATAACTCTTAATATCAATGGACTCTACTCCCCAATAAAAAGACATAGCTACACAAACATGGCTACACAAACAGGACCCAACATTCTGCTGCTTACAGGAAATGCATCTCAGGGAAAAAGATAGACACTACCTCAGAATAAAAGGCTGGAAAACAATTTTCCAAGCAAGTGGTCTGAAGAAACAAGCTGGAGTAGCCATTCTAAAATAGAATAAAATCGACCTCCAAACCAAAGTCATTAAAAAAGACAAGGAGGGGCACTTCATACTCATCAAAGGTAAAATGTTCCAAGAGGAACTCTCAATCTGAATATATATGCTCCAAATACAAGGGCAGCCACATTCATTAAAGAAACTTTAGTAAAGCTCAAATCACACATTGCACCTCACACAATAATAGTGGGAGACTTCAACACACCACTTTCATCAATGGACAGATCACGGAAACAGAAACTAAACAGGGACACAGTGAAACTAACAGAAGTTATGAAACAAATGGATCTAACAGATATCTACAGAACATTTTATCCTAAAACAAAAGGATATAACTTCTTCTCAGCACCTCATGGTACCTTCTCCAAATTTGACCACATAACTGGTTACAAAATAAGCCTCAACATATACAAAAATATTGAGATTGTCCATTACATCCTATCAGATCACTGTGAAATAAGGCTGATCTTCAATAACAAAATAAATAATAGAAAGCCAACATTCATGTGGAAACTGAACAACACTCTTCTCAATGATGCCTTGGTCAAGGAAGGAATAAAGAAAGAAATTAAGGTCTTTTTGGAGTTTAATGAAAATGAAGCCACAACAAACCCAAACTTGTGGGACACAATGAAAGCAGTTCTAAGAGGAAAACTCATAGCTCTGAGTATCTCCAAAAAGAAACTAGAGACAGCACACATTAGCAGCTTGACAACACACCTAAAAGCTCTAGAACAAAAGGAAGCAAATTCACCCAAGAGGAGTAGACAGCAGGAAATAATCAAACTCAGGGGCGAAATCAACCAATTGGAAACAAGAACTATTCAAAGAATCAACCAAACAAGTAGCTGGATTTTTGAGAAAATCAAGAAGATAGATAAACCCTTAGCCAGACTCACTAGAGGACACATCCTAATCAACAAAATCAGAAGTGAAAAGGGAGTCATAACAACAGATCCTGAAGAAATCCAAAACACCATCAGATTCTTCTACAAAAGGCTACACTCAACAAAACTGGAGAACATGGATGAAATGGACATGTTTCTAGAAAGATACCAGGTACCAAAGTTAAATCAAGATCAGGTTAATGATCTAAACAGTCCTATATTACAAAGAAATAGAAGCAGTCATTAATAGTCTCCCAAACAAAAAAAGCCCAGGACCAGATGAGTTTAGTGCAGAGTTCTATCAGACCTTCAAAGAAGATCTAATCCCAGTTCTTCACAAACTATTCCACAAATTAGAAACAGAAGGTACTCTACCCAACTCATTCACTGAAGACACAATTACTCTGATACCTAAACCACAAAAAGACCCAACAAAGATAGAGAACTTCAGATCAATTTCCCTTATGAATATCAATGCAAAAATACTCAATAAAGTTCTCTGTAAATGAATCCAAGAATACATCAAAACAATCATCCATCCTAACCAAGTAGGTTTCTTCCCATGGATGCAGGGATGGTTCAATATATGGAAATCCATCAACTTAATCCAGTATATAAACAAACACAAAGACAAAAACCATATGATCCATTAGATGCGGAGAAAGCATTTGACAAAATCCAACACCCATTCATGACAAAAGTCTTGGAAAAATCAGGAATTCAAGGCCCATACCTAAACATGATAAAAGCAATCTACAGCAAATCAGTAGCTGACATCAATGGGTAGAAGCTGGAAGCAATCCGACTAAAATCAGGGACTAGACAAGGCTGCCCACTCTCTCTCTACCTATTCAACATTGTACATGAAGTCCTAGCCAGAGCAATTCATCAACAAAAGTAGATCAAGGGGATACAAATTGGAAAGGAAGAAGTCAAAATATCGCTTTTTTGCAGACGATATAATAGTATACATAAATGACCCTAAAATTTCCACAACAGAACTCCTAAGCCTGATAAACAGCTTCAATGAAGTAGCTGGATATAAAATTAACTCAAACAAGTCAATGGCCTGTCTGTACACAAAGCATAAACTGGCTGAAAAAGAAATTAGGGAAACAACACCCTTCTCAATATTCACAAATAATAAAAAATACCCTGGTGTGACTTTAATTAAGGAAGTGAAAGATCTGTATGATAAGAACTTCAAGTCTCTGAAGAAAGAAATTAAAGAAGATCTCAGAAGATGGAAAGAGCTCCCATGCTCATGGATTGGCAGGATCAATATAGTAAAAATGGCTATTTTGCCAAAAGCAATCTACAGGTTCAATGCAATCCCTATCAAAATTCTAAATCAATTCTTAAACGAATTAGAAAGAGCAATCTGCAAATTCATCTAGAACAACAAAAAACCTAGGATAGCAAAAACTCTTCTCAAGGATAAAAGAACCTCTGGTGGAATCACCATGCCTGACCTAAAGCTGTACTACAGAACAATTGTGATAAAAAACTACATGGTACTGGTATAGCGACAGACAAGTAGACCAATGGAATTGAATTGAAGACCCAGAAATGAACCCACACACCTATGGTCACTTGATCTTTGACAAGGGAGCTAAAACCATCCAGTGGAAAAAAGACAGCATTTTCAACAAATGGTGCTGGCACAACTGGCGGTTATCATGTGGAAGAATGAGAATTGATCCATTCCTATCTCCTTGCACTAAGGTCAAATCTAAGTGGATTAAGGAACTCCACATAAAACCAGAGACACTGAAACTTATAGAGGAGAAAGTAGGGAAAACCCTTGAAGATATGGGTACAGGGGAAAAATTCCTGAACAGAACAGCAATGGCTTGTGCTGTAAGATCGAGAATTGACAAATGGGACCTAATGAAACTCCAAAGTTTCTGCAAGGCAAAAGACACCATCAATAAGACAAAAAGACCACCAACAGATTGGGAAAGGATCTTTACCTATCCTAAATCAGATAGGGGACTAATATCCAACATATATAAAGAACTCAAGAAGGTGGACTTCAGAAAATCAAATAACCCCATTAAAAAAATGGGGCTCAGAACTGAACAAAGAATTCTCATCTGAGGAATACCGAATGGCAGAGAAGCACTTGAAAAAATGTTCAACATCCTTAATCATCAGGGAAATGCAAATCAAAACAACCCTGAGATTCCACCTCACATCAGTCAGAATGGCTAAGATCAAAAATTCAGGTGACAGCAGATGCTGGCGTGGATGTGGAGAAAGAGGAACACTCCTCCATTGTTGGTGGGATTGCAGGCTTATACAACCACTCTGGAAATCAGTCTGGCGGTTCCTCAGAAAATTGGACATAGTACTACCGGAGGATCCAGCAATACCTCTCCTGGGCATATATCCAGAAGATGCCCCAACTGGTAAGAAGGACACATGCTCCACTATGTTCATAGCAGCCTTATTTATAATAGCCAGAAGCTGGAAAGAACCCAGATGCCCCTCAACAGAGGAATGGATACAGAAAATGTGGTACATCTACACAATGGAGTACTACTCAGCTACTAAAAAGAATGAATTTATGAAATTCCTAGCCAAATGGATGGACCTGGAGGGCATCTTCCTGAGTGAGGTAACACATTCACAAAGGAACTCACACAATATGTACTCACTGATAAGTGGATATTAGCCCAAAGCCTAGGATACCCAAGATATAAGATACAATTTCCTAAACACATGAAACTCAAGAAAAATGAAGACTGAAGTGTGGACACTATGCCCCTCCTTAGAATTGGGAACAAAACACCCTGGGAAGGAGTTACAGAGACAAAGTTTGGAGCTGAGATGAAAGGATGGTCCATGTAGTGACTGCCATATCCAGGGATCCACCCCATAATCAGCATCCAAACGCTGACACCATTGCATACACTAGCAAGATTTTATCGAAAGGACCCAGATGTAGCTGTCTCTTGTGAGACTATGCCGGGGCCTAGCAAACACAGAAGTGGATGCTCACAGTCAGCTAATGGATGGATCACAGGGCTCCCAATGGAGGAGCTAGAGAAAGTACCCAAGGAGCTAAAGGGATCTGCAACCCTATAGGCGGAACAACATAATGAACTAACCAGTATCCCGGAGCTCTTGACTCTAGCTGCATATGTATCAAAAGATGGCCTAGTCGGCCATCACTGGAAAGAGAGGCCCATTGGACACACAAACTTTATATGCCCCAGTACAGGGTAATGCCAGGGCCAAAAAGGGGGAGTGGGTGGGTAGGGGAGTGGGGGTGGGTGGGTATGGAGGACTTTTGGTATAGCATTGGAAATGTAAATGAGCTAAATACGTAATAAAAAATGGAAAAAAAATGGGGCTTAGAGCTAAACAAAGAATTCTCACCTGAGGAATATCGAATGACTGAGAAGCACCTGAAAAAATGCTCAGTATCCTTAATCATCAGAGAAATGCAAATCAAAACAACCCTGAGATTCTACCTCACACCAGTCAGAATAGCTAAGATCAAAAATTCAGGTGATAGCAGATGCTGGTGAGGATGTGGAGAAAGAGGAACACTCCTCCATTGTTGGTGGGATTGCAAGCTTGTACAACCACTCTGGAAATCAGTCTGGCAGTTCCTCAGAAAATTGGACATAGTACTACTGGAGGATCCTGCAATACCTCTCCTGGGCATATGTCCAGAAGATGTTCCAACAGGTAAGGACACATGCTCCACTATATTCATAACAGCCTTATTTATAATAGCCAGAAGCTGGAAAGAACCCAGATGTCCCTCAACAGAGGAAGGGATACAGAAAATATGGTACATTTACACAATGGAGTACTACTCAGCTATTAAAAAGAATGAATTTATGAAATTCCTAGGCAAATGGATGGACCTGGAGGACATCATCCTGAGTGAGGTAACTCAATCACAAAAGAACTCACACAATATGTACTCACTGATAAGTGGATATTCGCCCAGAAACTTAGAATAACCAAGATATAAGATACAATTTCTAAATGCATGAAACTCAAGAAGAACGAAGACCAAAGTGTGGACACTTTGCCCCTTCTTAGAATTGGAAACAAACACCCATGGAAGGAGTTACAGAGAAAAAGGTTGGTGGTGAGATGAAAGGATGGACCATCTAGAGACTGCCATACCGAGGGATCCATCCCATAATCAGTTTCCAAACACTGACACCATTGCGTACACTAGCAAGATTTTGCTGAAAGAACCCAGATATGGCTGTCTCTTGTGAGACTATGCAGGGGCCTGGCAAACACCGAAGTGGATGCTCATAGTCAGCTATTGGTTGGATCACAGGGCTCCCAAAGGAGGAGCTAGAGAAAGTAACCAAGGAGCTGAAGGGATATGCAACCCTATAGGTGGAACAGCAGTATGAACTAACCAATAGTTATTAGTTATACTGCCTCCCCCCCCCCCCCCCCCGCCCAGAGCTTGTGTTTCTAGCTGCATATGAATAAGAAGATGGCCTAGTCGGCCATCAGTGGAAAGAGAAGCCCATTGGTCGTGCAAACTTTATCTGCCTCAGTACAGGGGAACGCCTGGGCCAAGAAGTGGGAGAGGGTGGGTAGGGGAGTGGGTGGGGGACATGTGGGGGACTTTTGGGATAGCATTCGAAATGTAAATGAAATAAATACCCATTTTCAAAAAAAGTACACGAAAAAAAAACTACTTTAAGAACAATAATTTGCTCATTAATTTTTAATGTTACATTATGTTCTTTTATACATTTTCCTATCACCATTTTTGATTCTAAATATCTGGTGAACATTTTCAAGTATTTATCTTATACTTCCATTATTAGATTCAGACAATGTCATTATGGCAAGCAGAAAGAGTTTAGCTGTTCTTTTCAGTATTTATCAATTTTCAAAATCTGATTTACTTCAAATATTAAATATATTTTAACTGGTACATAAATTGTGATTTATCATATCAGGACACACGTGCGTTGCTTTATATCAAGATCATTGTTGCCGCTATTGTTCCAGTGCTTCATGATTAAAACTTCGAAACCATTTCATCTACTATCCATCATGACAGAATTAAATAGTAGCACACCAGAACTTACACCATATACTGAGAAAGCTTTCTGGTCCCTTCTGCTCATCTATTCCTTTCACTTGCTAGAATTCTTGTTGAAATATATTTTGTGAATAGAATCATATGGAATTTGTCTTTCTGTGCTTCTTATTTCTCTCAACAAAATGTTCTTGATTTCCAGATGTGTTGAAAATTATAGAATTTCATTATTTGAGATAATGTATGAGGACTCTGCTGGTTTCTTAACTCCATGGAGTATTCACTTTTAAGCTTTCACTTTAACTGCCATTTTGTCTTCTGTTATAGAGTTGCTATTTCCTATCTCCTTTGTATGCAAAAGTTCACAGCACAGGGTTGGAAGTACCTATTTTTAGCTGGACCACTGCAGCTATTGTTATTGAGTAAAGTACAGTCTTGATGCTTTAGTTTTCATTGCCTTCATGATTAGAATATTTGAGGATTTTTTAAAAAATAATTTTGTCCATTTATATGTAATTTTTATGAAAAAATGATTCAGGTTAATTTCTTTCAATTTTTGTTTGGAATTTTAAAGTTCCTTATATTCTAAATATTATACAATTTTCTGATCATTTTCTAAAATTTTCTTCTATTTTCAGAGTAATCTTTATTATTCATTCTTTTATTTGCAGTATAGAACTTGTTCATTATGTTTTTTTTTTTTACTATTTGTAGATATTTGTTTCTATTTTCTGTGCTTTAGGTTATTTTTAAAATATATTTTTTCTTTTATGTGATAAACCATATCTCATATGATATTTTTTAGTCTTTTTGTGACTTTATATTATTTTGAACATTCAAAATATGTGGAAGTGCCCATGGTTGTCAGACTCAGGTCTTGATTAAGACAAATAGATTTACGTCTACTATTTTACTGTTTCCGTTCAACATGACACCACAAGACCCACTGAAAGCAGCCAGACAAGAAAGCTAAAGGGCACACAAGAACTGGAAAAATAACTTAGATTATTAAATATTTGACACAGCCCATTATCTTTTACATAATTTTGATACTCTCATTAATGGGTACTCTATTTAAAACAATCTCAACTCTACTCTCCACTTCCAATTCCTGCTTCTGGCACCAATTTTTCTCCAATTAATGACAAATTCATCTTTAATTAATATTATTTTGGTCTCTGCTTAAATATTTGGGATTGGATAACCTTTGAAGGGTTTGTTCCTGGAGAATACTAATTCTCTCAGCACACTGTTTGCCTATCGTTTATAGTCAAAGGATATAGATTTATGAGATTTTTTTCCCACCTATGTCAGTAGGTCAAGTGATGTATGTTGTGTAGGTCTTGTTTAGACAGGCATATTCTTAAGGCTTTGTGGATAAAGTTGTCTGTAGTATATAAAACACACACATACACACACACACACACACACACATACACACACAGAGAGAGAGCGAGAGAGAGAGAGAGAGAGAGACACATACTCATGCCAAATAACATGAACAAATAAATAAGGTAATTTCATCAAAGAGAAGGAAGCATGCTGCTTACGTAACTTAAGAATATGTTAGAATTTGAAATAAGCGATGACTCATGGGATTAGACTAGAACGACAATAAAATAGCTCAGTAGAATAGTAAAGAGAACTGAGAAGTAAAGGTATATTATGGTACATGTCGGGTGTGTGTGTGTGTGTGTGTGTGTGTGTGTGTGTGTGTGTGTTTGTGTCTGTGTTTATCCTTTTGAATCTGATTGGTATCTATGAGCTTACATTTCTTAATATTGTTCATAATATTTTGTTCAATCAAGAAAGTATTGTGAAACTTTATGTCCTCATACATGTTTTAAAAACAATTTTCATCTTCAGTGGGCCACCATTTCATGATTTAATATTTTCTATTTTCAATAATCACTATAAGAGCTGATCATGTTAAAATCTCTAAAGCCAAAGTCAAAGTTGTAATCAAGCTTTGCTTTACAGCTGTCCTGAAACAGTCCTATACCACATTTAATTCTAAATCTTGTGTTAGTGATTGTAGCATTCCTCTGTATAAGATTCCATTAACCTAATTCAGGCTTTATTAGTTTAACTATCTAACCATCAGCTTTCGCATCTAGATTGAAATTAAGGCAAAGAATATAAAGACTTACTGCCCAGTGTGCACTCTCAGTATAATCATTACAACCTAATTGGACTGCAGACAGTTGTCCAGGTTACTTGCCCTGAGGCAGAAACGTTTTCCAAGGGCTAGGAAGGTTCGCAGGTTTGAAACCTGCCATGAGTTGATAAATGTGCCCCAAGGAAAAGCACTTGCAGAAAGTCAGAGTGTTCATTCATCATTTTTTCTCCAGCATTTTCCATCCTTACCTTCATTCTTGTCAAGTCTATCCTTTTAACAAAACTTTGCTATTTTTTCAAATATATTTAACTACAAACTTGACAAATTATACATATTATACACAATTTGTTGTTAAGATATACAGAACTAGTATGTATCAAACTAAGTAAAGTATCCATTATTCCCCCACAGTAAGTAAGACCTTTTTGATAATATCAGGAGTTTCATCCAGAAAAAAAATTTCAAATATAAAACATAGTTCTATTTCTATAGTCACAAACTATGCAATAACTCTCAAGTTTTATTCTTTTATCCTAACTGAAATGTTGTGTTAGTAAATAACCATTCCCTTAAAACACAATGTCCATTCTCTGCTTTTAGGTCTTCATTCTTTATTTTGACAAAAATAAACCTAACGGTATGGGTTCTTCCTGGTGCTACTTACTGTTTTGTGTATAATATCCTGCTTCACTTTGCTTGCTTGAGGACCATTCATTCCTAACACATTTTGACTAAATCATATCACTCATAATATATTAGGTTTATTATTTCTTGCTTCATTATACATTATTATCCATTGTCTTTTAAACATTGTTATATTAATTTGAGGAATATTTTTACCTTCTTTTGTTTTAAGGTGAGCATTGGAAAAAATATACTCTCAAAGGAGACACTCATGATTATAAGTTATGCAGTTAACTAGAAGCAGTTTGAAGAGAATATGTAATGCCTTCCTATATAATAAAAAATAATGGAAAAATCTACATACCAGTAACATAAAATGGCTCAAAATTTAATTAAAATGTGGTCAACTTATGATGGGTTGTCATGAGAGTCGTGAGACTGTGAAGGCACACTGCAGATGCTGACCACTGTTTCCTCACGAGTGGAACTCAAGACCTCCCAGAGAACTGCAGAGAAACCTGAGAAGCATTAGATGACAACCCCATCTATTACAATAACAGTAACATTTCTCTTTCGTTGTTGTTGTTGTTGTTGTTGTTGTTTTGTTCTGTTTCTTGTTTTTGTTTTTTTTTTTTTTGGTTTGTTTTTTTTTTGTTTTGTTTTGTTTTGTTTTGTTTTCCTTCCCGAGACAGGGTTTCTCTGTATCGCCCTGGCTGTCCTGGAGCTCACTCTGTAGACCAGGCTGGCCTCGAACTCACTAATCTGCCTGCCTCTGCCTCCCAAGTGCTGGGATTAAAGGCGTGCGCCACCACACCCTACAATTTCTTAATATGTGGTTAACTTCAAATCAAGAAGAGGTTGTACTCCGGTACCAATAGCATATAAGCAATACATAAAACGCCAATGCCCTCAGTAAAACACTAACGTTGCAGTAACAAATGCAATCTTAATATCCACACAAAGGATTGATAAAAACGAAAAACTTTCCAACCATGAAGTGAAACATAGTTTCAACAGGAGCAATCAGTCCTTTCTTCGTATTTTTGGGGCAAGACACACTTGATGATATTAAAAGCTCTGTCTTACCTGAATCTTCAAAGTCACTGTTGTAGGCTTTCCATGTTTCTGTTATTCGAAGAAGATTCTCTTCCATGGCTTGAATATCCATGGAAGGGCAATTACATTCTGGGAATTTTGGACCACAGTGGCACCAGCAGTCATTATCCTTGCAGATAAACTCGCCCTCAGAATTGCAAGCAATGTAGCTCAGTGCTGCCTGTACAAAACGTTCCTGAAGGTAGTCGGGAAGGAGAACTTGAAGCCCTTGAAAGACAAATGAAAGGATCAAGTTTGTGGCCTCAAACGTCATCAGAAAGCACTTGTTTACAACACCCTGAGTAGAGAAGGTAAAGGTTATCATTTTAACCTATGAATATACCTCTATTTAAAAACTATCACTAGGAAAGGTATCTTCCTACACAATTTCAGTACTCAAAGGCTACAGGAATATAGAGTCTCAAAATTTACACAAAAGATTATTATTCTATTTAAAATCCAATCTTCTGGATCGTTGATGTAATTGATTAGGGCATTTGACAATGTTTTACAGAAACTGCCTCTTGATCTCAATACCTTCTTACTTTTAGCCTATCATTCTGTCAAAACTATAAAAATATAATATCATTAGTTGTGTTCTAAGAGTTGCATCAAAGATAGGATGTAGAAATTAACACAGGACACAAAGAAGCCTATCTTATATGAGTCTATTGTTTAGGAGCAAGGACAAAGACTGAGCATAGAAGAGCAGATGGCCTGACATAGTTTCTTCACAGTCCATTTCTTTGTTGTGTGCAAGTTATCCCTACTGATTCAGTTAATTACTTTATTAGATGCCAGTTTAGTAGTTACTATCTCTTTAGGGAATTGCTATATGTGAAATAAATATTAAACATAATATTTGAAATTTTCCATTTAATATATTTTGAGAAAATATAGTTTCAGTTCCACAATCTTTGGATACATAAAAATATTTTTTATAAAAGGATGAAATATTCTAACTAAGCCTCACATGCTGATACATGCATGACACTCAGCAACTGAGAGGCAGAGGCTGGGAGATAAAGCATTATAGGCCTCCCTAACTTATATAACAGGATAGAGGATAGACGGAGTTAATTACGAGCTAGAAAGAAAGAAAAAAATGAAAAGAAGGAAAAAGTGAAAGAAAGAAAGAAAGAAAGAAAGAAAGAAAGAAAGAAAGAAAGAAAAGGGAAGGAAGGAATGAGCAAGAGACAGATAGTGAAGGAGGGAGGAAGGAAGGAAGGAAGGGAGGAAGGAAGGAAGGAAGGAAGGAAGGAAGGAAAGAAGGGAGGGAGGGAGGGAGGGAGGGAGGGAGGAAAGAAGGATAGAAAGAAAAAAGGAAATTAGAAAAGAAGGAAAGACAGTAGGAAGAAAGCAAAGAAGATAGGAAGGAAAGATGGAAATATGATAGGCCTAAGAAAAATGGTTAGTAACTAAAATGGTTGATAGGAATGTTGCCGCAAATATGTCCACACATGTTCACACATATTAGGACACTTGTGTAGCCACATACACATGATTATGCATACACAACCCATGTATGCAACATGCTCATATAAAAAAAGAGAAAAAGTCAAGATAGAAGGAAACATTTGGTAAAAGTAAATATAAACATTTGGAAAATTACACCAACGCTAAATAGGTTTTTTAACACTGAATTTTTGATAATATTTACAGTTCTTACATGACAAAATCTATTGGCTAGTTTCATCTTGACTTTTACCTATGAACCAATTTTGTTAAAATTAATCATTAATATTCAGGGGAAAACAAATTTTACAAACACATTGAGAACTGCACCCATGTCTCTCTATCAGTTAAGCATAATTCCATGTATTTGCCAGTAAATGAATTCTATACGTTTACTTATTTGGAATTTTATAATTTGTAATTATACAGAAATATTTATTGGAAAGTTTATTTGAAAGATCATTGCTTGGAATGCAAAGTATGTGAAAATGACTGACATGATAGTCTCCTATAATGGGCAGTATATTTAATAAAAATAAAATTACTGTAGTAATGAAATAAAATGATACATGTTAATGTTATTCACCAGATATTACTAATTGGGTCAATAATTAAATTAGCCCTAGAACAACAAACAGATCACTAAAGACAGCATCTGACCATTTGTGTGACATACGACTTGTTTTCAACCTTTTGAGGTTTAATTTTCATCTCATAGGGTGACCATGATAAATCACAAATGAAGCAATGACAAACTCAAAGTATTCACATAGTGTTGTCTCAGTGTTAATAGGCAGTATTAAGGCAGAGCAAGAAACATAAACTTGGAGTCATGTTCATTATAACTCTACATGAGAAAGAGGTCAATGCAATTAAATCATCTGCATTTAAATGACATTTAATAGTCTAGAAGTACTCTGATAGTATGTCCTGGAAGAAGAATATATGGAGAAAATGTGAGTTTTAACATTATGACATATCTGAGAGAGGCAGTTAATATGTATTAGAAAAAAAGAACATACTACCTTGAAGTTTACCTAGAAAATTCCTCATACCCATTAATTAAACCCAACATATCTTTTAAAATATTTACTGAAAGTTATATTGTCCTCATATTTGCTACTGAAAACCACAATAACTACCCCATGGCCTGTGACATCATAGAGCATAGAACGTAGAGGAGAATATGCGATTGCTGCTTTCCTTTTTGTTGTTGTTGTTTGTTTGGTTGGTTGGTTGGTGTTTTGTTTTGTTTTGTTTTTGAGACAGGGTTTCTCTGTATTGCCCTGGCTGTCCTGGAACTCACTCTGTAGACCAGGCTGGCCTCAAACCCAGAAATCTGTCTGCCTCTGCCTCCCGAGTGCTGGGATTAAAGGAGTGCACCACCAAGCCCTGCGGTTGTTGCTTTCCTAAATCAGTATAACACATAACACCATTCTGAATAGCTATCCTATGACCACAGGGAACTGACCACAGGGAACTGTAGCTTTCAGTTTTCTTCAAAGAAATTTCCTTTGGCCATAGGCAGAAAACATTTCAGAAATCACAACTATTCAAAATTAGAACAACTGGTATTAAACACACTGGGAAAATTACAAGATCCAGATGTACAGATAGTCTACTGATAATATCTCTTGTTTATGTCAGGGAACCTGAACACATGAATTCTCAACAATAAGGTTGTCTAAGCAAAACCTACAACAACAACAACAACAACAACAAATCTCACACTGCATGGAATGTCAACATAGACAGTAGAAAACCCAAACTGCACCTAGATGAAGAATTAAACTTTTATGACTACTGAAAAAGAAAGAATCAGTATTTAGCAGAATCCAGAAACCAGACACATACACAGGACTACACAGTCAGCCAAATCGCACGCGCGTGTGCACACACACACACACAAGCAACATTACATTAACTCAGTGGTTTATACTTAAATACATATGTTATCACATAAATATCTAATAATAACAATTAAAAATGATAGTGAATTTGAGATAAAGCAATGAGGAAAGTAGCATAAAATTATGTGAAGATAGTACATGTAATTAAATATTAAAATACATATTAAAATGTGAAGGAAGTAGAAGAGAAAGATCATTAAGCTCCACATACCAGCATATAAAAGAGATGCCCAGTGCATGTGCAGTTTTACACACACACACACACACACACACAGATATAGATGTATATGTATATCTATAAATATATATATGTGTGTTTATGTGTGTGTATGTATATACACCCATATACATCCTTGAAATCATGATTCTATTTCAAATTTCAGTATCCCAAAATATTTCATCCCATCATTACATTTTTATTAATTACATTATATTTTTATTAATTACATGTACTCATCTATTAAAACTACCTAAAAATTTAAATTTTAGCTAAGAATTTAAGTTGCCTACTGTACTATATTATCAACATTATTATATGTTATACTATATAATAATTGTAATATAACATTTTCAGAATGAAAATCTTTAAAACAAAAATCTTTCCAGTATAAACTCTCAAAAGAACTATACATAAGTAATTTCACATAATAAAGCTTATTTCGAATGATTTTCAAATGTTTATGAATGATTTTCAAATCAAGTATAAATTGCTTTTTAATTTTAAACAACTTTTACATAAACTTCATTCCCTAAACTTAAGGTTCTTTTGCTTACTCTTTTTATCTATTTACTTAGAGTTTATAATTTGATATGAAGCACCCACAATATTAACTATAGTATATATAAATCAAATGTGTAAGTAATGAACTTTTATGAATTTAGAGTTACATGTATAGCTTCTATAATTTTTCAAAATATCTGTTCTGTACCTTTATAGGCAATGCAAGTCTACAGGTTATAGACAGGGTATAAATTGAGATACTTCCTGCAGGAAAATATTCATTTAATTTATTTGTCTTAAAATATTTATTTGTACACATCATCAATATATGATTTTTAATTATTTGTTTAACTATTCCATAAGTATGTGCTTACTTACTTCAGGATATATATTTGTGTATTTTAGAGATCACACAAACACACACACATACAATTGCTAGGGTCTTTAGCAAAACATCCTAAATTTAATCATCTTAGAATGCTATTGAATTACAAATCAATCTGAACTTAATAGTGAGAATAAACTCAATTTGATATAATATACTCTATACATCTACTTACCAGGGAACTAAGGTACCATGGTCTGCTATTAGGTTAAATTTAAACTGCCTGTCCTATTTTATATGAATAGAAAGAATTACCAATTGTACAATAATTAATATGAAAAATACATGGACTATTAAAGCATATAGAGTGAACATATGACACACTATAGAAGGGTGGTTGGCATTTAAAACAAAACTATTATCCATACAATAATTAATGATTATTACTCAATTTGTGAAGAAATATCAACTTATTTGGTTGATGGTCTAGATCATCTTGTCAATAAATTTGAAAAAACTAGTACAGATATGCTTTAACTTTTCCTTTGTAAGATTTATTATTATTTTAAACTATATGTTATAGATGATAGATAGATAGATAGATAGATAGATAGATAGATAGATAGATAGAAAGATAGACAGACAGACAGATAGAGAGAGAGAGAAAGAAAGAAAAAGAAAGAAAGAAAGAAAGAAAGAAAGAAAGAAAGAAAGAAAGAAAGAAAGAAAGAAAGAAAGGTATACAACATTGCAGATGTCTCAGAACCCTAGGACTTTCAGAGTCCCTGAATCCTGATACCCAGAGAGTGATGAGCATACCTATGTGGGGTCTAGGAACTAGACTCAGATCCTCTGGAAAAGGACCAAGTGAATATAAGTCATCTTCCCAACACCCACTGGCTTATTCCCATAAATCCAAAAGAAATTATAACTGGATATCTTATCACCTAGATTCATAAAGAATTCATGAAAATTTACCAACTTACCTTGCAACTGAATTTTATTCTCAGGACTCTGAACCAGAACAGAGCTGACAGAATCTAGGTTGTCATAGTTACTGCAGCCAAGAGGACCTGTCCGTGTTTCTGTCACCTGATTAAACAAAGAGAAACCACTCATTAACTTTATTAAATAAATCATGCTGTTATAATGTACTTTCTGTTGAGTATGCTTTTCTGAAACTATATTTTTTGATGGTAAACATCACTGAAAGTTTTGATACACAGTGGACAACAACAAGAGGTACTTTAAAGCACAATCATAGGATAAGAAACATATTTCCAGCATTTTCTTTTTCTTCTTTTGAGACTGGCATAAATCTAATACATATAAAGATCACTTTGAAAAAAATTAGTAATATATTATCATATTTTTGCAAAGAAATAACACGCCAAACTCCTCAGTGCTATTGGAAATTTTTGACTTATATAATAATTATTTTAGTTTTCACTTGTAAATCAGTCACATTCCAAGACACTGTCAAAAAATGACCATCAATTTTATTACATGATGTGAAAATATATCCACCTTTATGAATGCAGCAACTTCTAAGTTGTTTGTCTTCTATCTGCTCAGCAGAAATCTGTGCTTCTGTTCAGCTGGGATCTTAACTCACTTTACCCTTTACCCTCTTCCAACCAAGTTTGAATGAAGTGTTCTCCTTCTCTCCATTGAATCTAATTTATTTTATTTATGCTCAAGACCAACTTCATGTGAGATACACTAAAAAGGCTGTAGTTTTCAAAGCAAAGTTTTAGTATGGAGTTGTAAAATATATTATGGATACACAATTTTAAAATCTATTGTTATGTGGATAAATTTGTGACCTTAAGAAGATAGAATTTGGCCTGGTTTGGTGGCACACGCCTTTAATCCCAGCACTTGGGAGGCAGAGGCAGGTGGATTTCTGAGTCTGAGGCCAGCCTGGTCTACAAAGTGAGTTCCAGGACAGCCAGGGCTACAGAGAAACCCTGTCTCGAAAAACAAAAACAAAAACAAAAACAAAAACAAAAACACAAAAGATAGAATTTACTTATAAGTGTTTAATTTAGTTAAACCTGTGACAACAAAATAAATTATTTTACATTATATTATATCGATACAGGAATCCTACATGACTTACTAGGTATAGAACAAGGAATAGTGTCCACAAGTATTTTACTTTTAATAGAATAATGAAATAAATACAAATGAAATAAATTTAAATCTCAAATTATTAAGCAAATGTTTTCAAATGCACCCACATCCTGCAAAGGATAGAATACATACCATGATTACTTGAAGTTTTAGCCATCAGTTAAAACGTTAATATCTTATAGATTTCTCATGGACTATGTTTGAAATCAGGTGTAATTTTATAGATTAAAAATATGATGAATGACATTGATAGCAATTTATTAATGATTGTGGTTAGAGTTTTTAAAAGTAGGAATGATAGTGCCAAAATGATATTTTATTTTATTTTATTTTATTTATTTGGGAGACAGGATATACTAAAAGCAAGGACTCATATCATCTATATCATGGTACAAATTGATTCCTGGTTAAGAGTAATGGGAATGGCTGTCCATGGACCTGCTATGGGTTTGATGGCACAGGGAGAGTGAGTTCTGTATGTCATGTGACATTTCATACGATATGTGAAAAGTAAGGTTAAACCTTGTCAAAATTTTCCTTATAGAGAGCTTGCTATGTGAATATGATGAGCATGTATTTGATTCTGTCCCTGAGTGCTTATGTAAAGTATCTTTAGACTACCTATCATTTTCAGTGAAGATACAAAAACAGTAAACTTTGCAAAGAGGCTTTCATATAGTTTTCAATTTTTCTTTCAATTTCCTTTGCTATGGTTTCCTTTATTTTACAGTTGTAGAATTTTATAGATCTATTACTAAATTAAAGAACTATTACTATAATTGTGTGAACAAATGATAGAGGCTTATGTTCACTTAGATTACATGAAATGCATACAATTAATTAATCTGAAAAAAAAAAACTTCTACCAATGGTTAATTTAAAAGTTACAGATAATCATAATCCTATTTAATATATACATTTGTAGTTAAATTGTAACCTTCCTATCTTGGGTAACAGTACTTCCCCCAATAGCTATAGGCTACCTGACAAAGTCACCAATAAAAGGCTTGACAAATCCCCTTCTGGGTGTTTGTTCAAGGTTGCCAAAGAGACTCCAAAAATAATATAAGTTTTGACTCTTGTCTTCGATTGCCACCTAGAAGTTGCAGGGAATCCCTATTGTTGAACACACTATGAATTTGAACATGTAATCTTGAAGACCTGATCTGGAACTGAACTAAAAGCCTCTTCCTTTAAAACTAGATTTCATGATATCTGAGGGCTCCATACATGACTTCAATAGATGGAAGCAGTCAGAATTTCTTCCTTGTTACTATACCCATGAACTAAAGCAGTGGTCCATCATGGCATTGTATACCAAAGAACACAATACTCACATATACATTTTGACAGCAATCAACAGTTGCCTACTTGTACTTAATAACCTCAATGAGCAGGAAATCCTCCTTCCCACTGAAAACCTAATAAACTACCTAGACCTGCACAATGAGATCAAGGATGTGGGAGAAGGACCTACACTTGACACTTTTCCAAACCATCACATTTCTTAACAACATTCTAAATATTATTTTTTATACCCAAAGTTTATATAGGCCTCACTCATCAACCTCCTTGCAACAATTAAAAAATCCTTACAGAATAAAATGGTCCACCAGACATCAGAGAACAAGAAAATCTCTGCAGCCAAGTCTCAACTCATACATCAATTACAACAATCCTTTTCCTAAGACACAGGTATCATAGAGGTAGAAGAAACAAAGGGTTTGTAAAAGCAAGAGAAGGAAGTTTTCTGAGAGATTTTCTCCTAGAAAAGTCAGAGAAGCTACCTCTATGAAGTCTCATTAGCGTGTGTGCCTAACAAGATCTGAACAAGGATGGCATCCATATATTGCTAACAGGGAGGGCGGATCTGTTAATGGTATCTCCACACTAGAAATTGAACAACGGGCAAGTGGGGAATACTGAGAGCAGGGCAAAATTTATTCCCAGGGAAAAAGACCCCAAGGTATCCATCCAATACCAAGTAGCTAACCCTGATATGTATACCAGTAACATACTGACTGAGAAGATTCTATTCATATATTTTGGAATGCTTGCGCATTCATGAGCACACACCTTCACACATATTTCATCAGGATGAAGCATGTTTTTCTCCTTTTTTTTTATTTTATTTTTATTTTTTGCACTTTAAATTAACTATTTTATTTATTTACATTTCATATGTTATCCCATTTTCTAGTCCACCCTCTATGAGGGTCCCACTCCCTCCCATTCCCCTTCTCCTCTAAGAGAGTGCTCCCTGACCCATGCACCTACCTCACCCTTCTCTAGGGAATCAACCCTCCACAATACCAAGCATATCCCCTCCTACTGAAGCCAGAATGAAAATCTTTTGTTTTATATGTAGCTCAGACCACAGACCAGCAGCACATGTATGCTCTTTCATTGGTGACTTAGTCCCTCGGTTCTCAGAGATGTCCAATTAGTTGATAATGCCGCTCTCGTTTGGGGTTGCAATCACCTTCAGCTCCTTCAGTCCTTCCCCTAACTCGTCCATAGTGGTCCCTGAGCTCGATTCAATGGCTGGATGTAAGCATATGTATCTGTCTCAGCTACTGGTAGAGCCTTTCAGATGACAGCCATGACAGATTCCTGTCTTCAAGCAAACATGTCATCAGCAATAGTGTAAGGGCTTGGTGCCTACACATGGGATGGGTCCCAAGTTGGGGAAGTCTCTGGATGACCTTTCCTTCAGTCTCTGCTCCATTTTATTCCTGCATTTCCTTTAGACAGGAACAATTCTGGATCAAAAATTTTGACATGCTTGAGTGGCTCCATCCCTCAACTGGGGTCAATGTCTCTCTAATGGAGGTGGCCTACTCAGGTTCCATCTCCCCATTGTTGGACATTTCAGTTAAGGTCATTCTCATTGGGTCCTGGGAGCTTATCACATCCCTGGTGACTGGGAATTTCTAGGGTATACCCTGGCCCCCAACCTACACTGATGCATAATTCTATTTATTGTCTTGGCCCTCTGGGCTTCTCTCCTGTCTTGCCCCATACCTGAAATACCTCCTTTTCTAGCTCTCACTTCCCTCTCCCTGCAGGTCCCACCCTTCCTCTACGTCCTATGATTATTTTGTTCCCCCTTCTGAGCAGGATTGAAGCATTCACACTTGGCTCTTCTTGTTAAGCTTTATGTATTCTGAAAGTTGTGTCATGGGGGCTCTGAACTTTTTGGCTAATATTCACTTATTAGTAAGTACATAACATATATGCTCTTTGGGGTATGAGTTATCTCACTCAGAATATTTTCTAGTTCTGTCCATTTGTCCGCAAAATTCAGTATATTCTCATTTTAATAACTGAGTAGTATTCCTTTATGCAAATAAACCACTATTTTCTGTATCTATTCCTTGGTTAAGGGACAGCTGGGTTTTATCCAGCTTCTGGCTATAACACATACAGCTGCTATGTACATAGTGGAGCATGTGTCCTTGTGATATGCTCTAATATCTTTTGGATATATACCCAGAAGTTCTATAGGTATGTCTTCCATTAGAACTACTTCCATTTTTCTGAGAAACTACGAGATTGATTTCCAGAGTTGGCTGTACCAGTTTTCAAACACAACAGCAATGAAGGAGTGTTCCCATTTCTCCATATCCTCACCAACATTTGCTGTCGCCTGAGTTTTGATCTTAACTATTCTGACTGGAGTAAGATGGAATCTCAGGATTGATTTTATTTGCATTTCCATGTTGACTAAGGATGGGAAATATTTCTTTAAGTTCTTCTTACCCAGGTGAGACTCCTCTGTGAGAATTCTGTTTATTTAGCTCTGTAGCTCATTTTTTAATTGGGTTATTTGGTTTTCTGGGGTCTTCTTGAGTTCTTTGTACATTTTGGAATATTAGCTCTCTGTCATATGTAGAGTTGGTAAAGATATTTTTCCAATCTGTAGGTTGCTGTTTTGTCTTATTGACTGTGTTCTTTGCATTACAGAAGCTTTTTAGTTTCATGAAGTCCATTTATCAATTCTTGATCTTAGATTCTGAGTCATTGGTGATCTGTTCAGGAAAGTTTCCCCTGTGCCAATGTGTTCAAGGCTCTTTCTCACTTTCTCTTTGATTAGATTCAGTGTATCTGGTTTTATGTGGAGGTCCTTGATTGTCTTAGACTTGAACTTTGTATAAAGTGATAAATCTGGATCAATTTTCATTCTTCTACATTCAGACTGCCAGTTAGACAAGCACCATTTGTTGAAGATGCTTCCTTTTTTCACACTGTATAATTTTGGCTTCTTTCTCAAATATCAAGTGTCTATAAGTGTGGGTTTATTTCTGTGTTTTCAGTTCTCTTCCATTGATCGAGCTCTCTGTCTCTGTATCAATTCCATGGGGAATTTGTCGCATGCTGCTCTTCCTTATAGCATTGTTTTTGTTATCGATACAGTTACTTTTGAAAAATATAATACACTTACTTCTTAGTAATGCCAAATTCCAAATTAACTTATCATGGAACATGTAATACACACACACATGGACACACACACACACAGACACACACAAGTAAGTAAATAACAATATAAGAATTACAATTGCTATACTATTACAGAAAGTTGATTAAGCATAGTCACAGAGCAGGGAAAAATAACACCCAGGAAAATAAAAGGAGTTGTACTGTGTATAATTGAGGAATTTTGAAAATTAACATTAAGCAAAAAATGTATTTATTTATATTGAATATAAATTACATTGTCTTGGACATTAACACATATATGCAATCATACATTTTTGTAATTATACATTAACTTTAAACTATCATAATTTTGATCAACACTCATTTTAGTATTAAGACTGTCTTTGAATAATATGACTTGAGTACAATTTCTATTTATTTGTTTGTTCTGAATTTTTGTAGTGTTGAACATTGAATATTGTGTCTAGTGTATTATTAGCAAGTTCTGTTCCACTCACTAACAGATACATTTTATCTCACAATGCTTTTATTTTGGGGGTTTTACATATAACATTAAAAATTAGGACATTTTTGGCAAAAGTAATCATGGCTTCTTATGAATTCAATATAATGTATGGTCATATAAATCACTTTTAAAATCAACTATGCATATTATTTTTAAATCGGCATTTTATGATGTTTAATGTTTCTAGCAATGCTAGAAAACACTCAAAGGAAAGAATTTCTTATTTCTTTTCTGTTCTGAAAAAGACATAAATGTGTCTTTTCCCTGACAGTATCTTGTCATCTTTGTACTATTCTTTGGTTACATGACTACAAGACATAGAGAGTAGCAATATTATTATTTGTTCAACCTGCCATTTTCAATAAAAACAGTAATAAATGTCTGTGTTGGAAATGCAGGCAACTAGATAAATGACTAGCCCAGAGGAACAACTGCTAATATTTTTCTCACGTTTGCTTGTTTACTGTCAGAGTTTTATTACACATGAAAATACTTGAAATGAGAAGTTTCAGTTCAGAACTATTGTTTGCTCATAGCACTAACACATTCACAGTCATTTTCTTTTCTTCCTAAGATTTAGGATTTCTTATTATCTTGGTTTTATTTTTCTTTGAAAATTTCACTAAGGTATAAATTGTGTCTTGATAATATCAAATCCTTACTCCTTCTATTTCTTCCCAGGAATTTTCTATCCCCTTTTCCTCATAACTTCCTGTCTTAATATCTCTATTTCTATCTCTCTGTTTATCTATGTATGTATCTGTCTCTATCTGTCTCTATCTATCTATCTATCTATCTATCTATCTATCTATCTATCTATCTATCTATCATCTATCTATATTTGTGTTTTAACCCTGACTTTGGTCATCACTTCCAAGATGCAATGTAAACATGAGTAAGGTTCACCTATCAGGATAATCTGACTAGATCCCCCCACATTGATCTAACAGAACTTCAAACGAACTCACACAAGCCTTTCTTATTGAAAAGATACGTTTGTATTTCACAGTTAAATTTGGTTCTACGAAAGTGTTCTTTGATTTAAATAAAGTATCATTTAATTATACATAGCTTTGTTTATGTACAGATTAAGCAATGGGCTGATGATATAAACCAGGTAGCTCATTTGCAAAAATATAATACCTAAGTCAGGAAGCTGAAGAGGTCACGAACCTGAGAGAGAATCAGGGGAACATGGGAGTTGTTAGATGGAGAGAAGAAGCAATAACATAATATGAATATAGTCCTACTCGGGTATTAAATTCTCAAAAAATTAAGTGACATACCTTTCTTAACAAAGGCCTGAAAAAATAGAATAATGACATACTACAAATGGTTAGAAAAAGAAAAGAGGAAAATAAACATCGTTGATCATACTTCAAAATAACTGTTTTCCTAAAAGCTCCACTGGAGAATGTCTTCATAAATAGACAAAGGCATAACCTAGGTGTTGAGGATAAAGTAACAATGAATATGCTAAAAAGCAAAGACATTCACAGTGAGGACACTCTGGGTATGCAGAACCTGTTAGCAGTGCAATCTACAATAACGTCACCATTTCTATCAGCTGTTAATATAATGTGGAAGTAAATTCAAAGTTTGACTTCTGTAGTAGAATATTTAAGGCAATGGCATAAAATGAGAAGGTCTGGTCTCAGAAATGGAATGTTACAGAAGTAATGCTGTGTCAAATCAGATGCTTATATTAAATGAAAATTAAGTGAATGGAAAAACTGTAAATAAACAAGTAAAGAATATGCTCCATTGTTACATATTAAATTACTTAGGCAAAAATAATGTAGTGTCAGAGACCAGGATGATTGTTGCTGAGTGTGGAAGTAACAGTAAATAGATAAGAAGATTTGTTAACTTCTGGGAACTTTCTTTTGGATGTAAACAGCAGCTGCTGAAATGGTCCTATTTTGAGCTCTCTGTTCTGTGTTTATGTTATGTACAAACAAGTAAGTTGATTAATAGGTTAATAGCTTTTTATTAATATTTTTGTTAACATTTTTTCAAGGTACAAATCATATCCATCTGAAGCTGGAGTTTTGGATTTCTATGTGCCTCTTTATGCATTTGTCTATCAATAATCCATGCATCGAAAACTAGAGAGACAACTAAATGCTTAAGAGTATTAATGCTGTTCTAGAAGATTTCCAGCATTGAGATGACAACACTTAATATCTGTGACTCTAGCTATGGAGGGAAAACTAAGACTCATTTCTGACATGTGAGGGTACCAGCCAAAACACCTATACACATAAAATTCTGAAGCAAATCAATCAATCAATCAGTCACCCTAATCAATCAAACAGGCGTGGAGAGATTAAGTGAAAAACACTCCAGAAACCCATTTGGTAAATTAATTCTGAGAATTTATATTTCAAACATTATTTAAAGCACTATGCTATTAATTAAGGATTAAGTGTTGAAAGCATTTTTCTATCTCACTCTAACTTCTTACCATAGTTCCTATGCTTTATTATGACAATCCTAAAATTATAGTACAATCAATGCATCCATTGTGTATTTAGTTCTTATTTTCTTATTAATAACTATATTATATCTGGAATAGGGTGAGAATTCAGTACCTATAGAGTAAACGAGCAAGTACTTTTAACAGTTAAACTTTTAACAATTATCTTGGAGAAAAAATCCATCAACTTGAAAACACTTGGGGTCATGCTCCCCCTCAGCTTCTTGCAGTCTTTCCCTAATTCAACCACGGGGGTCCCTGGCTTCTTTCAACTGGTTGGGTGTAAATATCTGCATCTGTATTGTATCAGTCAGCTGCTGGTAGAGCCTCTTAGAGGTCAGCCATGCTAGATTCCTGTCTGTAAGCACCCCATAGCACCAGCAATAGGGTCAGGCCTTGGAGCCTCCCCTTGAGATGGATCCATCATCTTTTTAAATTGAAAGTGTTTTAAAGAGTATTTGAAATGTTCTTTTTGGCCTACATTTTAGTCAGGATCAAAAATATTTTCTAAGATTCAAAATTGTGTATTTTATTATTGTTTTAAAAGTGCAAACTCATGTTAAGTATTCCTAGATAAAAATGCTTAGGTACAGCTAATCAATATATTCTTTACATTTACATGATGTAGTGAGAATTATGGTTAGTGTACGATACATAATTAATACAAATAGTGAAATATATATATTGGAATTTGTCCATGTTTTCTTGAACTTGATCCATTTATTTACTAGCATTTCAAAATAGTTTATGGTCTATAATCAGTGCCCATATCACCAACATTCTGTTATGAAAAGCACAAGTGTCAGCCAAACACAAGCTTATCCTAGACTATATATTAAAATATATTGCATTGCTTCATTTCAAGAAGCTCATATTTGTTTTATTTTGCTTTATTTATGTATCGTTAAACTTCTGTATATATTGTGTGCCTGTGTTAGGTCACATACATGTGTGAGTGCAGATACGTCTGTAGTCTACAACACAGACTAAGATTCCCTGGAGCTGACAATAAAAGTGATCTTGGGTGCCCTCTGTATAGATGCTAAAAAATGCAATCTTGTCATCTATAGAGGCTGAGACATCTATCTGTCCAGAGATCTTCAGATGGTTGTTTGTTTGTTGGTTTGTTTGTTTGTTTTGTGTGTGTGTGTGTATAAATACAAGAATAAGAAGATATTATAACTGGTGTGATGGCACCTATCTTTCATCCCTGCATTTTGGAGGTAGAAGTAGGAGATCTGTGTGAGTTGAAGTCCCCTTTGGTCTACATAGGGTGTATGAGGGCACCCAAGGCTACCTAGTGTCTCAAAAAGATTTTACAAACACTGCTACATATACCCATTAGATATACACAAAACAGAGAGTATAAGCATAACTTATTAAAATAAGAACAATGTGTAGCAAAATGAATTTATGTAAATAAAACAGTAATAGTTTTATAAGACTGCTACAAAAAGCTAGGACGTGGATTTATTTGGAGACACTACAGAATTTACTTTGTAGGAACACAATTATTTCGAAGTGGTTTCTTCTTGTTCCTGCCTCAAAGGTTCCATGCACGGCTACAATGATTGTCCTACTTTTCTGTACCCTGCAAATTATCCTCCATCAAAATAAACACTGAGACTTCTCACCCACAAACAACCACATGCCAATCTATTGAGTGAGTCTGTGTGCACTCTTTGAGCAAACATTTAAAAAAAAAATTACACGCCAGGAGAGAAAAGTTGTTTTTAGGTGCTCTTAAAGTGTCTATTAACGTGATGCATAATAGGTAAACTGGACACAATCGAGGGATAGCCAGGTTGCCTATAAAAACAGGATTTCTTTGTGCTTGAACCATGGTTTCCATGGAACTTAAATGTTACTGCTTGTTGGGCAATGGAGAGGCCAAACCTGCGGCTCACTCCTTGAATGTTATTTTTTTTTTATTTACTTTTAGATATTAAATTACAGCAACAGCAGCAACAACAAAAAACTAGAGAGGAGAGATCAAAAGACTTTATGAGTGCCTAACTATTGGGATATACATTCTGCGGGCTTAGGTTATTTTTGTGATAGCTGTCATTCATGGTATTATGGAAGTGTAATTTTGCGCTCTATTATCAAACTCTAAAAGGCATTTTGTTATTACACTACAACTGTCTGGGAGTCATGTGATATTTTCAATACAAACCCTGCAAGAGAAGTAAACCTCCCTGCAAAAGGGAGTGCGCAAGGAACACAGAGTGTCTACCCCAGTGAAGGGCGGGGCTGAACATGCATACTCTTATTATGTCCATGTAATAAACGTAACATGCAAGTCCTGAAGTCGGTAGTGTTGTCGTACAAAATAAATTAAATTCTAGGGGAAAAAGACAGAAACTATAAGGCAACAATCTATTGTACTTATTTTATAAATGTAACCAAATTTAAAAGTAAAATGTTGTATGATTTTTGCACTTTATTGTATGTTCTATGGACTATATACTTTTATTTATTTATTTATTTATTTATTTACTTTGGTTTTTCTAGACAGGGTTTCTCTGTATACCTCAAGCTGTCCTGAAACACACTCTCTAGACCAGGCTGGCCTCGAACTCTGAAATCCACCTGCCTCTGCCTCGCAAGTGCTGGGGTTAAAGGCATATGCCACCACTGTCCAGCTTATTTTATTTTTTATTGGTTATTTTATTTATTTACATTTCAAATGTTATTCCATTTTTTGATTTTCCTCTGCAAACCCCCAGTCCCATCACCCCTCTCCCTCCTTCTGTGAGCGTGCTTCCTCACCCATCCACTCTTGCCTCAGTGCCCTAGCTGGGGCATTGAGCCTTCACAGGACCAAGGACCTCCCCTCTCATTGATGCCAGATACGACCACATACGCAGCTAGAGCGATGAATACGGTCTGTATTTTTATTTTCTATTTATACATTTATTCAACCTTTCATTTGTGTGTGGTGGGGGGAGTGTGTGTGTGTGTATGTGTGTGTGTGTTAGTCAGAATACAACTTGATGAAGTCAGCTCTCCTGCATAATATGGATTCAAAGGATAGAACTTTACTTAGTACTCTTGGCATCAAGTAACTGTATCCATTGTGCTCACTCACTGGTCCTAAATGTCAGGGTTTTATACTATTAAAACTGACCATCAACTTTAAAACTGAATAATAAATAATATTTCTAAAGCAATGTTCAGAGAACAAATACCACATTATTATAAAGTAGACAGTATTTTTAATCATCTTGAAGAATATTATAAAGTAGACAGTATTTTTAATCATCTTGAAGAATAATATAATCAGTGTACTTTTATGAATGAAAATATCAAATTTTATATCATCTGAATTCTAAATTATTATGAATAATCTTCCAAGAACAAGGATTAGAAAAAAATTCAGACCTGCAAATAGTGATGTTTGTTTGGGAAAGAATATACTCAGGCTGCTTTTGGTTGGTTTTCTGGTTTCTTTTCCAAATATCTTCAATGGCCTAAGATTAAAAAAAATCTAAATATTTCTGAACCTGAATATATTATGTCCTTCTTTGATGGAATGATGAAGAAACAAGGCTAGCAGAGACTTTGGTCTACAATCAAGCACATGACCAGATAAAAACAAAATCTGTTTTAGCACTCAAACAGAAATAAATAATTTACTAATTTGTGTTAAGATTCAGTCCTCCACAGTGGAGAACTTGATTCTGTACATGGAGCCTTAGATGACAGTGAGAAATAAGCTGATGTTCCTTCCCGTAGATATATATTAGAATTCCAGTTTTATATTTTGCTCTCTTTGACAGAGTAACTGAAAATAATTAAGAGTAAATGTCAAGCATTTGCATGAAGTTTCTATAACTGTGTTAGAGGACAGTGTCTGTGAAATCAAGTTCCCTGACAGACCAACACTGTTAGGAGCTCATACAAAGCATACCATGGCTAATCTGTCACTATCAGAATGTCAGCAACAGTCCCCCAAATAGTTGCAGTGTATTACGACACCAACGATAGATAGCTGATTAGAAATAGGTGTTTGTGTGTGTGTGTATCAAAGTTCATAAGACAATTCATAATTCTTCTTATGTTTTCTTTGGGTTAGGACGTAGTATACTGTATTATTAGAGTATTTCTACAAATGTCTTCTATCTCACTTTTTAAAAAAAGCCTTAACACAAAACTTCCCATTACTCCTTTGAAATTGCATATTTAATATTAACATTCTGAAATATTTATTAAAGCTCTTGTTGCTTGTGTCTTTTGATGTCCAGCAGTATCACATATTTCTGAATAGATTTTCAGCAGCTTCTGACTTCAGTTATCTCTTTGTAATAGGACAAATAATGTGTGCACATAGACTGGCTGAACTTTCATACTGAGATTGTCATATCCATCCATTTATCACCCAATTAAACGAGAGCCCGAGAGAACTGATGAGAAGAGCATAGAAAAGTTCTGGTCTTAAGCATCATTAGCAAGAGAGAAGTAGATTTCTTGTTGCAACTGGCCATTACAGAAACATTTCTGTCATTTATTTTTTATCTGAATAAATTGGCTTTGCTCACAAAAAGTAAGTGAAAACTTAAATTTTTTTGGCAATGATAATCACCAAAAGTCAGTACTAGGGTTTCTTCAGAAAAACATGAACTACATAGGAATAGAGGAATTATGTAAGGAACATAAATTGTGTATATGTTATTGAAATGCCAAGAGATTTAAATAATCAATGTACAGATCAAATTTCTTTACAATATTTTAGCATAATATTTCATTCTACTAATTTCATTTTATTCAAAATGTTACATGAAATGTATAACTAACACTAGTAGCTTTTAATATTAATGAAAGTATGATAAAATACAGTGTAAATGATTACTCATTTTCAACACATTTATCAATTTGTTGGAAGAAATAAAAAAAGTGTAATGAATCTACTGTGAACTCCCACACATCTTTCTCTTATGTCTGATGTCATTCTTCTGTATCTGTATACTTTGTGTTGTCTCTTACTGACTACTTAATTTCTTTTTTATTAGACATTTCCTTTTATTTATATTTCAAATGTTATCCCCTTTCCTAGTTTTCCCCTATTCTTTCCCCCCTCTGCCTGCTCACCAACCCACCTACTCCCATGTCCTGGTCCTGGCATTCCTCTACTCTGAGGAATAGAGCTTTCACAGGACCAAAGGCATATCCCATTGATGACCAACTAGGCCATCCTCTGCTACAAATGCAGAGCCATGAATCCCACCATGTGTTTCCTTTGGTTGGTGGTTTAGTCCCAGGGAAATCTGGAGAAACCGGTTAGTTCATATTGTTATTCCTCCTAAGGGGCTGCAAACCCTTTCAGCTACTTGGGTACTATCTCTAGCTCTTTCATTGGGGACATTGTGCTCTGTCCAATGGATGGTTGTAAGCATCCACTTCTGTATTTGTCAGATACTGGCAAATCCTCTCAGGAGACAGCTATATCAGGCTCCTGTCAGCAAGCACTTGTTGGCATCCGCAATACTTTCTGGGATTGATGACTATATGGGATGAATCTCCAGGTGGGGCAGTCTCTGGATGGTCATTCCTTCAGACTCTGCTTCACATTTTGTCTCTGTAACACCTTCCCTGGGTATTTTGTCCCCCCTTCTAAGAAGGACTGAAGTATCCACACTGGTCTTCCTTCTTGAGTTTCATGTGTTTTGCGAATAGTATCTTAGGTATTCCAAGCTGGGCTAATACGCATTTAGCAGTGAGTGCATATCATTCATGTTCTTTTGTGATTGTATTACCTCACTCAGGTTGATAGCCTCAAGATCCATCCACTTGTCTAAGAATTTCATAAATTCATTGTTTTTAATAGCTGTGTAGTTCTTCATTGTGTAAATGTACCACATTTTCTGTATCCATTCCTCTTTTGATGGACATCTGGATTCTTTCCAACTCCTGACTATTATAAATAAGGCTGCTATGAACATAGTAGTGGAACATGTGTTCTTATTACCAGTTGGAACATCTTCTGGATATATGCCCAGGAGAGGTATTGCGGGATCCTCTGGTAGTACTATGTCTCATTTTCTGAGGAACTGCCAGACTGATTTCCAGAGTGGTTGTACCAGCTTGCAATCCCACCAACAATAGAGGAGTGTTTCTTTTCCTCCACATCCTCACAAGCATCTGCTGTCATCTGAGTTTTTCATTTTAGCCATTCTGACTGGTGTGAGGTGGAATCTCAGGGTTATTTTGAGTTGCATTTCTCTGATGACTAAGGATGTTGAACATTTTTAGGTACTTCTCTATGGCTATTCTGTATTCTTAAGTTGAAAATTCTTTGATTAGCTCTGTACCCCATTTTTAATGGGGTTATTTGGGGTTTCTGGAGTCTAACTTCTTGTGTTCTTTGTATATATTGGATACTAACCCTCTATTGAATTTAGGATTGGTAAAAGTTTTTTCCCAGTCTGTTGGTTGCCTTTTTGTCTTATTGACAGTGTCCTTGGCCTTAGAGATGCTTTGCAATTTTATGAGGTCCCTTTTGTTATTTCTTGATCTTACAGTACAAGCCATTGCTGTTCTGTTTATGAATTTTTCCCTGTGCCCATATGTTCAAGACTCTTCCCCAGTTTCTCCTCTATAACCTTCAGTGTCTCTGGTTTTATGTGGAGTTTCTTGATCCACATAGACTTCAGCTTTGTTCAAGGAGGTAAGAATGGATTAATTCACATTCTTCTACATGCTAACTGCCAGTTGAGCCAGCATCATTATTAAAAATGCTGTCTTTTTTCCACTGAATGGTTTTAGCTCCTTTGTCAAAGATCAAGTGACCATAGGTGTGTGGGTTCATTTCTGGGTGTTCAATTCTATTCCATTTATCTACCTGTCTGTCACTGTACCAGGAGCATGCAGTTTAAAACCCAGAGTCCCAAAAAGACTGCTGTACTCCTTTGATATTTCTCAGATATTTTGGGATCTTTACTGGAAATATGGACATTCTGGTTGCAATAAAAACAAACATCATTCCACAGAACAGCCTGTAGTTATAAAGACCTACATCTATGAACCTGGATCTCCATACTGATCTAAATTATGGCCTCTTGGAAAGTTTAATCTTTCCAAAGAATAAAATCCACAAAAAGCAATCAATGTACAAAGGAGATTAATCATTTTAGATGGTCCTTCATTTCAATTTTTTTATTTTTTCAACATAAGATTACAGAAAAAATTAATATCTCATAGAAATTGTAGTAATGTAGAATATCATGGGAAATTTTGATGAACTTGAAACATATAACTGTTTTCCATGCTTTGAAGTAGATGAAAGACCAGATCTGTAATTTCAGTGAGATAATTTGAAATGTCTTTCAACCATCTAAATGTTATTTCTCCTAGTTTACTCTAGAGTTAGTTTCTAGTGTTACAAATAATTTTATCGGTTTATTTACACTGACAGTCATGTGTATCCTGTTCTTTAAAAGATATAATTATTTAGTTTATTATGGCTTATGTCACTCTCTAAAGCTAACACTAATCCATTATCAGTGAGGCAGCAAAAAATATACTGTTTGGTAATTTGTGACTGAATGGTTATTCTTTTCGAATTCATTCATTGCCCACAATATAATGAAATACATTGTAGGAAGAAAATCCTTAAACTAGTACTTGAAATGAACATCTTTTCTACTTCATTTTAGTTTTCTTAAAACATCTCTATAGTGACAGTAAAAATTAACATTTAAATATGTAAAGCAATATTTCTAAAGTTCAATTTAATAGCATGCTTAAGCTTAGTCTAACTGTTAGAACAAATTGTGAATCCCAGAAAAGGAAGTTATTAGGACAAAAACAAAGAAACTACATTATAGTCATGATGTTTTTCTCAGTTTCAGAGTTTTCCATTTACCAACTATGTAAGAACAGCAGTTATATAAAGTTACACTCATGATAGCCTTTTCTAGGAGGTGAACATACAAAATTTTCATTTATATTATTGGAGAAAAAGTTCTCTCTCCATACATACACACACACACACATACACACACATATGAGTGTATTCATACAATATATTCTGCTTACTATATATATATATATTCACATATATGTATATATAATCATATCTATTAAAACATTTGTGAAGTTTTATATAAACCTGTTATTTCTGTCTTTGTTTTATTTGAGAAATGTACTATATATTTTGTCTTCAAAAATTCACATTAATGAAGAGTTCTGGTTATAATGTTGCAGAGATACTAGCTATCTTAAGTGAAAATTAAAAGTATACATAATAAACAAATTTGATCTATATGATCAAATCCTTTTGCATTTAGTATTTTCTTTAAAATATTTAGTTTCTTAAAAACAAATCTAACTAATAGAAATTTGTAATACTTATGATTGTGGATATAACATGCATATTTGAGAAAACTATTCTCAGAAAATATGTACATATATTACTAAAGAATTTGAAACCTATATCACATTTATTAATTGTTTGAAGAGTGACATTAAAGAAGTTTTTAAAAATTAGTTATGTATAATACTTATTCAATTTCTTTTTTTTTGTTGCAATTAAAATATTTAATTAAAATACAGCACCTGATTTGTGGTTTTTACACAACTGAATAAAAACCCTACATAATAAAATTGTTTACATCTTCCTTTCATTCTAGTAAAACAGATTACTATCCCCTCAAAACAAAACAAAAAACCTTTATAGTTTTAAACCTGATCATCCTATTTCATAATTGCCAAGACTGTTTCTAGTGGGCTTCTGAAAACGCACCTTGACACCTGGCCTGAAGGAGGAGTAAGGCACATGTGGATATTATGGTGAGAACTGGCAGGTAGCCCCAGATGCCTGGTCTGGTGTCCTACATGGCCCTGCCAGGCAAGTCAGCCCTGGTACAATAGCTAGCACTCTGAAGCACGTTTCCAGTCTGGTGGCTCCATCTCTGAGTTCAATACTGAAAGCATATTAAAGGAAGATTCACTTTTAAAAAGATGAGCTTTTCAAAATGCTCCATCATGAGCCTGGGCTGGCCAAAGCTGCCAGCATCCATGGGTGTGCTGAACAGCTTTTCTGAGGGGACTGTACTTGGGGGACATCCCAGAAATCGAACTGCTAAGGTAGACAGCCCAGGCCACGATGACCGCTTTAGGTTCCAGTAGGTGAGTGGGTCACAGCTGTGTTCCAGCACCTCTTCCTCCAAATACGCAAGCACCATGTCTTCAGGTAGCTTCTCTCTCTGATCTCTCTTTATCGGTGCGAGTGACCACAGGCTCTCCTCTGTGCCAGTGTCTTTAAGTGGGGACCCTGAGTCACAGCCATTGGAGGTGGCAGTGTCCTCTGAGGTAGAATTCAGTATTTCTAGCTCCCTGATTAAGTCTTGCCTGTACTGCTCTGCCTCCTCCTCTGTGAACAGGGAAGCTTTGTAGCGAGGGTCCAGCAGTGTGGCAAAGATGTACCTGGGGTCATGGAGTGTGGCAGACAGGCGGCTTGCCATGGCTTCCTTCAGGGACTTAAGCATGGTGTCAATGCCCATGGTCTCCCCAAACAGCATCTCCACTTTTCTGCTGAGGATGTGGATCATGGGGATGACCTGGCTCAGCGTAGACATGTGGGCACTCATCTCTCGGCTTGCAGCATCAAATGGTCTCAGCACATGGCACACAGACTGCATGACCTCCCACTGGTCACAGCTGATCAATTCTCTGAAGTTACACTCAATGGATACCTCATTAACTGCCCTCTTCTGCTCAATCAGACGTTCGAGCATGTGGAACGATGTGCTCCACTTAGACGGTACATCCTGGATCAGCTGGTGCTGTGGCAGCTCGTACTCTTTCTGCAGTTCTGCTAACTTCTCTCTTGCTCTGGGTGACCGATGGACCCGCTCACACAGCTTCCGGGCAATACTCAGTAAGTTCTGCACCATCCTCTGGCTCTTGATAGCCTCGCTCACAATCAGATTCACTGTGTGACTGAAGCACTGCACACTTGAGTGTTCACCCTCACTCAGCATCTTCCCTATGCTTGGATTGTCAGTGACAGTGATGCCAATCTGAAGGCCAATGGAAGTCACCCAGGCTTCCCACCAACACTCCAGCTGCTTCTGAATGCTATTTCCACTATAGTCACAGTCGATTTGTGAGACATCTAAAAGTGCTGAGCAATGGTGGTCCTCACAATGTGGTCGGACAGCGGATGCGAAGGTGACCCAGTGAGCTGTAAGGGTCAGGTATTCACGAGTCTGGCTACTCATCCATATTCCAGAGGTGAAGTGAACTACACCACTCTCAGCTTCCTTCAGATGTGACATAATTATCTGTTTCACATTGTCATACATACCTGGGATAGCTGTTCTAGAGAAGTAGGAAGGGGAGGGTAAAGAGTACTGAGGTTTCAAGTATTCGAGCAGCCTGTTAAAGCCAACGTTGTCTACAAGGGAATATGGCTGAAGGTCAAGTGCAATCATTTCAGCTATGAGACTTGTGATTTTTTTGGCAACTGGATGAGAGTCATAGAACTTCTCTGTGGAGTCACGGAAAGAGGAAGGCCCTGAGAGCTCTATGCCCAGAGGTCTCCGGATGCCTGGAGAACGGGGCAGAGTGGCCTCTGAGACATCATTCTTGAGTACATGGCCATGGAACCGCTGCAGATGTCTCAGGAGACAGCTGGTGCCCAGGTTGGTGGGTTTCTTGCCCCTGCTGATGGTCCGGCCACAGTGCAGGCACACCACCTTTGTTGAGTCTGCTGAACAAATAGAAAAGTGATTCCACAGCTTTGAGGTCTTCTTGCTATTAGTAGGAAACACACCTTGATGGTTTTTTCTGACCACTGCTGGCAAGTCAGTTAACTTGGAGGAGCTTTCTGCAGAAGCCAAAGTGGCATATGGAGAGTTTGCCAAACTTGCACCCAGAAAGTCCTTCTGGTTCCCAACCACCTCAGGGTGGCGTCTGTACAGGTGTCGCATCAAACAACTGGTGCCAACATCTCCCTTCTTCCCCCGACTAATAACGCAGCTACAGTACCGGCACACTGCTTTGAGACTGTCCATGGGGGCCAGAGAAAAGTGATGCCAGACTTCTGACTTTAGTCTTCTCATCACCTTCTTATTTTGCTGGAAAACAGTACCTGATTCAAACCTTGGATTTACCGTGTCCGCTGGCTGCTTCTCTGGAGAAGACACTACAGAGGCCTCCCCCAAGTCATCAGAGGATGACAACATGGACACATCTTCCCGGGACACATCCCCAGGATTAGTGTGTGATGACAGGTCCTCCGGAAGCCTTTCTGGGGATGAGGAGGCAGAAGGGGACTCTTTGACTTGTTTGCCTGGAGACAACGATGCGGAGTTGAGATCCCCTTCTGGGGGCAGCAGGGCAGGCAGCAGGGTTGGGGGCATAGGGTACAATGGTGGGATGCCTGTGTTGCCCCTGTTCTCCTGCAGTACAATGGAGCGATGTGCTCTCCACATGTGCCTGATGAGGCAGCTTGTACCCAGGTCCTTCCCATTTTTCCCTCTACTGAACTCATTCATACAGTGGACACAGACAGCCTTGGAGCTATCAAGGGGTGACAAGTAGAAGTGCTTCCAGACGGCTGACCTCCTCCTGGACCCAGATGTGCTTTTGGGAAGAGAAAGGTTTCTGTCTGCCATGGTTTCTGAAGCGTCGTCATAATGGAGCATGGAGAGGTTGGGGGAGGAGCCTGCCAAGGCCTCCTCTCTGCTGTACTTTTCAGTGACAGACACATCAGAGGACAACTCTTCAGAAGAAACTACAGTCACAGACTCTTCCATTATTTGGTCAGGGGATGGGATCTTGGGAGCCATTTTCTGGACAAGTCTGACAGGCGAGAGCACAGTGCTAAGGTCTCCCACATCTGCAGGCTGTGGTGGAAGCAACAGAGAGGGAGGGGAAAAGGAGGACCCTGCCGATAGACTTCCATTTTCTTGAATGAGCTTGGTGGGGTGTGCCCGCCTCACATGTCTCATGAGGCAACTTGTACTCAGGTCTTTCTCATTCTTGCCCCTACTGAACTCTTTCATACAGTATGTGCAGATAGCCTTAGTGCTATCTCGAGGGGAAATAAAGAAATGCTTCCAGGCTGGAGACTTCTTCCTGGAGCTTATGTGTCGACTGGAAAGAAGGCTCTGGGTCACAGCTTCCATGGCTACGCTGTACAGTGTGCTACTATACTGGGAGAAGAGTGAGCCATAGTCATCCTCACTCTCGGCAGCTAAGAACTTCCCAGAGGGCTGACAGGCACAGCTCGCTGCCCTGATGTCTGCCTGTTCATCGCCACTGTCTGTCTGTCTCATATCCTCTGACTCACTTTTAAAGTCCACTTGTTCCAAACTGTGACAAGGAGTTTGATCATCATCTTCCTCCTCTGTTTTGAAATTTACTTTGTCAGAAACAAAATCACTGTCCCCCTTGGGACAAGTTTCTTGCTTATCCTCCATGACCAACCATAATTATCCTGGTTGCTTTATCATCCTGACATCTTACGTTAATAAAAACTGCTTATAATGTCCACTTGTGAACCCTAATGTAGATTTTATTCACTCTTTCATAATCTCATTTTCTAGGCTGTTTACTATGGCTGACCATGAATGTCACTGGAAAGCTCACACAAGCACACTGTCACAGGGCATGGAGTGCTGTTCTGTAGGAGTACTGCAACCAAATACTTCTTGTATAAACCAATGCGTGCAGCATAGACCTCTTCCTCTTCTCCAAGTCAGGAGCCCCGCCATCTTGAGGGCACACACAGTCCTTCATTTCCTATGCCCTCCTCTCAGTAGGTCAACCAGAAGTAGAAACTAAAGTATTTGAAGCCAGGTACATAAAAAGTGCAGACATGGGGTGAAGAGACAGTGACCATGGCCACTTATGGTCTCCATGCTTCTAGAGCTCTGCTTCCCAGTTCTCGCTCCAAACTCTAGGCCCATCAGAGACCTGAGGCGCCGGCTCCGCGCTGCGCTGCACGGGCCCGCGGGCTGCGAACAGCGCGACGGGCGCGCCCATTCATTAGCCGCTTTGTCTGCCCCCGCCGCCCCTCCCGCCGCCCCAGCCCCGCCGCCCGCGACGCTGCCGGACGCTGCGCCCCTCCCAGGGCCCCGCGCGGGTCGGGGGCGGGGCCACTTATTCAATTTCTGAGTTTATTTTATTTCAATTATTGTTTGAAGTCCATTTTCTTTTTTTGCCAAGTGTTCTGATTACACTTTGCCTTTTCCCAACTCATCTCCTTCTCCCAGCTTCCCACACAAACAAATCTATACCATCTCCTGAGAATTCAAACAAGCAAAAAAAAAAAAAAAAAAAAAAAAGAAAAGAAAAGAAAAGAAAAGTCAAGAAATGACAATAATAAACTAAGATAAAATTAAAACAAACCAGAATAATACAAAGCACTATTCCTCTGTCAAATCTGGTAATATTAAACATGAAATGCAGCTGGTATTGTATTTTTGTGTATCATCAATTAACTAAAATTTAGTTCATTAGCTTTTGGACCTGTACATCTTATAAAATGGTTCCTGTCATGCTATATCTCCTTTAATATTTTTCCAGTTTAAAATATTAGTAAATAAAACTGGAGGCTTGTACTCATATGTAATGCTCACATTTCCATGAGGAAATCATCCAAAACCAACTGGCCTGAAGTGTGTCACATATAAAGAGGTCATTAAACATTCCATATAGCAGTGATAAATTTGAAAAATATATATATGCAAAATTCAAAATCTGCTATACATGGTGATAGAAATGAAGATGATTTTACCAAGTAAAAACATTTACATACGTATAATTCTAAGAACACCTAATATTCATTTGAAAATTAGGGAAAGATCCTACATTTATTCTATTTTTCTTCTTCTAATTGCATTTGTTCACTCAAAGCACACATGCATTTCTCCCAGCTTGGCAGACACACCGCTCATATTGCAAATGGAGGTGAAAGCCTAAGCTGATTTGCTCTTCTTCCTTTTCTCAGGCTGGCCTCAGAATCATAGACTGTTCAGAATGACCTTGAACTTCTAATTCTAATTTCATAAACTGCCATGCAGTGGGTATGAGCCAGTATTTCAGGTATGCTAGATAAGCAATCTAAAGCATGAGAAACATCATATCCTAAATATATAATCTATTGTATGGAAACATATTTATGTAACATAGTGCCATGTAAAAATCACTATATAAGATGAAATATCATTTATTATTGTGATCATTATATCACCATTTGTAGAAGAATTTTAATCAAGAATAATGGCTACTCTGATCACATCTACAGACATTTTAGGTCATTGTGATCTGGCGGGAATGCAGACATGTCCTTAGCACGCACCTTGATCCCTTGAATGGAAGTCTTTATTTTCTACCTTTAATCCCCCCACCCCCCACAAATGATGTCTAATTGAGGGATAGAATAAGCGACAAATCAGAGAAAAATTTGACACAATGTGCTAGCAATAGGATATGACCAATTCTCAGGAGAAAAGCCATTTAAGATCAGCTCAGGGGAAAAGTTTACTTTCAGTTAGTTGGGAGTAATTCGAAAAATAATGCAGTGGAGTTGAGTTCAAGGCCGTTCAGGTGGTGCCTGTTCAGTTCCTGGATTTCAGAGGCAGTTTCTACTAGGATAGTTTTACAGAGGCAGGTTGCAGAGAGAGACAGTTAGACACAGGTGAAGATAGACTGATACAGAAAGTGAGAAGGAGCCAGAAGATTAGAAAGGTCACTAGAGTTAGTTTGTGGCTAAGCAGAGCAATTGAGTCAGAAGCTGAGAGAAACCAGTTAGAGTCAGTGAGATTGCAGAGGAGTTTCATCTGGAACAGCTGAATTGAAACAGCCATTCTTAGCTCAGAAACAACTAGAAAGGTGATACATTTATTCCATTTCTTTTCTAATTCCTAATATTTTTCTACTAAGTAAAATTTATACTAATTTATTTTATATTGCATTTTATTTTAGAATTTGTTTAAATGTACAACCTTGGACAATGTGCATATGTAGTTCCCATCTGATCTCCTTGGACTTGAGTTAAAATTAAGTGTGAGCTGCCATGTGGGTGCTGGGAATGGAATCCAGATTCTATTGAAGAGTGGCAGAGTTGTAACCACTGAGATATCTCCAGATCCTAATCTGAAAGGTTTTGAAAATATGCTTTCATTATCCCAATGCCCAACTTCTACTCTCCACTCTCTGATCCTTTTCAAAAATTCTAGAATCTTTTTGATTTTTTTTTTTTTTGCAAAGAGAATATTATCAAGTGTGTGTTTAATTTGTTCCTGAGTTAACATATATCTAAGATAAGGAGTGATGTATTGTTGTTTTGTTGTTTTGTAGTTTTTGCCTTACCTGAATTTTCCTTGGTATACTTATGAATACAACACAATCTTACGTCTTCCATCAATCTCTGCATTTGCCTGCAGTCTGAGGCTGTCATATCACCAGCATATAAAGTCTCACCATTCATCTATCCACACCTCTATGTGTGGAGAGGAACAGAACCATAAAGCACTTACCCAAGCTTTCCTCTGATCTATCTTAGTACTCTAGCTTTATCATACATTCTGATTGGAAGCACAAAATAATAAAAAAAAATCATTATTTTGCATACAAAACACCTTTACCATTAAAAATAATTTATTTTCAAATATATACTTTCTATAATGTTTTGAATTCTGTCTTTAATAATTCTCCTTTGGTTCATTTATTATTTGCTAGTATTTGCTAAAAAAATTCAGAAATCATTTGTATAGTCTATATTTCTTTGGAGTCATATGTTAGATTTTCTAGTTTTTTTCTGAGATTACCTTAATCACCTTAATTATTATTTTGTCATTTTGATTCGAGCTCAAATAAAAGAATATTACTTCACATGCAGGACTGATAGGAACAGTAGAGTATGAGAAAGAGAACACCACCATGGGATTTAAAGTTACAGATATCTGAGAGTCCTTACCCTCTCCCTCAGGCAAAAATCAATAAGAGTTCTTGAAATAATTCTACTTTGGTTTCATTGCTTTATACTGTTCAGAAGTTTGTCTCTTTTGAGTAAATACAGCACAGACAAAAATGTTGCCATTTTTATAAATACTCTACTGTATTAATCATATCATCAGTGTATATTAGCATTCACTATTTATACACCTTAACTGAGGAATTAGTAAATCTTCAGAGCAATTCACCATGAACTAGAGGACTAAACAGTTAATTATTCACAGCAATTACCAAATCACAGGTGTAAAATTTTGTTTTAAAAATAAAAATTAACAAGAGATATAATCAGATATTTTATTATCTTTTAGAAAAAGACAATAGAAGGTACTGTTGAATTCAAAACTAGGGACTAATTTTTGTTATATCCCTAATAAAAGTACACTGTGCATAATTTAAATTATGTTTATGTATTTAATTTTAAAAAGGAATGATTGTATATCTTCTGGCACTTGTATAAATCACAATTGTTTTCTAGGTATGATTACATCTCAGATGAGGTTTCAAACTTTAGGAGCAAAGGTGAACTTGTTTGAGAGAGAGCTAAATTGCTTTGGGCACTTTTAGTTGTGTGAAGGTGAAAGTCCATTTTTCATACACCTAACTAAAACAGGCTCGAACATTTCCTACTGACGTAAGTCACAAATGACTAATGTCATATATTTTAAACCTGACAGAATTATTATAGTTCTCAGTGAAACCTCTAAATTTAAAAGAATGAATCTTTTTAAGGAAAACAAAATTTCCCATTTATGACTCACAAAATTGTTACAGAAGTCTACAGTTTCAAAGTGAAGAAAATAAAGTTATGGTCTAATCAAATTTCGACTAAATTAGAATAGGATGGAGGGCATATCAAATAGGCATGCACATAAGGGGAAAGATGCTAGGAAGCTAATGCCCTTTAAGATGTACGAGCAATTTAATCCCAGTTTCTAATATTGTACTTAGAGGAAAAATTAGTAATATACATTGTAATGTCTATGCATATCACTTCATCTTAGGAGATGACATTAGACATCACAATGAAAATATTGCTAATTGAGAAAATAAATGTCTTATAGACCACATTACCAAGTACTTGTTAAACATAGATAACACTATTTTAAATTCTTGAAGGAACCTGTTCAAATCTTATGGTGAGTGTATAGTATTGTAAATATTTAGATTTTTAAAGAGGAAATGAAAATGCCCTTTACTAACTCTATATTTATGTCAACAACATTTTTATTTCATTTTTTGGCATGTTTATTTTTATAGTCATTGTACATAAGCTTTCTGAGATGGCTTTGTTTATTAATTACATCTTATCCATTTTCCTAGAATTTGATATGCCTACTCAAGTCAATGAGGTAAGGGTCTATTAGGATTCAGGGGCCTCCATCATTCAATAGTAGCAACTACTCATTCAGAAACAACAGATATAATTGGAAGCAAGAAAACCTATAAATATCAGAGGTCTTGGAACCTGGATTAAGAAAGAATCAGAAAAAGTATATCTTGGAATATTATTCAAGCTGAATCTGAAAAAGTCACAGTTAAAATAAGGAGGAAGAAACTATGAAAAGGGCGTAGGCTAGCTAGATCCTTGCTCAAAATGGAGTGAAAGTCACAGGAGAGAAAGCTGAAGAGTGAATACAGAGAATAAAAGAAAGTATGGTGAAAAGCAAGGCTATTTACGAGCATTAAGCTTTGAATGTAAACCGAGTAAGACCAGTGACTTGTTTCTCTTACACTAACACTTGAAAGGTACTTGTATTCGAGGCTATCTCAAAGTGGATATCAAACTTGCAATAGAGATGTGCTTTCATAAAACATAAATTTAGAAATGTGCAATATTAACATAGCTCATTAAAAAGCTCTTATACAAAGTTTGCAAGATGCCTCAGTACAGGGGAATACCAGGGCCAAGAAGTGTGTGTGTGTGTGTGTGGGGGGGTAAGAGGTGTAGGGTGGGGGAGGGTATGGGGGAATTTTGGGATAGCATTGAAAATGCAAATGAAGAAAATACCTAATAAAAACAAATAAATAAATAAAATCTCTTATACATAATTTTCTACAATAGCATGTTCTTTAACCAGTAGTTGCTTGCAAGTACTCTCTTCAAAAAATAGGTTTTTTTTAATGTACAATGGTGTTTTGCATTCATGCCTATTTCTGAGCCACATGGAAGTCTGGTGTCTTTGTAGGACAGAACAGAACGAAAGAGGGTAAAAGATGTTCAGGGTTAGGAGTTCGTGATGAATGTAAGTCAACCTCGGCATGCTGAGAATTGAATCAGAACCTCCTCCAAAAGCAGTGAGCACTCCTAAGTGCTGAGTCATTTCTCCAGTGCCAACTGTCTCTATATACATGTTTTAAAGATAAGTTTGCAATTTTTAGTTCTACTTTTTGTTGTTTTTATTTTCTACTAAATAAAGCATATCACTTTAGTCACTTCTCTTCTTTCATTCCTTAGTATGATCTTATTTATTTGCATTGCTGAGACAATTGACAACGCTGTCTCTTACCACAGTTGCTTTTCTTCTAAGCCACTGTGATAAGCTTTACTGGAGACAATATATTTTAGGACATCCCTTCTGTAATCCATAAATTAAGTATCAAACTCTTCGAATTATAAAACTTCTCATTGGGGAAGTGTGGAAATCAACCACTCTGTTTTCTAGTGTCCTGATTCTGAAATAAAACTAATTACTTAAAACTATCCTCGTTTCTGCAACTCTTATATATTATTGATAATTCTCATCATCCCTCCATTCCCAGTGTCCTAAACTATTTGGCAAGATTATTCTCACCAGCACTGGTAGTGTTTCCCACCTCCAGGTCTCAGTGTTGCAGTGGGACAGCGTTTCATCACTGAAATGGGAATTAAAATAACAAATTATACTTCTAAATCTGGATTTTAAAAACTACTATAAACTTCTCATTTTTCCATTTCAATATTAGTATTCAAAGTAAAGATGATTCTATAGCTGTGCAGACAACAGCTATTTGTATGCTACAAAAATTAATTATCCTGATTAAAAAGTAAACTGTAGTCTTTGGCATTGCTAATGTAAAAATTATTTCTTGTGTAATGCATCAAAGTCTTGTTGTATAGCCTATCTTAATTTCTATTATGTGGTCCTCCTGCCTGTTTCCAAAGTTCTTTGATTAAAAATATACTGATATAGCCAGACTGGGATGACTTTTATTTATTATTAATTTTATTATGTATATGAGTATTTGCCTAGTAACATCCAAAGTGAGAAGACTGTTGGATAAACTGGAACTGAGTCCAAAAGCTGTGACCCACTATATGGTTCTGTGGAAGCAGCAAGTGCTTTCGACCTCTGATCCATTTCTCTTGTGCCAGAAATTACATTTAATAATGGTACAATTAGCAATCCTTAGTTAATTATCATCACAATTAATGAGATTGCTTTCATACTACTTTTTCTCCATGATGCTAAACTCTTCATGTTAGGACATACTGCATTTAGCCATTTTTCACCCTCATACTTCATGTTTTAAACACCCATGACAATTTATAAAGATTTGAGGATGACCTATCTGAAAGGGTTCTGTGTTTTTTTTTTTTTTTTTTTTTTTTTGTAATTTCTCAGTAATTTAAAAATTTCTTGGGTTTGGATTGTTGTGTTATCAAGTTTTTTTGTTAATCTTCTGTGTTTTAAAATAGAAGGCAAAAATGACATTCTACATTTAATAGATAATGTCTCTATAACTTATACTAGCACTTCCAGCATTATTGGAGCCAAAAATTAAGTCATAATATTGAAGAAAATTCAAAAATAAAAGCTATTTCTTACTCCTCCACTAAGCACCTTACTTTGCAAATTATAAGATGATTTTGTTTAATTTCTACTGTCGCCTATTTTTCTATATTGGAGATGCTTTATGATTTCCTTTGTTAAAAATCACTGTCATGATTAATATTATTAGCATTTAGACCATCCTTAATATATGTTACTTCACATGTCAGATGCTCTTCTAGACGGCACTGTGATTGTAGTCATCTCCCTGTTACAAATGGCTAAGCAGATACAAAGCAACACATTTAACAATAAGATCGTATAATTGCTAGCCTGATTATACCACTAAATCAGAGATCCAAACTAAAGTTGGCTCACATGCTTGTGTCTGAGATCATGTGACACAGGCTTTTTACAGATGTGTGGAACAAAGGGAAATAAAAATGTATTTCTCTTGGGTGCTCATTCCTTCACTCGGGAAGAATACAAAGCAACAAATTGAGAACTGCATGCAGAAAAACTATCAGGGCAGTGTGGAAGTGATAGAATTTAAAATTATTTTTATTCTATCCATTTCAGTAACAATATACTTCTTAAAGATGGCAAAAGTACAGACAGCAGTAAAACAATCAATCACAGATTTTCCAATCACAAGCAACACTTTTGTTTTTCTCTTGCCAGTGTTGTGGAAATGATGTCACTTGTTCTTGCAATCAGAAAAAGATGATAAATAAAAATATGACTTTTAAATGATTGAATTTGTTTTAATTCGAATCACCATAGAAGGCATGTGTCTTTTATGTAGAAGAGTTGTCCACAAGGCAGTGAAAAGGTTTAATAATTTGTCATTTGTTTTTAGCTTAGGTGCGCACATTTTCCCCCTTTTTGTTTGTTTGTTTTGCTTTCTTTTATTTATTTTTTTAATTAGGTCTTTTCTTCATTTACATTTCCAGTGCTATCCTAAAAGTCCCCCCAGACCCTCCCACCCCACTCCCCTCCCTCCCCCACTCCCACTTTTTGGACCTGGCGTTCCCCTGTACTGGGGCATATAAAGTTTGCATGTCCAATGGGCCTCTCTTTCCAGTGATGGCCGACAAGGTCATCTTTTGATACATATGCAGCTAGAGACACGAGCTCCGGGGGGTACTGGTTAGTTCATAATGTTGTTCCACCTATAGGGTTGCAGATCTCTTTAGCTCCTTGGATACTTTCTCTAGCTCCTCCATTGGGGGCCCTGTGAACCATCCAATAGCTAACTGTGAGTATCCACTTCTGTGTTTGCTAGGCCCCGGCATAGCCTCACAAGAGACAGCTATATCTGGGTCCTTTCAGCAAAATCTTGCTAGTGTATGCAATGGTGTCAGCGTTTGGAGGCTAATTATGGGATGGATCCCCAGGTATGACAGTCTCTAGATGGTCCATCCTTTCGTCTCAGCTCATGTTTTGCTTTCTTTACTCTCCCTTTTTTCTTTGATTTGTTCTTAGTGTTTTCTTTCTTTTTTCTTTTGGTTTACTTTTCTTCCTATCATACTTCTTCATTTATTTTTCTTTCATATATTACATCCCAATCACAGTTTCTTTTCCACCGTTCCTCCCAATGTACATACATTTTTTCTGAACCTTTTGATTACAGAAAATTGTTCTTCACAATCTAATTAAATACACTGAACAAATGTATTTTCTGAATTTACACTATGACTCACTGCATATGTTCATGTTTTTAGTCTCATTGCCACAACATTAGATAAACTAGGGAGAAATTATATTAATACAATGGTTAGTTTAATGGTCAGTTATGCTGGTTTTTGATCTTTAGATAATGAAAACTATAAATTTCAGAATTGTATTTAAAGTAAGTGCAAGCCTTGCTATTACATTAAACTATGTTATTTAAAAATAAATATTGTTGAGTTGACCATTAATTTATTACTATTTTGGTTGAGAGAAAGAAGTATTAGGGTTTTGATTAGTCAAAATCCCATTTGTGATTTCTGTGAAACAGAAAATTATTTCTACATTTATGACATTGTTATAAGCAATTACCTCATTTTGAGAGTTTGATTCTCTGGGATTGCTGCCCTCCCTGACCACAATAAAACTTCTGCCCATTCATGGTGATGTCATTTAATTTCCTTTGTATTACTCTGGCTTTCTAATTCTGACTCTAGAAGGAGAAACCAGAGTATAAATAATTATTTGTAAAGTGAGTGCTGGATAAAATATTTTATATTAGAGAATCTTATAGTCTTTTTACATTCTTACTTCATAAGTGATTCCTGCCTCCTACATTGTGACTCGGCACATTGCTCAACTTGATGACCTGAGACTATCCCCAAAACTCACGTGGTGGTAGAAGAAAGTTTACTCCAAAAAGTTGTCTTCAGATAATTATACATGCAGCACAGCATAAATGCCTCTACCGCTCCCATAATAAAAATAAATAAATAAAATTAAGATAATAAGCCACGGAAATACAATAATATTTCTTTCTATTGTTTTTGCCTTAGATCCTGGCAACTTTGTACAAGCAGAAGTTTGAAAGATGTTTACCTAAGATGTGATCATGACATATGATGGTCTTGTGTCTCATTTTAAACATTAGGCTGATTTCTGCTTAGAGTATATTTGTCCTAAAAATCATAATTTTTGTTCAGTTTTCACTTTCTCCATCAAATAAAATAGCACATATATGCTTCCAAGAGATTTATTGCATTGTTATGGTAAGACACTTAACATAAAGATACCCCATTAGTAGACATTATAGGTAGTATTATTAGAAAGAATTTGCAGAGCCTGTAAGTGTATAACCTAGACTGAAGATTGAGTAGTTCAGGAGGAAATGGGGAATGAAAGATGGCTGAGACATCATTGATGACATTTAATATAAAATATAAACCCTAGGAAACACCATTTCAAAGGAACCAATGTATGTTTGGAGTACCATACGGGCAACTTGTGTCAGAAAAAGTAGTTGCAAACAACAACAACAAGAAAAAAACCACACATATAGTAAGGAAGATCTAAGAAGGGAGTATGGCCAAAAAAGGAAAGTAAGGGAAGGCCTTTCCAACCCACTCCTCAGCAGGGGTAATACTGGCAAACACTACATTGCTCCCCTTAAAGACTTAGTACTGGATCTGCCCAGTCCACAGTGTGGATAAGTGTTCCTGAAATTACCCAGCAGTCTTTAAAGAACAGGCTAGGAAATAACAATTGTCAGCAATGGAAGATGGAAGAAAGTGTTCACAGTGCCCTGACTTAAAGCACATATTACCTAAACATTCACTTTATAACAAAAAACATTTGAAGTACAGAAAGGGATGGAAAATAGTGACCTTTACCCTGGAAAAAGACCAGAGTCAATTATTTTAACAAGGAACCAGGTGCTGAACTGAACAGAAAAGATTTGAAAATAGCCAAGAGCCATATAGATGGCTCAGCAACAAAGAACACTGATTGCTACTCAAGAGGTCCTTGGTTCAATTCTCACTATATATGTAATAGCACAAAAATATATTTAATTCCAGTACCAGGCTATATATTGCTTTACTCTGGCTTCCATTTGACTACTAGGTAGAAACAGGGGACACAGAAATGCATATATTCAAAACACACATACACATAGAATAATACTTAAATAAAACTAATGCCAATACTAGAAAAATAATGGAGAATATGATAGCAATTTTATCTGTAGTATAAATAATGTAATAGTCATAAAAAATTAGTGAAACTTCTGTTCTGGATGTAGGTTTTTAAAATGCCGAGATAATTTCATATAGAATTAAAGCATTAGAGATAAGGAACAGTGGATTTTCATGTAAGTCAGTTGACAGTGTCATACAAAGAACATGAAGAATATAACAGGGAATAGCTGAGATGTAGAGACCTCTAAACACTCTCTATTTTATCAAAATGTGTATAGAGAATTATAAAAGGCAGTAAAGAGGTAATAGAGACATAAGACAGAGGCAGACACCTTCTCATCTACAAACAAGAGCATACACAATCAAAATGATATATAAGATAAACACAGAAATACCAGGACATGTACTATAGTAAAACAAGTACAAACTCACACATGCATACACAATAACAACAACAACAAATCAGTAGTTACAAATTCTTATACTCAAAATGAAATATTACATAAAAAGAAGTAAGGAGATGGAGGAAAGTAATAAAGATTGAAGTATAACTTTATAACATAAAAACATTAAGAAAGAAAATATCTGAGGATGCAATATACGTGTTCAACAATATGCCAAAATGTTAAAAGAAAAAAAAGCTATACTAGCCTAATTTAAAAAGACTCACAATCTAGAGGAATGGATATGTAAAATAATTAAAACTCAAGGATAAACAATATATACTATTTCTAAATTTACAGAAACCCAAAGGGTATTAGTGATTGCTATAATACATGTATACCACAAATTTGTACAATTTTTTGAAATGAGAATATTGCTAGAACATCACAAATTACTGAAATTGACTGGGAAAATTAATGCACCAGTGGTTATTTCAAAAAATCATTTGAAAAATTTGTTTGATTTGTGCAAGCAAACTATGACATGCACATGGTAAAGAGTACCAATAAAAAGTCACAAATAACACTATAATCACAAAAAAATACATATCTTCTCCTTAATATAAAAAAGGAAGCAATTATTTTACCCTTACTTTGTCTATAAGCTTTTGTGTTGGAATTTTTAGTCAAGATTAGGAATAATGAGTAAATAAAAACAATTAAAATGGAGAAGATGTAGTAAGCTTACAGTTGTTTGCAACTGGCTTATATTTGGAGAGAAATTTCTCAAGCAATCTACTAAAATAAAGTTAACTGGAAAGCAAATTACATGCAAATATCATGAATCAGCTGATTCAGCACCCACCTCACATGTACAGGATTGCAATTTTAATTCCCCAAACCAGCTGAAACAAACCTGGGCATGTAAAGGTCTAAACATACCACTGGTAATACAAAAGCCTGCACAAAGTAAGGCAGGTTAATAGAATCAAATTGACAGGCAACAATTGATTTCATTAATCAAACACCACATAAGTTATGACAAATATGTCAGATTGTTAAACACCAAACTATCTCTTTTCACAGAACTGTCAGCCACACAACAAAGATTGAAAATTGAAATTGCAACCTAATATCATATAACATCCATAAATTAAATTGCAATGAACCAAAGAAATTACGGTAAGAACCAAAATTATATATGAAACAGATGATAATGTGAAGTTACAAAATTTCAAGATGTTTAATTTAGCACAGAATTTTTAGATATGAAAAGTAATAAAAGTAAAAAAAAAATAGCACATTGGAGTTCTTCAAAATAAAAAAAAAAGTTTTATAATACCATAAAGGAAAACATGTCCACATTAAATACCTGATAGTGTAATTATTTCTCAAATATATAAGTCTTGAATAATACAGTATTAAATGCCAAAATTTAAGTTTTAAGGATGAGCGAGTGATACAAAGGCTCATGTTTCCAAGGAAGATCTGTGAATGGCCAGTAAGTACATGAAACGTTACTTGACATTGCCTTTTCCCAGAGAATGCTATTGAAAGAGAAGATATAGTCACAAACCTAACTACAACAGAGCATTCTATAATATGACATGCTACCCTGAAATCATAACCTTCATCCATAACAGAATAACATAAAATGCAAAGCCACAATCTGGTAGGTCCGAGATAATAACATATAAATCTATAACAAGGTCTATTAATTCTACTCCTCAGAATGCATTAAGTAGAACAGGAAAGATTTACCCACATATTATCTTATGTAAATGTTTGTAGTACAATTTAGAAAATCTTAAGACTAAGTCATATTTATCAGTTGAATGAATTAAGTTGTGAAGTATACAAGTATTATTCAGTCTTAAAATATCAGAAACATACAAGTTCATGCTACAACTATAGAGGTCCTCAAAAAGACTATTCTAAATGCAAGAGGTAATTATAAAACTTTATAAAAATTCCATGTTGCCACTTACAGAAAAATTTAGAACAAGAAAATCAAAGGAGACAAAAATATGTGACCAGTTATGGTAACAGGCATTTGAGTGTGATTACAGTTATAAAGTGCCTGTGATTCCTCATGAAATGATGAAGATATTCTAAAATCTACTGAGCTGAGAGTTTTCCTACACTGAAATGCATTGAAATGGATATTTTATATGACTTATATGGGATATATAAACTATAGCCCCCCAAATCTGCTTTTAAAGTCAGCAATAATGATATAGATAAAAGCATAGTAAATGGTGTCTCTTCACTGTAGTGCAATAAATTGCAAACAATCTTAATGTAAAATTATAGGTTGTATTTCCTGCATATGATAATATTTATAGTGTTGTTCACATCCTCTTCTAAATATATAAATATTAATGCAATCTTCTTTTATTCAATCAGCAGAGGTTTTTTCATTGAGTTTCTGAATAATTCTCTTACTTGCTAAAGTACATTTTAATTTGGGGGAAATACTCTTTTATGAAAATTCAACTTAACCTCAGTGCTTTTGAAGAGTTGAATACTGTTCTTGAAAAAGTTATAAAACTACCTGTAGGGGTTTCAAAATTTGGACAGCATATACTTGTTTATAAGCACACATAAGCACACGCACACACACACACACACACACACACACACACACACACACACACACTAGTTAAAAGGCCAACTCAGACATGAAGGATCACTGGTCAAAGTATCAGGCATTTAATACACTGAATTCAACTTTTCTACTCAGGCCTTACAGGATGAGAAATGTAAGTATGACAAGCCTTATGGGTTAAGTATAGCTCTATACAGGAGCTAACCCTTACTAAACAACATAGACTACTGGTTTTATTACTTTATATTTTCTCCTTAAATATTCCATTAGGTACTGTAAATTTAATTCATATGTGGGAAAATGGTGTTCATATTTTTGTTGACTTAAAGAGCTATCCATAAGAGTTTTTGTTCCAGATTATTGTTAATAAAAAGCCGACACTGATTTTTAGCAGAAAGATAAAGCCTGTATGCGGCACAATACTATTAAGCTGTATACTCAATATCAAAATAAAGGTTAAATGTGAGTTTTTGGTTTTTGTTTTTTACGCCAAGCAAATATCAAGATTTTAGCAATCTACAACTAAAGCGCTGACTTCTTTAAAACAAGATGACTATGATATGGATTTCATACATAAATGAGTTACATTACTTTCCATGTAATTGTAATTATTAACATACCGATAGACTTATGCTTGTAGCACTATAAAAATAAGAAAAATGTCACTATAAAATTAAGAACTAAAAAACCTATTTCAGCTACCGTGAGTGATATTATGGAGGAAATGATCATTTCCTTAGACTAGTGTGTCTAGGAGAACTATTCTGATAAGATTTTCCTCCCCTTCTTCTAATGCCTAAATTCTTTATCAGAAATAAAATTCAGATCTGATAAATGTCATTTGAGAAAGGGAATATGAATGTTCATCTCTGACCTCACAGAGTGGACCCATCGGAGAAGGTGTAATCTTTATTTTTCAAATGACTCTGACAGAGAACTAGTACACTTAACTTTAATTTAGGTGGAAAAGCTTGGTGCCATGAGTGCCTGAACTACAAAATGATTCCCTAAATTAGTGATTGAACGTTGAGTTCACTCACTGTGATTTCTACAAGTATTTTGAATTGATTCTTAAGTATTAACAGGATGGGAAGGTTTATGGTGAGCTCTGTAAATTCCAACGAAGTAATGATGGAAATATAGTGCATTCTTAAAACAAATTCTTTATATCTGAAGGACATTGAAGCCCATAGTTAAAGAAAACCAATATAAGTCAGTATTTTGGAGAAAAAGATAAATTTGTAGTATAAACAGTGTTGATTAGTTTTGATTGTCAACTTGTCAAAAATCTAGAATCGTCTAGAAGAGCCTCTTAGAATATCTGTGGGTTATTATTTAAAGTGTATACTGATGTTAGAAGATCTGATCATTGAAGGTAGTAGTATGACCTGGAGTTGGGTTCCTGGTCTACATAAATGTGTACATAGAGAGTTTGGACAGTAGCAAGCATTCACTAATTCACTGGTATATGCTCGTGACTATGGATGCAGTTTATCTGGCTGCCATAAATTCCTGCTGCTTTGGGTTTCACATACTAGTTGACTGTAACCAAGATTTAAGAATCAATTTTCTTTCCTCTAATTTACTCTTGTCATGGTGTTTTACCAAAATGGGGATGGGAGTGGGATCTGAGAAAGCATGCAAAAACTATAACTTTCCATTCTAAATATATGTTCAAATATCACAGACTATCTCTGTCATCCTGAAAAATGGAGTGAGATAAAACTGGAGATATTTTTTTAAAGAAAGAGACGAAGGACAAAGCTAAGACAAAGCACTCAGAGAATAATGGAAACAATCTTAAAGGCAAGAGAAGTATGGCTACTTCATGCTAAGCAGAAATGCAGGTAAAGCATCTATTATTAAAAAGATCAAGAAAGACTCACAGAAAAATTTAACTCCTATTTTAGGGATGACGTGGTAGATTAAAACTCCAAATATAAACTACCCAGTAAACTAAAACCAACAGCTATTTCTGAGTGTATGGTGATGCTGTGTGGGAGCTAATGAGTCAAGAACGGAAACAAAGCAGAGAAAACCGATTTATAACTCAAAGTCTGTATTTGCAAATCTATTAGTTTGGAGAGATGAACCAAGAAAATGTTCATATTATACATTTGAAATTCACCAGTTCTGGGAAAGAAAAAAAAAACTAGAATATAAAACTAAAAAAAAAAAAAATTGACAAATATGCATCCTAAACTGTTACTAACTGCGAGACATTCCTTTTACAAGGCTAAGGATAGTTCAATGAATGAGTTAAAGGTAGACCTCAGACATGCAGAAAGCAGTGAAAAGTCTGGCAAATAGATAACTGCCAAGAGTCCTAAGAACGGGCTAACCAAAAGACAAATGGTGATTTTTTTTTTTATGGCTTAGAAAACTGGTTTGTATTTCAACATGTGGACACTCTGGCATCTTTTTGGCTTTACACTGGTCTGAATAGACACATAACTGAGAAAGTAATCAGAAAAACAGCCCACCAGCTCTTTTTTGGGGAGGGGTGGTGCTTTTTCTTCTGTTACTACTGAAATTTGTTTTGTTTTCTCAAAATGTTTTGGGAAATATATTAAGAATCTTAAAATCTTTTTGTTCTCAGATCTTAAATACCTGTTTACAAATTCACTCTGAATCACAAAGTTAGAAGACATCATTATGTCAAAGCATATAATCAGTTAAAATGTGCAAGGGTTCCATATTTTCTTTCATGTCATGTGGTATATATACTTACAACAACCTTAGAAAATAACGAAGTGGACTTACGCAGAGATGGAGACGATCAGTGGAGGGAACTCATATTAAAAAGGGGAGAGTGTAACAGAGGAGAGAGTGAGACTGGGTACATTATATCTGCATACAGAAATGGCACAGTGGATTTCATGAGTTTACATAGAAATATGTTCTAATAAAAATAACTTAAAGGTCTATATTAGAACAAAAATGTTAGGTTTCTGGTCAAGAAGAAGCTCCACAACTGATAAAACGACATCAAAGTATAATCATAGCACCACTGAAGCATAGACTATTGTGAAGGTAGAAATGAGATGAGGGAATAATTCTGATACTAACTGCAGTTTTCAATAGGAAAAGAATTTTTAAAAATAATGTACAAAAAATTCTGTTGTATCCCTAGAGATTGGAAAGGGGGAACAAAATATTAGTGATATTTCTCTGTAATATTAATGGCATCACTTGTTACATTAAAATTTCTGTTGTTTACACTTTAATAAAATTACATATTAACTCTATTCTCCCATTTAAAAATACATAAAGCAAGTCAAAGTAAAATAATTGAAAGCTGTAATGAAATGAAGAGAAGAACCATCTGAGGATTTACGAATAATGTACATATATGTGTGTATAGGGATAAATGTAAAAATTATATTATGTATATGGAGATATAAATATATGTATATGTACATTTATATATACGTAAACATATACATATTTTCAGTGAAAAGAAAAAGCATAACAGAAAAGGCATTATTTGATTAAATAGTAAATTAGCCAAAAATATATCAGAAAGGATCAGAGGAATACACTTCTGATATTGGAAATTGAACTTGTAATTACTTTGTATACTGGTAATTCATGACAAATGCTTATCAATTCTATTTATGTTTTATTAAAATAAGAAATGTTTTCAATACATTTTATCAATGTTTCTTTTTCATAATTTATTGACTTCCATTTTTATTTACTCTTGTTTTGCTTGGAGATATTCATACATTTTTTGTATATGTCGTCATGTTTTTTAATTATTTCATGATTTATGTTTAGTTTTCTGCCAATTTCAGTTAATATTTTATAAGCTGCTTGTAAGGTTAAAAACACTTTTAAAAGTTTTATGTGTTAGATTTGGTAATCTTTTCAGTTTACTCTAAGTTGTTTGTGTCTCTTGAAAGGATAGTGATATTTCCATATATATATCATCTACTTATTCTCTGTGAGTGGGTCTTTATTTTCACAATGTTAGAGACTGAATTACATCTTGGAATTATTAAGAATCACTAGGAACTGGAACATAGTTTTACAGCATCTGAGTTTATGTGGGTTTTTAGGATCTCAACTCAGAAACCTCACAGGCTAGATAAGTACCTTATTCGTCGATCCATCTCTTCTGTGCTATTTCTTTTTACTTTTTCTTTGACCTGTGCACACTTTAGACATTTTTTAAAATACATGATGACTTTCTATATGCTTCCTGGTACTAATTAATGTATGAATAGCTTGCATGACATTTGCTTATCATGATTTTAGTACGAATTAGATGTTTCCTTTCTGTAAAATGAAAGTGAGGTAAGTTGTTAAAATCTGACACTGAAAGAGGATAACATTTGAAATGCAAATAAATAAAGTATCCAATACAAAAAGAAAAATAAAGACACTGTTAAATATTTCTCTGTTTTCTTGACTCTTAGTTGGGCTGAATCTCGTTTGTTGATATAAATATTAGAAGTCCTATTTCTTCTAGGCTAATTAACTGATATTTTTTGAAAATATCTATCTTGGTTATTTTCTCTAAAACCTTCTTTTCTAATACTTAAGCAGAGATGTGTATTACCTGTATGCTCTATCCTTTCCCATGTCTTTACTTTTTGATGTTTTGTTTTGTATATGGCCCTGGTCATTCTTGCATCCTAGCTCTGCTAGGACATACTTTCAAGAGACCAGGCTGGCCTCAAACTCAGAGGAATCCACATGCCTCTGTTCCCATGTATTGAGAACAATTAATAATCTATATTTAAATCTCAAGATGAGTAAAAGATTGAAAAGAATTTATTGCTTTGTTTTGAAAAATATGCTTTGGTAGTTTACCTCAAGAGTTTCAGCAATATACCTAAAGATACTTATATTTTACATGTATTTTTGACACTTTAAGAACAAGTATTTGATTTTTAAATGTTATTGTCCTATCTCTACTTTCATTTCCCTAATATTCTCATGATAACTTACATATCTTAAAACATATTTTTGTCCTCATATACTATTATCTATAACTGCATATTCTTATTTTAGTGACTACATTTAATTACAGTAAAACCAAATGTTTCTAGACTAGTCAATGTGAAAGGAGCTTGGAGGACCTTGGTAACTTAGACTTTATATAATCCCTAATCTAGAAGCAGAGAGTAATGAAATCTGTCCCTCACCCTCTGTCTCCATTTGTACACACACTGTAACCATCCCCAGCCCATGGAATGGTGACTGTCACATTTAGGTAGATAATTCAACAAAACACACACACACACACACACACACACACAGAGAGAGAGAGAGAGAGAGAGAGAGAGAGAGAGAGAGTTCTTTACAGAATGGTCCTAAATACTATATAATTGGCAGAGACCATCCGACATCACGGTGTGTAATTCAAGAAGACAAAGCATGTGTGACCCTTCGGAGCCATAACTGTAGAACTCTAAACATGAAACAGCACTCATAAACTGTTAACTTTTAGCATACACTATGTATTTATTTTTCATTTCTTTAAATGCTGAAAATTAAATATGTAACTACTCTGCTATCACAGAGTTCAGCAAACCATGAAATATCAATACATCAAATATTTCAAGAAAATAACAATTATACTATTCTAAAACCATTAATTAAATTCTATCAAATGATTCAACTTTACTCACTGAACGATCTCTAAAATTTAATGCAATTAGAAAAAACATTTACCACAATGTATATGTATAATCAAGATTGTTTTTATGTTCTATTACCTCCCCAGATAAACATTATTTTCATCTTCTCGTTAATATCCCTGTTAAAACTTTGAACTTTATCAGGCTATTTCAAAATAAAGCCATATTAGTGAAATTATATCTCGGTTAACTCAGTTGACTTGAGCTTTTAAAAATGTAATAGCCAATTCTAGACATTCATTTGACAGTACAATGAATGATTTATTGAAATATACAACTTTATATCAATATATTAATCACAGTTTTATGGGATATTATTGAGCTCCACAGCAGTTTGAGGCTCTGTTTTGAAATTTACAGTTTCATTAATGAGCTACTGCTCACATTTAGTCTCATAATTATAGGAGATAAATACAACAAATTGCTGTATTTCATTTTCTGGAATGAATCTCATAGTTAGCACTAATTGCTAAACTCCTTTGTGTTTTTCAAGAATTCACACGAATAAAGTTGGCATGATTGTGCAGTTCTAATTGTATTTTTGTTGATGTCTGATAGTCTCATTTGTGTTTATTTTTAGCAGTACTTTGCCTTTTAAATTTTGAGAATTGAGAGGCAAAACCACTCAACATTTATTTGAGAAATAAAATGCCCAATACATGGTACTTTGAACACACATTATATTCCAACCAGGAAACTGCATTTTCTTATTCTAATACCAGCTATTATATAATAAATATAATATAATCAATATAATAATGTAATATTTTAAAATAATTAATGAAAACTCTAAAGATTTAATGAAAAACTTAAATTTAGTTTTAATACAGTAAAACAACTGTTTGTATTCAAATATTTACTTCACATCATTGATTTTATTTTTTTATTCTATAATTGTTTATTTGCTTGTTTATGTATAGAGAAGTGGTAAGTGATTGGATATGAGTTGGAGTGGTTTCCTTAAAGTAGCTTGGTGCCATTTATTTTAAATTGTGTTTGGATGCTATTGAACATCTATCTCATTACCCTTTAATCACCTTTACCATGTTTACACTGTTATTTATGGATTGTTTACTATATGTATAATCATACACAAACATTTTTTAATCCATATAAGGATCATTTTTAGTGGAGCTGTACATTAAGAAGTCCATAACCTGAGACTCATGTGAACATATGACATTGGTCTTCATTATACTTTAAACACAGCTCAGTGGAATAAAGCCTCAGGGTAACCCAGAATGTATCTAACCTGCTTCAGATAACACTAGTCACTTAAAATTACAACTTTCTCTAAAAATCAATAGCTTTGGGGATAAAATTAAGTTCAGAAAGATGTATTTACATCCTTCTAAGTTCGTATGCCCTTCACCCTGCACTCTTGACAATTTTGACTAAGTGCACAGACATGCTGTTGGGATCTTGCACATGCATCATTTCTATTTTTATAAACAACTTAAACACGAAGTATGTGTTCTATTCATAACCTCTTTATTCGTCATCTTCTTCCTACTTAGTTTCTTCTATCTTATCTAAGACTTGACTTCTACTAATCTTCACAATCGGGACACACACATATTTGGAAGTTCTGTTGATCTTATGGTTAGTACAAAAACAATCTGAGTTTATCTGTCAACTTCCAAATACAAGGCTATGTTTTTCTGTCTTTCAGAGCTTCCCCCAGATTCATTGTTCCTTACCAGAGCCTCATTTTGGGTCTCATTTGTATTATAGACCTATACTTTAAACTACGGGGAAATTTATCTTTCCAACGTAATTTTTTGTGAAAGAAAAGTTTAAAATATTTCTAATATGGAGTTACATACTACATTAAAATATATACTTTCTGTGGCATATTTCTTTTGTGAGATAAAAACTCTATGGATAAACATTCATTAAGTTTAGTCATGCAGTGTAGCTGAGTTTTTTTACTTATAGGTAATAAAAACTGCTGTGTAATTCTACTTTTAATGACCAAAAAGTCAATAACTATATAATAAACATACATCCATGCTTTCTATATTAGAAATTATACTCTAACATACTGTTTTCATTATTAAAATTGATTTCTGAGAAAGTCTATTACCTTTCAGCGTCTGCAAGCAAAGTGTCTAACAATATCCTAGTTTACAGCTTTTCTACATCAACTGAGATTTCTGAAATTACATTAGCTCCATATTTTTTTACACAACTCACTATTGATTTATGCTAAGTTCATTGGTTTATGCTCCTTACTGCTACATTATAAGTTTCATTTCATAAATTATAAATTATATATAGTTGTATTTTATAATTTATATATACAGAAAAATTATCAACTCCTTGTACTAGAGACACTAAATATAAAAGTGTCAGAACATTCCATATTACTTGATATTTCTTCGATTATCTTTGTGTGTGTGTGTCTCTACATCCATTCATTTCAAATATTGCAGTTCATAAAATATCAAAGTAATACCCTTTCAACTTACAGGCATGAGGACATGCACACATTTATTTTAATTTCATAAGAAAATGAATGTTATAATTGATATTGTTTTTGTATTAAATATGAAACATGAGCTACTACATGACAAAACACACTTTTTATTTATTTTGTTGTGGAGAATTCAATCTAAGAAATTAATGTGACTATTCTGTTTAGTTATTAATAACCTTGCTTTTTGCTAAACACAATAATATTATTAGCCTAATTTGCCATAGAAATATCATTCAAAGTGTGTTGTTTCAGTGTACCACCCTTCATAACCCTATCCTCTGCTTTCCATTTATTTGACATTTCTTTTGGAAATTTTACCTACATCATTTATTATGTTATCAGTTTTGATAACCTTACTATGTACAAAGTCAAATGACATTAGTGAGCAAGTAATATTGTTCCATAAATTCTACATTACATTACACTTTGTCCTTTAGAAACTTGTATATGCTAACTCTATTTTTAAATTGTATATATATATATATATATATATATCTGTGACTCACTTTCACCCTAATAAAACATCTTGATATATTTTAAAAACTATAACCTAAGGAACAATTGTAAAGATAATCTATATGCTTTCTAAGGTTTATTTTACAAACACAATTCTAAGAATTCTCTGTGAACTTCAAAATTCAAGTCAAATTTAATTATACTTGGTCATAAAAATGAAAACAAAACCCTACTTATCAACTGAAAATACTGCATCAAACTGCATAAAATTATACCTTATAAATAAAAGGTTTGAAAAAGGACAACACCTTTTAAAAATAGTCATTTGAGTCACTGGTTGGAGAAATATCCAGACAGATATCATAGAAATTGTATAAAACTCTATAAGGTCTCAATGGGGATAACCTTAGCCAAAATGCCCAACATTGAGGAGAGGGAAATCAAAGAGCCCACCTGCAGTATCTAGACAGGACCTTAAGCAAAGCAAAGGGGTTACTAACCCACAGTCAAAATTTCTGACACAGAACTGTTTCTGTCTAAAAGAACTGCAGGGGCACAAATGGAGAAGAGACTGAAGGAAAGGCAGTCCAATGACTGGCCGAACTTAGAATCCATTTCATGGGAGGGCACCAAAGTCCTGACATTATTATTGATGCGAGGATGTGCTCAACAGAGAGGAACCTGCCATGGCTGTCACCTGAGAGGTTCTGCCAGCAGATGACTGAGACAGAAGCAGATACTTACACCCAACCATTGAACTGAAGTAGGGGAACCCTATGTTTGAATTAGGGGAAGGATGGAAGAAGCCTAAGGGAATAGTGACCCCATAGGAAGACCAGCATTCTCAATTTACCGGGAACTCAGGGAGCTCCCAGAGACTGAACCACTAAACAGGAGTATACAAGGGACAGTCTCATGCCCTCCAGCCCAAATACAGCAGAAATCTGTCTGGTCTGGTCAGGCCTTAGTGATAGATGATGTGCTTAATCCTCAAGAGACTTGAGGCTCCAGGGAAGGAGGAGGACTGGTAGTAGGATGGGGGTTAGCACCCTATGGGAGGAAACAGGAAGGAGGAATGGGATGAGGAAATGAGGGAGGGGAGACTTAGAGGGGACAATGATGGAAATGTAAATAAATAAAATAATAAAAATTGGAAAAAAAAGGGGATAAAAGAAAGGAAAGGGAAAATATTTTTCTAAGTTCATACTTAAGTTTAGGCTTACCTTGATGGCAGTGGATGCAATTTGGATATGGTGAAGTCTGCGAAGGGTGCTGTCCCTGTCAATAAAATAGGAAGCAGCCAATTGATGTAAGGTCTCCAGGGTAACAGACGAACTATTGGTGCTGGTTTCACTTCCTTCAGATCTTTTGCTCAGCTTCCGCTTGTCCACAAAAATTGTGAGTGACTCCTCTCCTGTATTAATAATATAAAAATGATTGTATTTTCCAGTTAAAATACATCTTATACTTATCGCCAAGAAAGAGTGCCTACAAAATCCTGTGAGGAAACAATTAGTGAAAAACACAAATTTTAATAAATACTTTAAAGTTTTTATGATTTTCTTTCCCAAGTACCTAGATGTATCAGAGATATTGAAAACTTTGAATGTATGTTTAGTAAATGTTAAACATAGAGATATTAAAGGCCAATTTCATTAATCTTATTGACATGTAGCTTAACTTAGTAAACATTTGTAGACCACAAAGCAAAGTGTATAATAAAATAAGTGAAGTTTTGTAGCACTGTAGTGAACCATACCTTTTACAGTGGAAGTGTTATAGCAAGATAAACAATAAACCATAATACTCAGCTATACATATAAAATGAACAGACACTCTATTTTAAATGTTAGTAAAACATTCACAAGTTCCTTTCCTACTATATATTTAAGTATGGCTCCTTAATCAGAACTCTGTGAATGACTAAACTCCATAGAAGTTGTAGAAATTGATACTGGATGGTGGACGATGAGACAAGACTTGCAGCGAGCTTGTAGGGAAGCTTGGATTTCCAAAGATTAAATGCTAATGAATAACTCCTAAATTACATCAATTAGACATGAGGAACTTTTTTCTTCTCAGACACTTACACCATTGTATATTTATCTAACACGTGACAGCCAAACTGCTGCATGATCTATCTCTTAGGAACCCATCTGTTCTGGTGGCACTGTGCCCACTTAAAAACTGATAGGCTTTGCTTGAGGAAGGTCAAATAAGATAATCCACAAATGCAGTATCTCCTTTCTATCTCCTTTCTATCTGAAAGACGATATATGCTTTACAATAGCATGGTTCACAGGATCATCTAATGCTTGAGCTATAGCCCTCTACAATACAGCAGGTTACAGTAAGCTATTAACACAACTTTACTTATACAAAACATTATATGTTTGAAATGATTTAAAAGGTTTTTTGAGATTATAATTATATTGTTTACCCCTTTTATTTCCTCCTTCAAGTCCTAAGGAAAGCATTTAATGTATAGTATTTTACTATGGTAAATGATGTAAGGAATATAGATTTTTTTTCTAGGAAACCTTGATATCATAATTTAAAGAGTAGTGCTATGACAGACCACAGAGAAATGTTTACAGTGATAAACTAATGTGATATGGTTCAGGGAAATGTATAGAATAAGTATGTGAGTCAGAAACTAAATGAGTGATGTCAAAAGATGCTTATATAAAATATGACAACTAAAAAATGAAATGAGTTTTCAAATGGTTCTAAAATATAAAAATTTAGATAAATCTTAAGAAAGCTTCCTTCAGAAGCACCCATAAGAAATACCTTAATAAGTAGCTAACATATATTTGTCCCCAAGGCAAGAGAAAATGTGTAAAATTGACATGTCTAAAAAAGTCGATATTGGAAACAATAAAAATATTTTTTAGAGATCTTTGCATTTATTATTGAAATATTCTGTTATTTAAAACCAGTAAATCTGCTTAAAAACAATATTTTCTTAATTTTATTTTAATATTTTATTATTTATTTTTATTACTATTACTGTTATATTATTCTATTTATATATATTCCAAATGTTGTCCTCCTTCCTTGTCCCTCCTCCTTAACTTCTTTCCTCCATCCTTCCTCCCCTTAGGAGAGGGTGCTCCCTTGCTCACCCACCCAACCATCCCCACCTACCAGCATCACCTTTCCCTGGAGCATCAAGTTTCTAAAAGATTAGGCACCTCCTCTCCCACTGAGACCAAGCAAGGCAAGCAGATTGTGAGTGTAATATAGTCCACCTCCTTTGTGTCGTAATTCATCCTAGGTATTGGTCGTAGCTGCTTCTTACAATTATTACTAGTCATTTGTGCATATGTCTGAGTATACCACACAGATCACATTTTATTTGGATATTCTATTTGTATACATGTGTTAATACATGCACATGCACATATAATGTATTTGTATCAATTAACAGTGATTTCAATTTTTTCTCATGCATCTTAATGCGCTTTTTCATATATCCTGTATACAGCTCAACATTTGCCTTTGACAGAGATATTTTATGACATGGTTTAAATATAACCTTTAAAAATTTTTTAGTAATTGAAAAATTTAAATGTAAAACTTACTGAGCCCACACAAATAGATTCACAGGGGTATTCTGCCAAAATTTTGAAGATGAAGAAAAAAGCAAAACAAAGGTTTCTTGAAATGTTTTCATATAACATGGAAGAAAATTCTTAATATAATTCCACACAGCAGTGGCACAAATATTTGAAGTGTATAAAAACAACACATAATTATTAACTAGTATTATTAAAAGATAAAATTATGTAAGAATATATAGTATTCACCAGTAAATTAAAAATCTTCCTTCTTCTGACCAAATGTGATAATTCTAATAGTGTGAGGATGTTTACAGATTAGGAAATTTTAAAAAATTAGCTTATCATGATATCTAAGAATAAAACCTATGACTATCACTAATGCTTACGATGTATTTGATGATGGATAACAATTTGTGACTAATTAGAATTTGTAAATCAATAATTAGATCACAACTGTTAAATAAGATAAAAGATGTGGCTCTCAGGAAAAAGCCATGTAATTTGCTAGACAAAGTTGGGAAATTTTTCTGATTAAAATTAGATCCAAATAAATGCTGGGTCAAAGGCACTTCCCTGTAGACCTGCTATATTGGGAATAAAGACAATGATGATGCAAAAAGCCAAGATATTTCTCAGAGCAACATATTGAGTTTGTGTCCTCTGTTGTTGCATGAAAGCCTAAGTACATAAATATACACAAAAATATAAACATACACACATAGACAGACACACACAATTGCAATGAGAAGACACAAACAAAAGCAGTTCATATTGGCTTGGTGTTTTCCCTAAAACATTTAAAAATAATTAATGCGGTTGTACATGTGTGAAATTTAAAAAGATCAGTGGACAAATTAGTCCACTCAGTTATAGAAATGATGTATAAATAAACTATATAAAAATACTAGGTGGACAAAACCAGAATGATGTAGCATTATTACATATTATTAAACATGAAATCTAAAAATTGAAAAATGGAAAATTGCTCAAAACTCAGAAAACAATCCTAAAAGGCACAAAACCAGACTTTAACAGATAAAACAATTATTCTGTCCTGAACATAATTATTTATCATTAAATAATAAATTTATTATTTAATGATTTATTATTTAATGTTAATGTAAACTTCCAGGGGACAGCCCTGCAAAGATTTTTTTTTTCTTTTTTTGGTTCTTCTTGAGCCAGCAGAGGGAAAGGGATATCTTCGGAGGGTAAGATTCTGTTTTATGAGATATGGGGGGTTAGATTTTGTCTTACAAGATATTTAGGGTGGCTGTAAAATAATAAAAGGTTTACTTATCTAACTCTAAATTACTTTGCTACTGTAGCTGACCTGAATTCTATATTCCACTAAGGCCAGAAACAGCAGTCTCTGGTACTTAGCACCCCAACCTGAAACAGCAGGAGATAAAATAAAGGATTAATTGCTAGAGAGTTTCCCTTTTGTCCAGATGTCTGTCAAGGAGGATGTTTGGAATTATAAACTTCTAATAAACCAGAAGAAGAGAATAATGCTTGCAGAAGGAAAAAAAAAACTTTTATATAAGCAAATATGCATGAACACATAAATTCATATACAGATCCACACATGTGCATATGTACATTTCCATTCAAACCAATTAGGTCCAGTTTGAATGCATTCTCACAATTACATATTTACACAGACATATCTGTACTTAAATATGCATTTGGAGCAAAAGATGAAGCACCAGTGCAGAAAGAACTCACTCAGTGGTCAACAAGCTGAAGGGCGCAATTGAGGACTCCTCAGTCCCACTTGGGAGGGAGAAGAAAGCAAGTGGGGAGGGAGGGAGGGACACAGAAGGAAATTGGATGTGAGGTGGGGACTACGGGAACCTGATCTAGTATTGGGTGAGGGAAAATGACTGAAGACCTGAGGGCTAGTAAAAAGAATGGAAACAGGCAACTTTGGGAGGTGGAACATTGGGGGGACCCTCCAGAATGCACCAAAGAGCAGGGAGGTGAGAGACTCTCAGGATTTAAAGGAAGGGACCTTAGATGAAATGCCTGACAGTAGGGAGAGGGAACTTTCAGAACCTACTTCCAGTAGGAAAACAGGGCATGAAGTGAGGGAGGGGCCTACCATTCCACTGTCAAAACTCTGACACATATTTTTCCTGTCTGAAAGAAATGCAGGAATGGGAATGGAGAGGTGCCTGAGGAAAAGAAGTTCAAGCAACTGGTCCAAAGTGGGATCCAGCTCAAGAGGAGGTCTCAAGGCCTGACAGTATTACTGAGGCTATGGAGCACTCACAAAAAGGGACCTATCATAATCACATTCCAGAAAACCCAACAAGCAGCTGAGTCAGATGCAGATATTTACACCTAACCAAAGGACAAAAGCTGCTGACCCCTGTGATTGAATTAAGGAAAGACTAGAAGTAGCTGAGGTGATGGGCAGCCCTGTAGGAAGACCAGCAGTCTGAATTAAACCGGACCCCTAATATCTGTCAAACACTGGACCACCAACCAGTCAGCATACACCAACTGATATGAGGGTCCCAACACATATACAGCAGAGGACTGCTGGGTGTGTGTTCATTCAGAGGAGATGCACCTAACCCTCAAGAGAGACTGGAGGGTCCAGGGAGTTTAGAGGTCTGGTTGGATGGGGAGTGGGTGGTGCAGATATGCTCATGGAGATAGGAGAGTGGGTAGGAGTTATGGGATGAGGAACAGTGGAAGGGTGGACGGGGGTGGGTGAGAATAATATATGGGGTAGAAGGAAGGAAGGAAGGAAGGAAGGAAGGAAGGAAGAAAGGAAGGAAGGAAGGAGGGAGGGAGGGAAGGAAGGAAGGAGGGAGGGAGGGAAGGAGGGAAGGAAGGAAGGAGGGAGGGAAAGAAGGAAGGAGGGAAGGAAGGAAGGAGGGAAGGAAGGAAGGAGGGAGGGAAAGAAGGAAGGAGGGAAGGAAGGAAGGAAGGAAGGAAGGAAGGAAGGAAGGAAGGAAGGAAGGACAAAAAAAAAAAACAAGAAAAAAGTTGTCCTCAGGCTCAGTTCTGACTCTTTTCTTAGTCCTCAACACTTATACATCTTTGAGCATACATGATCAAATATTTAAAAGTTCACACATAAAATCAAATCATAATTTGAAATAGAAGTTAACAACAGAGAAAGTTTACATATCATTAGGAGTAATTATCTGGTTAAACATTTATCACCTGTCACAGCTCTTCAAGTTCACTGAGAGTTAAAATCTATAACTCTACAGTGATCTGCTCAAAATAGTGGGCTAATAGCTAATGATTATCATATATATTTAATAATAACAGCAAGTTATTAGTGAAGTTTTGTGTAGATTAACCCAGTCAGTATTTTATTTTCTGTCCTAGTACCTATAATAAATCATTAGTTCCCTTTGTATGACCTTTGGTTAGTGGTTTTACAATGTCTTGGTATGTGCTCTGAGTAGTAGAAAATATGGTTACTATGTAGAAACAATTAACTGGTGACACAAGGGAGACTGACAGAGTTCTTATTGCAATTTTGACTATCAGAAAATGATCTAATTGCAGTCCCATTATAAAAGAGCTTAATAAATACTGATATTATTTTAGGAATTCTTATAGGATCATCAAGGATCTAGAGAAAGGACCCAAGGAGCTGAAAGGGTTTGCAGCCTCATAGGAGGAACAACAATATGAACTAACCAGTAGCCCCAGAGCTCCCAGGGACTAAACCACCACCCAAAGAGTATGCATGATGGGACTCATGGCTCCAGCCACATATGTAGCAATGGATGGCCTAGTTGGTCATCAATGAGAGCAAAGGCACTTGGTCCTGTGAAGGCTTTATGCCCCAGTTTAGGGGAATGCCAGGGCCAGGAAGCAGGAGTGGTTGGGTTGGTGAGCAGGGGTGGGGCTGGGACAGGGTTTTTTTTGGAGGGGAAACCAGGAAAGGGGATAAAATTTGTAATGTTAATAAAGAAAATATCTAATAAAAAGTTTTTTTTTAATTAAGACATCATTTATTTGTCTGTATAGCATCACTACAAGACAGTTCATCTTCATAGATCTACAGAGATGCTCAAAATAGTGGGCTAATAGTTAGTGATTGTCATATATGTTTAATAATAACAACAAAATAATATTAATAGCAGGAATCTTTCATAAAATGATTTTCTGCTGTGCCTTGCCTACTGCAGTTCAGTCATAGCTGTTAATCTAAGTTGGTCATCTCAGGAAGATCACCTGTTAATTATTAACTTATTTGTTATTGGTTATTATAAGTCACTGAGACAGGTCTCAAAACTTGAGCCAGTCTTAGGCTCTTCCACAAGGCCCCAGAAACTTGAGTCAGGCTTAGGTTTGTCCTCAAGGCTCAATCCAGGGCCAAAATGGGGCCCAACATGTATTGGCTATTCCTATTTGTCAACTTGACTATCTGGAATAAATTACATACTTAATAAATAAATACTTTTGGTATAGCATTGGAAATGTAAATGAGCTAAATACCTAATAAAAAATGGAAAAAAAAAAATAAAAAAAAATAAATAAATAAAGTAGAAAGATCAAGTGCCATTTTACAGTCTACTTACAAGTAGGGTGTCTTTAGCACTAAGAATGGTTTTACATAAGATGACTACATTCAAAGGAATGGGCATTTTTTTTTTTATATTTCACTTAGGATGGGTAGTTTTTAAATACACTTAGAAAAATCACAATGAAATAAGTTGTTTATAACATTTCTCTAAGCATGCATTTAGTTTGAAACAAATTCATTCACAAAAGTTCTTCCTAAGACATCAATATTATTTTGTTGTTGTTTTTTGTTTTGTTTTTTTGAGACAGTGTTTCTCTGTATAGCCCTGGTTGTCCTGGAACTCACTCTGTAGACCAGGCTGGCTTCGAACTCAGAAATCCATCTGCCTCTGCCTCCCAAGTGCTGGGATTAAAGGTGTGCGCCACAATAAATTCTTAAGCAAGATTAAGATTAAAAAATTAAATTCCATGTCATTCTATTTAGACAAATTTAGAAAATGTTTCTATTTTTTTGTTTTGTTTTGTTTTGCAGTTTCCTGTACTTCAGTGATAGCTCTCTAGCTTCCTGCCGGTTCTACTTCAAAACTCATGGCCTCTTTCTTACTATTATTGAATGCATATTTGTATTTACATATTCATTTATATGCTTAAGTTTAACCTGCTGGATCCATATAATGTTTAGAAAACAAAACAAAAATTATTCTGAATCAAAGCCCTTTGTCTAATAAACACCAATTTTTAATAAACAAAGCCTGCCTTTCTAATTTTCTTGTAATAAACTCTCATTGATGATTTTGATTTGATTATAGTTGCATAAGGTGGCACTGCCCTCTGTTCTGAATGAGAGCTAATATCCTCTCTGAAATGTTTGGGAACATTAAACAATCGTCAGTAGTTTTTGACAAAGCAAACATTAGTATAATAATAATAAATAATACTTCATTCTCTTCCCATAATTGTATTGTACCTCATGAAGAATGAGAAAGTCTCATATTTTCATATTGTTCATATTACTGGTTGTTTTTTACTACAGGAACCTAGACTCTATCAATATTGTTATCTAGAAAACTTTTGTTAACAAAATATTTTGGATGCTGAAAAGGGTTAAAAAGAATTTCTAACACTTTGCTAAAAAGGACGCATTTGCAAATTGACTTTCTTATACTTAAAATAGAATATTAATTCACACGTGTAAAATAATCTCCTATGGAAGAGTTGAGGAGGAAAGAAAGGAGAAAAATGAAATAATTGTAATCTCAGAAAATAAATAAATAAACCTTTGTTCTTTTACAAATCCATGGGCTATCTCTTTGTTAATTGCTCTTATGTTTATGCATGTATACATGTATTCATCTTGGACAGAATCTCATTAAGACATAGGCTGTTCATAAAAGTTCTAGATCTATAGGTCATAACCCCTTGGAGAGCCAAAAGACATAGATGTTTACATTATGATTTATAACCATAGGGTAAAAGTATGAGCTCACTTCTAGGAATTGAACACACCAAACTCTGACCTTGAAAACTAGCAAATCCCCGAGATTTCCTAAAGATCAAGTCACAAAATCTCATTAATTCTAGGCCATCCAGGAAAGCACCCACACCACAAAAAAAGAAAAAAGAAAAAAAAGAAAAAAAGAAGAAAACCTACTCATTTCTCCTTCTTGCCCAAATAGAACAGAGACAGCCACTTTCTTGAGTCTTTCTCAATAAATCTCATATACAGTTTGTTATGCTCCGTGACTTTTTGATATTCCTTGGCTCCAGATTGCCAAGACATCTTTCCCTTCAACACTATCACACTTACAATCCTCTTCTGCCTTGTTTAGTGTTTTATTGCTGTGAAGAAATACCATGACCAAGGCAATTATTATAAAGGCAAATATGTAATTGTGGCTTGCTCATAGTTTCAGAGGATCAGTCCATTATCATCATGGTGAGAGGCTTGGCAGTATCCAGGCAGACATGGTGTAAGAGGAACCAAGAGTTCTTGATCCAAAGAAAGCCAGGAGGAGACTCTCATCCACAGTCCACCAGAAGGAGGCTCTCTTTCACAATAGACAGAGAGTGAACATAGGAGGAGACTTCAAAGTCCAAGCCCTCAGTGATGTACTTTCTCTAAAAAGACTACATCTCCTCCATTAATGCCACATCTTCTCATCATGTCATTTGCCATGGACAAGCATATTCAACCCACCACACCTTGCTTTTCTTGCATCTGAAACCTCCATTATTTCCCCTCCTTGCTATTTGTCAAATTCATTGTCTCTTTTTTCATTAACTTTATTATGAAACCACACACATACAAACACACACACACAGTATATTCATGTGTAAATGCATATGTACAAACTTCTCAGTCTGTACAATGTTACTTATGTGAATGTTTTCAAGAGTGACATTTTGGTATTCAACAACCAATTGCTGTTCTCTCCATGAGAAATACTATTAATAGGTGATATTGTAAAGGAGAGTGCCAAGTGTTTATAAGAGCCAGGACACAGAAAGTTTGCTGTAAGGTTGTGTATCCTAGCAATGTCAGAAGGTTTTCCATAAAGCCTCACCAACATGAATATAAACATTGACTGAGCATGGACTATAGCAATAGACATGCTAACATGGACAGGAAAAGCTCACGAGTCCTCAACCCAACATGTAGATCTATAGGCACCTAAAGGGGTGCTGAAAACCAGGCCTGAAAACATTTAGTTTTTGTTTTCTTTTTTTAAATTAGATATTTTCTTTATTTACATTTCAAATGTTATCTTATTAGACAGTTGAATTCTTTAAATGTTTGTGTATTAACTACTTAGTAGAGTATATTTTGAGAAAAAAATCTTTTCACTTTGCAGTTTTTTTAAATCCATATATTGATTTTTATTTTATTACTTAAAAATTATTCAGAAACATTTTTATTCTGTCTTCTTTAGTAGTTTACTGTTTTACATTTTGATTTAAAGTCACGTGAAGTTCATATCTGTATATTACAATGTGAGATAAGTGTCTAATTACATGATAGTATCCAAGTTTCTCAAATCATTTATTGAAGAAAATAGTCTTTTCTGTATTGTACATTCTGCAACTGTTACTGAAAATGTATTGACCACAAATGAGCACATAGTTTCCCAGTAACACTGCATTGTTTTATACCTTTTTTTGTATTGATATTACAATGATGTGTTATTTTTATGATTAAAAATATTATGTGGATATACAAAAAAAATAATCTCCCAAGTCAAACTGAGACTGCTTATATCTAACTTTAGGTTTCTTTTTTTAATCTGTGTTAATTTGTTAATCATAATATGCCAATAATCTATATGATGCTAACTAGCTCATGATAAAGATTAATTAATATGTTCTATTTTCAAGAACCATCAATCTTTATAGAGAATAAAATCATTTTCTTCCTAATACATCTGGTTTTATTATCTGTAAATGTCCATATGCAGCAATAAAATAATCAATTTCGTGCCTGGCAGTGGTGGCGCACGCCTTTAATCCCAACAGAGGCAGAGGCAGACTGACTTCTGAGTTCAAGGTCAGCCTGGTCTATAGAGTGAGTTCCAGAACAGCCAGGGCTACACAGAGAAACCCTGTCTCAAAAAAAAAAAAAGAAACAAAAACCACCACCACCACCACCACCACCAAATTTCAGTTTTATTTCATACATAGAAAATTAACTGAGTCATTTCTAGGAATATTATTACATTATTTTATTATATTCATAATCTTATTTTTTTAGCTATTCACTTCATTTTTCTCTTTCTTTCTTTTTTGGATTTTTTAATTAGATATTTTCTTTATTTACATTTCAAATGTTATCTCCCTTCCTGGTTTTCCTCCCCAAACCAGCTAATCCATTCGCCCTCCCCCTACTTCTATGAGGGTGTTCCCCCACCCACTCATTCACTCCTGCTTCCTCAGCTTTCATTTGTCTACACTGGGGCACTGAGCCTTCATAGGACCAAGGGCCTCTTCTCCCATTTAGGTCCAACAAGGCCAACCTCTGCTACATATGCTGCTAGACATCTCTTTTCAATTTAAAAATATGAACAACTATCATTTTAATGGTTTTTTTAAAATTATTTGAGATACTTATACCAAGACATGATAATGAAGATTGCATTCTCAACTTTAAAGTTTCCCACAAGTATTCATTTATACAAATGCTTTAGAAATGTATGACTAAAACTGTTGCTATCTGTAAGCAAAACATGAGATACAAAGGACAGTAACATATTGCAGACAGAGACTGTGCTTTTGAAAGTGTTTCAGCACTCCAAGACTTTGTGTTCAAATCTCCAAGAACACAAAAAAGATAAATGATAGCAGATAAGATGATGTGATTATTCTGCATGGAAACAGGCAGCTGCCTTCTCCAACTGAAGCTCTGTGGTGGTTTGCGTACAATAACAGCACAAATTGGAGAATGCTTTTATGCACACTGTGAAATACAGAAATATAAAACAAAACCAAATCATGGTTTTTATACTTCACTATGATTAGCTGACAGCCTTATATACTTCTGAGCTATGTCATTTTGGTTATTTTTTTCCCTATCCTCAAATGCAAATAGGTTCTGTTAATTCCAAAAAGAAATAGAAATTAAATCACTTTAATACTATTTGCTTTTTATATGGTTTTGGTCAATTTTCATTCTTATGTGTCTATTGTTATTATTGGTAGAAATAATATTTAGAGAAGTTAGAACAAAAATTAATAAAATAAAAATCCTCTGAAGGATCTGGAGGGATGGGTACATGTTTAAGGACATTTGATACTCTTCCAAGGACTTGCATTCAGTTCTCAGGATCTATATGAAAACTTAGAAAATTCTTTAATTCTAGTCTCCAGGATCTAACACACTAATTAGAATTCCAGGAGCATAAGATACACATGTGATACATATGCATATACATAGGAAAATATTCATATACCTAAAGTAATCAAGGACCTTGATTGCTCAGTACTGAATACTCAGTCCTGAAAGCATTCTTTAAAATAACACTGTATGAACTGAAGAGGTTAGAATTGAGGATTTATTTATATGTACATATCATATGTATATTAAATAATGATTAGTGAAAAGATGTCAAGTTAAGGATTGATGGACGGGATATATAGTACTATTTAATGGGAAAGGAGAAGGGAGAAATTTTATAATTATAATATCAAATTTTTCTAAAAACAAAACAAAACCACAAAGAACTTCTACCTTTACATGAATCCTGGGGTTAAATCAATGAGATAGTTCATATTGTACTTTATTTTGCTATCATTTGTTGTTTTTTTATGATGAAAAAAATAAGCATATGTGGCTCATTGGCCCATTGCTGAGGTCTGTAAGCAGCATATGAAAGTGATCTACTTCTTGTGGTATTGAAAGTGAGATCTCATTGATCAACAGATTCGAAGTGAACCAGCTGTGTGTCATCATGAAGTAGAAAGGTTTAAAAGCCCAGAAAAGTTATACATATTCTCTCCCATTTTCCCTCTGAAGACAGGGTAGTCCAAAGGAAGCCTTCTTCAACTTAATATCAAAAATGAAAAAAAAAAAATCATGATTCTCACTGCTGCCAGCAAATACTATCACAAACCATCAAATTATAATCTACTTACTTTTAGAGTCTTTATATTTTCTTTTATTTTTCATATAATTTTGAATTTGTTACACAAGTATATCATAGATTGAATAGTAACGGCCCCTATAGGCATGTATATTTGAATGCTTAATTAAGGAATGACACTATTTGAAAGGAATAGAAGAATTAGGAGGTATAGAGTTACTGGAGGAAGTATGTGTCACTGGGGTTCAGCTTCAAAATCCCGTGACAAACTTATAGTCCCTCCTTGCCTATGAATCAAAATGTAACTCTAACTCCTGCTCCAACATCTGTCTGCATGCTTATATTAAATCCACCATGATGATAATAAACTAAACCTCTGAAACTGTAAGCAAGCCTAATTAAGTGCTTTCTATTATAATAGTTTCATTTGCCATGGTGTTGCTTTACAACAGTAGAACAGTGAACACCCAAAAGATGCTCCACCATACCAAAAGGACAGGTGCTCTACTGTAGTCAGAGAAACCTTATTTGTTATATCCAGAAGCTGGAAACAATCCAGTTGCCTTCAACTAAAGAAAGGATACAGAAAATGTGATTCATTTACACAATGGAATACTACTCAGCTATTGAGAACAAAGATATGAATTTTTGCAAGCAAATGGATGGAACTAGAAAATATCCTGAGTGAGGTAACCCAGACCTAAAAGGACATGCATGGCATGTACACACTGATAATTGGATAGTAGCCAAAAACTTCAGAAGAGCCATGATACAACTCACAGACTCGAAGAAGCTTAACAAGAAAGAAGGTCCAAATGTGAATAACTCAAACCCACTTAGAAGGGGAACAAAATTATCATGGGAGGGAAAGGGGGAAGAACCTGGGTGGGAGAGGTGTGGGAAAACGGAAAGGGGGTAGAATCAGGTATGGGAGAGACAGGAGAGGGCCCAGAGCGCCGGTAGAATGAATCGAACCACAATATATGGGGTGGAAGGCAGGTGAGACCTCTTGAAAAATCTCAGAGACCTGGGCTGGGAGAGGCAACCAGGAGTCAATGGTGATGACTTTAGCCAAATGTCCAACAGTGGGGAGATATAACCTGAAGAAACCACCTCCAATAGATAGACATGGCCCCCAGTTGAGGCAGATGACCCTACTTATCTTCAAAATTTTGGCCCAGAATTGCTCTGGCCTAAAGAAAATGTAGGACCAAAAATGGAGCATAGACTGAAAGGACATCCAGAGACCGCCCCAAATTGTGATCCTTCCCATGCTCACACAGAAAACCCTGACACTGTTACTGATGCCATATTATACTTGCAGACAGGAACCTGGCATGGCTGTCCTTTGAGAAGCTCTACCAGCAGCTGATTGAGACAAATGCAGTCACTTTAAGCAACCATTAGATTGAGGTCAGGAACCACTATGGAAAAGTTTGGGGAAGGACTAAAGGAGCTGAAGGGGGATTATAGGAACAGTAGTGTCAACTACTGGGGACCTCTCAGAGCTCCAAGAGACTAAATCACAGACCAAGAAGCATACATGGGTGGGTCCTTGTCCCAAGGCACATGGGTAGAAGAGGACTGCCTTGCCTTTCCTCAGTGGGAGAGGAAGCACTTAATCCAGTGGGAACTGGATTCCCCTAGGGAAAAGGGATGCTAATGTTGGTGGCAAGGTCACCACCTTGAGTGAGTGGGAGAGGAACCTCTCAGAGGCTAAGAAGATGGCATGGAAGATGGGATGATGAACTTGAGGAGGGGCACGAGGAAGGGGAGCAATTTATAAAATGGAAACAAATAAAAAATTATAATTTAAAAATGTAAAAAGCAAAAACATGAGGTTTTGAAATATGGTAAACAAAAATGCATTTTCACAAAAATGTCTTCTAGGCACATTTGTTTGTTCCTAAGTTAAAAAAAAAATCCTAGTAATAGTTTATCTGCTAAAAAGTAATTTAGTGGGGGTGGGTGGGAGGAAGGGAGCTGGGAGATGGCTTAGTGAGGAACAGGGTTTTCTGCTCTTCCTCTGGACCCAACTGGCTGCCAGAGACTCTGTCACACAACTCAAAACTGCTTATAGTACCAGTGTAAGGAAGAAGGACCACTTTTTTTCTGACCACTGATGAGGCTTAGATGTACATGCAGAAACACACACACACACACACACACACACACACAGAGAGAGAGAGAGAGAGAGAGAGAGAGAGAGAGAGAGAGAGAGAGAATCAGTAATATCAGTAATAATCCTGAGTTTACCTGGGAATGGGGGTGGGAGGTATAAAAAGAGCCAACAGTTATTGTTTTTTTTTTTTATTCTTGAAAGGTGTAGAGAACAGAAAAGTAGCTGCATCTTTCTATTGCTTGTCTGATTGGCTAAATAAATCATTTAATTCTGAAAATATCAAACAGATATACTTAAAATTATTCTACATATAGAATGTAGTAATTTTATAATACAAACAATATTTTCATAAACTACTTTTTAACAGTACTTGAAGACTTGAAACCAGGAATAAATTTTAATAATATTTTAAATTACTGCCTCTCTAATTAAATAATTACTGCCTCAGTCCCTTCAATTTTAAGGCTATCCTTTTTTTCTTGTGTGTTATTCTATTTTCCATGAGCATTATAGAGATATGCTACAATTCCTGCATTTGTTATATATTATACTATATGAAATGAAAAACAAAGCAGTCATGATATTTATTCCGTAGCTGAAAATCATTACATCCAAATAGTGTAATCTTTTTCAAAATAGATTCTTTAAATTGAAGAAGTATATTAGAAATTTAAACAGTGGTGAGGTTTAGATACCATTGTCCAAAATAACAGCAAGTAGAATTACAGCATTGATGAACAATATGGAAGCAATAAAAACAAAATACACAGGGAAAATGGTGCATATAAAAGTAGGTTTTTGTACAGTTGATTTTCTCTAAAGGAAGATAATCCAATCAGCAGCTTTATTGATCATAAAATGTCCTATTAAAGTCTTCAAATACTGTATCCAGATTTTATATCTAAGTTGAAAGCTTGGTGGGCTAAAGAAGTCTGGGGAACACACTCTTTCATGTATTTTCTAAAACAATTCTAATACCATTACCCTTTGGGTTTAAATGTTTGCTCATGTACGGGTATTTATTCTGCTGATTTTTAAATATATATTTCACTATAAAATATTTTAATTCATTGAATAATATCTTTCTTAAATTTCATTTTCTTCATTCATTCATTGATTCATGCTGTGTTCTGTTCTCAATCCCCTCTCTCCTTCCAATCTCCCCCTCTTTTGCTCCCTCTATACAGTCCCCCTACCCTACTCTTATGAGCACATCCTTGGTAGCAACCTTCCCTGACACAACCAATCATTGCAGAGCTAGATAAAATGCACTCTTACTGAGGCCCACATTCAGGCGACAGAATTGAAGACAGCCCCGACTCTAGCTGTAGAGGAAGCCATATGAAGACTAAGATGCACAACTACATGTGTGCAAAGGCCTAGGTCCATCTAGCCTATATACACTCTTTGGCAGGTGATTCTGTCTCTGGGAGCTCCCAAGGATACAGGTTAGTTGACTCTGTTGGTCTTGTGAAATCCCTGTCCCCTCAGGGTACCTAAATCCTTCCCCCAACTCTCTGCAAGACTCCCAGAGCTCCATCTAAAGTTTAGCTATGGGTCTCTGCTTCTGTTTTGGTCATCTACTGAGTAGAGCCTCTCAGAGGAGAGTTATGCTAGACTTCTGTATGCAGACATAAAGGAGTATCATTAATAGGGTCAGTCTCGTCCATGGTATTGGTTTCAAGTTAGGCCAGTCACTGGTTGGCCATTCTCTCAGTCTTTGTTCCAACCTTGTCTCTGAACTTACTTTAGGCAGGACAAATTTTGAATCATAGGTTTTGTGGTTAGGTAGTTATCCTTATCTCTCCATTTTCCGATCCTGCCTGGTTAAAGGTGGGCACTTCAGGGTTAATATCTCCCAATTCTAGGAGTCACATGAGTCACCACCATAGACTCTGTGAAGCCTACCCCATCCCTGGTCTCTGGTTTAGGGAGAGATCAGAAGTCAGGGCCAAGAGAGTGAAAGGAAACTGGTGGCAGGAGAGGATGGGATGCATGGGTGGTGTGTGACATTTCTAGGACATGTTGGTGTTGATGTTTTAATTATTCTGAGTATTTTAAAAAGGACAAAAGAGAAAAAGAGAAGAAAGGGTCCAGAGAGTATTTAACTTTTATTGTAAATATCATCTTTTCTTAAAAGCAGAATATAATAGTTTCATGCTTTATCAGGTAAGACATATGAAACAAATGGACCGAGAGAAACAAGACAGGTCTAATTCAATTACAACAACTACAATTTAAATTTTGCCTGGTGTTCTTCAGAGTTCACTATCTAAATAAAGATAGTGTATATGTTCAATCTATATAGTACTTTTACTTACTTGTGATCAATTACTAACTTTATCCTATGCAGTGTGATCTACAGGTCACACTTAGAGAAAAAAAAATCATTGTAATAGTAAAGGCCATGACTTTTAAATTCAAGCGTTATTCCATTATCAGAATATCGGGATATTGATTTTATTTCAAGGAGTTTAAGCAAATTCATAAAGATGATTTACACATTAATGAAGCACATACAGTCCTGAGAGAAAAAGTAGTCATCAGATACTATTCACATTATAAAATTAATGAAATAATTAAAATCATATGAACAAAATTTGACCCACATAGAAATTATTAACAATTTAAAGGGAAGGCAGATGGAACTTGGCATATATTTGTTGTCTCAATCTGATATTTGTTTAATCCTCACCTAGGAAGGAGGAAATGGGGGACTGTGTGCAAAGCCTATAGCTTGTTATTTGTGCCCACAACCTATATGCTGCACTTTAGTGTCATGACATGACAGGGTAGACTGACATCCCCTAACTATGAGAGGCTCTATACTTTCCCTCTCTCCCCGTGCTTTATATATTTGCCCTTTGCCAGAACCCCGATTCTCTTTAATTAAGAATCTTTGTAAAGTTCATCCATTTTAGAATTTTTTTCCTTTCATTTAGGGATAGAAGTTGAATATCCTCTATAATAATCACAAAGTTTTATATTTTTCAGAAAATTATGCAGTGTTGGACTCCTGGTATAATTCTATTTAGTTATTTAATGAACAAATAATTTAACAAAAGCCTACCTTATAGCAAAAACTATTATAACCATGGAGAGAAATGATTGCAAACTGTTATTAAAAATATTCACAAAAGTGTCCATAAAAAAATCAACAAATAACAACAAAGAGCAACAAATAAACCAAGTATTTTTGAATCAGTATAAATTCTATGAACAAAGGGAAATGATAATAAGATAGTATAGGATAGTAGGGTTTACTGTGTTCTCAGTGGACACGGACACTGTGTATCTTAGTTGCCATCTGAGATACTGACATTTAAGCAGTAAATTAAAGGCACTGGAATTAAAACTACATTAAGAAGAGTCTCACATGATGTGTGAGATGAAATCTACCACTTGGTCTGTAATTTGGGATTTATAAACCACAGCAAGATTCTAGTTTATGGTGGTTGCCAACTTTGTAACTCCCACTCAAACAGGGATCATATATTGTCTCAAGTTTTCAAATATACTGCATGAAGAATGAACCACAGAAGACTTCTCTGATAAATTGTAGAGGCTCATCTATGAGATGATTTGCTGTAGGTATCACACCTACACAGTGAGGACAGAGTTTCTTAGGGGATATATTCTGAAATAACTAACTGCTTGAATTTCTGACAGACTGGATTTGGAGGCCAAGAACAACAGCAACAAAAAAGGCTTATCCTATAGTGCTAAGAAGCAGTCTTCTACAGCATTGACAATATCAGCAGAGCCACCTTTTGCGAATTCATAGAGAAAAAAACATAATCTTTCCTTAGCTTCTTTATCCAAATTTGACAATCAGTCTCATAGTAGAACCGGAAATCCCAATTTCTAAAGTATACATTTTTTGAAATATTAAGAACATGTGGAAAGCACGTACATAATTGAAAACCATTTTATGAAAAATGTCAGTTTGTTTCTTATTACCTCCTTAAATGTCCTTCATGCTCATTCAATCCGCTAAATCTTTATTACATTGCTAAGCTCATCTTTAACTATACTTAATAAAAGGTTTTTTAATCTCACTAACATAAGAAATAAGTGAATGTCTTAATTTTTAAGATGATTCTTTTATTTTTTTTCTCCTTTCTGAAATCACAGGTCAAGTACAGAATGCTATCATAGCAGTTTTTAAAATATTACAGAAATGTCCTGCTTACTCCAGGAAATAATTTCTTTTCTCTGTTACCAGAAGTGATGCCCCTCACCTGCATTGAAGCTGCATATTTTTAAAATATAATTTAGCATATCAATTTATGTGATGGATTGTCACATCTATTCATACATTTTATGTATATTAGATCTCTAAACAGTTTGTAGTAAATAGCAAGTAATTCCCTCATCATTCAAGTGAGTGTGTTATTGAAGGTATTAATTAATCACTTCATCAACATTTTTGATAATGAGGAGCATCTACAGTAGTGATATGGATTAAATGCTCCTCTGCAGTGACTATGCAGTTTTTTCTTTTTATAGGTAAACACAAAGATAGATAGTTTCAAAGTCTCCTACCTCCCAGAGTAGCTGATAGCAAGAAATGAGTCCCATATTTCTTGATAAGATTTTCTGTGATTTGCTGTAGAGTAGGTCGTCGTCCCAAAAGTCTTATGTTGCGGAAGAACTCAGGGGCAAGAGGCAGAGGAGAACCAAGGAAATTTCTTCTCTCAACTGCAAGGTTATTTACCTTCCAACGACCAAACTCCCTGAAAAGCAAATTCATTTTTATTCATAACTGCACAATCTTAAGTGTTTTCATTCAAAAAGTTCTCTTGGTAGGTTAATTGGATCCCTCATTATAATGACTGCAGGTTTTAGTATTGTACCAGGACATATAAGTAGAAGAGGGCACATCTAAAATTCACTTACTTAGATCCAACTCACAGTAACAGCAACATGGTACTGAAATTGAATACCCTCTACTGACATTTTTTCTCAAGTACATGCATATTCATAAGCAATACTCCCCTTTGAAGAATATAGAGAAGATAGATGTAGTTATTAAAAAAGAAATAAGAAAAATAAAAGCTAAAATAATTTATTGTGCAAACTTTAATAAAATAATTATCTTAATCATTCCCAAGATATCTTCCCAATTCATTTATAATGTCAAATTTTATAACTTGAGGGATATTAGAATTGCAAAGTTATTTTTTTATCAAGAAGAACAACTGTATTGCTGATTATTTTCTACTTTATAATAACCATTGTATGCAATATATTAAAGTTCTAATTAAATTACTTTTTTCAAGATGCATAACTTGATAATTGAATTAGACAAATGCCAGAAATGTCAGGAAGGAACATTACAATATGTACATTAAAATATTGACATATTTAGCTTCAGTTAAATAAACACTAAGTTATTGGAAAATCCGATGGTGAACTTGATAACCTGGTATTAGATTATCCAGGTTATTTTTAAATAGAGAAGCTGTGTGTTTATTTATATGTATACTTATTGCAAAAAAATGCTTTTAGTGTGTCAGACAGAAAATGCATAATTAAGGATATCTGTAAAGAATAACCATGCTACCATTCTTCCCATGTTTGAAGAATTTACTTATCTAGTGGAGTTAAAAAAAAATAAATGAAACAAATAAAGACATAGACTTACATTGAACAAATAGTTAAATAACATGTTCTGCGAACTATATAACATCTTTCCACTAACAGCCAATGATGGGGGGGGCTGTCCTATTTTTTAATTAATTGCCATGGAAAGAAACTTTGGAAAGGCAGTATGTAAGGCAATGCTCAAAGGAGAAAGGGCTGCTCAACAAAGAGAAGTAGGGCAAGGCTTTACACAGATTAATGAGAGACAATGTAGATACTTCTAGGACTAAGAGGTCGGACCCTGGCATCCCTAACTGCACATATTTTACAAATGTGACATACCATGGGAGTTTCAAAATACCTAATTTTGGAAAACTAATTGCAAGGTCAGATTCACTGAGGAATATGGAGAAGGCATTGTCCCTAACATAAATTAACTTACTCCATCCTTCCTTTAGGGAATCTTACTAACTTCCCTATGAGAGCATTTAAAAGGCTTTAAACACTTTTGCCTCAAAGTGAGCTCTTAAACTCAGCAGCTATTAAAGACACTTGAATTTGTACTCCAGTTACGGGTTAATGGCATGTTAGATGGAAAATATTTTATACATTTTAAAATAAATAAATTGAGTACTATGTGTTGATTATATGCATGGGGGTGACATTGTACAACTTGCACATATATGACTAACATCATCTTTATCTTCATTTACCCTCTTTTGGCTCCAGTCTGTTCTACTTGCCTTTATCTTCTCAAATACTCTTCAATTACATTCATGATTCTTTTTTCCTTTAAACCTTAATTCTACATATATCTCCTTTAACATGATTCATTTTCTTAAAATTAGCATTATTCTGTTCTTTCTTGCTAATAATAAAAAAGGCTAATTTTGCTGTTTAAGGAACTACAGTGTGAAGAAAACTGCTATATACCCTGGTATATTCTTCTCAAAATCCATTCAATATGCAGTTCTTTATTAAACACATGGCGTTTAACAATTGGATTTATTACACACACACACACACCTATACACAAAAGTCTTTTAACCTAAGCTTTAGTTGATATCAATATTCTTATGATTTTTTCTTATACAAATCAGTGGCTGAATATTTTCATATTACACATACACAGTGCAGTAGAATGTGTAGAAATATGGATTTAAATTCTTCAAAGTGACATAATTTAAAAAAATATCTAGCTCAATATGTCAACAAGATGTGGTAATACAAATTTAAGAATTTATTTGCTAATTATAGGACATATTCTCACTCTTTTTGTGTGTGTTTCCTAATTTAATTTTATTTGTAATTTATTTTTTACACTCCATATTCCATCCCCCCCATCCACCCTCCAACTGCTCCACATCCCACACCTCCTCCACACCCCACCCTGACTCCACGTGGATGCTCCCACCCCCAATACACCTGACCTCTAAACTCCCTGGACCCTCCAGTCTCTTGAGGGTTAGGAGTATCATCTCTGAATAAACACAGACCCAGAAGTCTTCTACTGTATATGTGTAGAGGGCCTCATATCAGCTGGTGTACGCTGTTTGGTTGTCCAGTGTTTGAAAGATCTCAGAGGTGCAGTTTAATTAAGACTGCTGGTCCTCATACAAGATCGCCCTTCTCCTCAGGTTCTTTCAGCCTTCCCTAATTCAACATCAGGGATCAGCTGCTTCTGTCCATTGATTGGGTGTAAATATCTGCATCTGACTCTTTCAGCTGTTTGTTGGGACTTTCAGAGAGCAGTCATGGTAGATCCCTTTTTGTGAGTACTCCATAGGCTCAGTAATAGTGTCAGGACTTAGGACCTCCCTTTGAACCGGCTCCCACTTTGGGTCTGTAGCTGGACCTTCTTTTCCCCAGTCTCAATACCATACAGTACATCAAGTGTGGGATGGGGTTGCCATTCCACAGTCACACCTCTGACCCATAACTGTTTCTGTCTGAAAGAATTACAAGGATGAAAATGGAGAGGAGCCTGAGGAAAAGAAGGTCCAGTGATATTCTCACTCTTTAAAGTATATCTTTATAACAGCTGTTTACCAACTAAAAACTTGTAACCTTGTATTAAGCAATAAGTAATTAAATCCTATTTTTTGTGATAAATGGAACTTGAGATGATAAAATTATGTAGAATATATCAGCCTTAGAAAGGTAATAAGCTCTGGGCTTTTGTGGCCCATGCCTTTAATCCCAGCACTTGGGAGGCAGAGGCAGGTGGATTTCTGAGTTCGAGCCCAGCCTGGTCTACAGAGTGAGTTCCAGAACAGCCAGGGCTACACAGAGAAACCCTGTCTCAAAAAACCAAAAAAAAAAAAAAAAAAAAAAAAAAAAAAAAAAAAAAAAAAAAAGAAAGAAAGAAAAGAAAGTTAATAAGCACATTATCTGACTCATGCAAGATTTTATTTTATAAGTTGATTACATATACTTTAAGAAAAGAATTCCATTAAAAAAAAAAAAGCTGGATAACATAGGGAAGTCTTGGGAGATATTGGGCAATAGCTACCGCCAAGAGAAGTAGTATAGGACTACTTAATGGAAGATATAATTTGAGAAGCTACAGGAAAAAATTTAAATGATGACTATTTGAGGAGGTTAAAATGTATATCCTGATTGAGACATGTTTTTAAATGCAGTTATACATAGGAATGTAAAGAGCACATGGTAGACCATAACTGTCTGATGATTATGTTCTCATTATAATCTAGAATATTACATTTAATATGCAAAGTGCATATCTAGCCTCAGGAGCTTGATGTATATACTGAGATATAATCTGAATGAGAAAGATGAAGTGAAAAGGCCCTAAAATTTGCTTTTCTGTATAAAATACACACATTGTTGTTCTAACATCTTAAATTTTTCATGTCTGTTGCTTGATATGAATTTTACTTATCTAACTTTACTTGGTATGTTTTATCTCCTCCTATATTTAAATGTCTTATACACTTATATGAACAGGCAAAGACTGGATTCCCTTTAAGGAGGGTGTTTCAGCCTTCCAGTGTCTTTTACCAAGTCCTATGAGATTACAGACTCAATTCACTTTATCATTTATTTTGGACCAAACACATCTTTACTCTTGATCATTATTTTTTTCTCAATGTCTTGTAGCAAATAGGATAGACCATATATACACCTAAACAAAGATTGACTTAGTTTCCGAGTAATGCACAATGAACTATTATCTTAATTGCTTAAGCAGTGTTTATGATATTTGCTTACTCCTCATATTTTCTCATGAAGAGTAAGGTAAAACGAGACACAATCACATATTCAATATTTTTAATATATGTAGAAACATAGAAATCGAGATTATCTAATTGGTATCTCATTTCTACTTAGAAACATTATTTTCAATGTAATGATATTTAATATCTTGTATTCTCTGTGATGCTTTTCTGGCAATTCAGATAAAAGCTTTTTGAAACAATCCTGATAAGAAGTGCTAAAAGAGACATTGTAAATAATGAAATTGTTTTTGGACTACAAACTACTCTGAGATAATTTTAAACATCCATTGTTTCTTTCTTGGGCATGGAGTCATTAGGCTGCAGTTCCCTAAAACAACTGTAGGTTTATTTGACCAATATTTGAATACTTTCATAGACAAATATTACTCTTAAACATAGCTTTGCAGATTGAAACAACTTGCATAGATTCAAAATATACTCATGCAAATTGATGGAACTATGGGTTTTATAATTTTGCCTGTTTGTTTGCTCTCTAGAAATATATTCATTATCATTATAGATATTTTTGACACCAGATGAACTTCAGGAATCAAATTGGAACTTAATATCTGTACATGAATTGGAAGCATAAGAGTGATGTTTCAAGTTCTTCTTCATGAAGAAACAATGGTGACTTTATTATATACTATATTTCCTCAAAGTACAGCAAGGTATGGAAAACATCAAAAATGTGGCATTGCATATGATTATCAACATGAGAATGCTTTACCTAAGGTCATCTCATGTTTCCATCTAGATGTTGCATGCCTGGAACAAATAAGAATATTCCAAAAACTTACTAAGTCCTTTGTTACTTCTTAGAGCCTACACAGAACATGAATATAATCCTATTATAATTGTTCTAATTCTTTAAAGGAAAGAGCTACAATGATTAGAATGTAATATATATCACCCCCTGTAGAAGCACAACTATTCTATAAATTCCAAGAATGAATCCTAACCAGTTGAAACAGAACACTTCTTTGAAATGGCCTTTGTGGATCTAAGAATTCTCTATTAGTTATATTAGTAACATGCTTGATTGCTGAATATTTGGACATTCAAGTATTTATTGTTTGCATACACACATATGTATTAACCTCCAATGTTAATTATGGTTTTATTTCTGCTCATCTTACAAAAAGTTGGGAGAAAAAAAATTGCACAAGAAAATGCATTGTAGTTGTGGTCATATAATTTCCACATTTCCATTGCCCTTCCGCATTCATACTTAATTTTTATGTCAAAAAACCCTCAATGCAATTAATATAATCACATTTCAGATTTCAGTAGAGAATTAGTCATAGTATATATTAAATAATTTGAACACAATAACAAAGGAAAAGCTGGCTAAAATGTTGACAAAATATGATAATGTAGTGACTCAAACCAGATTTATCTCTCAATAGTAATTTTTTACCAAATGAAGGTACTATCCTAATAACTCATAACTCAAAGTTATGAACTGCATCAGTTTTCACATTATTACACATGTTGGCTAATAACTTTAGTTTTATCAATACTCATTTAATTAACAGTAATAATGCTAAAACAAATACATAATTGAAGTAATACTGTAGGAATAAATTCAACATGAGTAACATAAATGACCAGTAACTAAAACATACTTATTTTAAGTAATGCCTGCAATGATTGATACTTGAAATAATTTCATTATGTGTAGCTGTTACACATATAATTGGGTTGCTTTTACCATACTCACAGTCCCATTTTCTGATTTTATAAAATATCTTATTCTCCATGTGGCTTGTAAAATTAAAGAAAGAAACAAAACAAAAAATCCCTAATGGATTTGAAGAACAAAATTTTGAACAAATTTGGAGAGCTCTTGGTGTAGCTTCAAGGATATTGTCAAGAATTTGACATTGGGCTAGGCAGGAAGGAGGTTCAGGCAAGAATTTGACATTGAGTTAGGATAAAGAAGTGGGCTTAAATTCTTATCATCTTGATAAATTCTTGAATATCATAGGATCTTAGTTTATGCCTTGTTAGTTCCTTGACTACTTTGTATTTAATGTCTTAGAATTGGCCATATTCTTTGCATGCACCTACATTTATATAAATCCAGGTTGGAAAAAAAATTAAACATGCTTCAGCATTTTTCTGAAGTCATAATATAATGTTGTCTAATTGTCTTTTCTTTTTTATCCTCACTCCCTCTCCTGAGACCCTGTTGACTGACTGATATGACATGGACAAACAAATAATCAAAGTAAAATAATAAGAAGACCCAATCAAAATAATGGCCTAGGGACCTGAACAGAGAATAGTCAAAAGGAGAAAAATATAGTTAAAATATATTTCTAAAAGTATTTATTTTCCATAACAATAAGAGAAATGCAACTAAAAACACCTGGAGAATTAATTATACCCTAACCAAAGTGTAGACAATCAATAAAACAAACTACAGCAAATGTTGGAGGGGACATGAGGAAAAAGAGACCTATATGCACTGTTAGTGAGATTGCAAATTGTTTAAGCCACTGTAAAAATCAATATGGTGGTTTCTCAAATTAATAATAATAATACTAATAATAATGATAATAATCTCTCCATGTTATCCTTTAGCATGTGTTCAAAAGATTCAACATCCTATTGTTTCTCAGGCATATTCGTTGCAGCTCTTATCACAATAGCTAGAAATTAAAAATCACCTAAATATTCATCATTGGACAAAATTAGATAAGGAAGTTGTGCTACATATACACTGTAGAATATTATGAAGTCAGACATTTAATGTATGTAACAATATTAACTTTGTTTGGTTTCAGAACTAAGTCCTAAAATTATCACAATCAAATGAGAATCATGTTTTACCACTAAGCCATTTGATATTGAATATCTGAACACACTGAAGTCATAAATTATTAACCTATAATACTATGTATAACTTTTTTTACAAAAAAGACTATAAAAATAAGTTTTGAAAACTCAATTAATATTCAAGTAGATAGCTCACTGATCCCTAGCATAGAGTGCAATTAAAAGGCTAGTAAGAAAACAAAACTTATCATAGAACTTATTCTTCCAAATGGAAAATTAACATTGTTTCAATAATTTCCAATTTTTATAATACTTCATTAGAGACTTTTACTAATAGTACCATTTTTCTTCAAATTCATCTCAAATTAGGACTAACTATAGATGATGTCAGCATAATTAGTCCAGTAAGAATCGAAGAGTGTAACAAATCATAAAGTCCTAATTCATTTAACTTATAAGGTTAAAAGGGTCACTCCGTAGTTTCTTCCCAGGATAACTACAATATAGAGACAATGGTAAAAGATGCCAGTCTTTTAAAGAAATTTGTATATTGTAATTATTGAAAAATTAAAAAGTTGCAGAATATAATGCTTTTATGGGGAAAATGAAACCTTAATTTTTTTTTAAAGTCTAACAGGATTGCAATACATTCTTCAAGACTAGGCAGGCAATGACCTCACTTGATCCACCAGCCCTCACTTGTTCAAGGTTTTACCCTAATAGAGGTACAGCTGGTGACTAAGCTTTTAGCATGAGCCCTTTGGAGACACTTCAGACCTGAATGTAGCAGTATCAAAGGTTTTGTGTGTATCATTAACCACTCTCTAGGTATAAAATATTATTCACATGGCATTTGCTTTAATATCCTAGGATGAATGATGGAGATTTTGAGAGATGGAACTGGGAGCTGATGGTAGAGCAGACAACAGTGATTTTTGCATTTGTCTCAGTCCTGACGTGAGTCCCTAAAAAAATGGGCTGAAACCTCAGACGTCTTGCAAACCATGAGTTCTAGATATAACTGTTTCTTTTCAAAACAATAAATGTGTTTAAATCCTTGAAATAAACCTTTTTTTTCAGAAGAAGTAAGAGACATGTACAATGAAAATATAAAATTAATAATTGAAATAAAAGAAGACATTACTTGATGGAAAGATTTTCCATGTGCATTAATTGCTAGAATTAATGTTTTTGAAAATGACTAAGTGACAAAATAAAATCTATAGACTCAAAGCAAATAAATATAGAACTCTAATATAATTTTTTTTCAGAAATAACTTTAGAATTTGTAAAATTTTCAGGAAAGCACAACATACACCAAATACCTAAAGCAATCTTGAGCAAAACACAATGCTGAATTATCTCCATACTTGAATTAAAGTTACACTGCAAAGCAATAGTAACAACAAAGTGAAGCAAAAGTACATCCCAGTACATGATTAAAATCCAAGATACAGTTCAGTGGAGTAGAATAGAGAATACAGATCCAATCCATAATGTTGTTCCACCTATAGGGTTGCAGATCCCTTTAGCTCCTTGGGTACTTTCTCTAGCTCCTCCATTGGGAGCCCTGTGATCCATCCATTAGCTGACTGTGAGCATCCACTTCTGTGTTTGCTAGGCCCCGGCATAGTCTCACAAGAGACAGCTAAATCTGGGTTCTTTAAATAAAATCTTGCTAGTGTATGCGATGGTGTCAGCGTTTGGATGCTGATTATGGGGTGGATCCCTGGATATGGCAGTCTCTACATGGTCCATCCTTTTGTCTCAGCTCCAAACTTTGTCTCTGTAACTCCTTCTATGGGTGTTTTGTTCCCACTTCTAAGAGTGGCATAGTGTCCACACTTCAGTCTTCATTTTTCTTGAGTTTCATGTGTTTAGCAAATTGTATCTTATATCTTGGGTATCCTAGGTTTTGGGCTAATATCCACTTATCAGTGAGTACATATTGTGTGAGTTCCTTTGTGAATGTGTTACCTCACTCAGGATGATGCCCTCCAGGTCCATCCATTTGGCTAGGAATTTCATAAATTCATTCTTTTTAATAGCTGAGTAGTACTCCATTGTGTAGATGTACCACATTTTCTGTATCCATTCCTCTGTTGAGGGGCATCTGGGTTCTTTCCAGCTTCTGGCTATTATAAATAAGGCTGCTATGAACATAGTGGAGCATGTGTCCTTCTTACCAGTTGGGGCTTCTTCTGGATATATGCCCAGGAGAGGTATTGCTGGATCCTCCGGTAGTACTATGTCCAATTTTCTGAGGAACCGCCAGACTGATTTCCAGAGTGGTTGTACAAGCCTGCAATCCCACCAACAATGGAGGAGTGTTCCTCTTTCTCCACATCCACGCCAGCATCTGCTGTCACCTGAATTTTTGATCTTAGCCATTCTGACTGGTGTGAGGTGGAATCTCAGGGTTGTTTTGATTTGCATTTCCCTGATGATTAAGGATGTTGAACATTTTTTCAGGTGCTTCTCTGCCATTCGGTATTCCTCAGGTGAGAATTCTTTGTTCAGTTCTGAGCCCCATTTTTTAATGGGGTTATTTGATTTTCTGAAGTCCACCTTCTTGAGTTCTTTATATATGTTGGATATTAGTCCCCTATCTGATTTAGGATAGGTAAAGATCCTTTCCCAATCTGTTGGTGGTCTTTTTGTCTTATTGCCTTGCAGAAACTTTGGAGTTTCATTAGGTCCCATTTGTCAATTCTTGATCTTACAGCACAAGCCATTGCTGTTCTGTTCAGGAATTTTTCCCCTGTGCCCATATCTTCAAGGCTTTTCCCCACTTTCTCCTCTATAAGTTTCAGTGTCTCTGGTTTTATGTGAAGTTCCTTGATCCACTTAGATTTGACCTTAGTACAAGGAGATAGGTATGGATCGATTCGCATTCTTCTACATGATAACAACCAGTTGTGCCAGCACCAATTGTTGAAAATGCTGTCTTTCTTCCACTGGATGGTTTTAGCTCCCATGTTGAAGATCAAGTGACCATAGGTGTGTGGGTTCATTTCTGGGTCTTCAATTCTATTCCATTGGTCTACTTGTCTGTCTCTATACCAGTACCATGCAGTTTTTATCACAATTGCTCTGTAGTAAAGCTTTAGGTCAGGCATGGTGATTCCACCAGAAGTTCTTTTATCCTTGAGAAGAGTTTTTGCTGTCCTAGGTTTTTTGTTATTCCAGATGAATTTGCAAATTGCTCCTTCTAATTCGTTGAAGAATTGAGTTGGAATTTTGATAGGGATTGCATTGAATCTGTAGATTGCTTTTGGCAAGATAGCCATTTTTACAATGTTGATCCTGCCAATCCATGAGCATGGGAGATCTTTCCATCTTCTGAGATCTTCTTTAATTTCTTTCTTCAGAGATTTGAAGTTTTTATCATACAGATCTTTCACCTCCTTAGTTAGAGTCATGCCAAGATATTTTATATTATTTGTGACTATTGAGAAGGGTGTTGTTTCCCTAATTTCTTTCTCAGCCTGTTTATTCTTTGTATAGAGAAAGGCCATTGACTTGTTTGAGTTTATTTTATATCCAGCTACTTCACCGAAGCTGTTTATCAGGTTTAGGAGTTCTCTGTTGGAATTTTTAGGGTCACTTATATATACTATCATATCATCTGCAAAAAGTGATATTTTGACTTCCTCTTTTCCAATTTGTATCCCCTTGATCTCCTTTTGTTGTCGAATTGCTCTGGCTAATACTTCAAGTACTATGTTGAAAAGGTAGGGAGAAAGTGGGCAGCCTTGTCTAGTCCCTGATTTTAGTGGGATTGCTTCCAGCTTCTCTCCATTTACTTTGATGTTGGCTACTGGTTTGCTGTAGATTGCTTTTATCATGTTTAGGTATGGGCCTTGAATTCCTGATCTTTCCAAAACTTTTATCATGAATGGGTGTTGGATCTTGTCAAATGCTTTTTCTGCATCTAACGAGATGATCATGTGGTTTTTGTCTTTGAGTTTGTTTATATAATGGATTACATTGATGGATTTTCGTATATTAAACCATCCCTGCATCCCTGGAATAAAACCTACTTGGTCAGGATGGATGATTGCTTTAATGTGTTCTTGGATTCGGTTAGCGAGAATTTTATTGAGGATTTTTGCATCGATATTCATAAGAGAAATTGGTCTGAAGTTCTCTATCTTTGTTGGATCTTTCTGTGGTTTAGGTATCAGAGTAATAGTGGCTTCATAAAATGAGTAGGGTAGAGTACCTTCTACTTCTATTTTGTGAAATAGTTTGTGCAGAACTGGAATTAGATCTTCTTTGAAGGTCTGATAGAACTCTGTATTAAACCCGTCTGGTCCTGGGCTTTTTTTGGCTGGGAGACCAAGTTCTTTATCTATACAAATTAACACTAACCAATGAAAATATTTAGCTTATGAAACTCTGAAACTGTTAAAACAAAGAGTCAGTAAAATAATTCAAAATATAGGAATAGGAATGGGATTTCAAACCACAGTTCCTCAGGTGAAAAATGTCAAGAATAAGCAACATTGTCCTCATGACTTCAAAAACTTAATTTTATTTGTTGAGCTGGAAAGATGAGACATCAATTAGGTGTATTTGTTGATCTTCCAATGACCCCAAGTTTGATTTTCAGAAGCCCAAAATGGTGCTTAATCATCTATAATGCAAATCCTTTATGATCTGTCACCCTTGCTGGCCTATATGTGTATTGCACCTATATGGTGTCAAGATAGAATTTTCAGGCTAGACACACATACAGAAAAAAATAAAATGAAAATAAAACTTTAAAATATTTATTTTCATTAAGTTTATGTGTGTGCTTTTATATGCGGGATTTAGCTATAATTCTTTCGGGGTTTGCACAAATGTCACTAGAGTCAGTTGGTATGCTTGTATTGGATTATATTAATATAATATGCTAGTGTTCAATTAATTATATTAATATAGCCTTATAGGATTTGTTTTAGCAAATGATGAGTATTAAAATATTTGGAATTATAAATTTAAATAGTACTCTTTTATTCTACTTACCTGTCTTTATTAAATCTAGTCTTAAAAACATAAGTTTACTGTAATCACATTGAAGACTGTAAAGCTATAAATTATTATTTTATTATATGTAGAAACAACCCTGTAAGTTTACTTAGTGTGAATTCTACCTTACCATATATTTTTAACTACTACCTTGCTTTAACTTGTGTTTGAATGATATTTCTGTTTGGATCCATTAATTCCACACATTTTAATATGTATAATATATATATATTCTATATATCTTAATACAAATATGACTTTGGTACTCATTTAAGACTTGAGTTGCAACTTGGCCTGAATTTTGTACATTTTATATCTTTATGGCAGTTTGATATAGCACATTTTGACCAGATAAATTTGATGTAAAAGGTAATGCATTTACTATACAAGTTACTCATTCTCTTGATTTCAGCTTTTTATTTTGATTGAACAACCATTTTAAACATTTCTTATGTCACCTATCTCTTAGCATTACTGCTATCTGTGGATTACAAAATGTAAACTATATTAGTACATACTTATTCTTCCTATGCTTCATATTCAAATCTCACACTAACAAATCCTTTTAAATACCATTAACATTACACAATGTTCAAAATCCCAATGGCCTCATGTAGGTTCCCTTTTTCTAACTAACATTACCTAGCTATAGCTAATTTATCATATGATTTGTGTGTACTCACATCAGCAATCATCTTTTTCCTCTGGACATGTTATATTTTAGGTGATATGTTTGATATATACCAAAGGATTAATTGATAAATATATTTTTCTTCCATCATAAAATAACTTCATTATAGTCTCTAATGAGTTTTTCAATTTATGTCAATTTTTGTTCTGAAAATCCATATGTCTATTTCAGAGTTTTCCCCCTGATACTGATTCTGAATCAGCAGAAGGAGTTGAAATAAAATATACTTGTAAGATAAAATAAGAATGTGGCTTAAAGTGATTAAAACTTATAGGGCTGAAAGAGTAACAGAAGTGCCTTTTCTCAGCTACCCTTTCTGTGTGTTCCAGGGACTGAAGTATGGGAGGATTGGAACTATTTGTTGAAAACCATTAATTATTATGTAACAATATATTTCCAGTGATAGCTTCAGTGCCTTCTTATTTTTCTCCTCTTTTTCTCCTTTCTCTCCTTTTTTATTCACTCTCTAATCTCTTTCCCCTGTTTCATTGTCCTTCTTTATTCTTTTCCCCTCTCTCCTGTCTCCTTGTCTATCTATATCAGTCTATCTTTCTCTGTCTGTCTGTCTATCTATCTCTCTCCCTCTGAATTTTATTAAAACATTACCTTTACCTGATACTGCAGTAGAATGCAGTGGTAGATAATTCAAGCCTTACCATTATAGTGCAGTAGAATGGAATGGTAGGTAATTAAAGCCTTATATTTAGGTATTCTGTGGTGAGTAACCATATTCTCTCAGTTATCAAAGGATGTATAGTGTCACATATATGTGTCAGCATTATGACAGGTAGGACAAAAGTTTACACAAATTCAGTTTCTATACTGTTCAATAGAAACAAATATATTTAAGTTGGTTTTAAATAAAAGTTTAAAAATATTTTTCCACAGAAACCCTGAAGCAGTTTAATGTTTTATGGCAAGAAGAAAAGAAAAAGTATTTACATGGCACAGAAACCTGACAAATGAATTATATGGCAACTGAAGATAGAATTTTGTCTGAATGTGAATTAGTGAATCTAAGATGTTAAACTGAAGAATGTGCTCCTTCTGGCAACAATATAATTTTGCTACAAATAGTTATTCAAAGCTGTACACCAACACGAGTTTGAATCTCAAATGTGTGAGAACAGCACAATGCCTTTATCTGCTTTATAAATTTATAGCATCCTTTTGGAGACAGGAAGGAGGTGTGGGATGTGAAACAATTGAAGGGTGGACCAGGATGGTGATAAAGTCTGTACTGTAAATAAAAGTTTAATGAATAGAATAAAATAAATAAATTTACATCATTGATTAAAAGCTGGACTTCAAAGACTGTGCCTGACCTCAGTAAGACTGTGTGGATAGATATATGGGAAGCATAGGAGGGATTTGGGAAAAGGTATGTGTAGAGAAATTTTAATCAAGCAACCTGGCTTCTCTGTCTGTAATACAGACATGCCCTTTTTACAAACCTTCAATCCCAAACAATGTAGTAAAAGTTAGTATGTAGAAGGAAGCAGCCATATTTAAAATCACACCTAATTGAAGGTCAGACAAAATAATGAATCAGAGAATGAATTGACAGAATTTTCATGAGAACAGCACAGGACAGAAAAATTATTTAAGAGGAGCCCCAGGGGAGAGTTTAGTCAGTTTTTAGTCAGTTGAGTTCAATGAAGTAGCATCAGCTGGGAGTCAGTGCAGTGAGTGTTGTGCACTGGAGTTGTTTGTACATGAGTGCATTCCATTCAGTGCAAGCCAGAAGAGGCAGTTGAAGAGAATAAGAAGGATCCAGAAGAATAGAGCCAAAGTTGGTTTTTGTCCAAGCAGAGCAATTCAGTCAGTAGCTGAGAGAAGTCAGATGGAATCAGTAGCTTAGAGAGGCATTTGAGCCAGAACAGCTGAGTTGAACCAATCGTCTAGAGCTCAGAAAGAACTACAAAGGGTAAGTTTATTCAGCTGTAAGCTTGAAGACAACAACTACATCAGGTGAATCAAAGTTACTTTTACAGGTAAGGGAAGAGGAAAACAAAAAGACATTTGGAAGAAAATAATGATAGGTGAATAATAGCATATGCAAAATACTATGAGAAATTCCGATATGGTAATGTTTGAACACAAATCACTCTTTATTGTTCAGAATAAATAACCCCCCAAGAAAATATAATAATTTTATCAATAGAAAGAGGAGAATGGCATTTTGAGTTAATCCATATCTTGTTGAAAGTGGAATAAACTGAATGGATAAGCAAGATTATTGTTGATTACTGTTATAGGTGAGGAGCTGCAGTACAAATCAGGCCAGAAATTCAGAGAATAAAGGCTCTAAATAATGACTAGATGATGGTAAGAAAAAAAATCCTAGATGGGCGATGGGAGTATAGAACTATACTTTATAAGGATGAAATTATAAAGGTGTTGGAAAACTGATAGATTTTATTTTTTTATTTCGAACAGTTGAAGTTGTCCAATGCATGAGAAGAATTGCCATACCCACTCCAGTGAAAACTGCGTGGCAGGCCCAAAAGCTTGGATGCAGTCCTGAGGCAAGAAGTTTCAGAGAAAATTAATCTCCTGGAGCCTTAGCATCCCATAGCATGAATGCTCCAAAATTGTCCTTGCATTAGTAGGTGAATGGATCTGTATGCTTTCTTTCATTATTGCTTTATTATAAGTGCCTCCAAGGAATGATTTGCCAAATACCTAAGCTAAATTGAACTTTGCTTCCTGTCCTTCACCAATGTCATAGGCAGTCCTTGAGCTGATCCTGGGCTTGGAGTTCAGTAAGAATGTTATTTATTCAGAAGAATTGCCTCCAGTATTGAAAGAGAGACAGTGAAAGAACTCAGGCATTACTATCTACTACATAGACTTTTCAGGGCAAGCTTAGGAAAGTAAGTTTAGAATTCTTATTATGGTTATGTATGGCAGACTACATTTCTTAATAGAAGAAAGTCCCCCCCTCCCCATAAAATCACTTAGAGTAACTGCCAAGTCACTCCCATATACAGGTATTTAAAATGGTTTAGGAAGAAGATCAATCAGGCTGTGGTTTAAGAAGAAACTAGAGTATTGCAATATTCATGAGAAGGTTAGCAAGAGCAGAATGTCCTAATTAGAACTATGGTTTGGGCATGAAAGCCCTTGCCTGGGAGCATAATGACCTCACACCTGGCTTCTAAGAATATATATAGGTGACGTTAGTTAGAGCTGGCTTTGTCTCAATTGTTCCATTGCCAATTTCCTGCTAGCCTTTGTGTATGCATTCTTCTGTTTTGAGTAGAGTCATTAAGCCTCTGGTAACCCCAATGTACCTTGGCTGATATGTCACCTAATTTCTCTGTTTTCTTCTCTAATATAAGTCTGATGCTTGCTTTGAGAATTTACATTCAAATCAATGCTCCCTTGTGTTCCTGTCTGTTTGTGACCACCCCACCAACTCCTTGCATACCTGGGTACCGGTACCCTGATTCTCCCATGGGTTGAGGGGCCAACTGAGGCCAGTCCATGGCAAAGGATCCCAGAAATAGAGACAGACAATTCTGAGATGCATAGCAGCAGTGTCTATGAGTATAAAGAACATACCGATCATAGTGTAAAATATTATTTTTTGAGGAAATATCATTTGACTTTTGCACTGTGAACACCCCTAGAAGAAAAATAGATGTTTTAGATACAAAAATATGACAATTCTTTCAAATATGTGATACATCATTATGAAATTCTTAACTATCAGATGGTTGGAATACTTAAAGTCCTAACATTTGAGGGAAAAAAAATTCACCTAACTGAGATATCTGTAAATAATAACCATAAGAGAAACAGTCTAACAGAGCAGCTACTTAAATGTCATGCAAAGAAAGAGGGTCCAGCTAAAACTAATGTACACAGAGTAAAAGGAACATTAACTTTGAGCAAAATGATTTCATAAAAGTAAATAAATAAAAAATTAAAAAATAAAAAACAATAAACAAACATTCATAATTAGAAGAGGGTTATTAAACTTAAGATTATAACAAAAATGTGTCAGAGATAATAGTAAAAGTTGGGATATTGGCAAATTTAAAGATTATTTAAAACACACAGTTAGTCCATATTACTACTTTGTATTAACTTATATTGATAGCTTTGTCCAGTGAAGGATCAGTGCTCCATGGTTGAGATATTGGGAGGTACTCATGAGTGTTTTTACCTTATCAGTGAGTTAACTCATTGATCAATTTATAGGTGAAAAGGCTATTGTTATAGTTTTAATATTAACAACCTGTCTCTATTTTATTTCCTTTTATTCTTTGCCTATCAAAATTTATACACTTCAACTCTAAATTTTTCCCACAATAGTTTGAATTTCATTTATTCTTGAAAGGGGAACTTATGCCTATCAATTGATTTATTTCTTATTTTCTAAATGTAATTACTTTGATTCTTCATTGTCAACACTATGTGAACAACTTTCAATAATCAGTGATTCAATGTATACTCAATGTAAAATATTTGTTAATTATTTTGTGAATGTCTCCATATCCCACAGATTCCTGAAAAAACATGGATTCCTTTATTTTCTTGAACATTTTATGAACCCTCTGTTCCATGATGCTTACTTTATTTTTTAAGAATGCACCCTGTGGTCATAATTCTCTTCTGTTTAGAGATTTGTCTAAGGACAAATTTTTAAAATTGCTTTATGTATAAATTGGCATTGTAAATTCATGGATATTACCTATTAGTATTCAATTTGTTTAAAAAACATCAACTACATAATGTTTTAGAGATGCTGATCCATCCATATTTTTTCAAAATATAATTAATTATTTTCTTACAACTGATAAAGGGAAAATACTACAATATCAGGAATTGAGAATTGAAAATTTTATTTCAATTATAATCTGTTGTGTTTCATATATCTTTTTTTATTCTGTTGGTTCTTTGTAAATTTCACATCATACACACTATCTACTCATTAACTCCTCTCCTTATACCCATCCTCCACCCTTGCAAAACTCCACCCCTACCCCAACAGAGAAAAGGAAATCTCCTTCTGGAATCTGTAGTGTGTCACAGTGTGTCTCTCAGAATATGCTTTTGTGCATACTTGTTTGCTTGCAGATCTTTATTGTAATGAATCATCTGTCTAGTATGAGGCCTCTGACTTTTACTACTGTATCTATCAATAGAGGAATCTCATTGGTTTTACCCTCAGATATCCATTTTTTTCATGTGTCATGGAGATCCTTTAGTTTGGGATCTATATTCCCTGTCCCTTCACACACTCCAACAGTTCATAGACAGTGTAGATATTGGTATGGGTCAACTCAAAACCCTGGAGGTATTTGGCCTGAGAGGTATTAGGTGTTCTGGTTGCCCAACCATCTCCCCTGCTCTCATGTCCACAGGGTGGCTCACCCGCAACCTCCTTTACCAGGACTAGCTCCAATGTAAGGCCCTGATTAGTTGTAGGACCCACTATCTCAAGTGCTTATGTTTCATGCATCTTAAAGTCCACTAGAGAACTTTTATCACATTGTATTAATTATGGTAGAAAACCACTTCCTAACTTACTTATTCTAAATTGAACTTTGCCCTGTGATTTTTTTTTTGACTGTTAACTTTGTTTTATATTTTCCTTCATTTATTTATTCACTTTACATACCTATCACTGTACCCTCTTGTCTCCTCCCAGTTCCATCCTCAGACCCTCCATTTCTGTGTTCCAGCTTTCCCTTTTCTTCTGCCAGACAAGGCAGCTTAGGTTGTAGAAAGGTATTTGAAGGGAATTGGCAGAGGCAGAGCCAGTGTCCTCTCCACATCTTAGGGTACCCACACAGAGACAATGTTGCACATTTGCTGCATATGTGTTGGATGCCTAGGTCCAGCCCATGCATTCTCTTGGTTACTAGTTCAGTCTCTGTGAGCCCCTATGACTCAAGTTAGTAGATTTTGTATAGCATGTGATGTCCTTTGCCCCTCAACCTCCATAAACCCTTCCTCCCACTCCTCCACAAGACTCCATAAGCTCTGCTTAATGCTGGACTGTGTCTCAACATCTGTTTCCATTAGTTGCTGAATGAAGTTTCTAATTATGTTAATTGTCTCTGAAATTATGCTCTGAAAGCATAGCAGAGTATCATTAATAGTTTCAGGGGCTGATTTTCTCCCATTGGAGGGGTCTCAAGTTGGGCTAGTCATTGATTGTTCCCTCAATATCTGTTCTTTCTTTATCCATGCACATCTCTAAGGGATAACAAATTTTGGGTCCACAACTTTTGTGGATTCTTAGTGTTCCTCTTCCTCCACTGGAATTTCTGCCTGAAAGACCTCTAACATAAAACAAAATACTAAATTCAGGAAAAGATAAAGTGAGGATATCCTTTAATGCTTTGGTACAGGAGAACATTTCCTGAACAGAGCATCAACAACTTAGGTACTAAGGTCAATAAGCAATTAATAGGACCTCATGAAACTAAAAAGCTACTATAAGATAAAGGACATTGTCAATAATATAAAACTGAGACCTACAGAATGTGAAATGATTTTCGTCAACTCTGCACCAGACAGAGGACTAATATCTAAAATGCATAAACTCAAGAAATTGGTGGATTTTAGCCAAAAAATAGTACAGAATACCCAAGATACAGTCCAAGAACTCAGAAAGATCAACAAGCTGAAAGGCCCAAGTGAGGTCGCCTCACTCCCAATTGGGAGGGAGAGGAAAGCAATCACAACTGGGGAGGGAGGAAGGGACCTGGAAAGGAAAGTGGACTTGAGGTGGGGATGAGGGGAACATAATCTGGTATCAGGTGAGGGAAAAGGACTGAAGACCTGAGGACCAGCAGAAAGAATGGAAACAGGAAACCCCAGGAGGTAGGAGGTTGGGGGGACCCTCCAGAATGCACCAGAGACTTGGGAGGTGAGAGATTCTCAGGACTCAAAGGAGGGCCTTTGATGAAATGCCTGACAGAAGAGAGAGGGAACTTATAGAGCCCAACTCCAGCAGGAAGGCAGGGCATCAAGTGAGGGATGGGGTTGCCATGCCACAGTCAAAACTCTGAACCCTAATTATTCCTGTCTGAAAGTCCTGCAGGGATGGACATGGTGAGGAGCCTGAGGAAAAGAAGGTGCAGCAACAGGCCCAAAGTGGGATCCAGCTCAAAGGGAGTTCCCAAGGCCTGACACTATTACTGGGGCTATGGATCGCTCACAAAAAGGGACCTATCATGACTGCCCTCCGAAAGACCCAACAAGCAGCTGAAAGAGTCAAATGCAGATATTTGCACCCAACCAACGGACAGAATCTGCTGACCCCTGTAGTTGAATTAGAGAAAAGTGGGAGGAAGCTAAGGAGGAGGGTGACCCTGTAGGAGGACCAACAATCTCAGTTAACCTGGACCCCAGAGTCTCACAAACACTGGACCACCAACCAGTCAGCATACCTCAGCTGATATGAGGCCCCCAACACATATAAAGCACAGGACTGCTGGGTCTGGGTTCAGTCAGAGAAGATGCACCTAACCCTCAAGAGACTGGAGGCCCCAAGTAGTTTACAGGTCTGGTTGGGTGAGGGCTTAGAGGGAGAGGGACTTCCTCATGGAGACAGAGGGGTATGAAGAAGATATGAGATGTGGAACATTTGTTGGGAGGATGGGGGCGGGGAATAAAATCTGTAGTGTAAAAAAAGTAAATAAAAGAAAAAAATAAGTTATGAAGAAAACAATAATAAATAATAATAAAAAGAAATGAGCTGTCAAGAAACTAAATAAACCAATTAAGCAATAGGGTCCAGAATTAGAAAATTCTAATCAGTGGAATATCTAATGGCCAAGAAGCTCTTCATGAAATATTCAAAATCTTTAGTCAACAGGGATATGCAAATCCAAATGACACTGAGATTCTATCTTATACTTATAAGAATGACCAAGATCAGTAACTAAAGGTTCAGCACATGCTGGCAAGAATGTGTAAAAGGGAAACACTCTGGCATTGCTAATAAGGTTGCAAACTTGTCAACCACTCAGAAATCAATTTGAGTGTTTGCCATGCACTCCGGTCCAGTCAGCTTGACAAGCCGAGAGGCCTGGAAGCCACTCACGAGACCAAGAGTTTCATGGAAACTCACCTCCTGGAGTCTGGCGTTCTTGTTAACCCATATACTCATATTCCATTCCCGCGTTAGTCTGGTGTATGGATCCACGTGCTCTCTTTTAGTATTATCTTATTATAAGTGCCTTTTAAGATTGAATTCTGACATAGCTAAGCCTTCACCAGTGTTACAACGTCCTAGAAAGTCCTTGAACAGATCATGGGCTTGGAATTCAGTAAGAATATTACCTATTCAGTGACTTTCAGAATTGCCTCTGGTATTACACTATCACTTTGAATAAAAGCTAAGTCACTGCCCTACACAGGAATTTACCATCATCTAGGAAGAAGGAAGTTTGAGACCTAACGTGGAACCAGAGTAGATACTTAGACCTATAGATAGCTGAATTACACCCATATACACGTATTTACAATGGCCTAGGGGGAAGGTGGACTATACAATAGACTAAAATAGGAACTATGGCAAGGGCACGAAGCCCTTGACCCTGGCTTCTAAGATTAAGTGGATCTTAGGTGGAGCTCTTTTTGACCCCAGTTGTTAACAATGAATTCTATCCCAGGTGGTTCCTGTTAGACCGTCTGTGTTTGTATCCCTCTGTTTTGTGTAAGAATCCAGTAACCTCTTTGTACCTTGCTGGTGTGTCACCCAACTTCCCTATTTTCTTCTGTATAAAAAGTTTGATGCTCGATTTGACAAATTACATTCAGATTCTACACAACCTCTCCTGTGTGCATCTGTCTGTCATTTCATCCAACGCTTTGCCCACCTGCGACTAGAGACCCGTTCCACGCAGACAACGGGGCCCAGAGGGTCTGCAGCAAGTGTTTCTTAGAAAATTGGAAATATGACTACCTTAATACCCAGCTATTCCATTTCTGGGCATATATAGCAGGGACCAGCCGTGGTGGTGGGGTTCTTCTTTCTTGTTGTTTCTTGTTGAGGCAGTAGAAGGAGAAGAGCTGCTGTGGAGGGTGAGACTTTGTCTTATGAAATATTTAGGGTTGCCGTATAATAATAAAAAGTTTACTTATCTAAGTCTAAGTTACTATGCTACTAAATCTGATTAACTTATCTAAGTTACTATGCTACTGTAGCTGACCTGCCTTCTGTGTTCCTCTGAGGTCAGATAATGCAGTCTTGGACACTTAGCACCTCATCCTAAAACAACAGGATGTAAAGTAAAGAATCAATTGCTAGATCCTTTTCCCTTTAGTCCAGAAGCCTCTTGATTGTCTGCCTAGGGGGAAGTTTGGAGCACTAAACATCTATTGAACCAGGAGAAGAGACTAGCACTCACACTCTCAGAAGGGAAAACTTTTACATAAGCAAATATGCATAAACTCACATAAGTTAACATAGAGACTCATGCATGCTCATTTATACTTTTCCATTTAAACCAGTTGGGTCCTACTTGTATGCATTCTCACAATTACATACTTACACACACACACATGCATACATTCTTGAAATTACATACTTACAGACACATTCATACTTATTTATGCTATGGAGCAAAAGACCAAGCACCTGTGCAGAAAGAACTCACTCATTCTAGATGGACAATGAGCTCCAATCTTTATTGCATAGAGAAAGAAAAGGCTTCTAGCTTTTTAATGCTAAATGAATTAAACCCATGTTTGTAAGAAAAAAAAAATCTTTGTTCCTTTTAATAAGACTAAGCCTGGTCTTGACCTAAGACCTGTTTTGTCCCATGGTAAGGAGAAGCCTGCCTGCTCCTTCTGCTCTCTGCAGCATCTTCTTTTTTCCTCTTTCCCTCTGCATTCTGCACATTGCTCTTACTATTTTATGTTACCTATAGTTTCTAAGTTATTCCACTCTGCATTCTCCTTCTAATCTTGCTCTTTCCTCCTGCTCTGATGTCACAATAATGTTCTAACACTAAACGCCTTTTCTCCCAATGCTGTGGCTATACGTCTAAGTTCTTCTTGAGTTCAGTTTGATCTAAAAAGTGTTCTGTCTAAAACATTTTTCTCAGCTCAGTTCCCTCTCACAGTTCGGTTTTTCTCAACTCTGATCTGACTGTTCTCTTTGTCCTCAGCAGTTAAACATCTTTCAGAATACATGATCACGTGTTAAAAGGTTCATCAAAAGTTCACACAAAAAAAAAAATCAAATCCTAAATTGAAATCAAAGTTTACAACAGAGAATGTTGTAATAATCTGGAGTAATTATCTGGCTAAACATCCATAAACTGACTCAGCTCCACAGGTTCACTGAAGGTTTAAAACCATAACTAAGTTATTTGTGAAGGTTTGTGTAGATAAACCCAGTCAATATTTTATCTTCTGTCCTAGCACCTATAATGGATCATTAGTTCCCTTTTTATGACCTTTCATTAATTGTTTTACAACCTCTTCCAATGTGCTCTGAATAGAAGAAAGTCTGGTTACTATCTAAGAGCAATTAACTGGTGACACTTGGGAGACTGGCAGAGTTCTCATTGCAGTTTTGACTATCAGAAAAGGACCTAATGGCAGTCCTAATATAAAAGAGCTTAATAATCACAGATATAATTTTAGGAATTGTCATAAGGTCATCATTAAGACTTAAGTCATCTATTTGTCTATCTAGAATCACTACAAGACTGTTCATCTTCGTGGATCTGCAGAGATCTGCTATAAAAGGATTTCTAGTACTTTGTGATTGTTATATATGTTTAGTAATAACAGAAAAAGCATATTAATAGCAGGAATCTTTCCTAAAATGAATCCCTTATGGCCCTGCTTAATAAGGGCTCACCTATCAGAGATTATATAATAATCTGAAGCAGGCCATTTTGGAATGATCACCTGCTGGTTAATAAATTGTCCCATTTTGGCTGCTGACAAAGGACACTTGCTCAACTATATTCTTAGCAACTTTATTCACAATAATCAGGAATTGAAAACAACAAGCATGACCCCCAATCAAGGATAAGATAAAGAAAGCGTGGCATATTTTTAAAATGGAATACAACTCATCTATTAAAAAAACAAAGACATCATGCAATTTGAAGGCAAATGGATGGAACTAGAAAATATTCTGAAAAGGTAAGTTAAAAATACAAGCATGATATGTATTGATTTGTAATAAGATATTAGCCATAAAGTAATTTTTATTAGATACTTTTATTTACATTTCAATTTTTATTCCCTTTCCTGGTTTCCCCCTCCAAAATCCCCTATCCCATCTTCCCTCCCTTGCTCACCAACCCGCCCTCTCTCACTTCCCTGTCTAGACTTTCCCTACACTGGGGCATCCATCCTTCTCAGTACCAAGGGTCTCTCCTCCGAATGCTGTCCAACAAGGCTATCCTCTGCTACATATGCAGCTGGAGCCATGGGTCCCTCTAATTGGACATAGTACTACAAGAGGACCAGCTATACCTCTCCTGGGCATATACCCAGAAGAAGTAATAAGGACACATGCTCCACTGTGTTCATAGAAGTCTTCCCATTCTTGCTAACTGCTATTTACATTACTCCATATTCTCCTATCACACATATTAAACTAACTATTGGCAGATTCTCAGGCCATCAATTTAAGCATTAGGGAAAAGTCTCAGGATCAGATGTGTCTAGATATTTGCATATATTGTCATCTAATATAAATTATTCTTTATGTAAAGAAAAAATATTCAGCTATCTGCTGCATACAACTCTATAAGCTTATTAGAAGATGTTCCTATTCTTAAAAACAAAATATTTTTTAATTATGTAAACTTAAAAATTCAATAATTTTCCATCAATACTTTTAGTATAGCAATATCATTGCTTTTCATGCAGAAACAAGGGAAAAATGACAATTTAAATTTATCATGTAAACCAGATTGGTTTACCATTATTCAAGCAAGAAAGGGAATCCCAAGGCATAACTTTGCATTTATAAAGAACATAAAGATAAGTCTTATAATTAGATAATATATCTTAATTTTCTAAGTGTAAGCATATAGTACCAGATGGAAACCAACTTTTATATTTACTAAAAATTTCATGCCAAGATGATCTCCAATGAAAAATTAAATTAATCTTTTAGAAAAATTAGTATTTTGCCATCACTATAAACATCAAATAATTATCATGATTTAAAGATAGTCTTTATGGTTTACAGAAGCCTAATCATTCTAATTGTATTGAAAAGGCTCTGAATTTGTAGGTAATCCTACTTTTAAAAATAAACTTATCTTAATCATACATCTAGAGTTAGGTAAATTGAAAAAACTAAACATTAAATATTAAAACTGAAGTGTTATCAAAACAAACATAAGTGTTAGGAAAACAAACTATCTTACCAGGCAATTATTAACTTGAAATGAGCATTCTAACACTGCATATAAGTTTCTTATTCTATTTATTGTGATTCAAATAAGCAGTAATTAAGTATTCTAACATGTGGCATGAGGCACTCTGGTTTGAAATTAAACATCGATTTTACAAATTGGGTACTGGGATTCTTTTGAAAGAAGTAGGTCAATTAAAAGTTAGGAAAGCCAGAAGTCCAGATGGCACTGAATTTACCCAACTAAAATTAACTACCCTAGATTTGGCTTGAGCTCATTATTCAATTATTCATGTGATACATGCGAAAATCTGGAAAATTGGAAAATTGCCGGTAATTTGCCCCGTCAATGGAAGATGACTCACTTCTAATTACAGACTCAGCTAAAATAACTATCTTCCCTTTCCCTCTAGATATTTTAAATGCAACTGACATTGTATTAATAAATTTAACAATCAAAGAAAGTCATACATAATCTTGCGCTACTAATTCAAGGAGCAATTCACATAAAGTTAGCAAGGATTCATCTACTGAGAAGAACACTACCTTTCACTAAAGTAACAGTTTTGTGTTTAAAATTAGATACATGAGGAAAGGAAATAGTCCACAGTCATGTGATTCTGTCCCCAAAGAGTTTTAAGACCCTAAATAAATAATTTTATTATATAGATTTTCCAAAGGGTTTTATTTTGTTTTGGTATAAAAGGAGTTATATTTAAAGTGAAAAGGTTGAGAATGAATACTTTATATAGTTCTGTTAAAGAAAATAATATGTGCACGCTAGATATCTCAAGATGGAACATATGACTATGTAACTCTTATGTGATCCTTAAATTTCTCCTATATCATTATTCCACACACATTTAATTCAGAGTGCTACTACTTTTAAATTCTTATTGTGATACTTAGTTTATTGTAATCAATCAGAACTTCATACATATTTACTAAGTGAAGGCTACAATAATCTTATTAATATACACAATTATTATCATGAAAGTTGTATACATGGCAAACAAAATGTTTGTATTCTAATATCAGATATGAGGCTAGGATAGCCAGCTTATTTAAACCAGGATATAAATCAGTTTTGTTGAGTTACAACATTTGTAAACTAGTAATACACCTTTAACAGTGGCAGAAGTGTGGCATGCCCTAATATATAGTGAACAGTGTGAGGAAAAGGAATACCTCAATTTAAAAAAAAAAAAATCACAGTAGCCAGTACTGAGACAGTATTCTTATTGTTAAATGTTTTCATCAATCAAACATAGGAATAAAGAGAGTTTTCAGGAAGAAACAAAATTGTATGTAAAAACTTAAAGTCTTTGTCAACAGGAATGGTTTTCCTTAATTCAGTGTCAAGATAGGTGGAGTAATTATACACATATAACTTATAAACCCTATTTAGGATATTTAGGTATATGATGTAAACATAAAATGATGTCCCATTTAAATTGTTATTGTTGTTCTATCCCTAAAATTTCACGTACCTGTAAGAAGTAAAATTGAAGGCACAAGTTATAAATAAATAAATAAATAAATAAATAAATAAATAAACAGCAAGTGATAATTTCTAAAGAAACTGGGTGAAAATAAGGAAAGGCTATTTTGTAAATTTTCCTAAACAAAGCGTTCATTCTTGGAGGAACACCCTTTAAGTCTCAGAGAGCTCTGAGATAATGCTCACTGTGACTCAGGAGTCTTCTAAACTTCAGGAAATCCCTGGAGTATATGACCTTTACAAATCCTCTCCATCTCCAAGGTTATACAAGGAGTAAAGACTGTTATGGATATGAAACTTTTCAGTCTGCCGAGATGAGTTCAAGGTTTGCAGAATACGTATTGTTCCCTGCTGCCACTCATTGCCATAGACTCAGTACACAGTTTTGCTAATGCATTTGGCTTTTGTATATCCTTATCCTCCTACATATCTCCTAATCTGTGTCCTGCAAGTGACCACAATGAACAAATTGGTTCACTATGTTGAACTTTGGTGGTATTATCACATTTTTCTATAACTTGGATTATTTGATTTCTTTCATATCTTCTCTGAAAATGTTACAAAACAATAAGGAAGATTACTTAAGCTTCTTTAACTGAAGAAAAAATTGTTTTCTATGGTATATTTTCTAACTTTACAGTTTTAAAAAATAAACTGCTCTTTTGGGGATTCATTAAAAATATTTCTGAACTCAAAAAACAATATATATCAATTGTAAACATTTGAAAGATAAATTTAATCTGACTCTCTCTCTCTCATATATATATATATATATATATATATATATATATATGTATTAAAAGCAACTTATAATCTACAATATTTACCTGTTATAATGCAGCCACAGTTAATGTAGAATTACTATATAGACCAGGCCTGGTCTTAAAATCAAGATCTGTCTTTCAGATGTTATGGATAATCTTATTCCTGTGGTCTTGAAACCGAAGTCCTGTCTCTAAATTTAATTTATAAAGTTCAGTGGAAAAAGAAGAGAAAGGGGAAGAGAGAGAGGGAGAAGGAAAGGGAGGAGGAGGAGGAAAAGGAAGAGCAAATGGTGAGGGGACTGGAGAGGTAGGGGGACAGAAAGGGAGAGGGGGACAGGAAAAGAAAAGGAGGGAGGAGGAAGGAGATGGGGAGGAAAAGGAAGAACAGAAGAAGACATAAAGGACATAAATTAAATTCAATGCTCTTGCTATCTAATAGTAATAGACTGACACAATAAAAATCAAGAATTAAAGAATAATAAATAAATTAAATTTAAAATTCAAAACTAGGACTGAAGAGATGGCTCAGTGGGTAAGAGTACTCACTGCTCTTCCAGAGGGCCTGGGTTTGATGGAAACTACCTAAACAGCAGTTCACAAATGTCTAAAACTTCAGTCTCATGATAATCAAGTGCCCCTTCCTGGACTCTGTGGACATTTCATTTACATGGTTCACAAATTTACATGTAGAAAAAACACATGTACACATAAGCACATATACATAAAGCAAATGTAAATAGATCTTTAAAAAAAGTTATAATTCAAAACTAGCTGTATAGTAGTATTTAATGATAATCTCAGCAGTCAAAGCATAAAAAATTTTGTTTTTAATTCATTATTTTCAGAGTGTAGAATTTATGTAACAAAATGCTTAGTTAGCACTTGCACCTTTACAACAGAACACTTTCTGTAGAAAAAAGAATCATTCTTTGTCTGTTTCTGGGATCTATGCTTGAATGCAGAGACAAAGATAGAAACAATGACCAAAGCTTCCAATTAAATAAAGGGAATAGTTTCTTCCATATAAATAGCCTCACAATGGATGAGAAAAAAAAAGTCTTTAAAACAAAAGGAATAGAACTTATAGAAGAAAATATCTGAGTTAAATTTTAGAAATGAAACTTGTTTGTTGAACTCAGATAAAGTTGATTATGTGTTTGTTGTTTTCATGACATAACATATAGTTCTCTGGAGAAAGAAGAACAAACGGAGAAAACATGGAGATAAAAACGTCAAGATCCTGATCTTTTTCTATTCATATGCCCCAGGACCTTGGAATCTCACTGTTTAAGGCAACCAAGAGACCATTAATCCTTTCAAAAACAGAGCAGTTTCATGCCTGAAAATTAACTTCACAAAAGCTAACTCTGCCCGACATGCAGAAAGATGCATTTAACCTTAGTGCACAGGGGATCTGTTTGTCTCTTTGAGTTTGATCAAGGCTAGTCTGGATTGTGTGGCAAGTTTTAGGCCATACAAGGTTACTTAACAAGAATTTAAAAGTTCCCTAAATAAACAAATTCAATTTCAAAAACTCTGGTAACACATTTTTATAAAACAATTCAACAGAAGTAAAGGAGATAGCTGTAATTTAGAAGAAAAGTAAATACAATTTAAAATGGATTGTGGATCTGGGAAGAGTGGAGTTAATATTATTAAAATTCTTGTTAATAAGCAAGATTATTGCAAGAACAACTACACACATTTTGAAAATTGAAAAAGAAAATAAATATTCTGATAGGAGCAGGAATTAGAGGGAATGTTTATCAATATAATTAATTTTATTCAACAGACCTATATTTTATCACCTAAGAAATTTTCTCTAAATCTGGTGTGAGACAAGAGTATACAATTTTATTCAATGCAGTGCTAAATATTTTGATCATAGCAATAAGAGAAAGGAATTATAAATAATAAAGCTATGAAGGAAATAACATTATCACTATTGACCTGTTGTGAATAGCCCTGGGGCTAATTATATTTGATGTTAATTCTGTTCTCCTGTGAGTGGCGGAGTCAGCACTCAGGTGATTTCCTGTAAACTTGCTTCCCACCTTAATTTGTAAAATAAAGGAGAGCTGACAATTGAGCAGATAAAAGGGAAGGTAGAGCAGAAGGTGAGGGGGAAAGAAGAAGGAGAAAATGGAAGAGGGAGAGGACACAGAGAAGGAGGAGGAAGAAGAAAAAAGCAGAGCAGAAGCACATGAGCAGAGGAAACCTCAAGTTCTAAGGGGTTTCACAAGCTGTGGAAGATGGTGGTGTAGCAGTAGCTCTGCCCAGTCTAGGTGCACAGCATGTAATCATATTAACTGTGTTGTGTTTTCATTGCTGGGGCATATTTGGGAGACTTATTGCAACGTTGACCAAAACCAGAATTCTGGATATAAGGGACATTAAGTATCCACTAGATAAATTTAATCTTAATACACTCTTCCATCAGAGTAACAGAGTACAAAACCAAGTTGTGAAAATAATTTAGTTTACCAAATCTACCAATCACAAACTTCCTGGGGGGGGGGGCAGGGAATAGCATCCTATGCAGGTTGTATACTTTCTGTAATTTCTTTGTTGGTGGTGGTGGTGGTGGTTTGGGTTTTGTTTGTTTGTTTGTTTGTTTTTGTTTTTTTGGAAAATAATTTCTTTTCTCCATGGTTATGTTGCTGGCATCTTTGTTAAATATTAAAGGACTGTTTGGATCTTACATTTTGTTACATTGGTCTACATGTCTGTTTTTGTGCCGGTGCCATATTACTAGGTCTCTGTTAAATATCTTGAGATCTGCAATGGTAATTCCTCCAGCATTGATCTTTTTGCTCAAGATTTTTTTTCTTTTTTTTTTTTTTTTTCTTTTTCTATCTAGAGTCTTTGGGGACTATAAGTGTATTTTAGGATAGGTTTTTAATTTTTTGAAAAATGACATGGGGATATTGATTGAGATTGTACTGAATATATTAAAGATTGTGGTAAAATAGTCATTTTAATTGGATATTTTATTTATTTCCTGGTTTCCTCTCCTAAAATCCCCTATCCCATCCTCCCTCCCCATGCTTCTATGAGTGTTCTTCCCAACCATCCACCTACTCCCATCTCTCCGCCTTGGCTTTCTATCATTTCTAGAAGACACAAAATCAAAGATGATTTCTTCTTCACCTGGCTCTTAGAATCATTCTGTCTTCTCTTTTGTGATGTTCCCTGAGAGCTATGGTTAATGTAGTTGAACCAATAGTGATTTTCGGTGATGAACTCACAAGACTCCAAATAGAAGCTTCCTTGATGATGAATGAGAAACACACTCATCTATCGTATAAAGAAAATTGTTTAGAATGTACTTGAAAATACTGCTGGCTTAGTAAAGTGCAGTTGTTCTTTCAACAATAATACTAATGACTTCACTATCTCTGGATAGATAGGCTAGTTTTCTAGAACCAGGTATAGTTTCTATCATGTTGAACTTAAGTTCAATTGAACAGCATTGTAAAGCTTGGAAATAGTTAAATGTTTAGAGATAATGAGGAGAGACCTCTAAAAAGAATATATTAATATATCACCTAAAGAAAATGAAGACCTTCAAAGGTAGGAAGACTTTTGTACTCATGGATTGGTAGTATCATTACTGTGAGAAATAGCTATATTACCAAAAATATACACATTCAGAACATTTCTATCAAGAACCAATTGACATTCTTTATTAGACCAAGAAGAATATTCTAAATTTATGTACAAAGACTACAATATCAAGTAATTTAAAAACTTTTGAAGCAATCACAATAATTGATCTCAAATTTTCTAAGAAGACACAATAAAATAATAGCACTGTTGTGGCACAAGTCTACAAAACAGGAGGACATAGATATGAACTAGACAAAGGCATACAAACACAGATTTGAGAAAAGGCAGCCTCTCTATCAACATATACTGGGAAACCTGAATTTCCATCTGCAGAGAATGGAATGGAACACTTGACTCTTACTTTAAGAAAAAACAAAACCAAAAACAAACAAAACAAAACAAACAAACAAAAAACACCTCATGGAAAAGAGCCCTGAAACTGTAAAACTTTTAGAGCAAATCATAAGACAAAATATTGGTAGGTCAAAATATAGGTAGAGGTAATATTTTCTCTAAGGAACAGCATTATCACTGGCATGGTCACACACACATACACACACACACACACACACACACATTACATTACATGAAGCACAAAGGGAGCAGCCAGCAAATGCAACTACCATTTCTGTTAGTAGACTGCAGACTGAATGAGAAAAATATGTAAGTCAGCTTTACAACAGACAGTTGTGGAGCAATATCAGGAATGTAAAGTGAATTACACAATTCAAACAACAAAAGACCAAATATTCCAGTCAGTCAATGAGCTATAGTTTAAAAAGACAGTACTCAAAAGAAAGAAAGTAAATGGCCAATGAATACTTAAACATTTTTTGAACCTCCTTAGTCATAAGGGCTATGTAAATTCAAAAAAATTGAGACTCAAGACACAAGGAGATAATCAAAACGTGGTAACTAATCACAATGGAACTTAAAAAACATTCTGCCTGAAATATTTATTATAACTACAAAAAATAGATCGTGCAATTCTCAAAACTTATAAGATTCAAGGAGACATTAATTTTATAAATTTTGTATTGTATTTTGCTCTACATTCCACCACATGATGTATACTGCATAGTAGCTTTATCTTAAAATAAGATTATATAATCAATAATTGCTTTAAAAATACTTTCATTATCTCATGATGTTCATACAAGTAGAAGTCATTACATTTCACACAGAAAATATTATGAATCTCCCTTTCTATCTTTGCATATTTTAAATGTCACACTTGTGTTTTCACACTCATATCTTAAGTGCTTATACCTGCTAAGGTCTTCTCAGTTTAGAGGATATGGATTTTCATAGGATCATTATCTACAGATACAGATTAGAGCTTTGAAATGAAGTAACATTGTTTTCTTATAAGTTCAGTAATAGCCTGGCATATTTTATCCATATTTACAAGTATGCACACAAACTTTATTGACCAAGAATATTTTGAGAATAAGATATCAAATATCTAATATATACTACTATATATAATATAGTAGTATATATTAGCATATTATATATACTAATATATAGTATGAGTATAATAATATACATATTATCTAACCTTATATAAAATATGCTTCTCAAAATCGAGATCTTAAGTTGGGACTAACAATGCAATATTCTTACTTTGTAATTTAAAATACATACTCCACTATGTTCATAGCAGCCTTATTTATAATAGCCAGAAGCTGGAAAGAACCCAGATGTTCTTCAACAGAGGAATGGATATAGAAAATGTGGCACATTTACACAATGGATTACTATTCATCTATTATAAACAATGAATTCATGAAATTTTTAGGCAAATGGATGGAACTAGAAGATATCATCCTGAGTGAGATAACCCAATCTCTCTCTCTCTCTCTCTCTCTCTCTCTCTCACACACACACACACACACACACACACACACACACACACACACAAACACACAAAATGTTATGCATCCACTGATAAGTAGGTTTTAGCCCAAAGTATCAGATTACCAACACACAATTCACAGACCACATGAATCTCAAGAACAAGAAAGACCAAAGTGTGTATGTTTCAGTCCTTCATAGAAAGGGGAACAAAACACTCACAGTGGGGAAATACAGAGACAAAGTGTGGATCAGAGTCTGAAGGAAAGGCCATCCAGAAACTGACCCCTGTAGATCTATCCCATATAGAGTTACCAAACTAAGACACTATTGTGGATGCCAAGAAGTGCCTGCTTATAGAAGCCTGATGTAGCTTTCTCCTGAGAGGCTCTGCCAGAGCCTGACAAATACAAATCAGATTCTCACAGTTAATCCTTGGACTGAGCACAAGGTCCCCATTGGAGGAGTTAGAGAACGGACAGAAGGAGGTAGAGGGGTTTGCAACTCCATGGGAAGAACAATATCAGCCAACAACAATCCCCATAGTTCCCAGGGACTAAATGACCAACCAAGAAATACAAGTGAAGGGACCCATGGCTCCAACTGCATATGTAGCAGAGGGTGGCCTTGTAGAGCATCGATGGGAGTAAAGGCCCTTGGTCCTGTGCAGGTTGGATGCCCTGGTATGGGGGAATGCCAGAGCAGGGAGTGGTAGTGGGTTGGTGTGTGTGGGGGGGAGAGCACCCTCATGGAAGCAGGGGTGGTGATGGGATAGGGGTTTTGTGGAGGGAAAACCTGGAAAGGAGATAACATTTGAAATTTAAAAGAAGAAAATATCCAATAAAAGAAAAAAAAAGGAATATCAAAATCTTCTCATTTGTTACCTTTATACTCTTCTGTTTCTCCAACTCAGCTATAAAACAATCAGAGAACAAGCTTCTCTTGGACACATGTAACATTTCCAAAATCTTACTCTAAAACTCCTTATTTCTCACATTCTTAAATCAATATTTCTTTCTTTACATCTTTCCTCTTTGAGAAATTCAAAATGCACTGATGGAGAAGAAATGACAGATTCGGTTATGAGAAGCAAAGCAGCTATTTAATGTCCTCACAATATAACTCAAGTAAAAATATTAAATCAATATTTGCAACTGCATGTGGATTCTTTAATTGTAAGTATTATAATATCTAAGCAATACTAAGGAACCTGACTTATGTCTCTATATACCTCCTTTTTTCTCTTCATAAACTATTTCAACACTAAGAGCTTGACTTGAAATGCTGATACTTTTGTCTCAAAATACGTGTTTTCAGTTATTGTGCACTGACACTCGGCTGAAGCTGAAGCCCAGTAAGAGTGCCAACCAATGAAAGGGCAAGCACAAAATTTCACCCAAGAGAGTCATATATAGTGTGGTTCAAAGATATTGGAGATTTATTTTAATCTTGGATATCAGGAAAGGATGCACAGAAGACACAGCATTTAAGCAATGCCTTGAAATCTGACAAGGATTTTCATAAATGAGAAATGTGAAAGAGCATTCAAGGCTGAAAAATAGAATCATACAGAGACATGGATAAATGGAAGCACGGAGCATGCTGATGGAGCAGAGATTGATTCAAGGCGTCTGGAGAAAGTGTAAGGAGGAAAGCAATGACACTTAAAAAGTTGGCAGTAGGATGTCGTCATTAAGAGCTAAAGGTTTGGAAGCCAAAAACCAAGAAATGTGGCTAGGTAGAAAGATAAGAATAATGTTAATAAATGTTTCTTCCAAACACTCAGAAAATGGAATGAGCATAACAGAAATTTATTAGATTGTTAGTTAAAATTACATTTCTTCCTTTAATAACAAAAACTGTAGAATATCTAGATATGAGATAAAAGAGAGGAAAGAAGCGAGAGAGAGAATGATGGAGGGGGCCGTTGGAATGAAAGAGTCAGTGGAGAAACAAAACAAATGCATTTTATCCTTAAAGACTTTTTAAAAAAAGGCATAAACATCAAACATGGCACGACAATATGGGAACTGTAAGCAGACAAGAAACGACACAGTAAGAAATAGGCTCTATGTTCTTAGTACTTCTGAATTACACATTGAAGGTATGTTATCTCTTTATTGAACCAAACATTTAAGATAAGAGTGGCCACACAGAACCAAGATAGACTATTTTTTCCACAGGTCACCTTAGATGAAAAACTCTTCACAATTCAAGTAACTATCCATGTATAGTATGTTCAAGTAACTAACCATATTTGAAATTGTGCCAAACTTTAATAGACTATGATGATCTTCTATAAATTGTGTTTCTACAAATTTAAATATAATTATCATCATAAGAATTCAAACACAGTTTAAAATTAGCTAAAATTTCAAGGTATTGTAAAAATGGAACTAATTTCAAAGAGCTAAAATAAAGCTAGGAATGGCAGCTGAGTGAAGAGAAGTCAAAATATAGAATTTCTAACAATTCTTTTATATGATCCCCAGAGATATCTGGGGAAAAAGATACTTCATACTTCAAAGTGATCTCCTAAATATATCCTCTCAACCAGAAGTTGCTGGAATGCGTGAAGCCGCTGAAGTGTTCAGAGCTCTCAGACGTAGATTCAGTTATATCACAGATTGTCCTCATTCCTTGAAACAGGATATAAAACAGACCTTGAGTTGTCACCTTGAACTTCTTTCTGTCCCACTTCAATACTCTCAGGCCATTTTCTGAAAAGACTCATCCCAGTGTCAATGAGATCCTTAAGTTCAAGAAGCCAAAATGTATTTTAAGGAAAGAACAAACATTTCTGCAATGAAGGATTAGAAATATTGAACCAACCTCTTAAATAAAATGGGATAGCAGGAAAAAGACAAGAATATGACTTTCCAGCTTCCAGACAATGACACAGAATGGCTGTGTAGTTCTCTTATATTCTCTGACATTTAATTAGAAATATTCAACAAAATGAATCATAGCAGACTATTCTGGCCATATGTGCCTTAAAGCCTCAGTATAATAATCACATAATTCACTTAGGGTTTAAATAATAATATCAAATTCAAGACTGTATCTTTGTATATCTAACTATAATGCTTTCAGCTGCAACTTCTATCTGGTGCAACACATTCTGATTTATAAATTATTTTAATATAAATTTTTATTTTACAATGAGAATGACAAGTCATTCACATCTAATGGGAAACAGAAAAATGCAATTTCATTCCAATATAAGTAAGTCAGATTTAAATATGATGGCGAATATGTCTATCTAAAACCTGAGGATTGACAGGCTTTAATGTCCTCTAGAGAAACTGATGCTGTGCTGTGCAAATCATGCCAACATATCATATGGTGTCTATTCTAATATACAAAGTCAATATGGAAAATAAATGGATAAGTCAAAATAAAAGAAATAGGTAGAATAGTTGAAATAGGACCCCCCAAAAAAGAGAGCAGACATGAAAATAAGACCAAAGTGTGGATACTTCATTCCTCCTTAGAATGGGGAACAAAATACTCATGGAAGGAGTCACAAAGACAAAGTTTGGAGCTGAGATGGAAGGAAGGACCCTCCAGAGACTGTCCCACTCAGGGATCCATCCCTTAAAAAGCCACCAAACCCAGACGCTATTGCATATGCCAGCAAGATTTTGGTGACAGGACCCTGACATATGTCTCTTGTGAGGATATGCCAGTGCCTGGCAAATACAGAAGTGGATGATAACAGTCATCTATTGGAGGAGCTAGAGAAAGTACCCAAGGAGTTGAAGGGGTTTGCAACCCTATAGGAGGAACAACAGTATGAACTAACCAGTATGCCCAGAGCTCATGTCTCTAGCTGCATATGTAGCAGAAAATGGCCTAGTCGGCCATCAATGGAAGGAGAGGTCCTTGGTCTTGTGAAGATTATATGCCCCAATACAGGGGAATGCCAGGGCCAGGAAGCAGGAGTGGGTGGGTTGGGAAGCAGGACACGGGGGAAGGTATAGGGGACTTTCTGGATAGCATTTGAAATGTAAATGAAGAAAATATCTAATAAGAAATTGTTTTTGAAAAAAATGAGGAGCAGGAAGAATGTCAAACTGATAAAGTGATTAAGATGAATCAATTTGAATTAAGATAATTTCACATTTGCTGTTATGTAGAGAATGCATGTATATATAGGTGTGTATATGTATATATATGTGTGTATATATAGATATATTATATATCAAAAACACCTATAATGTATAATATGAATATCTACCAAGTTATTTTGTACTATTTTCCCTTTCCTATAATATGATCCACACTAATAATACTTAATGGTCTACATATTACAGGTATTTCTGTACGCTATTTCTATTCATTTTCCTGGTTTATCTTTATGAATGTTTTTTTAATGTGGGTACCTGACCTATACACATAAGCTATATGCATACAAAATAAGAAAAATAAGATTTAGTGGAATAAAAAATATATAGGAGCACACAGGGAACCAGGAACACAACATTCTAACTCAGGCTCATCTGTCTTCTGAGCCTCACATTGCTCCAGCTTCATGCCTTTGCCATATAGAAACCTGATTATACCTGTAACTACAGTTCCAGGCAATCTAATGCCCTCTTCTGACCTCTATGAGCACTGCTTCCATGTGATATATTCAATACATTTAAACAAAACATTCATACACCTAAAGTAAAATGAAAATATACAAATTCAGATTATAAAATATACAGTTATTTCTCTGATCAATTAGCTTATCTTTGTTCATCAAATGGAATTCCCATAAAAGTAACAGGTAATTGTGCTAACTGTTCCTACACGCTAACATTTTCACATAGGGTGACTTTTTCATATATTACGCTGTGATGGGCATTTATTTGTGTGAGAATGTGTGTGTGAGTGTGTGTGTGTGTGAGTGTGTGTGTGTGTGTTTGTCTGTGTGTGTGTGTGTGTGTGTGTGTGTGTGTGTGTGTGTGTGTGATTGTAAAGGAATGCCTTATTTTAAATGAATGTATTGATTTCAAGGGACCAAACTATGTTAAAAAGTATAATTTTGAATAGAGTATATAAGTCTAGAAATCTACAAATGCTGTTTTCTAAATGTAGAGAAAATGCAATCTGTGATAAACAAAAATATTAAATTCTTTAAAGGTATATAAATTTTAAAAATATTAAAAGTACTATCTTATGAAAGTAAAAATGAAGATAATAGAATCTGAGAAAATGGGGAATAGGAGACATGTGAGGCTCCAGACACCAGTTTGGTGAATCTCAAAACAGCACAAGAAATGAGAGAATGCAGTTAGAGAGGGTGCAAGACATTGGAAGAATTCATGGAAGGAGAGATGAAAATGGATCTAGGGAGGGAAGGGAATGTGATGTATTTCTATTTCAATTAAAAACATGTAAAAGTAAACGCACTGGCCAATAAGCTACACGCATTTCCTGAGACAGTGGAAATGTCTACTCAGTATTCATCTTGTTACATTTACAGGGAGAAAGTAAAGGCAGTTTGCTATAGGTAGTTCCTTATCCTTAGAAAAGACATTTCATAATTAAATTTAATGTCATGGCATTTTATAAAGAACACAGAATGTTATGGGATTTAGGAAAGAGGTTTAATTTAAGGGACACCTAACTATGAACTATGAACTATAAATTCTTTAAGAAAACAATGCAGAAGCCTAACTTGGTGTGATTATAGTGTGATTAGATTTCCTGAACTAAGTGTGCCTAGGCTGTTGACCGAGAGTAAAATTATTCAATATGTGTATAGATGCCAACTTTTTTTTACATTTAATATGTTTCTTAATAAAAATATGTATGATTTAGTGCATATTATTAATTTTAAAATGTCGCAAGGTAGAGAAGGTGCAGCATAGTTTATATAATATAGGAACAAGGGAAAATGTAAGAGTAATATTAAATGTTTCTGTATCATTTAGTTATAGTAAAAAAGGCACATAATTTAATCTGGTCCTGGAACTTCCTATGTAGTCTGTCCACATGATTTATCTGTCTTGTGCTGTAATTCATATCAGGGAGTTCATCTGTGTGGTTAACCCTGAGAAACAGAGTTGCCATCATAAGGTGTTTTATAGACTAGCCATCAACAGTTTCTTGCCATGCCAGGTAAGTCCACTCACAGTGTTTTGAACACAGCTCTCAGTGTCTATGACTTCTGTCTTCCTGGGCTTGGAAGATGAGATTTACACATGATAAGCACTGTTCCACCTAAACTCTGTTAAGTTGAATTCAGTTGCTCAGGCAGATGCATTCACTACAAAGATAAAAAGAACTTCATGCTTGTTGCAATCAATCTTAGGGACTCACTTCGTGTTAGAATGGCATCTCTCCCTGTGCTTGCTGTATTCTCAATATCCAAAGTGACGTGGTTCTGAGGATCAGTTGATAATCAGAGCCACCAACACACAGTGGTTAAAATATGTGAAGCCCAGTGCTTAATTATGCTTCCTACTATGACTTTGTCAAAAAATATTTTGTTGACTAATGTAATTTCTTACTTTCCATGATCCGTGTTATTTCTAGGTTTTCTCTTAATTGAGAGGCCCATCTCCATTCCTTTTAGCTTCTGTCCACACTCTAGATGGATGATCTTATTGCTTTATTTCAGCCTGCTTTTTATAATAAAATTAACCATTTAAAGGGAAGTCATCATATATTTCATACACTACTCTATATGCACTTTACATATAGGCCATATTTATAATTTGAAGGTATGTAGATTAGCCTTGACTTTACCCTGAACCCCAGAAACAATTCAGTTTATTCAATATTTACTCTGGAATGATCACAATTCATGCTCAGCATAGGAAACAAATGAACATATTTTATCTAAAAGTATTATATAGTTTATATGCCTCTAATAGCATTTTGATCATTATACAGTCTTAGAACAGCAAAATAAACTTTTCTCTAATGTCTATTTTGATTTGGCTATAGGAGGAGTTTTATTTTCAATTCTTTTACAATGAAATTTAAATTTAAAAATAAAGATTTTCAAATGTCTTGTTTTGCCAAAGGACTCGGGGAAATAATGAGAAAGTTTTCCAGGTTTCCAGTATTAACATATTAAAATATATTCACATTAATTATAAGTATGATCAATACTAGCCAGCAACTGGAAACTGATAATACACAAACTCATATAGAAACATTACATGGCAAAGTGGTTAGTCCCATAACTTGTGCATCTGCAGGCCTGAACAAACAATTAATATCAGAGGGCAATGAATGCCAAAAACTGTGTCATTGAAACTTGAATAGTTATTTGTTCTGGTAGCTCATATAACTATGTCACAGACATCCTTGGACATCAATGAGGGAGATTCAGTTCATTACTCCTCAGAGATGAGCACACTGCGGCTTTTAGAAACCAGGCTTCTTGCCCAGATTATTCTAGTTCATCTTTAATATAGGCAGTTTGGCTGTAGATGCTGTCTCTTAACTGTTACTCTGATATATAGCCATTGAAGTTTAACAAAAACAAATCACTGATGACCACAGAGAGATTTATGTCAAAGCAGAAGGGAAGATAAGTTGTGATTGTGTGCAGAAGATATAAAGATAGTGAATAAAAACAGCTTCACAGAAATGCTCACCTGCGGTCGATACGTTTTCCTAAATTCTGACAGCTCAGTGATATAAAGCTTAAGGTATCTGTGGATCAGCAAAACTCCAATACCCATAGCATTTTGTAGCCAAGACCCATCAGTGGTAATAGGATACCGGCATGTAACTTACGATAGAATGCTAAATCCTATACCAAATGCATTGCAAATTTACCAATTTAAGTGTTGTGATATATTCAAAGCAAGGAAACATGATGAGGCTTATAAGAGCTAGTTTTGTGAAGCTTTAGTTGCATTGACATACTAAGGTATGTTTACAGTTTTTGTGCCACTCATATTCCACACAGTCCATAGTCTGTGGATCATTTTTAGAATAAAAATAATATGTGACTTTTAAAAGATGCTAAAGTGGGAAAAATTCATGAAGATATCCTTACTTATAATTATTCCAAGCTCATACATTACCTGATAAAACACAAATGTATATCATCTCCAGATTTCACCCCTGTTGATAGACAGTCATGTCTTTCTTCATGATAGAAAGTGAGGCCATTATGTGCAACGTCTGTGACATTCATTTAATCATCCAGTTTGCCACTGCAAATTCCATACCTCTCATTTTTCTCCTGCCTCTTGGGAAACATATTTGTACCTTTACTTTGCAAACCGTGCTTGAAGTCTAAGTCTATGTCCAATTCTCATAACTCCCTTTTCCTTAGATTTAAAATTTTGATACTCATAATTCACTGTTCCCAAAACAGATGGAATGAAACTATGTATGATACTGTCATTTTGAAAACAACACATTTAAACAACATATGCACTTTCACCTCTGTTAGTGCCTCTGCATAAAATCACTGTTCAATATACTTGTGTGTTTGATTCATTCTCATACCAATAGATTTCCCCATCGCTCTTCTTCAAACCGTTGTTGGCTTCAGTGAATATACTCTTTCATCTTTACAATCTATTTTTACTACATGTTGTTTGAGTAAATTTATGAGCTCTGTCCCCATCATTCTAATTTCAAACACACCCAGTGTTACACCTGTGGTAGAGAAGGCAGATTTCACAGAAAAAAAAGTATGCCCTATGAATGAACTAGCAGATGTACTTTCAATGCATGTTTTTGGGATAAATGAATAAATGGAAGTATTATCCATTTTAAGAAAACTCAGAATATAACAATTTTCTTTCTTTGTCTCAGCAGCACCTGGAATGAGGGAAGGCATTCTCAGAGTGATTTTATTATGTTTCATCTTTAAAGTAGACAAAATTATGATACTGTTCAGATTTCTAACCAATACGGAAACATTGGAGTTTTCATTACTTCTTATATTTTTTCCTTTTTAGTACCCTATGTTTTCTAATCAAATCCCTTTTCTGTGTTAAATTTATTTAAATTCATGATGTGTCATTATTTTAATCAGAAAATATAAATACTAATTTTTGTAGTTTGACTCTTTAATTTCTATCGAAAGTATCCCATTGTTCTCAATATTTTGACTACTTAATTTCCCCTTCATATTCTTAGAATAAATTGCCTAGGGGAAATGATTTATCTCATAATTATTTCTTCAGTACATATAAAATGTAAACTTACATATTAGCAGCTGTTGATGAAATTTCATATTACAGCCTGTTTAGGTAATATACCAGTATGAGAGGACAAAAGGAGATGAACAGATGTATAGTAAAATAAAAATGTTTATAATTGTTCTAGCCCCATGTGGTTTTTGTTGTTGTTGTTGTTGTTGTTGTTAATAAAAGTAATTGGCACTGTGAGTGGGCATCAATACAAATGCAGAGTTTTTTACTTTTAATCCATTTGATTCCTGAATTAGGATGCAACTCAGGCTTCTGATTCACTCATCCTCCCTAAAATTAATCATTTATTTTTTTAGGTATCACTCATTTCATTCAAGAAACAATTCCAGTCCTAGGAATTAGTATAATCTTTAAAACAGAAACAATGATAAAGATTAGTGAACATACAATGATAAGAAAATGAAGCTTTATCTGCCTTTACACAATGTTGCTTTGACTTGCTCATCTAAATTTTTCATGATGGCTAGTCACAAACACTGATTCAGAACAGTCCTTACCAAGGAATGGCATAAAATAACATATTCAGCCATATCTTTCCATTATATTTTTTCTCTTATTCATCTGGCTTGATCCTATTCCTGAGTTTTGATGTGTCACAAACCCCTTCTTCTCCTGCCTCCACTATCCTGCATACACACCTTGGCTGATAGCTCTCGTACAATTTCTGAGCTTCCACTTGTTCAATACTTCTTGTGTATTTCTGAATGATGCTCATATCCAAATGTAATTTAATTTTTAACATTTATTCCTACAAGGGAATACTTTTTAGTACATGCATTTGGTTTATTTGTCTTTGTAGACTTGACATATAATACTGGGACTGACATCCATTAGATTTCCTGAAAAGGACTCAACAATTTAAAACAAAGGTAGATGGAAATACAAAGTAGAAAATAATAGAAATTCCATATCATTGTTTATGTAAATCATGATAATTGATATTCCTGTTCATGTACACACATTTTAAAGAAAATGTTATAGAATTCATAAAGGCATTTAATTATATTTTTCATCTATATTGGGGAGCAGATTTAGATTACATCATCTAGTCAAAACAATCTTATTATTTAGTGGTTAAAACTTTAAAGAATAGAATTGATTTAACACATGAATAAGAGTAAATCAATGCTAATATTTGAGATAAACACAATCCCCAACTACAACACCTAATGTAGATACAAGTTACTAACATTTTGATGATCATAATGTATGCATGAATGAAACTAAACTGAATTTTTACTTGAAACAAATAGACCTCTATGCCTATTCTAGCCTTCAAACAATTGGTTATATGAGTCCATGCTGTCATAGTCTGCTCAGAAATCTCTTAAAAGTCAATGGCAAATATAACATGATATTGAAAAGATTCTCACTTCAAGAGAACATAGTATTTGGTTCTGATAATTTGGTTTCATCCTTTGTGATAATTTTGCACAGGAGAAAAGAAGCAGTTAAATTCCACCAAGCATTTTGGGACAATTATTTTGAATAAAAATCATCTAAAAACCGAAGTGTGGTGCAGGAAAAACTTGGCTAGTATACTAATTTTTTTTTTCATTTTTTTGCCTGTCAGGAAAGTAACAATCTGCATTTTGTACAAATGCTGTTAGGTCTCAATATGCTGCCAATCATGATAGTAAATAACTGACCAAGAAGATAAACCCAATGACCATGACTGAGAAGAAATTGTAGCAAATGATACTTATCCAGGAGGTGATAGTTATGATGAAGGCAGTGCAGTAGGTACTAGCTTAAACAGTACTGGCCAAGAGGATCTGAGATGATCAGCACCATGATCTGTCAGAGGAGCCATGACAAACTTTGTAATCCATTTCAAGAGTGGAGGGAATTCTGAGTTGTCGAAGTTAAAATTCTTACGTGCACCACAGCAGGAACTCTTATGCTATTTGTGATAATGCTGTATATTTTTAGGGTGGAAACTCTATGATCGGTGGAAAAAAAGTTTATATGTTACTTGACCGTTTTCCCTTACTGCTTTTACCCTGATATAGCTGTCTCTTGTGAGACTATGCCAGGGCCTAGCAAACACAGAAGTGGATGCTCACAGTCAGCTATTGGATGGATCACACGGCCCCCAATGGAGGAGCTAGAGAAAGTAGCCAAGGAGCTAAAGGGATCTGCGACCCTATAGGTGGAACAACATTATGAACTAACCAGTACCCCGGAGCTCTTGACTCTAGCTGCATATGTATCAAAAGATGGCCTAGTCGGCCATCAGTGGAAAGAGAGGCCCATTGGTCATGCAAACTTTATATGCCTCAATAAAGGGGAACGCCAGGGCCAAGAAGTGGGAGTGGGTGGGGAGAGGAGTTTGGGGGGGGGAAGGGTATGGGGGACTTTTGGGATAGCACTGGAAATGTAAGTGAAGAAAGTACCTAATTAAAAATTTTTAAGAAAGAAAAAAAAATGTTTAAACTTTCCAAAATATCTCAAACATTCAATTTCAAGAGGTAATGAATCACCACATTTAAATTATTTATTTAACCGGATCCCTTACATAGTTGATAATGTAAGTTGTAATTGTTTCAAAGGCCAAAAGTATTAAGTTATTTGACTTAAAAAATGAGTGTCAATTCAAAATTTGTAGTATATTATTAGTTTTTTTTTAATGTATATTAGACATAGAAGGCTGGAAAGTCTACCAATTAATGTAAGTATATTTATTGAAAGACTGCCATAAATCGTGTCTTTCCTTCATATGCATGACAATTTGATAAAAACAAATAGTAGGCATGCTACTTTCCAAAACAAATTAAGCTTTATGCAATTAATGTAATTATTATTATTTTAATAACTTCCATATTTAGAAAAATAACAAACAGGTTATTATCTATTAGATGGTCAAGAAATGTAACATAGTAATAATGGCTCTTTCAAGTAAAGGTGTGACATTTAGTATTCAAATGGAAGAAGGGAGATGTCCATATAAAACTATAACATTTATAAGCAAGAAAGGTAAAAGTCCTATCACAATTACAGAGAAAAAAAGGAAATTTCAGACTCAGTTAAGCTGTTACAGGATAATTTCAGCTGAATAAACAACAAATGACGACATTTAGCTCATAAAACAGAGCAGGGGCAGGATGAAAAGGTTGTGAAATCATTCCTGAGAGGTTGTTGTTGTTGTTGTTGTTGTTGTTGTTGTTGTTGCTTTCCACAGATCTGCATTAAGTCTGGTTATTTGACTGTTCTGTGTGGTTGAATGTTATAACTCTTGTCACTGAGATTAAACAAGGAAGCAAGACCAACATGACAATGCAAGACAGAAGTACAAGACAGGTGTATAAGTGTTGCTCATGAAAAGTCTTAAGTAACAAATATCCCTTGACAGCTTAACCACTTGAATATATGTGTGCTAAGTGATACACAACTAATCTTTTAAAAGTGCCTAGAGTTATGCAACCTTTATTCCTACATAAATAAAGAGGAAATTCAAAGAACTCTTGCAAATGCAGCCTTCTGATACCTGAGTGCAGTGCTACAGACACCAGAATTGGTTTTCCTGAGAATTGAATGGTTGGTTGTAAGCCACCATGTAGGTGCTGGGAATTGAACCCAGTTCCTCTGGTAGAGCAGTCAGTGTTCTAGACAATGAAGCCATCTCTCCTGCTCCCTTTTTCTAAATCCTATGTAATTTTCAAACCCCTACTTACAATTTTTCAAAATTATTTTGTATTATTAAAGAACTACATTGTCTAATATATTCATTAGTTTGAGCTTATGAATTTATGATCCCTTACATGTGTGCCATACTCACAAACACAAAATCCTCCTGGAGGAAAAGATTAAAATGAACAATAGTGAGAGTATATATCAGAGGAAAACAAGATTTTAATGTCCTTTGTTTGCTGTATATACTAACCATTTTTGTGTGTCTGTCCATAAAGCAGACACGGGGAGTGATAAAGAATAATTCAACGAACACATACTGAAATTTGAAAAACAGTACATATTGCCTTTTAAAAAGATTCTAAGTCAAGTATACATGGTAGTTATTATAGAAGCTCTGAACATGCAAGATATTCTATAGGATAAATTTCTCTATGTGATACATTTTGATTTTTGTGTGTTTTTATTTCAAAATAAATATACTTTGTCAATGCTAAAAGAAACACAGAAAGAAGAAAGAACATGGTTTTTCATCCTATCTTTTCTATTTGGCAGTACACAATTGGGATAAAAAAATGCCTATGTTTGTTTAGTAGTTCCATTTATGGTGGCAAGAGAAATTGTTTAAATAATATTACAAATAATACTACTTATTTTTCTTGCCTAACATACATTAGAACCTTGGTTTGATCAGACAAACTATAAAATAGTGATACTACATTTCAATCATATTAATGATAAAATAATTTTAGATGTGACTTATAACATTTTAAGTAATATATTCTAAAGTTAGGAAATAAGATATAAAAAATCTTTTGTAAGTGCAAGAGAATTATTTTGACAAACTTAATAAAATAAATTGCTTCTAAAAAGCTTAGAGCTACCAAAGATATAAGTAAGCAATAATAACAAAGAAAAATATAAAAGAAGAAATATTTTTATGCTAGGGACATAGCTCAGAGCTCAGCTAGTAAAATTGCTTGTAATGTGAGCCCAATGTCCTTAGTTCAAAACCCAGATATTAAAAATGTGGGATGGTGGCATCCTACTCTCTTCCTACTCTCTTCCTACTCTCTTCCTACTCTCTTCCTACACTCTTTCTACTCTCTTCCTGGTGGGGTTTTACTGTAACATGAGAGGCAGAGGCAGGAGAACATTTTGCATGGCTTTGGAACTGATAGACTGGAATTATAGCATGACAAAAGAAAAAGAAATAAGAGGAAAGAAGAGAAAAGAAGAGAAGAGAGAAGAAGAGAAGAGAAAAGAAAAGAAAGAAGAAAAGAAAAGAAAAGAAAAGAAAAGAAAAGAAAAGAAAAGAAAAGAAAAGAAAAGAAAAGAAAAGAAAAGAAAAGAAATCTTCCTCAACAAGATAGGGGAGAACCAGGGCAGAGTGACATGACTGTGTATATACAAATATCACACGCTAAAAATAAATTTTGAAATTTTTAAATTGGGATTGAAACAATAGGTTTTTGAGGGAGAATTAGACTCAGAAATCTATAAAATTAGTGATTTTGTATTTTGTTTTTAAATTTAATTTGCAAATTAACATTTCATGTGTATATAAAAGCATTCTTTTTTTTCACCTTTTATCTTTTCATAATTATGTCTGATCCCATCAAGACTTCTCTTTATAACGGTCTTTCCAATATTCATATATTTTTTATGACTTTTTTCTTTATCTATGGTCATGTCTGTGGTGATGAGTTTAGAACTATGGATTGAAGTTTTGTAGAATCAGCAATGGAATAGTACTGAACACAATGATTTCCTCTTTCTTAGAAGTATCAAAAAGTTCAGCTGAGGGACTTAAAATCTCTGGAGTTCTTACATGTTACATGATTGGCTGTTGACAAGATTACTCTTTTTCATGATTAAAGCACAAAATCTAAGCTACTATGAGTTCAAAACTATAATGACTATGCCATTTACAAATATGACATTCCACATCCCTTTCCTTATCTTTCTCCTTCTTGCTCATATTTCCTAATATACTATAAGGGTTAGAGGGAGTAATATACATACATTGATTGCTGAGCACTCATCTACCACTTAGTATCATATGCAGCTGTGTGTTTTTGTATTCACAACCATTCACAGAAAACACAGATTCTATATTCATACTGAGAATAGAATTAATCTATAAAACCATGAATATTACAAGTCCATTTTTTTTTTACTATGTCATGATAACTAAACAATGTTAAGTTTCCTGATAGGGCATATGAACTCCACAGTCATATCGTATTTTTGGGTGTAGGAGGCAGGACTGAGAGTACTAGGAATGGGTTCCTGCCTGATGAGTTCACCTCAAGCTGAATTTAAATATTGTTTCCCTCATAAGTGTCAGGCCAGTATTGCATTAAGTGGGCACACCTTGCCTGGCAAGCTCAAGTTGACATTCACAGAGTTCATAGCAGAGTAACGCTATTGCTTGTTCTCCCATGAGAGGCTGCACAGCACCTTCTAGAAATATGAAAGTTTCTCTGCACAGAAGCATTTTCTAGCTCAGTCAAGTTGGAAACTCTACACTTCAGCAGAAGCTGCTGCAAACAAAATGTAAAGGAATATAGATTATAACAATGTGTGCAACATTCAGGATCGCTTTTTCAAATTGTATAGTAAATAGTAAATAATGTCCTACTAAACTCAATAGGAACGCTCTACGGATTTCTGTCTCTCTCTCCCTTCATCTTTATTCCATCTTTTTGCGTTTCACTAAACTAAATGGCATTACCTAGAAAGATACCCACAAGGACACAATTAATATTTGATGAAGGAACTTTAGGATTCCATGGATATCAGCAAAAATAAGAATTTCATGCAATGTTGTATACTACAAGTAACATAAAGCATCTAGGGAAAAAAAGACAAAAGACACTATGCTACAATGAATGATTTGCAAAAAAAAAAAAAAAAAAAATCAAAACAAATCAGTATTCCTTCCTATACCGTGCTCTTTTATCATTTTTTTAAACATGAATTTGGAATTATAAATCTTTCCATCAAAAAGAATAACTGAATTTGTTTTCCATCTACAAACACATGAAAAGTATCAAAATAAAAGTTAGTCCATGTGATATATATGTACCCTTTTACAAACAGGGCAAATGAAAAGGGAAACATATTCAGAATATATATTTGATGAAATATTTACTTTCACTTGAGCTTATCATAGATAGCAATATAATAAAATTATTTAATTAGTGTGCTACAGAGTCTCAAATAAATTTTGTTTATTTGCAAGTAATATTTTTTGGTACCTGTAACTCTTAAGAGCCTGATACACAAACTTGTGATAATATATTGATAATTCAAACTTGACCCGAGAAGAGAAATTAATTCAAATAAATAGTACAGTCTCGTTTCTCATTGCTTATCAGTCTAAAAGCTTCTCTTTCAATTTACACTCAAACATGAACATAACCTATAATCAGTCTCAGAATCTTTTGATTATGTATATTTTAGTTTTACATTATGAACTCTTTCTTCTTATACTTCTGCATGAAATAAGTTGGGTAAAACTGGAAGAAATTTCTAGGGTGGGCTTAATTTTTTTCAAGTCTGTCCTGATCTTTCAGATTATACTTACCATTTTTAGCCTAAATAATACTCTTGTAGTCTGAGGACAGAAAGCTAACATGTTCTAAGAAGCAGTATCTTTTTTTTACGAAGGATTCTATCAGTGCAGAGCAGACCAGTGGCTCATTCAAGGACCCCAATAGACACCTTCATCTTCACAATGAGGAACTGATGTGGCAGGTAAATAGATACATTTTTGGGGTCATTGTGGGTAAACTTGGAAATCAACAGTAGGAAAATAGAAACCTTTCAAGATTCAGAGATCTTAGGAGAGCAGTTTAATAGAGGAAATAAAATATCAAGACACCTGCTATTCTGGCCTACTGAAGTGGGGTGAGTGTTTCCCTCAAGCAGGCATAAATGTGAAGGAGAGCCTCAAGGACTCTTATCAGTGAAGATACTGACAGTTCTAGTTAATGGAAACTTCGCCAACCAGCACTGTTTTCTTGACTGACTAGATAAGCAACATGAATCTTCACAGTAGCACTGTGGTGTAAAAGGAATTTCTTTAACTTCCAGGGAAGTCAGGAGGGCTGGAACCCAGGAACTTACTAGAGAAGGAGCCTAATTTACAAACGCAAAGGTTTACTGGTAGGGCTGAAACTCTGAACCATTCCAGTGTGTGAGACCTCATAGACCTCCCAATGTTCTCCTTAAGCAGGTAGATGCCATTCTCACACACTGTATTGTATGGTAAAAATGAGTGACATAAAGTGAATAAAATTAAATGTGTTCTCTTCAGCAATGTAGGCATCAGAGAACATCTTCTTCAACAGTACATAGTTAGCTTTAGAATTCTACTTGTTAAAGAACTGAGACTTTCAACTATGTGGTTCACGCCACTCCAACAAGCACTGAGAAATAGTCTGTTCTTAATTAACTGACAAAAGCTCCTGTTCTTCATAAACAGATAAAAATATTAAGTCCACTTATGTGTGGACATGGGAGTGGTCTTCAGAAAGTTCTTTGGCTGTTGCAAATGCTTTTGTTGTAGCCTAAGGTACATAGCCTAAGATGTTTGAGAAAAACTTAGCCATGATCTATATATGTTCTATTCTGTTTACTCCTTTGGATATTTCAGCTTAGGGAACTTTTGTCTGGCCCTTGCTATTGAACTCTTCAGCTCATGATCTAGAAGTTACTGTAGCTGAGAATCAGAAAGAAAGAGTTTCTTCTGAATCTGTAGAGTCAAAAGCGTTAACAATAGAGTTTTCCCAACTCTACTTTTGGACTTTTCCATGTGAGACTACAGATAGAAGAATCAAAATAATAACATCAATGACCACTGTCATAATCTCACATAAACAAAGCTACTACATGTCTGATGTTCAGTGCCCAGGCAACAGTATTCATAATAGCAGCAGAGATAAATATTAAAATTTCTACTGCAAAATATCGCAGGTCCCACACTAGATTGCCCTTCGAATATTTCTGATAAGTGTGCATAGTGGATCAGGAGGTATTATAATACTTGCCTCTCTATCCACATTTTGCCAATGAAAAGCCATGTGTGATTGAAGGGGCATGTTAAACACTCTATACTCAAAGACATAGATATTTTCCAGAGAGCATGATGAGCAATAGCTCAATAGCAATTATAGCCAAAGGAAGCCTGCTCACTTTAAGAGGGTATTCCAGTTTCAATTAATGGATTACTGACGAGTTCTCCACATCCTCCCTTGACTGTACCACATTTTCCCATATTTCTAAAGGGTAAATACTTAGGTTAGGTTACAGAGACAAACTTTCTCAACACTTCTGTGGTATGTGCAATGACCATTAAATAGAGAAAGAAAAAAAATCTATAGAGGAATTATATTATTCACAGAAAAAAATAAAATAAAAAATAGAGTGCAAAGTCATATACATATTAAGCAGTGAAGGAAACTTAGTAATCAGGCCATCCAATAAAAGTCACAGAACTCTTCAATCAACTGGATGCATTATAAGTTTGCATTATAGAAATACAAAAACAAAACAAAGCAAAACAAAAGAAACAAACAAACAAACAAAACCCCCAACTATGATACTTCCTAATATTGTTACTCCTTAGTGGAGGATTATCATGAATTTTAAATGGATAAAATGTCTTATGAATAATTCACCAGTGAACACATTCATTGAATTATAAGAAAATGCAGATAATTCCCTACAGGAGATTAGGTAGACTATTTACGATAAAATTGGGAAATTCATCAACAAGAAAATATTTTGAAAGAAACCCAAATTAAACATGCTTCTTATAAATGATGTACTCAAATAAAGAGCTCAATAATGAAATATAATTTTTGGCTGGAAGCTTCAGCAGCAGACAAAATCAAGAAGAAACAAGAAAAATATTCTTCCGCAGGAAAGATCACACAAGTTGTTTATAAAATTTGTTATATGGTCAGTCCTGAAAAGGTACATTATAATAACTACAATAACATTATTCAGACTGTGCAAGTTATACTTGTGAATATATATATGAAAATAAAATAAAGAGAGATGTTGTTCTGATTTGCTTTTCTGTTGTTATGATAAACACCAGATCCTCTCTTGAGAGATAAAAGGTTCATTTTACATATCAAGTAGCGCCTATCAACAAAGGAAGAGAGACAAGGAGATCAAGGCTGAAATCTTAGGAAGGAACTGAAGCAGAGACCATAGATGAAGGATGCTTACTGGCTTGATTGCAAACTCAAGTTCACTTTCTTTTCTCATAAGGCTTAATTTCTCAGTTGAAATTATTTTCAGGGTTGTTCAAGTTGGTAACAAAAGATCACTAATCAAATGGTATTTTAGTATCTCCAATTCAGAAATGTAAAAGACTGATAGAAAACAAAATGTACCATTAAGACAATTATTACACTTATAAAATAACAATGAACCTGATACATCTAGAAAGGGAGAATAAGGCAAGAAACTTGCTGTATAAAATTTAACATATAATGATCTGATCTTGGGTAAGACATGAATATACACATAGAACTTTTGAATACTAAATAAGAAATTTCCAGAAAAATTTTGATTCTCAATCTCTGGAATTAAATATTCAAGAGTATAGGGCAAAGGGAGAATTTATAATCTTCAGGAAATATAGATCTGCAAGTAAATTTTAAAGGCATTCCAAATATGAAAACAGAAGATTTCCTATTGCATAGGAGAAAATTAATGTTGTATTACAGGTCCTGAGTGGAAAAAGAAAAGAAAACAAAACACAAAACAAAAAAAAGAACAATAGCCAAGGTTATTTTTTAGAGTAAGAACAAAAAGTTCTCAAATGAGTAGGCACTGATAGAATTCTTAATTTTCAGGTCATTATTATTAAAGTGACAAAACAAACACATATTTATAAGTAAAAAAAATAATTAATATCACAGTAGCTTTTGACAGAATAAGTTCCAGCAGAAGAGTAGACAGAGCAGCATTAAATCATACAATGGCAAAAGATAAAGAATAAAGCAAGTTTATTCCAAATGAGAACAAAAATGAACAAGATGGCAAATATCAATCTGAAGTAACTCTCTGTGAAACCTATTATTAATCCATTAATGCATTTCCTCTGATTCTAGTTGAATGATCCTATATATGACATATTACAGAAACTTAGAAATTAGAAAATTACATGTAGAATGACCATGTTTGATGAAACAGTGAGTCTTCAAGGAATTCAGAAGGAAAATTTGGACAGTACTTAAATCAGGATGGAAAGAGAAACGCAGTGGACCATAACTTAAGAAAGACCGCAAAACATTGCTAACAGGAAGGTTCATCAAAATGAGTATCTATATGGGTAAATGTAGTACTGTCTAATGAGCAACCTGATGATGCATCTTTTGGAACTAGAAAGGAAAGGAAATATTAAAATTAGTATGGAAAAATAGATTATTAATGCCAGGGAAATTCAGATTGTGAAACACAGTAAAAAGATAAAATAAAACATCGATTCTTTGAAAAGTTAAGTTCAATGGAAATTTGTCAGCTAGCCTAATTAAAAATGATTATGAGTTTTGATCATTATGACAATTTTTTAGTTTAAGTAATAAATGTTTAATTAAAGAATTTTATATATTATTAACAGCATTCATTTGGCCAAATATCTACAGGTCTGTAGAATCCTACTGTATATAAAGTGGGAAATATATCAAGTATAGACTATGAAAGTGCAAATAGCAAGTCAAGGTTAGATTAAATTTTTTTACACTATAAAATTAACTTGTTTACAAAATAGGCTTTGCCAATTTATTATTTTGAATTAGAAAGTCGATGACTGTGATTTTTTAAAAAAATATGTACCAAAGAAATACAAACTGGATAGCCATAGTTTTTCCCACTCAGTAACCCAGCCCATCATAATAGACACTGCATAAGGTAAGGGAGTAGGAGTCCAGCACTCATGGATCTCCACCCCTCCTCTCCATACACTCCCTCCACAGGAACCCCTCCTATCCACTGGGCACACCCTCTCCTAATCATGGATGTGCAAGATGTTAATTAGTGATGTTAATGATGATGATGATGACAGGAAGATGACAACGAGTCAATGACTATGATCTTAACGTTGAAAGTGATTAAGAGAACTATAAAAAGGATAAAATTATAGGTAGCCATAAATATATCACAGCAGAAAAATTTCATGGTGATAAAATGAAAAAAAATGGACAGATTTTTGAACACACATAATCTATAAAGTCAGGAGAGACCAAGTACAAACAGTGAGGTTGAAGCAGATAAATAACACCCAACAAGAATAAGCCAAAGATTAGAATATTTCACTACTGTGCTTAACCACCCTTTTAAAAGACTGACATTGATATATCTAAAACTACAAAGCCAGGATCTATAGTATTATTTTAAAAATAGGTATGTACCAATAAAATATATTTACAACCCTGAAAAACTTGAAATGGAGAGAATCATCCCAAACTCATTTGATAAGATCAAATTAGCCTATGTACCAAAGCTGACTAGAGCATCATCACCAACAGTAAAGATTCAAAATTATAAACCAAATTTTCCAGTAGACACAAAAATACTCTGCTAAATCCTAAGGAATTAATACAAACAAGTCTGAAAAAAAGCATCTGTCTTCTGAACATCAACTTCCTCCACAATATTTTTTTTTGAACAAGCTCCTTAAAACATAATATGCTCATAGAGAGGTGAAACAACAGGGTGCTCTTTGTGGTATGAATCTTGTTCTCGTGCAATGCACAGCCTTAAGTTCAGGATAAATCTGATGAGCTTCGAGAAGTCTATAAAACTAAATGTATTTGCTTCAGTAATTCTTTACACACATTAAGTTAAATAACCTCAATAAGAGTCACTGGGCCACCACAGTGCTCTTTGTTGATATCCTTACTTTGTTCTATCTTTGGATCACTGTCAGGAGGGAATAGGTGTGAATTCACTTCTCTCAAGGAGCAGTAGTTTATGTCACAACAGAACTGGTGTCATTTTACAAATTGCATTGTGGATCAATAAACAAAACTTAATACAAAATAATACACCTCTATTGCAAAAGTGGTGAGTAAAAGACATATAACCTTCCTCGTTTAGGGCACATGCCTTTAATCCCAGCACTCAGGATGAAGGGGCAGGTAGATCATGGAGTTCTCAGACATTCTGATCTACAGACATCCATGGTTACATATGACAACACTGTCTCAAAAATGAAGTAAAATAAAATAAAATAAAATAAAAATGTTCAAAACAGAAAAAGTGTTTAATAATCCCTTCTAAAGAACAGCCACAAATAAATTGCACGTAGAAAAATGATTAACCAATGTAATAAATGTAAAAGAAGGCAAACTCACAGCTAGTATCTAACTACCTAATGCTCTATCTATCCAATTTATGTTTATTTATATGAAGGAAAAAAGGACACAAAATATCAGATTAAGAGTTCTTTATCTTTGGTTTATAATGCTGAAGAACTAGAAAAAGATAATCATATCAACATGCTCCTGTATACAATATCATATATCTAATATATATATATATATATATATTACATATTATACAGTATATAATAAATGTCACATTGTCTGAGGGCAATAAATTGTAGAGAAAACTGAAGTTATATACCTAATGTGGGCCATATTGAAATAAAATAAGCCAAAGAAACATATACATTTTAGATAAGTTTATCATTATTATTTTTATTATGTTATAGAATAGTGCAGTAGCATACTTCAGTCTAGAGAGCTGTTCCTTGCTTACTTATACTATATCACTCACATTATCGAAAAATCCTTTAGAAATAAGCGTACTCTACCAATTTATGATGCAAGCTAATGCCATTTTATACTAAGAAATTGTTTGAAAGGAGCTCTAACTAAGAAAAGTTGCATCATATAATATCGTGCTTTCACAAATGTAAAACATAGTAAGAAATACATTATTGCTTTAAAGGGTACAGTTCCCATATACATTTTCAAGCTTTAACAGGGTGAGTATATTTTAAGATACTTGTTTTATCCATATATACATTTTTGCTTTATGATTCTTCATGGAAATAATGAAGTTTTTGTTGTTGTTGTTGTTGTTGTTGTTGTTTTTTTAATCTTTCAGTTAAGAAATTTTGTAGAAGGCTGAAGAGATTGTTCAGGGGCTAAGAGCACTGACTGCTCTTCCAGAACTCCTCAGTTTAGTTCACAGCAACCACATGTGGGCTCAGAACCATCTGAAATGGGACGTGATGCTATTTTCTGGTATGTCTCAAGATTGATAAATATATGTGTGTGTGTGTGTGTGTCTGTGTGTGTGTGTGTGTCTGTGTGTGTGTGTGTGTGTGTGTCTGTGTGTGTGTGTGTGTGTATATATACAAATTTGATATATATTTTGAATCTTGAAGGAATGTTCCACAATGAGACAACTCATGTTATCCTTTTCCAGGATGCTTTGTGAAATTAAAGCTCAACATTTACAGCTATAGATGAAGGAAAAGCAATAGGAATTGTACAAAGTTAAAGAAAGTTGTATGTAAATGAACAGAAGCATACATAAACAGTATAAACACACACAAACACACAGATTCGGATGCCACTTTGTAGAAATCTATTAACTCCATCATTCTGTAGTGAATTAGCTCAAAATTCCTGTTGTAAACAAGTAAACAAAAAACCAAAAACTTATGATGCCAAAAGATATAGTTTAAATATGCTAATGTATGGTAATGAGACTCCATGTAGAATCAACTTTGATATAATTAATCTGTGATTCCTAAAAGCTCTCATTATTTGGCTATATACTTGTATTACTATTCTTTTAAGGTCACCAAAGTCAGGGGGACCTGTTCAAAGCATGAGAACCCGGGTGAGTACACTTAGGTCATGTCAATAATTTGATATATGTCTAAAATAGTGACATATATCCAATTATGACCCAAGTTTTATTAATGTTGAACTATATATTTTTTTATTTTTGTCCTAGTTGCTGCCTGTTACTGCAGTAACAGCACCGCTATAAGCAATTTGGGAAAAATAGTTTATCTCAATTTATAGTCCATCACTAAGGGAAGCCAGGGAAGGAACTCAAGCTAGGAACTTCGATTCAGGAACTAAAATGGAAGAGCACTGCTCTTTCAACCTTGCTTTTTCTATGTGTTAAGCTTCTTTCCTTATGAATTGCACACCAGTCTTCCAGAGTTACCACTATAAACATTAAGCTGAGCCCTCCGATTTCAAACCCTTAATGAAGAAGAAGAAGAAGTAGAAGAAGAAGAAGAAGAAGAAGAAGAAGAAGAAGAAGAAGAAGAAGAAGAAGAAGAAGAAGAAGAAGAAGAAGAAGAAGAAGAAGAAGAATACGGCTACATAGAAATGTTCAAGGCCAATTTGATGGAAGAAATTTGTCAACTAAGGTTCCTTTTACCAAGATGACACTAGTTTATATAAAATTCTCACACACACACACACACACAAAAGACAAGGATAAACTCAATAAGTTAACATAGGCACATTCTAAGGACTTATATACAGTCCAGTAATCTTCCCGTATTTTAAAGGATCACAACTTTTCTCATAAGTTGACATGCTGTGACCATTCTATATATCACCCCAAAATAAATACAGCCATCTCATTCCAAAAGTGTTTTATCTGGAGCCATTAGATACATTCAAAGGAATTAAACATTATCCTAAAATTATTTTTTCTCATTGCAAATAATATATTTTTCTTTATGATTTGAAAGCATTGTACCTTTTATATCACCACATATTTGTTCACAATATGGAATCGGAAATTACCCAAACTCTCTCAGGAGACTTATGTATGCCCACAAAGCACCATCTCTCTTTTATACCGATAGATCAGTGTCTAGCCCAATTGCCATCAAAGAACCATTATGTAGCATCTTATGGCAGCAGATGCAGACACCTACAACCAGAATTTAGGAAGCCTTTTGAACACTGGGGATGAGGGGAGAAAGGATTGTAGGAGCCAGAGTAAGGATCCTTTTGGCACACAGAAACTGAATCCACAGGCAATGATCCTGCCTAGGTCTGAACTATTTCCTCTCTATATATGTTATGGTCCTATAGCTTAGTGTGCTTGTAGGATTCCTCACAGTAGGAGTAGACATATCTCTCAATCTTTTGTCTCTTTGGACCCTTGACCTCCTACTAGTTGCCTTGTTCTCCTACTAGCTTTGATATTGTTATTTGCTATGCATAGTTGTGTTGTTATCCATGGGTGGCATGCTCTTTGTTTAAAGGAAAAAAAAAACAAAGAAAGGATTGGATGACTTAGTGGAGGGGGGGAGGACTGAGAGACTTGGACAAAGGGGAAATTGCCATATGATTGTGTTATGTGAGAGAAGAGTAAAATTTAAACTATAAATAAACTACTAGATTAATAAATTGAGGATTTAAGTGCAGCACATATACCTGTATTTGCACCGATTTCATTGCAAAACATTGGCATGAGGTTTAAAAAATCAGACTTATTAATTGTGTAAAAAAAAAAGAAAGAAAAGAAAAGAAAAGAAAATCCCTAGCTCTTCTCTGGAAACCCAAGCTTATTTTAAGAACAAACTAGATAAATGAAAATATAACAAACTTCTAAGGCTTGTCGCAGATGACAAATATTTCTGTTTGCCTGAAGCCTAGAATAAATACAGAAATGTCTACATGATAAAAGGCTTTGAAGTACAGTTTAATGGTTGTGAAATTTATTTAGTATATTTTATAGGACTGGTATATGCCTTCAAACAGACCTCTATTTTTTTTAATTATATATTTTCTTTATTTACATTTCAAACGTTATCCTATTTCCTGGTTTCCCCTCCAAAAACCCTCTATCGCCTCCCCTGCTCACAAACTCACCCACTCCTGCTTCTTGACCATGGCATTCCCCTATACTGGGGCATAGAACCTTCACAGGACAAAGGGTCCCTCCTCCCATTGATGACCAACTAAGCCTTCCTCTGACACATATACAGCTGAAGCCTTGAGTCCCTCTTGTTTGGTTAGTGGTTTAATCTCTTGGCCTTCTATGGGTTCTGGTTGGTTCATATTGTTGTTCCTGCTATGGGGCTGAAAACTCCTTCAGCTCCTTGGGTACTTTTTCTAGCTCCTCCATTGCTGACTCTGTGCTCAGTTCTACGGATGGCTGTGAGCATTCACTTCTGTATTTGTCAGGTACTGGCATAGCCTCTCAGAAGACAGCTATATCAGACTACTATCAGCAACCAATTGTTAGCATCCACAATAGTCTGGGTTTGGTGATTGTATATGAAATGGATCCCCAGGTGGGGCAGTCACTGGATGGTCTTCCTTCAGTCTCTACTCCACACTTTGTCTCTGTAATTCCTCCCATGGGTATTTTGTTCTCCCTTCTAAGAAGGATTGAAGTATCCACACTTTGGTCTTCCTTCTTCTTGAGTTTCATGTGCTTTGTGAATTGTATCTTGGGTATTCCAAGTTTCTGGGCTAATAGTCACTTATCAGTGAATGCTTATCATGTGTGTTCTTTTGTGACTGGGTTACCTCATTCAAGATGATATATTCTAGTTCCATCCATTTGCCTAAGAATTTAATGAACTCATTGTTTTTAATAGCTGAGTAGTACTCCATTGTGTAAATGTACCACATTTTCTGTATCCATTCCTCTGTTGAGGGACATCTGGGTTCTTTCCAGCTTCTGGCTATTATAAACAAGTCTTCTATGAACAGAGTGGAGCATGGGTCCTTATTACATATTGGAGCATCTTCTGGGTATATGCTCAGAATTGGTATTGATGGGTGCTCAGGTAGTACTATGTCCAATTATATGAGAAACCTCCAAAATGATTTCCAGAGTGGTTGTACCAGCTTGAAATCCCACCAGCAATGGAGGAGTGATCCTCTTTCTCAACATGCATGCAAGCATCTGCTGTCACCTGAGTTTTTGATCTTAGATATTCTGACTGGTATGAAGTGGAATCTCAGTTTTGTTTTGTTTTGTTTTGTTTGTTGTTTTTTGGTTTTTTTTGTTTGTTTGGTTTTGTTTTGTTTTGTTTTGTTTTGCATGACCCTGATGACTAAGGATGGTGAACATTTCTTTAGGTGCTTCTGAGCCATTTGGTATTCTACAGTTTTTAATTTTTTGTTTAGCTCTATACTCCATTTTTAATAGGGTTATTTGGTTCTCTGAAGGATAACTTCTTCAGTTCTTTGTATATATTGGATATTAGCCCTCTTTCAGATGTAGGGGTTAGTAAAGATCTTTTCCCAATCTGTTGGTTGCCATTTTGTTCTATTGACAGAATTCTTTGCCTTACAAAAGCTTTGCAGTTTTATGAGGTCCCATTTATCAATTCTAGATCTTAGAACATAAGCTATTGGTATACTGTTCAGGAAAATTTCCACTGTGCTCATGTGCTCGAGGCTCTTCCCCATTATCTTTCATGTTAGTTTCAGTGTTTCTGGTTTTATGTAGAAGTCCTTGATCCACTTGGGCTTGAGCATTGTACAAGGAGATAAGAATGAATCGATTTGCATTCTTCAACATGCTAACCACCAGTTGAGCAAGCACTGTTTGTGGAAAATGCTGTCTTTTTTCCACTAGATAGTTTTAGCTCCTTTGTCAAAGATTAAGTGACCATAAGTGTGTGTATTCATTTCTGGTTCTTCAATTCTATTCCATTGATCTACCTGCTTGTCACTATACCCATCCCATGCAGTTTTTATCACAATTGCTTTATAGTACAACTTAAGGTTAGGGATGTTGATTCCACCAGAAGTTCTTTTATTGTGAGAATAGTTTTTCCTATCCTCGGTTTTTGTTATTCCAGATGAATTTGCAAATTGCTCTTTCTAACTCTGAGAAAAGTTGAGTTGGAATTTTATGGAGATTGCATTGAATCTGTAGGTTGCTTTCAACAAGATGGTCATTTTTACAATATTAGTTCTGCCAATCCATGAGCATGGAAGATCTTTCCATCTTCTGAGATCTTCTTTGATTTCTTTCTTCAGAGACTTGAAGTTCTTACCATACAGATTTTTCACTTACTTAGAGTCACACGAAGGTATTTTATATTATTTGTGACTATTTTGAAAGGTCATGTTTCCCCAATATCTTTCTCAGCCTGTTTATCCTTTGACTTCTTCCTTTCTAATTTGTATCATTTTGATCTCCTATTATTGTGGAATTGCTCTGGGTAGAACTTCAAGTACTATATTGAAAAGGTAGGGAGAGAGTAGGCACCCTTGTCTGGTTTCTGACTTTAGTGGGATTGCTTCAAGTTTCTCTCCATTTAGCTTGATGTTGACTACTGCTTTTCGCTATATTTCTTTTACTATATTTATGTAAGGGTCTTGAATGCCTGATCTTTCCAAGATTTTCTCCAATCTTGAATTTTGTCAAATACTTTCTCAGCCTTTACTGAGATGATCTTATGTTTTGTTTTGTTTTTCCTTTGAGTTTGTTTATATAGTGTACTACCTTAATAGAATTCCATATATTCAACCATCCCTGCATCCCTGAGATGAAGCCTACTTGATAATGATAGAGGATCATTTTGTTATATTCTTGGATTTGGTTTGCAAGTATTTTATTGAGTATTTTTGCATCGATATTCATAAGGGAAATTGGTCTAAAGTTATCTTTCTTCATTGGGTCTTTGTGTGGTTTAGGTATCAGAGTAATAGTGGCTTCATAGATGGAATTGGTTGGAAAACCTTCTGTTTCTATTTTGTGGAATAGTTTGAGGAGTATTGGTATTATGTCTTTTTTATGGTCTGATAGATTTCTGTACTAAAACCATCTGGTCCTGTTTTTTTGTTTGTTTGTTTTTTTGTTTTTTGTTTTTTTTCCCGTTGGGAGACTATTAATGATGGTTTTTATTCCTTTAGGGGATATGGGACTGTTTAGATAATTTGTCTGATCCTAATTTAACTTTGGTACCTGATATCAGTTAAGAAATTTTTACCTTTCATTCAGATTTTTCCAGTTTTGTTGAGTATAGTCTTTTGTAGTAGCATGTGGTGATTTTTTTGATTTCCTCAGTTTCTGTTGTTATGTCTCCCTTTTCAATTCTGATTTTGTTAATTAGGATACTGTCCCTGTTCCCTCTAGTTAGTCTGGCTAAGGGTTTATCTATCTTGCTGATTTTCTCAAAGAACCAGCTCCTAGTTTGGTTGATTCTTTGTATATTTCTCTTTTCCCCACTTGGTTGATTTTAGCTCTGTTTTTGAGTATTTCCTGCTGTCTAATCCTCTTGGGTGAGTTTGCTTCCTTTTGTTCCACAGCTTTCAGATATACTATCAAGCTGCTAGTGTGTGCTCTCTCCAGTTTCTTTTTGCAGACACTCAGAGCTATGAGTTTTCCTCTTAGGACTGCTTTCATTGTGTCCCATAAGTTTGAGTTTGTTGTGGCTTCGTTTCCAATAAACTCTAAAAAGCTTTTAATTTCTTTCTTTACTTTTATTTTGACCAAGTTATCCTGGAGTACAGTGTTGTTCAGCTTCCATGTATAGGTGGGCTTTCTATTGTTTATGTTGTTATGTAAGACCAGCCTTTGTCCTTGATGATCTGATAGCATGGGGTTATTTCAGTCCTCTTTTATCTGTTGAGGCCTGTTTTGTGATCAATTAGATAATCAGTTTTGGAGACAATAACATGAGGTGCTGAGAAGGTATATCCTTTTGTTTTAGGATAAAACACTCTATAGATATCTGTTAAACCCATTTGTTTCCTATTTCATCTATTAGTTTCAATGTGTCTGTGTTTAGTTTCCGTTTTCATGATCTGTGCGTTGATGAGAGTGGGGTGTTGGACTCTCCCACTATTTTTGTGTGACATGCAATATGTGCTTTGAGCTTTAGTAAAGTTTCTTTTATGAATGTGGATGCCCTTGCATTTGGAACAAAGCTCTTCAGAATTGAGAGTTCCTCTTGGTAGATTTTACCTTTGATGAGCATGAACTGTCCCCCTCATATTTTTTGACTTTAGGTTGAAAGTCAATTTTATTCGATGTTAGAATGGCTGCCCCAGCTTGTTTCTTGGGACCATTTGCTTGGAAATTTGTTTCCCAGCCTTTTTGAGGTAGTGTCTCTCTTTGTCACTAGGTGGGTTTCCTTTATGCAGCAAAATAACCGGTCCTGTTTACATAACCCATGTTGTAGTCTATGTCTTTTTACTAGGGAATTGAGTCTATTGACATTAACAGATATTAACAATTAACAATTAAAAGTAAGTGTTGCTTTCTGTTATTTTTGTTGTTAGCATTGGAGTTCTGCTCATGTGGCTATCTTCTTTTTCTTTAGTTAGGTATTTTCTTCATTTACATTTCAAATACTATCCCACAAGTCCCCCAGACCCTCCTCCTCCCTCCTCCCCTACCCACCCACTCTCACTTCTTGGCCCTGGCATTCCCCATACTGAGGCATATAAAGTTTGCAAGAACAAGGGGCCTCTCTTCCTACTAGGCTATCTTCTTTTATGTTTGTTGAAAGATTGCTTTCTTGATTTTTCCAGGGTGTCGTTTCCTTCTTTGCATTGGAGTTTTCCCTTTATTATCCTTTGAAGGGATAGATTTGTGGAAAGATATTGTTTTTAATTTTGGTTTTGTCATGGAATATCTTGGTTTCTCCATCTATGGTAACTGAGAGTTTTGCTTGTATATAGTAGCCTGAACTGGCATTTGTGGTCTCTTAGGATCTGTATGACCTCTGTCCAGGATTCTCTGGCTTTCATAACCTCTGGTGAGAAGACTGGTAAAATTCTGATAGGTCTATCCTTATATGTTACTTGACCTTTTTCCCTTGCTGCTTTTAATATTTCTTTATTTTGTTCATTTGGTGTTTTGATTATAATGTGATGGGAGGAATTTCTTTTCTGGTCCAAACTATTTGGAGTTATGTAGGCTTCTTGTATGTTCAAGGGAACATACAAGGTTCTTTCTTTAGGTTAGGGAAGTTTTCTATAGTTTTGTTGAAGATATTTACTGGCCCTTTAAGTTAGAAATCTTCAATCTCTTCTATACCTATTATCCCTAAATTTAGTCTTCTCATTTATCCTGGATTTCCTGAATATTTTGGGGTAGAAGATTTTTACATTTTGCATTTTCTTTGATTGTGGTGTCAATGTTTTTTTTATGATATCTTCTGCACCTGAGATTCTCTCTTCTATCTATTGTATTCTCTTGGTAATGCTTGCATCTATGGCTCCTGATTTTTTTTCCTAGGTTTTCTATCTCCAGAGTTTTGTCTCCCTTTGATATTTCTTTATTGTTTCTACTTCAATTTTTAGATTCTGGATAGTTTTGTTCAATTCCTTCACCTGTTTGGTGTGTTTTTCAGTAATTCTTTAAGGGCTTTTTGTGTTTCCTGTTTAAGGGCTTCTACCTGTTTACCTGTGTTCTCCTGTATTTCTTTAAGGAAGTTATTTATGTCTTTCTTAACATTCTCTATCAGCATCATGAGATGTGATTTTTAATCTGAATCTTGCTTGTCCAGTGTGTTAGGTTATCTAGGACTTGTTGTGGTTGGAATACTGGGTTCTGATGATACGAAGTAGTCTTGTTTTCTATTGGTAAGATTCCTGTTTTTGCCTTTTGCCATCTAGTATTCTCTGGTGTTAGATGTTTGTTCTTGCTGTCTTGGGTTGGACCTTATTCCTCCTGTGGGTCTGTAAGCCTGTGTTAGGACTCCTGGGAGGCCAGCTCTCTCCTGGCAAGACCAGCACAGAGAGGCCTATGGAACTGCCCCACCTCCTGGGTGCAGATGGAGGCAGAAAGGACCCTGTTTCAGCTGCTCTTCCCCTTCTGTGGCCTGTGCTCCTGGCTGGTCCAGCCTTAGACAGTCACAGGAGAGAAAAAGTAGTCTCACCTGAGTCCCAGTGTCAGAGCACTTCCTAGAGACAAGCTCTCCTCTGGCAAGTATGGTGCACAGAGGGCTGCAGAACAGCCCAACCTCCTTCTGTCTGGAAGTCAGTCAAGTCAATGTGTGAAGGAAAATACCACACAATCTTTTTAGAATCTAAAGGCAACACAATCATTGGGCACAGAAATTACCCTCTACTGTTTTTTTTTTTTGTTTGTTTTTTGTTTTTGTTTTTTTTTTTTAGCTGTATTTAGTGAAAAAATTCTCAGTCAGGAATGAATTAAAGCTATAACAAACATGGTGATGTATTAGTCAGCAAATTATTGAAATAAGAACATAAAAATTATTGAATATACACATATGAGTAACAGTATATTGACTTAGTATATATGTGTGTGTATGTGTATCAGATGTTTATAACAATAATAATTAAAAATTGTTCATTGTCTTGTAAAGGAGTATGGAGGAAGAGAAGATGTTTGAGGGGGAAGCAGAAAACACAGAAAAAATGCATTACTCATGTGGCTCAATTCTCATTTTTGGTAAAAATTGAGAAGATAGAAGAACTGTGTGGAGAACTTTTGAGTAGGAAAACTTTAAGATGCTTTAGATTTACAGAAGTAAATATTTACGGTTGTGTTGCAGATAAGTTACGTGCTCTCTTAGGACTCCTTTTATAAATATATTAAGGTTCGAAATAACAAAAGTAGGAATTCTCAGGCAGCAAAAGGACTCTGAAGATGGTTATTGTGTAACAGGTTGAACTCTGCTGCGGTTAACCTCCAAATCTGTTCAGAAAATTGATTGTCACAGTATGGATTCATAAATGCAAGAATGAATGCATTTAAAGCCTAAGTTCTTCTTTCTGAAAAGAAAAGTAATCAAATGTCAATCACTAAGCTGTTATAACACACAACTACTTAGTTGAGACCCCCATAAAAGTTTCAGCAAAGCAACAGTGCAGTTTACAGAAACTTGTATAACAGTGCATTCCACATTGCAAGTAAGTTATGGTGGATTGCAAACAGGTATTTTTACTATGGAAATCAGAATAGAGAACTCTCAACAGCCCAAAAGTTAATCTATTATACCAGTTATGCCACTCCTTGGCTTATGAGCCAAGGACTTGACATCCTACTCTGCAGATACTTGTTTAGCCGTGTTCCTGTTCACATTAGCTAGAAAATAAAAATAAAATAATACTGTTTGTTCAACCATGAATGGGCAATGAATTGTTGTACATATAGACCATGGAATAATATTGAGCGGTTCAATAAAATGAAATCATGAGATTTAGAGACAAACGATAGAATTAGAAAGGATCATATTAATTGAAGTAGGCAAAACCAAAATGATAAACATTGTAAAATCTCTGTTATTGGAGACTCTTAGCTCCAAATCTACAGATGTGAGTATATATTCCTGAGTAACTGCAAAAACCAGGAAAGTAAAAATGGACCATTCTTGTGCTATATCGTGTGTGAGTGTGTGTGTGTGTGGGGGGGTGGCAATACAAAGGAGACTAGGAAGGTATAAAGCTATATGACATGGAAATGGGAAAAGAGGGTGATACTTTTAGGAGAATAGAGGGATATAAGGACAAAAAAAGTTGGCAAGAGTATAGAATTACGTTAAGAATGTTTTAGAGACCCATTAAGATCATACTATTAATTGTTTACTAGTTGTTTGATAATTGTTTAATGGTTACTACATAGTATTTTAGATAATACTTGTTTTGTTCTAGGCTGAAAATTCTTCCTTCAAAAGCCAAAACTGTTTGATAAAGCCCCAACATATCATGCATGGGAAACACTGTATTGAGCAGTTGCTCACAAAGAGGAAGATATAAGACTGAATACATCAGGGATGTTAGAGAGAGGATACCAATATACTTGAGCTATATACTTGACCTGAATGTTTCCTCCCTGAAGCGTAGCTTTAATAGAATCAGAAGTCTACATGCAATCTTCCGAAGAAGGTAAGAAAACAATAGTTCTATTCAGTTATGATTTTATAAACCACAACAGTCATCATGCCTAGATATTATTAAGAGTGCTATACTAGTATACATGCTTCTTTAGTAAATAATGCCTTTATATTTATACTTAATATTGTTCAACAAGAGGAAAATCATGCCTAATAGTGGAAAACTAGCCAACTACTTAAAGCAAGTGAAGCCATGTGTCTTGAAGGAGAACCTGCAATACCACTTTCACAAACCAGCATAATCCTAACCTATACTCTAAATATTTTGCTTTATGTGCACATAAGTGTAGTACTCCCTTCATCATCAAATAGTCTTTTCTTTACAAAAGATGGAGACCATAACTTGAACCACAACCAATAAAAATGCCAACTTTGTGGAGCGTGGTCTCAATGGATACATCTACAAAACTTGACAGATACCTAAGCATCAGAGAACATTGGAGAAGAGGGAGCAAAGACATCAAAGTCAAATGATCAGGGAGGTTTTTGTTTGTTTGTTTAGATTGTGTCTTCTAGTAACATAAAATCTACACCCATAAAGTTTCATCAACATGACTGCCTAGACAGGAACAGTATATTAACAACAAAAATAGACATGATACTATGGATGTGGAAATCCCATAACCCTAAATATTATACAAGCAAATAACTAAACGCAATTAAAAATGCTGAGAGTGTGAGTCTTCTTCAGTGAATGGCATACTAATGGATTATCCAACACAAAATGAACAGTCTGAAAATATATACATATGCTAAGGGCTAAAATCTAGTAGATGATTTTCCTGAGATGGGTATGCCATGGACTGCCAAAGTTAATGAAAGTTTCTTCTTTAGAGAAGACCAATGAAAATTAATTTGAGGAAAAACTTCTACTATATGTGTATATATATATATATATATATATATATATATATATATATATATATATATATGTGTGTGTGTGTGTGTGTGTGTGTGTGTTTGTGTGTGTGTGTAGTAGACCAAACTTTTGAGCAGATCTCTGCAGAACTATAAACATGTACTACTGTCTTGTAGTGATATATGGACAATTTTTTAAATTCTTAATATTTAGTGATGATTCTATATGAGTTGCTAAAATTATATTAGTAATTATTAAGCTATTTTATAATAGAACTGCTATTAAGTCCTCTCTGCTAAAAAACAAAACAAAACAAAACAAAACAAAACAAAACAAAACAAACAAAATGCAGTGAGAACCCTGCCAGTCTTCAGGTGTTATGAATTAATTGCTTCAGAGATAGCAATAATTATCTACAACTTAGGGTACATTCCAAGGTGTTGTAAAACTATTAACCAAAGTTCATAAAATGAGAGCTACCTATTTCCTATAGGTGCAAGGACAGAAGATAAAATATTGACTGGGGTATATTTACAAAACTTCACTAACAAATTAGTCACAAAATTATTGTTTTAACATTCAATAAACATGTTGAGCTTATGATAGATAATATTTAGCCAGATAATTGCTCTCAATTTATATACATGTAAACATTATCTGCTGTAAGTTTCTTACTCAATTTGTGATTTGAATTTATGTGTAAACTTGTGGTGAACTTTCTATCATATGATCATGTATTCTGAAAGATGTGTAAGTGCTGAAGACAAAGGAAGAGAGAGAATGTTTTAGATAGAACTCAAGAGAACTTAGAAGGAGATGCATAGCATTGGAAGTAATGGTATTGAGGGTAAGGGCATTATTGTAACATCAGAGCAAGATTGGAAGATGAGAGCAGAGAGGACATTTTAGAGAGTAAGAAATAATTTTCTTAGAGATCTTTTTGGAGAACTTTTTAGAGATAGTGTATTTGGTCAAGAACTTTTGCAGAAACTTTGGAGAACTGAAGGACATAGAAATAAAGGCTAAATAACTTTTCAAAAAGGCACTTTTCCTCTTGTTGACTTCAACTAGCAAGCTGGGAGTTATGCAGTCATGCAGTTACTGCTGGAGATAGAACAAAGGGTACTTTACTTCATCCCCTGCTATCTTAGAATGAGGAATATTGAAAGGTTATACAAGTAAAATTATATATATTTATATTTTATATATAAAATATATACATATATGTATATATGTGTGTAAGAAGTGATACTTATGAATAAATACATAAATACATGTTTATGCATATACAAAATGAAAAAAGAGGTCCTGAGTACAAAAGAGAACAAGTAAGACTAGATGGAAAGGTTTGAAGGGATAAATGATTTAATTATACTCTAATTTTAAAAATAAAATACAAGAGTATAGTATGACTGTAGAAGACAATTATAATCAGGAAGATGTTGGATCAAAAACGTATCATGTGATTTTGAGTCTAGGTTTACTGTCCTTGTTGTAGCTATAGTTATCTTATCATGATCTGTGTGACAGCATCTAGATTATAAAAAGATTGCTTCTCTGCAAAGCTAAGGATTTTTATATTCTCTATGTCAGTGCTTTTAACTGTTGTCTTACAGCTTTATTAACCTATCTGTCCAGGTACAGCATCTGTCTTCACAAAACATCATTCTTTTTATCCAAAATAGAAGAGTGGAATTCTCAATTTCTATCTATAATATAGTTACATCAGATGAACTATGGCATAATCCAAGTTTAGGATTCACTCACTGCCTTCTTCAGAAGATGATAATACAACATATTTTATCTTTCGTTTTTTTCTTTTTTTTAATTAGTTATTTTCTTCATTTACATTTCCAATGCTATCCCAAAAGTCCTCCACCCACCCACTCCCCTACCCACCCACTCCCACTTCTTGGCCCTAGCATTCCCCTGTACTGAGGCATATAAAGTTTGCAATTCCCATTGAAGGAGTTACAGAGACAAAGTTTGGAGCTGAGACAAAAGGATGGACCATCAAGAGACTGCCACACCCGGGGATCCATCCCATAATCAGCCTCCAAAATCTAACACCATTGCATACACTAGCAAGATTTTGCTGATAGGACCCTGATATAGCTGTCTCTTGTGAGGCTATGCCGGGGCCTAGCAAACACAGAAGTGGATGCTCACAGTCACCTATTGGATGGATCACAGGACCCCCAATGGAGGAGCCAGAGAAAGTACCAAAGGAGCTAAAGGGGTCTGCAACCCTATAGATGGAACAACAATATATTTTATCTTTCTGAAGCATATCTTACTTAGTTTTTCCAACAATGTGCTGAGACAAACTTAGAAGTTATGACACTTTCATCTCATTATATCATATGTTGTTACCCACTCAAATAACTACTATATTTTTAAGAATAAAACATATTTACAAGCCAGTTGACAGGTAAGCAAAAGGGCAATCACTGAATCAATTCTAGCAAGATAGGAATGATCTGTAGGTAACAACTAATCCCAGGCAATCACCATCATACTGGAGAAAGTTTGTCCAAATTCCTTTATTTAAGAACTCAAGGTTCAAACTTTTTCTGATATATCTAGGTCTAGTGGCCAACACTGGTGGTTGTTATTAGAAAGGATACATTATCTTTGCTGCCCAAGAACAGCAGAAATGATTCTCTTCACTTATTACATATTCCAATTAAAATAATATATGTAGACTCACAAAAGAGAAGACTTTTATTAAAAATATATTCCACATTTTACTTACTGCCACACTTTTCATAATGAGGTACATGGCTTAATAGGCTAGAAATAAGTCTAGCATTGTAAGAATAAAATTCCCTATAATTAGTTATAGAAATTCATAAAGTAAAGAGTCAAAGGTTAATACCTTTTAGTATTCTTTCACACGATTAAAATATAGTCAGAATAATACTTTATGCCAGAATTTCCTTACCAGTGTTACCCTCATCAGTGTCAAAGTGGAACCACGATATTTGAGAGATGCATGATGTTGGTGTTCTATCTAACTTGTTAGTGAAAATTCCGTGGCAGCTGGGCTTGGTTAAATTGTGATTATTTTTTTTTTACTGCTATAGATAACTATCATAGTGACAGAATGAAAATTAAAATCATATTTTAAGCATCAACAACTGAACCATTAAATAAACCATAACCTATCAAATTTAAGAGAACAGGTAATGGTGATGTAGTAGACCCAACATCAAGATCTCAATACTCACACTAAGATTCAGGGAAGATAATAAAAAGGAGGAAAGAAGGATTGTAAGGGCAAAAGAGTAAATATATATATACCTGGTGTACGATATAAAAGTTGTTTAAGGAATATATGCCAATGAATGTATGTGAAGACATCGTCTTTCAAACCTAGGAATATATATATATATATATATATATATATATATATAAAATGAGATTATATGTGCTTGAAATAATGAGGAAAATTCTTCATATGTCTCAACAATCTAAACATGCTTGAACAAGGACAAGAAGAATATCCATGCTAACATGGAAGGGGAAAGATAAAATCTATAGGCAACAGGGGAATATCCCTATCTTTAATAGCCAGATATTACTTCCGTTTATGGGTAGATCAACCATCTCTTTTTAATATCCTTAAAAAGCACTGCCTTAGTCATGATTTTAGTAATACACATTTTCCTTTATTTCTCTCATTAAGTTGTCTGGCTGTGCTGGCAGCAAACAATCTAACTTCTTTAACACATGAGAAACTAACTCAGGATTTGCATACATCCTCGTCTTCCTCCCATCCTGAGATTCCAGCATTCTTTATGACCGCTGCTTCCCAGTGTGGTCAACAAATGCTTCATTCTTTCATACCAGGCTTTGTAATTTGCTATCACTACGTTATATTTTCTATTTGTCTTCCCTACCTTTCCTCCTTAAGGTCATGGTTTAAGGAAATGCACCAACGTTAATTATTTATTTACACTGAAGAATTAGTGGCAGTGAATGGAAAGGGTTGTTGCTAAACATACTACAACACACATCACAACAAAAATCCACAGAATTATCCAGCTCAAAAGATCACACTGCAGAAAAGAAACTTGAAAAACAAGAATGATATTTTTCCTTGTTTAAAACCGAATTACCTAAACTTAATACCTAAACTCTTAGTACCTGGTGTACGATATAAAAGTTGTTTAAGGAATATATGCCAATGAATGTATGTGAAGACATCGTCTTTCAAACCTAGGAATTAAAAATATACTGTGTATATTGGTTGAATTTTTAATTCAATTATTTTAATTCAAATATTTTCATGACAAATTTTCTTATTCTTGAGCAAACAATATTTCCTTGTAAGATGTTTGCTACTTTTTTACATTACTAATGCTTCATTAAATTACTAAACATCTTTCTGCCACCTATAAATTATATCTCAAACATGTCTGTCTCCTTTTCTCCTCTCTCTCTCTCTCTGTCTCTCTCTGTCTCTGTCTCTGTCTCTTTCTCTCTCTGTTTCTCTTTCTCCCTCCCTCTCTGTTTCTCTATCTTTCTGTTTTTCTGTCTTTCAACACAGAGAATACACACATGCACACCCAGACATACACATATACACACAGACACACACACACATGCACACACACACACACACACACACACACACAGATGCATGCATACATACAACTAACATCTTTTATTTACACTCTCCAGCTTATATATATTACCCTGCAATGACTTATGTAGATTTTTTTCATGTATGTAGAAGTGAGGAATCACTAATCAGTCTTGATGGTCATCCACTGTTTTAAATTGTCACATTTCATTTTAGACTGTGGACAACGAGGAAACTTCACAATTCTATCAATGGAACTAAATTAGGTGGTGTAATTGGTCCATCTCCAGAGGGTGTTCATCAATCATTTTAAATAGAGTTTCTGTGGACTTTGAAGCTGGGAGGTAGTACATAATTATTCTTGAGTCATCACCCAGTTCCTAATTCACATTGAAAAACAATAAAAGCTCCAAAAACTTTATTTATTCAAAAACGTCCATAACATTAAAATAGTGACTGTAGGGGGAGGCGACCTAAGCCACAGCAGCAGCGGTCGCCATCTTGGTCCGGGACCCGCCGAACTTAGGAAATTAGTCTGAACAGGTGAGAGGGTGCGCCAGAGAACCTGACAGCCTCTGGAACAGGCAGAAGCACAGAGGGGCTGAGGCAGCACCCTGTGTGGGCCGGGGACAGCCGGCCACCTTCCGGACCGGAGGACAGGTGCCCACCCAGCTGGGGAGGCGGCCTAAGCCACAGCAGCAGCGGTCGCCATCTTGGTCCCGGGACTCCAAGGAACTTAGGAATTTAGTCTGCTTAGGTGAGAGTCTGTAGCCACCTGGGAACTGCCAAAGCAACACAGTGTCTGAGAAAGGCCTGTTTTGGGCCTTCTTCTTCGGCCAGGAGGAGGTCCAAATACAAGATATCTGCGCACCTTCCCTGTAAGAGAGCTTGCCAGCAGAGAGTGCTCTGAGCACTGAAACTCAGAGGAGAGAATCTGTCTCCCAGGTCTGCTGATAGACGGTAACAGAATCACCAGAAGAACAATCTCTAAACAGAGTCAACTATAACTACTAACTCCAGAGATTACCAGATGGCGAAAGGTAAACGGAGGAATCTTACTAACAGGAACCAAGACCACTCACCATCACCAGAACCCAGCACACCCACTTCGCCCAGTCCAGGGAACCCCAACACACCTGAGAACCTAGACCTAGATTTAAAAGCATATCTCATGATGATGGTAGAGGACATCAAGAAGGACTTTAATAAATCACTTAAAGAAATACAGGAGAACACTGCTAAAGAGTTACAAGTCCTTAAAGAAAAACAGGAAAACACAATCAAACAGGTAGAAGTCCTTACAGAAAAAGAGGAAAAAACATACAAACAGGTGATGGAAATGAACAAAACCATACTAGACCTAAAAAGGGAAGTAGACACAATAAAGAAAACTCAAAGCGAGGCAACACTAGAGATAGAAACCCTAGGAAAGAAATCTGGAACCATAGATTTGAGCATCAGCAACAGAATACAAGAGATGGAAGAGAGAATCTCAGGTGCAGAAGATTCCATAGAGAACATCGGCACAACAATCAAAGAAAATGGAAAATGCAAAAAGATCCTAACTCAAAATATCCAGGAAATCCAGGACACAATAAGAAGACCAAACGTACGGATAATAGGAGTGGATGAGAATGAAGATTTTCAACTCAAAGGTCCAGCAAACATCTTCAACAAAATTATTGAAGAAAACTTCCCAAATCTAAAGAATGAGATGCATATGAACATACAAGAAGCCTACAGAACTCCAAATAGACTGGACCAGAAAAGAAATTCCTCCCGACACATAATAATCAGAACATCAAATGCACTAAATAAAGATAGAATACTAAAAGCAGTAAGGGAAAAAGGTCAAGTAACATATAAAGGCAAGCCTATCAGAATTACACCAGATTTTTCACCAGAGACTATGAAAGCCAGAAGAGCCTGGACAGATGTTATACAGACACTAAGAGAACACAAACTGCAGCCCAGGCTACTATACCCAGCCAAACTCTCAATTATCATAGAGGGAGAAACCAAAGTATTCCACGACAAAACCAAATTCACGCATTATCTCTCCACGAATCCAGCCCTTCAAAGGATAATAACAGAAAAAAACCAATACAAGAACGGGAACAACGCCCTAGAAAAAACAAGAAGGTAATCCCTCAACAAACCTAAAAGAAGACAGCCACAAGAACAGAATGCCACCTTTAACAACTAAAATAACAGGAAGCAACAATTACTTTTCCTTAATAACTCTTAACATCAATGGTCTCAACTCGCCAATAAAAAGACATAGACTAACAAACTGGCTACACAAACAAGACCCAACATTTTGCTGCTTACAGGAAACTCATCTCAGAGAAAAAGATAGACACTACCTCAGAATGAAAGGCTGGAAAACAATTTTCCAAGCAAATGGTATGAAGAAACAAGCAGGAGTAGCCATCCTAATATCTGATAAGATTGACTTCCAACCCAAAGTCATCAAAAAAGACAAGGAGGGACACTTCATTCTCATCAAAGGTAAAATCCTCCAAGAGGAACTCTCAATTCTGAATATCTATGCTCCAAATACAAGAGCAGCCACATTCACTAAAGAAACTTTAGTAAAGCTCAAAGCACACATTGCGCCTCACACAATAATAGTGGGAGACTTCAACACACCACTTTCACCAATGGACAGATCATGGAAACAGAAACTAAACAGGGACACACTGAAACTAACAGAAGTGACGAAACAAATGGATCTGACAGATATCTACAGAACATTTTATCCTAAAACAAAAGGATATACCTTCTTCTCAGCACCTCATGGTACCTTCTCCAAAATTGACCACATAATAGGTCACAAATCAGGCCTCAACAGATTCAAAAATATTGAAATTGTCCCATGTATCCTATCAGATCACCATGCACTAAGGCTGATCTTCAATAACAAAATAAATAACAGAAAGCCAACATTCACATGGAAACTGAACAACACTCTTCTCAATGATACCTTGGTCAAGGAAGGAATAAAGAAAGAAATTAAAGACTTTTTAGAGTTTAATGAAAATGAAGCCACAACGTACCCAAACCTTTGGGACACAATGAAAGCATTTCTAAGAGGGAAACTCATAGCTATGAGTGCCTTCAAGAAAAAACGGGAGAGAGCACATACTAGCAGCTTGACAACACATCTAAAAGCTCTAGAAAAAAAGGAAGCAAATTCACCCAAGAGGAGTAGACGGCAGGAAATAATCAAACTCAGGGGTGAAATCAACCAAGTGGAAACAAGAAGAACTATTCAAAGAATTAACCAAACGAGGAGTTGGTTCTTTGAGAAAATCAACAAGATAGATAAACCCTTAGCTACACTCACTAAAGGGCACAGGGACAAAATCCTAATTAACAAAATCAGAAATGAAAAGGGAGACATAACAACAGATCCTGAAGAAATCCAAAACACCATCAGATCCTTCTACAAAAGGCTATACTCAACAAAACTGGAAAACCTGGACGAAATGGACAAATTTCTGGACAGATACCAGGTACCAAAGTTGAATCAGGATCAAGTTGACCTTCTAAACAGTCCCATATCCCCTAAAGAAATAGAAGCAGTTATTAATAGTCTCCCAGCCAAAAAAAAGCCCAGGACCAGACGGGTTTAGTGCAGAGTTCTATCAGACCTTCAAAGAAGATCTAACTCCAGTTCTGCACAAACTTTTTCACAAGATAGAAGTAGAAGGTATTCTACCCAACTCATTTTATGAAGCCACTATTACTCTGATACCTAAACCACAGAAAGATCCAACAAAGATAGAGAACTTCAGACCAATTTCTCTTATGAACATCGATGCAAAAATCCTTAATAAAATTCTCGCTAACCGAATCCAAGAACACATTAAAGCAATCATCCATCCTGACCAAGTAGGTTTTATTCCAGGGATGCAGGGATGGTTTAATATACGAAAATCAATCAATGTAATCCATTATATAAACAAACTCAAAGACAAAAACCACATGATCATCTCGTTAGATGCAGAAAAAGCATTTGACAAGATCCAACACCCATTCATGATAAAAGTTCTGGAAAGATCAGGAATTCAAGGCCAATACCTAAACATGATAAAAGCAATCTACAGCAAACCAGTAGCCAACATCAAAGTAAATGGAGAGAAGCTGGAAGCAATCCCACTAAAATCAGGGACTAGACAAGGCTGCCCACTTTCTCCCTACCTTTTCAACATAGTACTTGAAGTATTAGCCAGAGCAATTCGACAACAAAAGGAGATCAAGGGGATACAAATTGGAAAAGAGGAAGTCAAAATATCACTTTTTGCAGATGATATGATAGTATATATAAGTGACCCTAAAAATTCCAACAGAGAACTCCTAAACCTGATAAACAGCTTCGGTGAAGTAGCTGGATATAAAATTAACTCAAACAAGTCAATGGCCTTTCTCTACACAAAGAATAAACAGGCTGAGAAAGAAATTAGGGAAACAACACCCTTCTCAATAGCCACAAATAATATAAAATATCTCGGCGTGACTCTAACGAAGGAAGTGAAAGATCTGTATGATAAAAACTTCAAGTCCCTGAAGAAAGAAATTAAAGAAGATCTCAGAAGATGGAAAGATCTACCATGCTCATGGATTGGCAGGACCAACATTGTAAAAATGGCTATCTTGCCAAAAGCAATCTACAGATTCAATGCAATCCCCATTAAAATTCCAACTCAATTCTTCAACGAATTAGAAGGAGCAATTTGCAAATTCATCTGGAATAACAAAAAACCGAGGATAGCAAAAACTCTTCTCAAGGATAAAAAACCTCTGGTGGAATCACCATGCCTGACCTAAAGCTTTACTACAGAGCAATTGTGATAAAAACTGCATGGTACTGGTATAGAGACAGACAAGTGGACCAATGGAATAGAATTGAAGACCCAGAAATGAACCCACACACCTATGGTCACTTGATCTTCCACAAGGGAGCCAAAACCATCCAGTGGAAGAAAGACAGCATTTTCAACAATTGGTGCTGGCACAACTGGTTGTTATCATGTAGAAGAATGCGAATCGATCCATACTTATCTCCTTGTACTAAGGTCAAATCTAAGTGGATCAAGGAACTTCACATAAAACCAGAGACACTGAAACTTATAGAGGAGAAAGTGGGGAAAAGCCTTGAAGATATGGGCACAGGGGAAAAATTCCTGAACAGAACAGCAATGGCTTGTGCTGTAAGATCGAGAATTGACAAATGGGACCTAATGAAACTCCAAAGTTTCTGCAAGGCAAAAGACACTGTCTATAAGACAAAAAGACCACCAACAGACTGGGAAAGGATCTTTACCTATCCTAAATCAGATAGGGGACTAATATCCAACATATATAAAGAACTCAAGAAGGTGGACCTCAGAAAATCAAATAACCCCCTTAAAAAATGGGGCTCAGAACTGAACAAAGAATTCTCACCTGAGGAATACCGAATGGCAGAGAAGCACCTGAAAAAATGTTCAACATCCTTAATCATCAGGGAAATGCAAATCAAAACAACCCTGAGATTCCACCTCACACCAGTGAGAATGGCTAAGATCAAAAATTCAGGTGACAGCAGATGCTGGCGAGGATGTGGAGAAAGAGGAACACTCCTCCATTGTTGGTGGGATTGCAGGCTTGTACAACCACTCTGGAAATCAGTCTGGCGGTTCCTCAGAAAATTGGACATAGTACTACCGGAGGATCCAGCAATACCTCTCCTGGGCATATATCCAGAAGAAGCCCCAACTGGTAAGAAGGACACATGCTCCACTATGTTCATAGCAGCCTTATTTATAATAGCCAGAAACTGGAAAGAACCCAGATGCCCCTCAACAGAGGAATGGATACAGAAAATGTGGTACATCTACACAATGGAGTACTACTCAGCTATTAAAAAGAATGAATTTATGAAATTCCTAGCCAAATGGATGGACCTGGAGAGCATCATCCTGAGTGAGGTAACACAATCACAAAGGAACTCACACAATATGTACTCACTGATAAGTGGATACTAGCCCAAAACCTAGGATACCCACGATATAAGATACAATTTCCTAAACACATGAAACTCAAGAAAAATGAAGACTGAAGTGTGGACACTATGCCCCTCCTTAGAAGTGGGAACAAAACACCCATGGAAGGAGTTACAGAAACAAAGTTTGGAGCTGAGATGAAAGGATGGACCATGTAGAGACTGCCATATCCAGGGATCCACCCCATAATCAGCATCCAAACGCTGACACCATTGCATATACTAGCAAGATTTTATCGAAAGGACCCAGATGTAGCTGTCTCTTGTGAGACTATGCCGGGGCCTAGCAAACACAGAAGTGGATGCTCACAGTCAGCTAATGGATGGATCACAGGGCTCCCAATGGAGGAGCTAGAGAAAGTACCCAAGGAGCTAAAGGGATCTTCAACCCTATAGGTGGAACAACATTATGAACTAACCAGTACCCCTGAGCTCTTGACTCTAGCTGCATATGTATCAAAAGATGGCCTAGTCGGCCATCACTGGAAAGAGAGGCCCATTGGACACGCAGACTTTGTGTGCCCCGGTACAGGGGAACGCCAGGGCCAAAGGGGGGGAGTGGGTGGGTAGGGGAGTGGGGGTGGGTGGGTAAGGGGGACTTTTGTTATAGCATTGGAAATGTAAATGAGCTAAATACCTAATAAAAAATGGAAAAAATAAATAAATAAATAAATAAGGCTGCTAAAAAAAAATAGTGACTGTAATCGGTAATGTTTTCTTTCATTTATTATACATATAGATAAAGTAAAGTCAGCATGTTATTGTCCTTCCTCTCTTCAATTTCGAATTTTATGAGATGTAGATGGCCACAGATGTGGAGAAATCAGGAATGATTATGTTCTTGTAACAGACCATATAGTAACTTCACATCATGATGCTCTTTTCCCACTACATATCATTATAATATAAAAAGGCAGTTCCTTACAGATAAAAGCAACCTCATTGCATGCTTCAGGAATTAAATATTTTTGAAGTGTGATATACTCTTTACCCATCACCATCCCCATCATCATCATCATCATTATAGCTAAACACAGTCTATAGAATAAGTTTTACTTGATCTTAATACTAATTCATTTCAGAGGTTAGCTTAACACATCCAAAATAACTAGTAACAACTAACAGCAGTTACTCAAACTTTTTAGTGTGCTATTCTTCAAATGTCACTGAGACATGATAATTAAATTGCAAATATTTCTAGTAATTAGGATAACTGTATATAATTATTAACCAAGCTTGGAGAATTTTGATACTGGAGGTGGACATTGTTCATTCTCTCTGCTAACACACAGGCATAAGTAGGACTCTCCCAGGAAATGATGGAATGTAGACACCATTCTACTGGGGAGACAGAGATAGCTGAGAAAATAGACATAATGAAAGTGAAACAAGAGAGCTATATACTGTGTAAATTCTAGAACCCATGAGAGATTTAAATGAGGGATATTTTATTAATACGCATTGTTTGTAAGCTAAGGCCACTGGCTTTTAAAATTATATATTTCTTTAAGAATAGCTTTTTTCATATGTAACAACAATAATGTATGAACACATGAGAATCTAAGAAAAAGTCAATCAATAACATTTTATATAACTAAGGTGATCATTTTCACAGTTGGAAATATGTGATTTATATTTCAACCTATCATTGCTGCTTTTATATCTGCTTCCAAAATAGTTCACAATATAAGAAAGGAATGAGGAAGTACATGATATATAGCCCAATAAAGCAAATGCACAAACACACACACACACACACACACACACACACACACACACACACACACACTAACAGACACACATAACACACACCACACACACACACATACTTTCTAGAGGAGCAGATGTACAATTACACTGATTTTGATAAGCAGTCCGGAAAATGCCCCTGAGATTCTGTTCAATCTAAATCTCTCTTAACATGGAATTTGTTGTTAAAGCAATTTCATTCTAGTGAAAATATTAATACAATTGTGGCAATATTTTGAAAAATAAAAGTAGTTAACCTTGAATGAGAAAATAAACATCATGTTTTATTTTTTACAAAGGTACTCTTTAGATCAAAACAAAAAGTCTATTTTTCAAAGAAGTCATTCAATTTATAATTTCACATTTCTGCTTTTGTGTATATACAGATAAATTCTCTTTGAAGGAATGGAATTGAATAAAATACATATTAAATATATTTCATAGCACTAGGGTTTTGAACACTGATGATTGATAGAAATAAAAGATCTAAACCTGGGAGAAAGCATGGGCTGAATATACAGTCTCTGTAGGGTAGCAATTTCACCTATATCATCTGGGTAAGGAAATTATTTAAAATATATTATGGAAGTGGAGCGAGATAGACCCAAAGATGCAAGCATCCTTTAAAATGTTCATATTTTAAAGGAGAAGAAAATAAACAACATCAAGAAAATATTAAATATTCCTTATGAGATTTTAGTAACTCGTTCAACAATATGAGCTGCTAGGGGGCTCAATGGATAGTTTCATGAAAAAGAGAAGATCCCCAAATTAATCAATTTATTAGAATTTCTTACTGTTCATAAATTTTGTTAATATCTAATAGATACAAACACTCACATGCAAAATACACATGTACATTTAACTTTAAGGAAACATTAATATGTTTACGGCAGAGCATTATTTTTCTCATTTTGCTTATATGCCTTGCTGAGTTTATGTAGGAGAATAATTATTCTTTCTGGAAATAGAAAATGTGGTTGACTAAGCTCATTATCTGCTATCAAAAATGCAAAATAGTGATTAACTATATTGTGAGTCACATGGTTTTATTACTTTTAGAAATGTGAAGAGGTTTCAACTTAACTAAGCAATCACAGGAGATTTAAGAGCCAAAGCTGGTGGCAGAAAATTCAGTGGCAAGGTATGGTTCCAAAGAATTTAGAGTTCTGACATTTTTACAAGATTGTAGAAAACAGCCAGAGTCGACAAAAGACCTTTTGTAAAGGTAAGAGGTAATTTTTCAGTCATGTACCTAAAGTCCAACACACTACAGTACTGGGAGAGGACATCCGTGGCATGTATGATCATTGATGTTTTTTGTTTTGTTTTGCTTTGTTTGTTCCCACAGAGCATTTCATCTCTTTATTGAGATAAATAAAGAAGTGCCAGTGAAAATTGAGAGTATTCATACAAAGATAAATGTGAGCGATGCCAGCTCCCGAGGAAAGGAACCAAAAAAGGGATAAAGATTTTTGTCTAAAAGAAGCATGAGAAAAGTAGAATCTGTAAGTATGAGGAAAGCCATTTAAAAGCATGCCTTACATAATTTGGTCTATATTATTCCATTTGGTACTTTAAGTGTACTATTTAGAAGAGAGTGATGTTCATACACATGTGTTCAGTCACATTTATACATATACATGTGTGTGTGTGTGTGTATGTGTGTGAATACATGGTTTTCATCAAATACTTTGTATATCAATGAACATTTATCCCGCAAATTAATCAATTTGTTAGAATTTCTTACTGTTTATAAGTTTTGATAATATCTAATAGATACAAACACTCACATGCAGAATGCACATGTACATTTAACTTTAGGGAAATATTAATATGATGTTTATGTAAGAGCATTATTTTTCTCATTTTGCTTCTATGCCTTGCTGAGTTCATGTAGGAGAATAATTATTCTTTCTGGAAATAGAAAATTTTGTTGACTAAGTTCATTATCTGCACTGCAAGAAAATCATGTTCTTTTTGAGAAGAGGGAGAACAGAGCTATTAGGACAGAAAAGAACAGATAGAGGGGCACAGTGATGACTGCCAAGCCATTCTTACTAACTGAACAGCTCTGACTACTTCCAATTGAGAACTGTAAGTGGAACTCAGAGGAGGATGTGTAAATTTCTCATAGAACTCATTCAGACTTATCAAATCCATGCATGAATGATGACTAAAGAAAAGGTCAAGTCATTAAAAATAGAAATAAATTGGGACCACTTAATGCAAGTACGATTTTATTGAAACGGTATTAAGATGAGGAGTACATTTCAAATGAGAAAAGGCTCTATTCTCTATCAAGAACACAGGAAGTTACTGAAATTCCCCTTTCTGTCTTCCTTCCTTCCTTCCTTCCTTCCTTCCTTCCTTCCTTCCTTCCTTCCTTCCTCCCTCCCTCCCTCCCTCCATCCCCCTCTCTCTATCTCTCACTCTGTCTCTCTCTCTCTTTCTTTCTTTCTTTCTTTCTTTCTTTCTTTCTTTCTTTCTTCTTTCTTTCTTTCTTTCTTTCTTTCTTTCTTTCTTTCTTTCTGTGATGTTCCATTCATCTCTTGAATCTTGCTTTACAGTGTCTTTTTAACATTGCATAGTACAATGGATATTGCTTGGCAACGAATGTATGTGTTTCATGTTACTAACAGTAGTTTTGCATTCTATTATTACCCATCTCCTTTTAGCCAGATTTGTTAAAGCAATAAAATGTTTGAAATGGTTATTATATCTCAACAGTCTGTGAGCTTTAAGGGGCAAGAACAAATAAAACAAAGACCCTTAGAATTAGCCCTAGAATGTATGTTTCCAGGGAGTAAAATAAATAGAAAATAAGTATCATAAAAATATTACTTATTTAGGCCAATATTTTATTGCGATTTTATCTTACTCATTATGATTTTCTATGACTTTCTAAACTTTATTCTCTACTTTATATATTCCTCTATTTAAGGGTTTCAGAGACTTGATCCATGCCCTCTACTAGGGCCTGTGTTTACTCACTTTATAATTGTAAAATTAAAGAACAGCTATTCATTTTAGTACTCCTCTCTTTTTATTTATTTCTCTAACCTAAACAAATTAATGGAAATGGATGTAGAATTTAGCTGCATGTAGTGAATTATTGTCAAGATCAAAGGTGAAGAATAAGAGTCCATAAAAAGTTATACATAGTCTTTCATAACAAGTTCAAATCTGTCTACTTTGTGTAAGAATTGTAACCTGTTCTCTTTTAAGTAAAAATTACAGGAAACTATTTTCACAACTAGTTTCCTGTTTAGCATACAAATGAAAAATAGACTCCAAAATGATTTTAGTATGCCTATAGTCTAACAAAATCCAACCCAAGTTAAAATGTTTATCTGACCTTTAAAAAAAAATTAGCAAAATGGTTGATAACAATTCAAAATTCTTACACAGCCTGCTTCAATTTGCCTGATAATTTCATCCTTCTTTCAGCTGTTTACAAAAATGTAAAATCAAGCAACCTGATATGAACAATATGCTTTTTTCTTTGTACTGTCCTATCTCCTTGCTCCTCAATAAAATTAATGCACTTTGAAGATGTTAATCTTATCTTTGTTCCTTGTTTCTGCCTCTTTAGTTTTTCTTTCTCAGTATGTCCTGTTCAGTCCATCAAAATTCTTAAAAGATTTTTAAACTGGAATGTGGTAAGATTGCTTTTTCGCATGTCTAGTCTTTTGAAATTTCCTATTAATTCCAGTAAGAGCTAACAATGTCATGAGTTGCTCCTTCTAGGACTGGGTAAGACATAAGCTACATTTGATTAGTCAAATGTGTCATTACCCAACTCCATCTGAAAAGACCACACTGAAAGCAGATCCACCCTAAAGGCAGAATGATGGAAAGAGGGAGAAGGCCAGAAGATGTCATCTAGTACTGATCTGAGAAATTTCAAGGGTTCTGAGGATACCTACAATAGACAGCAAGAAAAACCTGTGCACGTGAGCTACATGAGCCAGAGATTTAAATGTTTATTTCAGTCATATTCTAATTTTAGTCTAGTTGTACTCTCAAACGAGTACCTAGTACTCCTATATCAAGTCAAGTGTTGGTTATTATAAGTAATTTATTTGTAGATATTTAATTATAAAGCAAAGTTATCATGTGAGTTACTAAAAATAATAAAATACATAACTAAGGGGTCCAATAATAAAGATTTTCAATATCTTTTTTAAAACTTTTTTATTACGTATTTTCCTCAATTACATTTCCAATGATCTCCCAAAAGTCCCCCATACCCTCCCCCACACTTCCCTATCCACCCATTCCCAAATTTTGGCCCTGGCGTTCCCCTGTACTGGGGTATATAAAGTTTGTGTGTCCAATGGGCCTCTCTTTCCAGTGATGGCTGATTAGGCCATCTTTTGATACATATGCAGCTATAGTCAAGAGCTCTGGGGTACTGGTTAGTTCATAATGTTGTTCCACCTATAGGGTTGCAGATCTCTTTAGCTCTTTGGGTACTTTCTCTAGCTACTTCATTGGGAGCCCTGTGATCCATCCAATAGCTGACTGTGAGCATCCACTTCTGTGTTTGCTAGGCCCTGGCCTAGTCTCACAAGAGACAGCTATATCTGGGACCTTTCAGCAAAATCTTGCTAGTGTATACAATGGTGTCAGCGTTTGGAAGCTGATTATGGGGTGGATCCCTGGATATGGCAGTCTCTAGATGGTCCATTCTTTCGTCACAGCTCCAAACTTTCTCTCTGTAACTCCTTCCATGGGTGTTTTGTTCCCAATTCTAAGAAGGGGCACAGTGTCCCCACTTTGGTTTTCATTCTTCTTGAGTTTCATGCGTTTATCAAATTTTATCTTATATCTTGGGTATTCTAAGTTTTGGGATAGTATCCTCTTATCAGTGAGTACATATTGTGTGAGTTCCTTTGTGATTGTGTTACCTCACTTAAAAAAACCTTAAAGTATACAAATATTCATGACAAAAGTACATGTTTTAGTCTCAGTATAACAGACAATAACAACTAATAAAATAGAGTAAATCTCAGAACAAAATATAGCAACAGCTCAAAATAATAACAAGAATAATCTTACTTAGAGAAAATGTTTATCAAATTATAACTGTCATAATGTGTCACAGATATAATTGTAATTTAATTATAAGTTAGTATTCAATAGGCTATTTTAATGACTCTATTTTATATAAAATGTTAAAATTGCAGTAATGTAAAATATTCTAATGAATTGATTAACTTTAAGATATCATGAGTAATCTTAAGCAAACATTAATAAAACATAATAGAACTCATAATGCAAATTTAATACTATTTCAAAAATTTCAATGCTGTATACATTAGAACATCCTAAATTCTGATATTTGGGTAACAATCTCGAAAAGTATCCGTTTATTTCTTGAAAGAAAAAGGAGACAACAAATGGTGAGTGACAAAGATCCTATCTCTTGCTTTACTTTCTAGTTTAGTATGGCTTATAAATTATTATCAGTATATAATGACTGGCCTTTAGGAATCTAATTGACTTATAATAAGTTGACAGCCAAGAATTTTCCCTAAGTAAAATCAAGAGCGTTTATGACAGGAAAAAAGTTATTTATTTCAATAAAATGTGAGCTTGCCTGACAAAACAAGAAATTTTCTAGTCTCCTATTTTATGCAAATACAAATTTATCCTTAATTCTGAAGCTAATCAACCCCATGCTATATGAACAGGAAGCATCATCACACTATATTAAAAATTGAAAATTTTTCATCTCCATCAACTTGTGGTGATTATCTGAATGATATTTAGTAATTGTCAGAAAAAGGTTTTGTGTTAAGCCTTCCAACTATCCACTCTACAAACTACTTGCAGTAACACATTACAGAATCCACAGTGGATGTTACAAGAGAGAAGGTGAGAGCGAGAGTTAGACAAAAGGATGGCAACTGGGAAGGAATGAAGAACAGAACAAAGGAAAGAAGGAGGTAGAGGAGGAAAGAAAGAAGACAATATGTTTGTTACACAGACATGTATAGTGCATAAGAAGCACCTGATGTGATACTGAGTACTCATAGATACTGGTGTCATGAACTCATATGGCCTTATCAGACCTTAGCCATGATTTCCTATATAAGTAAACTTTATGTGCATGACAGAAACACAGGATGTGTCATTTCTCAGAACATGTATGTCTCTATATACCATTTATCTCTCTGCCTCAAAGTCTTTGTGACTTGAGTGAAAACATCTTTGAAAAAATGTTAAGGAAGCTGTAAAGAGTGAGGGGAAGATGAATAGGAACAGAATTTTGAATGACATTCTCAAAAATAACATACAGACCTGATCTGAAACCTTAAGAACTATAGCTAGTGTATCTGGAAATACCAGAAATCAAAAGTACTTTGTCCAGAGAAACTATTTCAGAATGCTTCAACCAAATTACAGGAAACTTTAATCTAAAGTTATATTTGTATTAGTCATCTTCTTTATTTATAAAAATGTTAGATTTAGTGGGTAAGTGAAAATACACAACTGAGATGAAAAATTAATTTCTAATGTTATAATGGGTCCAACAGCATTATACTTTTTGCACTGTAGTATAGTCCTTGTACCATTTTGAGAACTAAAGTCTGTAAATTATTACCACAATAAAAAGCTCTGTAATTGGTTATCAGACATAATTTGAAGCCTGAGAAGCAAGTTTATGCAGTATTCAAAATTTCTTTCAGAACCAGATATAGTACTATTAACGAGCTTTAAATAAAGAAGGATTCAAAGTTTGTAATTCAAAAGATTTTGACTTAAAGATAAATAGCTTTAAAAGAAATGGAACTGGTTTATACATTAGTATGTTAATATTTAAGAATACAAAGGGCTTCTAAATTAATACTAAATACATGATCTATGGTTTTTCAGTGATAAAACAGGTGACAAAGACCCCTTGTTTTCCAAAATGCTTTAAACTCAGCAAATTACTTAAAATAGACATGAAAAATGAAGGCATTTGGTGCTAGAAGTATTCATCCACATTTCAACCTAGCTTATATGTAAACATATTAACCCAGGAGACATGCATATTAATAATTAGCTTACTGAAAAATAATACTTGCAAAACTCCTATATCTAAATTCCACAAACCATGTGACAATGTTCCAAGTTGTAATTAATCATCACTAAAGGCACCTGTGTAAATACACCCACATATTTTTGTTAATAACTTGATTGACTGAGTCCATTTAGCTCCTTTTGATGTAGTTTTGTTGAGAACTCTTTGGTTTAATTCACACCTGGTACCATACTCCTTTTTGTGATTGAACACATTATATTTACTAAATTTTCTCATTTAATAGATTTCAAAAGAATTATGGTTATTTACTCAGGAAAGGCTCCAAGCTATTTTCTTTCTCTTTACATTGGCAGAGCTTTATTTGAATTAATATATGCTTGTTTAGATACATAAACAAATATTTCCTTAAGACTTATTTGAATATAATTAAACAGATAAATGATCAGATAATCTAATTAAGAAACAAAAAGAGGAAATCCAAGCCAAAACCAGTAACCATAGAGACAGAGATATTTTTAGAAATATATATCTGAGAAAATGTTAGGTTAGAAAAATGAGTACCTTCCCTAAATAATTAACCGTCAAAACAAAGTGTAGTGAAAGATAAAGTTCTAAAATTATCATAGATGTATAAGAACATCAATGAAAGAAAAGGAAAAAGAAAAACTCTACCCAGAAAATGAAAATCAACTATGATTTCTGAAGAAAATAACTATCAAATATGGGAAATTCCTAAATTTGAATATTCATGAAGACATTGCACACCTGAGTTTGATACTCAAGAAGCTAGAGAAGAAGCGACTATATTTAGCATTGGATGAAAAAAGACCCTTTCAGGGCAGGATATAGGATTATAGTAGGATATGCATGAGTCTCTAGGCTCAGTCAGTCAAATAAGTAGAGGATGTTTGGGCACACTATACAGAAGCTGGCCTAGCTAAGAGACAGTGGGGTCTGGTACCTTTTTCCAGGCCTTATGTCAGTCCGACACACATAGATACAGTGTTCCCTCTTTGCTGGGTCCTTGGCAGAAACTAATACCCATTATAATTGATAGGAGACATTTTAACATTTGGGTTGAAATTAATTGTCCATTTAATTTCCATTTCCTTAATGATCAAAGATTCTTTTATTTTTCCATACACTGGTGGCCATTTGTATATTGAGAAATATCTATTCATATCCTTAACCTATTTAAAATCAAATTATTTTCTTTTTGTTGAATCTGAGTTTGTTATATATTTTGAGGTTTCTCTACAATCCATAGTTTTTACACTTTGTTGTAATATAAACCAATTTAAACTTTAAAATGAATGAGACCCAGATTATGGTTATTTTATTTGTCATTGACAATTGCTGGGTTTAAACTCTACTCTACTTTTCTAATTGCTGGCTTGGCTACCACCCTAATGGTATACCCCAGTTACTTGTTGTTTCTTCTAGCCACATGTTTATGGTCCATCTCTCCTCATGTGGCTTTCTATTCTCCTCCTCATCCTCCCTCCTTCTCCTCCTGGTCTCTCTTTTCTCTTCATTCTCCACTCTAACTAAGTAACTAACTCAAAACCCTCCTACCTCTAATAACTCCAGTAATTGGCTGTTGCCAAATTTATTTAAACAACACTTTTAAACTAAGGAACAATGCACAACAAAAGTCTGTGAATATGAGAATTTACTCTTAGGCCTAGTCTTTCTGGTACAGAATTTAGCATTACAATACATATAACCAGACCAAATGTCAGCATTTTGTTTTCTATCTGTGGCTTTGTTTTCATGTTTATTGTTAACATTATTGTGTGAAAATAAAATAGAACATTTTGCTACAGTACAATTTCTGCTATGGAAAAAAAAAAGTTATTTCATGATGCCTTTGTGTATTTTACCTTTGTTGTCTCCGCTTTGGGTATCTTATCAAAAACTAGCATTTCCGAGACCAACATTATGGAATTTCTCCCTAATTTTCTTCATTTTACTTTCTTTTTTATTAATAATTATTTTTTTTAAATTTACATCCCTATTGTTGCCCATGGTTCAGGATAGTTGACATTGTTGGTCTTCCTATGGTGATCCTATCCCCTTCAGTTCCTTCAATCCTTCCTCTAACTCTTCCATGGGGGTCCCAGACCTCAGTCCAATGGTTGGCTATGAGTATGTGCATGTGTCTCAGTCAATTGCTGGTAAAGACTCTCAAAGGGCAGCCACGGTAGGCTTCTGTTTGCAAGCACAACTTAGTGTCAGGGTTTGGTGCCCATCCACGAATAGATGACTTAATTTTTGAACCTGCATTTCTTTTAGACAGGAACAATTCTGAGTCAAAATTTTTAACATGATTTGGTTTCCTCATTCCTCCACTGGGGATGCTTTCTAAATACTGAAGTTGTCTCTTCAGGTTCCATATCTCCATTCCTGGGCATTTCATGTAATGTCACCTACATTGAGTCCTGGGAGTCTCCCTCATCCTAGTTCTCTGGAAATTTCCAGGGGTTGAGAAAAAAAAATGTCTAACTCAACAAAATTGGTAAATCTAGAAGAAAGGAATGATTTTCCAGACAGACACCATGTATCAAAGTTAAATCAAGATCAGTTAAACTATCTAATCAGTACCATAACTTGTAAGGAAATAGAAGCAGTCAGTAATAACCTTCCAGCCATAAAAAGCCCAGGGCTAGATGATTTTAATGCAGAATTCTACCAAACGTAATTTTCTTTAAATAATTTTAAAACTTCAGTCTTATGTCAAGCCTTTATCAATTTTGATTGTATTTCTATATGTTCTGTGAGATTGACGTCCAGTTTTCTTTTGCCTATGCATAACCAGTTTAACCAGCAGGATTCATTGCTGCACATTTTTGTGCTATTTGTATACTATTGTAAGTCAATTGTTTGCAAATGTATAGAGGACTACTGTACTTTAACCATAAGGGCCTGAAATGAAATTCTTTCCAGCTTAATACAGAAAGCATTATAGGTAACTCAGTATATTAGGGCTTTTTCATTATTGTAAGGAAATGCAGGAGACTGAGAAATTTCAAAAAATATTCTCATCTTTAACTCATAATTTGGAAGTCAGAAAGATCACAGAACACTGAGTCTTTCAAGGGTACCCTTTTCTTCACTTCCTCCTCGCAGATTGAAGCATGATGAGATGTGAGAGACTGGAAAGAGTCAGAGTGAGAGAGGCAGAATGAGGTGAGAAGATAGGAACTAAAGAATGAGCAGAGGGGAGATGGAAAGTTAGGAAGATAAGACAAACATGGAATTAGAGAGAGAGAGAGGTCTCATAGAATAAGGGAGAAGAATTCCTATATGGTGTAGAGTCTGTTTCCTCCCTCTTATTATCCCCTAATACTCACTCATGAAGATTCATTCTGATGACTTCTTCCCTTTTTTTTATTGGATATTTTCTTTATTTACATTTCAAGTGTTATCCCATTTCCCTGTTTCCCTCCATCTTGGAAACACCCTATCACATCCTCTGAAGGCTTGATGATTTCTTTCTAATCCCAGTTACTTATGCAATGACCCATATCTAAAGTTAATTTTAGATAGCCATACTCTAGAATTATTAAGGGAAAAATTGCATGGAAACCTTAGCATTCCTGTGGATATACAATACTCACTTCACTGCCAATGTTATGCTCATAACTAACAGACCTTACCTTAATTTGTTCCATTGTTATGCCAAAATATCTGTGTATCAACTTAATAATATCTACCCTTCACTGAGGGGCGATGAGTAGTCATGGGACACTGGGAGGGAAAGTGTCATTATTTTTCAGTGTTGTGGTAACCAATAAATATACTTGTAGAAGAATTTTAATCTAGCAACATGGATGCTATGGCAAGGTGGAATCATATTCAAAGACCTTTGAAGCCTGTGCATTCTGGCTCAAGCAGTCATGTTGCTAGACTAAAATTCCTTCACGTTGTCTGTGTTGTAGGAAAAAATTTCTCTCTGTGTCTGTTTGTCTCTGTTTCTCTTTCTCTATTTCTGTCTGTCTGCCTGTCTCTGTCTGTCTCTGTCTACCACACACACACACATACACACACACACACACTGATACTCATGAAATCAATATAATGAAACTCAGTGGGAAAAGGGAAGATAGCCACAGGATAGGGCATATTGGGAAGAAAAGTTACCCACTGGGGGGAAATGGAGAATGAGAAATTGTAAAAAGACGTGAAATGGACAAAATCCAGTACATAAATGTGTGAAACAATCAAAGAATATATATTTAAAAAATTAAAAGAAAGTAACTTGGAATTTTATTGCAATATTTATTAAATAGTAATTACAAAATTCCCAACAATTTGACATCTGATTTTGTTATCAACCTGAAGACAGACAAAAGAATAGTGATCTTATTCTTTTATACTTTGTCATCAAGAAACAAATCAACAAAGGTAATCTGAATCATAATTAAATCAAGAAATTCAAATTAGCTACAATCATATCATCAATATTATGGAACACATTTTTTTCCTTGAAACTTAACAACAACAAAAAGCAAATGATAACTGCGAGTATCTTTGAAAATTGAAGAAGTCATGGGTTGCCAAAATTTACAATTGATGCTGCACAATCACTCTCTGCAGTGCCTCATGCACAAATGTGCATGCTCATCCAGGAACAATACTTCTAACGTGGTATTAGCTGGCTGAGATGCAAATTCTCAGCAGGAAAAACAAACAAACAAACAAAACCACTTACCTGTGGGTGTCCTGGGGCTTTTTTAATGTAACTAATGCATTAAGTAATTATTTTATAAGGATGTAGATTTTTTGTTTGTTTGTTTGTACATGTGGACTGTTTGGCAGACTCCAAGTAATGCCCATGATCCAATCCCATATGCAATCTGTGAATTTACGTCAGATTTTCAGGCACTCATAAACAAATTAGAGATGAGAGATGAATCATTTTCCATATATATATGCATATGTATAGTAATATTGTCTGGTGATTGGGGGGAATTCAGAAAATGTTGCACAAAGCCCTGAACATTTATTTGTTTCTCCTAATGACCCATATTGTGAAAACTGTCACTACCCCATCATATCCATGAAGAAACAAATGTTTGCCAGCAGGGTTTTGTTAATAAGAAATCAAATTCAAAAGCTGACATCACAGTAGCATTTATTAAATACTTAGCAATAATGCCATGAAAAAAAAAAAGAACTGTCATGGGTGTAAGTTTTTAAGAACAATAAAAAATGCACATAATTACAAAGGTCCTCAAATGTCAAAAGTTTTGAGTTTCATGCATAACCAAGACATCTAAAACCAACAAAAACAAAATAAAAATTATACACCCAGGCTACACAGACGCTTTGTTAGTTTTTCAGAATGCAAAACAGAAACAAGGAAAGCAGGAGTATATTTTAGGTCACCCACTCTGAGGAGTCAGCCTATCTGTGCAGAGAAAGCCTGCTAGCAGAGTTCAGCTCCTATTGGATCAGGTAAGAAACAGGGAAGTTGAAGACCAACTGGGTCTCCCTGTTTACCGAATTTATTTTAGTTCGAAAGTCCAATTTATACAATGCTTTCCCTACATGGATAATAGTTACTTAACTCTGTATTCATAATAATTCCGGAAACACACTAGTGACACCCGAAATATGCCCTTCACCAAATGCTTAGCTGATTATAAATCTAGTCAGGGTGAGACTAGGTTTACAATCACATCTAACTAGTATTGACACCTAAGGGTGCTGTATTATTAAGATAATTTTAATATTTTAGAATTAATTTGTATGCTTCATTGTTTATTTAAAACTTTTTTTCTCTTACTGGGCAACGAGACAAAACAAATTACAGGTACAAATATGTAGACCCTGGTGTCTGTGGTCAGTAGGCTATTCTTCAGTGATGAAATTATTCCACATTTCAATTCTAATTACCTGCAACTAGCCACATGTGGCTGTTGCAAACTGCCAAAGAGGACAGCACAATGAGAAACTAAATTTTTAATTTTGAGTAATATAATTAATTTACATATCTACATGTGGATAATGGAGTTTGCTACTTCATAGTCCTTGCTTCTATCACCTTGTTCTTGATGGAAGAGCTATCATCTGACCTGAAAAAAAAAACTGTATTCTTTCTACTCATTTTCTTACTGCTAAACAAAATAGCAGCATTGTAGGAACTGTTTTACAATAGAAAGGTCTGCTTCTACAATCTTTATTTCATTTTTTTTATACAACACTAACAGTAAGGCCTTGAAAAACTTCTCTTTACAATATAATATTAAATAGGAAAGAGATTTTTTTCCCTATGAATAGCAATAAGAGAAGAATGCCTTCTTACATCACTTGTACAACACAAAATACTGGAAATTTTAGCCACAATACTTAGGCTCTATAAATAAATAAGTGAAACAGGATCTGGCAGAAAAGTAAAATTCTTGTTTGTAAATAAAATGGCTCAATTTTAAAGAACACACACACAACACACTCACACTTTTGTCATCCATAAATTCAGTAAGATATAGGACTCAAAATTTAAGCAAAACTCAGCTGTTTTTCTGTAAACTGTGCACAATTCAAGATATTTACAATAGTATCAAAAAGCAAACTATATTTTCAATGTATTGATACAAAGAAGGTTTCATCCCAGGGATGCACGGATGGTTCAATATACGGAAATCCATCAATGTAATCCAGTATATAAACAAACTCAAAGACAAAAACCACATGGTCATCTCATTAGATGCTGAGAAAGCATTTGACAAAATCCAACATCCATTCATGATAAAAGTCTTGGAAAGATCAGGAATTCAAGACCCAAATAAACATGATAAAAGCAATCTACAGCAAACCAGTAGCTAACATCAAAGTAAATGGTGAGAAGCTGGAAGCAATCCCACTAAAATCAGGGACCAGACAAGGCTGTCCACTCTCTCTCTACCTATTCAACATTGTACTTGAAGTCCTAGCCAGAGAAATTAGACAATAAAAGGAGATCAAGGGGATTCAAATTGGAAAGGAAGAAGTCAAAATATCACTTTTTGCAGATGATATGATAGTATATATAAGTGACCCTAAAAATTCCACCAGAGAACTCCTAAACCTGATAAACAGCTTCGGTGAAGTAGCTGGATATAAAATAAACTCAAACAAGTCAATGGCCTTTCTCTACACAAAGAATAAACAGGCTGAGAAAGAAATTAGGGAAACAACACCCTTCTCAATAGTCACAAATAATATAAAATATCTTGGCATGACTCTAACTAAGGAAGTGAAAGATCTGTATGATAAGAACTTCATGTCTCTGAAGAAAGAAATTAAAGAAGATCTCAGAAGATGGAAAGATCTCTCGTGCTCATGGATCGGCAGGATCAATATAGTAAAAATGGCTATCTTGCCAAAAGCAATCTACAGATTCAATGCAATCCCCATCAAAATTCCAACTCAATTCTTCAACGAATTAGAAAGGGCAATAGGCAGATTCATCTGGAATAACAAAAAACCTAGAATAGCAAAAACTCTTCTCGAGGATAAAAGAACCTCTGGTGGAATCACCATGCCCGACCTAAAGCTGTACTACAGAGCAATTGTGATAAAAACTGCATGGTACTGGTATAGTGACAGACAAGTAGACCAGCGGAACAGAATTGAAGACCCAGAGATGAACCCACACACCTATGGTCACTTGATGTTTGACAGACAGCATTTTCAACAAATGGTACTGGCACAACTGGCTGTTATCATGTAGAAAATTGCGAATTGATCCATTTCTATCTCATTGTACTAAGGTCAAATCTAAGTGGATTAAGGAACTCCACTTAAAACCAGAGACACTGAAACTTATAGAGGAGAAAGTAGGGAAAAGCCTCGAAGATCCTCGAAGGTACAGGGGAAAAATTCCTGAATAGAACAGCAATGGCTTGTGCTGTAAGATCAAGAATTGATAAATGGGACCTCATAAAATTGCAAAGCTTCTGCAAGGCAAAAGACACTGTCAATAAGACAAAAAGACCACCAACAGATTGGGAAAGGATTTTTACCTATCCCAAAACGGATAGGGGACTAATATCCAATACATATAAAGAACTCAAGAAGGTAGACTCTATAAAACCAAATATCCCCATTAAAAAATGGGGCTCAGAACTGAACAAAGAATTCTCACCTGAGGAATACCGAATGGCAGAGAAGCACCTGAAAAGTGTTCAACATCCTTAATCATCAGGGAAATGCAAAACAACCCTGAGAATCCACCTCACACCAGTCAGAATGGCTAAGATCAAAAATTCAGGTGACAGCAGATGCTGGCGAGGATGTGGAGAAAGGGGAACACTCCTCCATTGCTGGTGGGAATGCAAGCTTGTACAACCACTCTGGAAATCAGTCTGGTGGTTCCTCAGAAAATTGGACATAGTACTACCGGAGGATCCAATAACACCACTCGTGGGCATATATCCAAAGGATGTACCAACCGATAAGAAGGACACATGCTCCACTATGCTCATAGCAGCCTTATTTATAATAGCCAGAAGCTGGAAAGAACCCAGATGCCCCTCAACAGAGGAATGGATACAGAAAATGTGGTACATTTACACAATGGAGTACTACTCAGCTATTAAAAAGAATGAATTTATGGAATTCCTAGGCACATGGATGGACCTGGAGGGCATCATCCTGAGTGAGGTAACCCAATCACAAAGGAACTCACACAATATGTACTCAATGATAAGTGGATATTAGCCCAGAAACTTAGGATACCCAAGATATAAGATACAATTTGCTAAACGAATGAAACTCAAGAAGAACGAAGACCGAAGTGTGGACACTTTGCCCCTTCTTAGAATTGGGAACAAAACACCCATGGAAGGAGTTACAGAGACAAAATTTGGAGCTGTGATGAAAGGATGGACCATCTAGTGATTGCCATATCCAGGGATCCATCCCATAATCAGCCTCCAAACGCTGACATCATTGCACACACTAGCAAGATTTTGCTGAATGGACCCAGATATAGCTGTCTCTTGTGAGACTATGCTGGGGCCTAGCAAACACAGAAGTGGATGCTCACAGTCAGCTATTGAATGGATCACAGGGCCCCCCAATGGAGGAGCTAGAGAAAGTCCCCAAGGAGCTAAAGGGAACTGCAACCCTATAGGTGGAACAACAATATCAACTAAGCAGTACCCCGGACCTCTTGTCTCTAGCTGCATATATATCAAAAGATGGCCTAGTCGCCCATCACTGGAAAGAGAGGCCCATTGGACTTGCAAACTTTATGTGCCCCAGTACAGGGGAACGCCAGGGCCAAAAAGTGGGAGTTGGTGGGCAGGGGAGTGCGGGGGGGGGGGGGAGGGTATGGGGGACTTTTGAGATAGCATTGGAAATGTAAATGAGGAAAATACCTTATTAAAAAAGAAAGAGAAAAAAATGTGAACTCATGAACTGTTTATATTATAAAGTGGTATGTTGTAAAATATTCTTTTTTTATGATAAAAGAAGTATTATTATAGTACACCTGCATACTAAGTTATATATTCATTTAAATGATAATGAAGAAAAAAATTAAAAAAACAATTTAACTATCATTATATCTTCAAAAGATAATTTTACATGTAAGTACTTTGGGTTCATAAAAGAAACAAACAAAAATGCATTAACGTTTTATTCATTATATATAGTAGTCCTACTTAACTTTTCAAGTTTCTAGAAATTTTGTACAAAGAAAGAGAGACTAGGGATACCCAGGCTGTCAACGAGTGCAAGCCCTTGTGTTAAGTAACGTCCTCCTACAGCAGAGCTATATTCCTTCAAATCTTAAGTATAGCTTTCATTCATTATTTTGAATGAGAATAAACCATATGGATAATAAAATGCATTAATATCTTCTGTTAATTTCTAAAAAGTGTTTGCTCGTGTTTTACCTTGAATAATTTAATTGGTAATATTTGTTTATGCCAAAGACTGAGATATATTTTAACTATGTTTTGTGCTTCAATTATAAAAATAGTTCACAACTTTCTACAAGTTATTTATTATATATCAACAAAAAATAATGATGTGAATATCCTAGTCTCATTAAACAGATATTATTTATCTTGCAGGTCCAATCTGTATGGATTAATACTCTATGTCATCAATACTATATCTAATGATATTATTTAATATTATTCCCCATTTTGTGCAATTCAGGGCAATTAACTTCTTAAAATTTGTTATGGTAATTTACATGTTAGTATAATTATATTAGGTATACATTTTTTAGGTAAGGATTAGAAATATAAAAGTTACTACAAAATATAGTTATACGGATACCCATAATGCATAGGTTATGTCTATTATATTCTATAAATTTGTTGGAGAACCTGGTATGATAATACATTTCTCTACTAATATTAAGAAAACTTCTAAACAAATTAAAAAAAAAGAAAAAATTAAAATTTCTTCAACTATAACATCATTCTACTCCTGGAAGCACCAAAATATTCTTTGCAATAAATGTTCCTATTCTATACTCAACTTTTCTGTGACATGGTGTTCACACATGAGAGGAAGAAACAGAATGCACAGCAAGAACATCTCCAGAGTTCTCAGATTTTTTTTTCAGTCCTCACAACTTTTCCTCATTACTTCATGCTTAGAAATCCTGTCACATCTTTCCTTGTCACACAGCTGGGATTTACATTCTCTCTCCTAAAACACCATTACAAATGAAAACATTGTTTCTGGTTCCAACTGCATATCCAATAGCTTCTGAGAAAGTGAGAATTGAGAAATCACTTAAAAGATTGAACAAACTCATATTTCAATCTAGTAGTGTAGAAAATCCCAAGTTAAAATTATTTTTAGAAAAACCATGCTGAACCAAGATTAACTTATTAAAAGGAAGAGATGTAGCTCTCACACAGTCTTTAATGTTGCTTAGAAAATAACACCCTACCTTGGACAAATGCCACAGCAAAATACATAGTAATTTTTTTTTCATTTTAGCACAGAGGATTCAAAGCTTTCTCTCTATTTCACAATTCAAAGGCCTGTCTAATAAATTTTAAGTAAAATAATTTTAAAAAATCTGCCTTTCTTTCAAAAAGTAAGTAGCCAGCAAACTGGCTGAAGCCAGCACTCACAGGATTGTGCAGTACTTAACCCAGGTGAACGTGCAAAATTACAGGACCAAGCTGCTTGACAAACTCAGCACCCAATCACAGAAGAGCAGATGCCACAATCATTTCAATTTCCGCAGTCATGTCAAGGCAACCTCACTCTTAATTTCCTCAAATATTTTGCCTGCTTTGGTTTGGCAAATAGACAAGCCAGAATAGATAAGGTACTGGTCTATGTCTTCTAAGCACTGCAGGTGGATTGGTATATGAAAGGAGGCCCTTGAAATTAGTAACCTGGAACCCATCCGTTTCTGCTATATATATTTTTTTCTCTCTCATTTTTTCTCGGTCTGGAAAATGCCTAATTGGATACTTTAAAAGAAGAATGTACTGTCCCTTGTTTCAATTATTCTTTGTGGTTGAAGAGAGTGTAAGCCATAAGATATAGAAACTAGTTTCTTTCTGTAGTAGAAGAATAAAACATAACATCAGTCACAAGATATCATTTGGCGCCTTTAGAGGGCAGTGATGTGGCACTTGGTAATTGCAGTCTAATACCGAAGAAAGAAAGTTCAGCATAACAATCAAGCCGCATAGTTTTCATGTAAAACATTTAATCTGAACGTCTTTCTTCCACCTAACAAAACCATCACCCAAATATGACGTCTCCGTAGAGCTCTCTGATAGTCTCTTAAATAATAATTGAACCACATAGCAATCATGTGAGATAAAGTTAGGATTTTAGAATGTTAGAATATAGCTCAGATAATATTAATGAGACATCAAATGAAATTCACACCAAAAGTCCTGGATATGAGTTCTGCTAATGGACCACGTAATTCATCTGTTAAATTCTCTTTATATTCCCAAACATTCTATGCCTTGGCCTGGGTGATGAGAATGACATTGACTTCAACAGACTCTGTGACCAAATAATGTAATAAGCATCCTTATGGCATGCAGCAAACATCACGGGTGTTTAGATCAGCATTTTCACTTTTTCACATAGTATAGATACAGAAAATGATACATATAAGTACTGCATGCTAAACAACTGTGCCACTGGTGCTCTGTTTGTGACACAAAACATTGAGGAAATCTGGGATACCATGAAAATGCCTAAGCTAAGAATAATAGGAATAGAAATGGATGGAGAGTTCTAGGTCAAAGGCCAAGAAAATATTTTTAACCAAGTCACAGAAGAAAAATTTCCCAATCTACAGAAATAGACACCTAAAAATATATAAGAAGCCTATGCAACACAATTAGACTGGACCAGAAATGAAAATTGCCCTGGCACATAATAATCAAAAAACAAATTCTGCAGAACAAAGAAAGAATAGTAAAAGTAGTAAGGAAAAAGAGCCAGGTGACATATAAAGGCAGATCTATCAGAATTACAGTTAACTTGTCAACAGACACTCTAGAAGAACCTGGTCAGAGATATATTGCAACCTATAATAAGCCACAGTTACAAATTGACTCAAATACGAATGATAAACAGGCTGAGAAAGTAATTAGGGAAACAACACCTTTACAATAGCCACAAATAATAAAAAAGTATTTTGGTTTAACACTAAACATTCAAGTGAAAGATCCATATGACAAGAACTTCAATTCTCTAAAGAAAAAAATTAAAGAAGATATCAAAGATGGAAATATCTCTCAGATCATGGATCGGTAGAACTACCCTAGTGAATATGGTCATCTTACCAAAAGCAATCTACAAATTCAATGCAATCTCCATTAAATTCTGACACAATTATTTTTCATCCATGAAAGAGCAATTCTCAACTTTATATGAAAAACAAAAACAAAAACAAAAGCAAAAACAGGAAAGCCAAAGCAATCCTGAACAATAAAAAAAAAAAAAAAAAATCAGGAGGAATCACCATCCCTGAACACAAGCTGTACTACAAAGCAGTAGTGATAAAAACTGCATAGTATTAGTACAGAAACAGACATGCTGACCAATGGAATCAAATCAAAGACCCAGACATAAACCCATAGACCTATGGACACTTGATTTTTGATTAAAAAAAAAAAAGCCAAAACCATACAATGAAAATAAGATAGCATCTTCAACAAATGATGCTGGTCTAACTCTATGATTACATGTAGAGAAATAAAAATAGATCTATATTTATCACCCTGAACAAAACACAAGTCCAAGTGGAGCAAGCACCTCAACATAAAACCGAATACACTAAATTTCTTAGAATAGGAAGTGGCAAATATCCTTGAACATGCTGATACAGGAGACAATTTGTTTCTCTGAAAATAAAACAAAACAAAACAAAACAAAACAAAACAAAAAAACAAACGTGCAGAGCTATCACTGAAAACATTAGCTCTCTGTGGATTGCAGCATATCATGATCTAATCTGCTCAACTCAGATGCAGGAGGCAAAAGAAACAAACTAAAGTTTCTTATAATGCTTTTTGATAGCACATCTGACCCAAATAATTCCCATTAAATCTATTTTTCAATGTGTCCACCTTGTCTTAGTCACTGTGAGAGAACTAGGTTTCCAATGAGCTATTTCATAATCATACCATGTTAATAAATAAACTTCACTCTTTGGATAGTTTAATATCATTGTTGTCTTCTGTAACACACATAGAGAGAGCTTTCTACACATTTCTACAATCCTTAGTTGGTTATTTGCTTTTAATTTTCCTCAAATGTTATCACCGATGTTTATCATTTTTAAGGCTTGTGCCTCTTCAGTTAAGTAAACTCCTAACAAAGTAGGAGTTTGTGGGGTTATTTTAAATAAGAATATCTTCCTGCTTGGGGTGGTAATACAGGCCTTTAACCACAGCACTTGAGAGGCAGAGGCAGACACCCAACTGTGAGTCAAGGCATCCTCATCCTGTTTCTTACATCCTGTCTGAAAACAAAACTAAACAAAACAAACAACAAAAAACCCAAACAAACAAACAAACAAACAAAAAACGTGAATTCACTTTGAATAGTTCATTTTTCCTAACATAGCCACACCTGCTACTGTTAGTCTTATTGACTTTGCAGTTGGTATTCAGCCTTACACCTCCATTTGTCATCATTCCGAAATTGCTTTAGTAGAATCTTTTGAAGCTTGACTATTTTCTCTTGCCTAGTTTTTCTGTCAAGGCTTCCAATCCTCTGCTGAATAGATGGTTGAATAAAGTAACTATCCCTGCAATTTTTTACACCTTTGAAGAAATGCTTTCCATTTTTCATCATTTAGTGTAATTCCAGCTACCAGCTTCTTCCTAATTGCCTTCACTGTAGTAAAGGACATGGCTACCCCTAGTTAGGTAAGACTTTATTTTAGATGGAGGCTAAAATCTGTCCACTGATCAATCTCAATTCTTTTCTTCAATATACTGATACTGGCATATTGTATAACTTTATTCAGATCTATGGCTATAAATACCATCTCAGAGCCAATGATCAACCAATGTAAATGTCCACTTCAGGTTTTGTTTGGTGTGTGTATGTGTGTGTGTGTGTGTGTGTGCACTGTGATGATGCCTAACTTCTTTCTGAATATTTCAACTTGATAGTCTAATGAGTCTTAAACTGAATACATCCAAAATTATGCTTTAATGTTCTCCTCTAAAACATCATTTTCCAGTATTCCTCCTTCTCCAAGTAAATGACAATTTGATCTTTGCTGTCAATCAAACAAGGCATGTGGTGTCATCTCTCTTTCTCATTCCACTTCCAATTCATGCCAGTCATCATGTATGTGTGTGTAAGAGCTGTCATTTCTCACGTTCTACAATATTATTACCTTCCTCTATCTCTCACTAAGATAATTTAATGAATAAGACTTCCTACTGCATCTCAGCTCAGTAAACTTGCAATACAACAGACAAATTAGAGTAAAAAATAATACCTATTTCTAATATGTGTTTGGATATTAATTCTAATGTTGGAAGAATAACAGTAAAATAACATAAATTGAAGAGAAATTATCCATTTAATTGTTCAAATAAATACTGAAGAAAAATATCTTTCTGTGTTTTGTGAGGGGGAGTTTTTAATGAATGCTGTAATGTCTGCAGGGAAGAGCAGACTGCAAAAATCTCCAAAAGAAAAGTAGAGAAACTTGTAAGTAGAGAAGTGTTGTGCTGACAAATAACCTCTCATCCTGGAGTTTGAGGTGGAAGAAAGTTCTAATGTTGAGTGTGCATAGGCAGTTGGTGTTACATTCAGAATGGGCCTCAGTCATGGATAGTTTGTAGTGGCTGATGTAAACTGCAGTAGTTGATAAGATGAACAGATTCTCTTTGGTTGAGACAAAGCAGGACTTCTGGCCAGGAGAAATGAGACATGGACACATTTCCTAAGTGTCTTTGTTCTATCTATATCATGGATAATAGAAAAAATAGTCCCTAGTTTGTGTTTCTTCCTATGATGAATCTGTGTGGTGGCATAAGGCCATTTTTATGGGCTGCACTATGACATACGGGGATCAACTGTCAATCAGTTGATCATCACTTGCTTGGGGCTCTGGGATGGCCTCAAATTCAGTATTTAGTTCCAGGTGGCCTAAAACTCAACCTAAGCTTCCTGCCTCAGTTTCTTGTGCTCAGTTACAGGCATGAGCTACCACATATATACTAAAATGATTTTATTAAAAGTTGAAGAAATCAAATTGACATTTTGAAAATTATGTAGTTTTATCAGATACTGTAACATATAGAAATGATTTTTTTTTTTTAGGAACCAGGCTTCCTTAGGTGATTTATATGAAGAGTGGGATGCAAATGCTCTACAAGATAGATTGAACATAGTGAATACATCTGTAATAGAAAGAATTCCATGCCTGTTTCTGCCTTCTTGCAAGGCTTCTTATATCAGTTTATTCATCAAAAAAAAAAAAAAAAGTGGGAGAGGAGGCATTGCTGATTTGTTTGTGAACACCACGAAACACCAGCCTTTGTTTTTGGTACCCATAGCCAACTGCATTAAGTTAAAATAGAACACAATATTACTTAAGTACTCTAAAGTGTGAAATTAAAAGCCTCCTTAGAGATTAGCTTCAAACAGATTTATTCCCTGATAATTAATACTCCCATTAAAATGTGCTTTATATTAAATTGTTTGGTCTGTGTATAACATCTCGTAACACAAATATGAAATTAAGATAGCAAAATAATAATGAATAATGCCAACTTGGATGGCCATTGCAGTAATGAGAATATATGATGAGAGCCTCTTCTATAGAGTTTTCAATAAACAGGTCAAGAGAATTTATCATCTTTTAATCTCAACATTTCTCTGTGTTAGGACTTTTGTTATTCTATGCTTACTCATAAAAATAAAAGATGCATTCTGGACAAAAGAGGTAAAGAATAAAGCTTTACTCTGCTTAAACTAAGTGTGGCTCGAGTCCTGTAAGCAGCATGCTTCTTACAGCTAGTGTGGCTTACAATGCAGTATAAAGGGGATAGTGTCAAATTAAAAAACATGAAAGGTTAATTTAGATCCTTCTTAATAAATCTTTTATTGAAAAGACACTATCGTCAATAACGATTTAAATTATGTATTCTTCCATTCTTCATATTATTTTTCAATAAACATTAGAATGAAAATTTCAAAATAGCCCTTTCTTACAGAGCACTCAAGTTTCAAGATTTAATGTAAAACTCATGCTATTATAGAGTAAATATAATCTCGATTTTCACTGGGAAAAGGAGGGCATAAAATATACATAAAGCACTGGAAAATTTAATTAAATTTCATATATATATGTTGATATTGATATTTCATTTACATTTAAAATATTATCCTCTTTCTGTTTTTCCCTCTGAAAAGTCCCTATCCCCTCCCTCATGCCCCTGATCACCAACCCACCCACTCTTGCTTCCTGGCCCTGGCATTCCCCTACACTGGCGCAAGAGCCTTATTTACATCGTATGTAAAATAATTAGTAAAATAACTTCCTAGGTAAATTATTTTTCAATAATTTTTAACTCATTTTACATAATGACTGCAGTTCCTCACAGTCCTGCCCTAACAAATACGTCCCTACATTAAGCTATCCCCTTCTCTTCAGAGAAGTTGAATCTTCCTTTTGGTTACTACTCCACCACAGAACAGTTCCAGTGGGACTGAACACATCAATCCCCTGTTAGGTTTAACCAGGCAGTCTAGGTAGGGAAAGAAGACCCAATGGCAGGAAACAGGGTTCCTGTTCAATTGGAGTGATAGTCCTACTCCAATTGTTAGGGGACCCACCTGAAGATGTGGTTGCAAATCTGCAACAAATATCTGCTAAAAGCAGAGGGCCATAGTCATTGTGGGCATCTCTGGGACAAACCTGTGACCTGGGAGCTACAGGGAGTCTTGGGGTGACGATAGCTGAGATCCAAACAGGCAGAGGGTACAGAGACTGAAGTCGACACTTCCTCTAGCTAGGCAGGACTTCCAATGGAAAAGGGTAACATTAACCCATCCACAAAACTTTCAACCTAAAATTTGTCCTGCGTATAAGATGCACAGAGATTAAATTCGAGCAGAGTCTGAGGGAAAGTCCAACCAATGACTGGGCCCAAATTGGGACCCTATGTAAGAGAGCCTACCCTCGACATTACTAATGATACTCTGCTATGTTTGCTGATAGGAACCAAGATTAACTCTCTCCCGAGAGACTTCATTCAGCTGCAGAAAGAAGCATATACAGAGACCCAGAGCCAAACATCAGTCAGAGCTCAGGAAGACTTGTGGAAAATTGAGAGATAGGTTTGCTCAAGCCAGAGGGCCCAAGGACACCAAAAGAACAACTACATAGTTAATTAAGTAAGATTTAGTTACTTTAATTTATTATTTTCTTAATAATTATGGCCAGAGTTTAATTGAAATTTTGAAATAGAAAGTATCTGAAAAAAAAGTGCTACTCATTTGAAAGGCACGTTGCCAAGGACCTGAAAATACCATAAATTACTAAATACTGTATATCATTTTATAGTAGAAAACATCTTGCATATGATTCTATTTTGTTAATAGAAGGAGCACACATCATAAATTTGTCAATATTTATACATGTGAACAAGGATGCATGTGTTTTTATCCATATTCATATTGTTTGCCTTGGTAAGTATAGAAAAGTTGATAAAAGTGTTTTCTAATGTTGCCACAGGAACCAAGAACTATATACACTATGTCAAACATACTGGATCTTATGGAAAAAAAAAGATCTACATAAAGGTGGAAGATAGCAGGTGTTAGTTAGTACGTACTATTTACCTTTCCAGACTTGGCATGATCCTACCAGATATATCAATGTACTTAGCACATGAACCAAATCGCTACTTTAATATACAAATGAAATCATTCTCACTAATATATGCACAGCATGTATGCCTGGATATGTATACATAAAAACACACACCTGAATGAGTGTGTGTGTGTGTGTGTGTGTGTGTGTGTGTGCATCTGTCTGTCTCTCTGTCTTTGTTTCTGAGTGTGTCTGGGTGTCTACATATGTGTACAATGTATGGTACACATATTCAAACAAACTTGATATCCCCCTGTTCTCCCATTCCATTGTCTAATGAGTCTTATGCTCAAAAATAACCCTAGATACATTTATTTTAAAGGGGTTTTCTTGGATATAGCTTATATTTCTAGCTATTAAATGTAAACTCCTGTTTAATTTTTTTTTTGGTCTGGATATATAACTGTAAATGTTATGCAAAATTTGCATTTAATTATTCAAAATGGATATGATGGCTAGTTGTGTGTATTCACTATAACATTTTTCATTTAAATATTTTTCTATGCCCTAGAGGAATTGAAGCATATTTTTGGGAATGGTGTAAAGTGTTTCATTTTAACATTTCATTTTGAATTGAAACTGTTTATGTTGAGGAATTAGAAATTTTCAAATGCTCTATTATTTTAGACTCAACTGTAATCGACGCTACCCAGTTAATGTCATTTGTGTTACCATTTGAATAGCTTATCTGTCAGGAGTTTGATCTATTGCAGGTTAATTGCTCGTAATAATTCCTTTGGGTTGGATTCGGTGTAACAAATTAAACCAGGAAGATGCACAAAATGTTTAAAAATGTCAAGTCTTTCACAAGTATAATAATGCATATTACTTTAAGATATTTCCTCTTTCTCTCTCTTAAAATTTATTTGGTCTAAGTAATGTGAAGTATTTAAGGATATTTAAACAGAATATAATTTACTTTTTAATGAAAAATGTGTTATTAAACATAGTACAATTTTTAAAAAAGAAAACACATTATTTCCAATAACACTGACTGCAGCTGGTAATGTGTTCATTCAACTGTTTTATCAACTGCTAATTCTCTTTTTAAAAGAGACAATGATGGTACATGTGCAAAAATGTAGAAACTACTACATGTGTATTATTGCAAACTGCACAAACTTCTTTAGCAGTTATAAAGCAGCTGTTTCATGGACCTTATCTTGCCTTTGAATAAAGTTGCTGAAATGATGTGTATTTACACCTATAAGGAGCAGTGCTAAAATTAAATCTAGCAAAGAGGATTGAAAAATAGAAACTAGTTAAAGGTAAGGACATATTGCTTATTACTATTAAAATTTTTTCTTTTAAATATTATGTTTCCAAGCTCATTAACTTTTATTTTGAAGTAAATTATAACCATCTAATATTTGTATTAGTTTCATATTCTTGTACTTACAAAATATGCCTTACAAATATTCACTTGAATAATGATTTTCTGTGATTTCCTGGAGAGCACACGGACTTTGTGTACAATAAAAGGAATTGGTTCCAGAAAGGAACGGAATCATTAAAGAATTGCACTTTCAGGGGGATTTTTTTTTTAGTCGAGTACTTAGAATGTCATAATTTCAACATATAAATACAAAAATTTCACAGTTTTTTATTTCCATTAATTTTTTTCCATCAGAGACTACATTTCACTTGGAAGTAGAGGGCAAAGAGGAAGCCAAGGAGGCAAAGGAGAAGCCAGAAGGCTGCTATGTGTCACTCTAGTAGACTAATGTATGTGGTCTGTGACTTCTCACTGAGTAACACTATCATTGTCTTTTCCCCCTGGACTTAGGGTTTATACTAATTTTGGCTACCTTCTCAACCAAACTTCCGTCAAGCCACTTCTTGGCCTTGCTGCTCCCTGTGGCCCCCTTATGTGCCTCAAGAATCTCTAGAAATCAACAGTGATTCCAAGGGATATGCCTTAACAGAAAAACTGTATGCAAAACGAAATGTACTTCTATTGTCTCATAAAATATGATAGATACAAATTTAAAATAACTCACATTTTTGAGCTTCTATGATATCCTAAGCACAATGTTATGTTTGTATTCATTTTAATTTCATTATGTACATGAGGTTTATATCATTGACCTGATAGTAACTGATATGTAAAACAGGACATGCATATTAGTAGGATGAAGTAGTCATTCTTTATGAATCATTTTCTCCCTTTATTCAGTTAAAAACTTACACCCTAATTGATGATAAACAGTTACCTTCTTCAGTGGCTCCTAATTTCTAGTGTAAAAAGTGATCAGGAGCAAGTCACAAATGACAGATAAGCAACTATACACAGCACAAGTCCTGCACTGCTGTCTGTGGCATTACTGAGGAAGAGAGCTGGAAAAATTATAAGATCCAGATATCCAGGGAATTCACTGTGAGATTGTTTCTCCTAGAAATGCCATGGAGTCTCACCAATGTGACTTCCTAATCATGAGCTGATTAGGGATCACAATAGACATGGTAGTGTGGACAATGGGGGATCAGCAGATTTCAATACTACTCAAAAATTATGGACAACTGCACACTGTTGAAAAGAAAGAGAAAATTTTCCCAAAGGAAGAGCACACTAAATATCAATTGTTATGCAATAGAAATGATCAGCTCTGAAAACATATATGTGCAAGTAAAATTATACAGACTGAGCAAGCAGTGTTTATATAGGAGTGTGTGTGTGTGTGTGTGTGTGTGTAAAATAGCAAGGAAAATTTGTCATGGATTTGAGAAAAAAGAAAGGTTGATAAAAGCAATGAGGGGAGAAATGATGTTATTTTATTTTGATCACATTTAATCAAACTCCATGAGTATTTTACCATTAACCCCTGTTATTAGTCTAACCTTTAGCCTCAGCTACTTAGAAACCTGAGGCAGGGAGATTGCAGTTTCAAATTCTAGCAGAATGTTGGAATGTGCTCATAGTCAGCCTGTTCACCTAACTGCTATCATTGTCTTAAATTAAAATTAAAAGTTGTAGTGAGGACATGCCTTAGTAATAGAACGGGTGTCTGTTATGTGTGAGGCTTTTGGTTCTTTCTAGAAAACTGCAGAAGGAGGAAAAACAAAATACACAAAGAAAAATAGCACATAAAATAACAGACTTTTATATCTATTTTTGCCAGATATGCTGAGTTCTTTCTGGATAAAAAGTTACCTCCACATTTTTTGAGGCTACCAAACTAGTTAAATAAATGTATAATAATAATAATAATAATAATAATAATAATAATAATACAAGTTCCAAAACATTCTTCAAACAGGAATGCATACATACATGTGCATATGCATAGAATTTATTTCATATAATTTCTTACATATCAACTTTTTATAACCTAAATAAGAGAGCTTTCATTCAGCAAAGAAATGTAACAGGAAATATTTCACATTTAATTATCAGTATTAATATGTAAAATATACATTGACTGTGACTTCCTATATACACACATTTCATTTGTTACTCATATTTTCACTTATTATCTTTTTATTCCATAGGCATATTCTTTTTCTTGCACATTTTTTCTAGTTTAATATATAAAAGGTAAATATTTCATTCTCTCAAACAATGAACAAGTCCACAAACGTTATCATTGTAAAGAAGAGTAGAAGACATTTTTAGAATAGTTTAGTAGATTTATTTCTTGGGTTGATTTATTTATTTCGTTGGTTGTTATTTATTTATTGTTTTTATTTTTATTGAAGTTATGAAAGTTCATGGTTGAAAGGAGAGTTTCCCCAGAGGAGCTAATCTTTGTGACCTTTCAAGTCACTATGGCTTCAAGCTAAAAATGGAAGTGACAGAACTTGGCCATGAACTGAAATATATCCTTGTTGTATAAGGATAATAAATAGTTGTCGTGTAGATTTTCCCACAGTTTTTAGTACTTATCAATTACATGATTCTGTAGTAGCCTTATGGATGTAAGACAGGCATGTAAACATGGATGATGTAACAGTTTAGTATATTCAATCCCTTTTAGAACAGTTTTAGGCTGCTTTGGAATTGGAAAGAGATCCTTAGTGAGGTTTTCAAAGGGACTTCCTTCTTCCAAGTCTATTGATTTAATATGAATTTCATTCCATTACATATCCTGGAATGAGAAACGAAATTACTGTTTGGATCATTAATTTTTGGAATCCTTTAAGCTTGTCTGAGTTCATTTAAATTTCAACATATTTTTACCTTATGATTGGGCAGATTCAGTCTTCAATTTCAGTATTAGGGTTATGTACATATTCTTCACATTTTATGAAAAATGTATTCATTGATTCAAAAAAGTAACAACATCCTTGATATTCTAGTCTGAATGGTTGATTTGAATAGGAGTTGGGGAGACGCCCCTAACGTCTGTCCTGAGCTCTAGCTTAGCATACCTGCTATGATACATAAAAAAATGGCTGGAACTTTACTTTTTCTAATTGAAACTTATGCTACAAATTCCATCAATAATTGGAGCTTTCTAAGACTTGTGATCTTAACTATTATCAGATAAATTAATGATATGTGTAAGTTAGCTATAGACAATTATAAACACATCATAAAATTTAAAGTTAGAATAATATTAGAGAACCTTGTGATTGTTTTATAATAGGGAAAATTCTGTAAATTACTATTGTAAAGAAAAATTTTAGAGGTGTATAATTTATATGAAAAAACTGATAGAGTTTATATTTAAATGTTAGGTATTGTAGAGAAGGATAATATTAAGAATATAACAGGAATAATAAAATTATATTAAGTATATAATTTTAGAAAAGTATATTCACATTAAAATAGTTTATTTATCCTTTAACTAGTAGATCATAGATTACTTCTATTTTCTCCAAGGTTTTTAAATAAGATACTAATGTATCAACACATTTCAGTTCATACAGGCAATTAGCACTGTTGTTTCCTATTTGTTGCTCTCTATCTCCTTTGTCATTTTCACAAGACACAAGTAATGCTCCTTTTCTTCCCTACAAGGGAAGTTAGCATGTGTCAGCAAAACACATCTTACCCATAATTAGCTCAATGAACTCTGATTAATTTAAGCTATTGAGATTATATAAATTTGTATTGATGATATGTTTCAGAAACCCTAGCATAACATTAAAATATAATGTAATCCCCTATTAATTTTTAATTCTTCAGAGTTAGATGGATGCCTATGTTGGACTAAGAGGGCACTATAAGAAAAGTCTTATATAGTTGGTGAACAAAGGAGTTTTGTCTCAATTTCTACCTGCTGTCACATTGTGGCATGAGGGAAATCTGTCTGAGGAAAAACACAAAATTTGACAGGTGTTGCACAGGAAAGTAAAACATTTAGAAGAATAGTACTTCATTGTTACTTGAAGTATACACCTTTAGACTGCATATTGTGTCTTTTTATTTAATCTATAGGTTCTGACATATTGACATTGAAAGGGCCTGCGAGTTTAATAATGTGGTAGGTCTTAGGCACAGTAAAGGCTTACTGAATCAGAAGAAGCCCGTAGACACCAGTAAGCTAATGGTGGTCTTGACATCTCTCTCAAAACATATCATAGTTTGCGAAGAATAGATATGGTATACTGTTAAAACTTAGCTGATTACAATCTAATTTAATCAAGCTAATAAAAGGCAATTTTTTCTGCCAAAGAAAGTGATCCAGTTACACTCATCAAACACAAGCTTGCTTATGTCAGAGGTGAACGTTATACTTTTAAATATGTATTCTCTTAAAAATGTCTTCTTGCAGTGGTGGAGATTAAAACTAAGATTGTGTGCATGTTATAAAGGTCCTGATCCAATGATCTCTTATATACATACCTAGCCTAATTTTTATTCTTCTAATGCAACCATTTGAAATAAAACTTTGAAGTTATTATCCACCCTTGTTCTCAGTTCTTCAATGAACAAAAATGAATAGATTACACTTATGAGCAAATATACATATATATATATATATATTCATGTGCATTTATATGCATATGCATATATTTAAATTATAGTGCAATTGATTCTTTTTTCTTATAAATCTCACATATTCTATAACACTCTTTTGTAATATAAAAGCAACCTAGTAAGGAAGAGGCTTCAAGTTGAATATCAACTTGATCTTTCCATGTCCAGTGACCAATGTATGTGGTAGCAACAGAGAAAGTATTTCCCCATCAAGTTTGGGTGGGAAATCAAAAATAATGGTTTGAGAGTATCTGGGACCCTTGACAAACAACTCATAAGCAAATATTCCACTGCTTGCACTTGCCTTTTTAGTCAATGACATATGGCTTCTGGAAAAGCACTGTATTCTATGGAGGGTAGCTTCAGTGAAATTCTGTTTATATATGCTTTAGATGCTTACTACATAGAAGATTTTTATACAGCTATTACATTTCTTTTAGGGTTAATACCTTTTACTGTTAATAACAAATCATGTTGAGACATTCAAGAATAAGTATTTATCATATGTGTATGAAAAGGTGCATTACAGTAAAGTTTAAGCCTTGTGATATTTTACCTAAAAGATATTTTACTATAAAAGGGCTGAAGTAAAACATTTTAAAGTTAAGCAAAAATATATATTTGACTTTACACTATGAAAATATAAGGGCTTTTCAAAATTATATACATAAATTCAATTAATATGTTCTCACATCCATCAGCTGGGAAGACATTAGACAAATGAGCATTCAAATGTTAATGGACTATAACAGCTCTCCTTATTCTAAATTATAATTAGTTACATCAGCTTGATACTTAATGACAACTATCAATTTAAAAATTCAATTTTATTTTAAGAAAATTCTTTCAAGCTCAATATTAAAATCTCTGAGAAGCTTCCACAGAGGAAGGTGCCATTAAAGTTATCCATTCATACAGTAGATGAAAATATCTCAGGCTCATATAGCATTGCTAAACTTATGAGGAAATTTACATTATTCTGTTCAACACACCATTCATGTTTAATGTTTCTACACTATGGCCAGATAAAAGTTTTTAAACTTATAATAAAAAGCACTGCATTGAAAAATTATGTGCTGACTTTCTAACATAAAAGACTTCAAAAGTCTATTCATAATAAATAATATAAAAATTAATCTTAAAATATTTTATTAATTATTAGTTATTTAAAATTTCATATATAATATTTTAAAATACTCATTTTCTATTCCCATATCCTTCCAGACCCAGCTCTTATTCTATGGCCACCATATTTTGTTTCATTAATTTTATTTTTTTAAAAAATAGATCGAATTCCATCACTGCTTCTTAGACTGTTTTAGGTGTCTTGCCATCCACTGAGCCTGCTATACCTACCAAGGGTCAGACCCTTAAAGAAAGCTCACTCCCTCTAAATTGGCAGCTGAAGGTTACTGTCTCCAAAGACCAAAATAGAAATAGAGAGAAGGAGGGAGGGAGGGAGGGAGGGAGGGAGGGAGGGAGGGAGGGAGGGAGGGAGGGAGGGAGGGGGAGGGAGGGAGGGAGGGAGGGAGGGAGGGAGGGGGAGGGAGGGAGGGAGGGTGGGAGAGAGAGACTGAGAGAAGACAGGTTGCAGTGATATTGTGTGGTGAGGGGAATATTGGAACAAAAATTGTTCCAGTCCAATGTAGAAGTTTGGAGCAGGAAAGGTAAAGTAAATATAGAGTGGCATTTGGAAGTTAGTTAACACGAAAGACTTTCTTATGCTGGCAAGGATGTGGAAAAATATGAACACTCCTCCATTGTTGGTGGGATCGCAAGCTGGTACAACCACTGTGGAAATCAGTTTGCGATTCCTCAGAAAATTGGACATAGTACAACCTGAGGACTCGGGTATACCACTCCTGGGAATATATACAGAAGATGTTCCAACATGTAATAAGGACCCATGTTCCACTATGTTCAAAGCAGCCTTATTTATAATAGCCAGAACCTGGAAAGAACCAAGATGTCCTTCAACAGAGGAAGGGATATAGTAAATTTATTATTTACCCAATGGAGTACTACTCAGCTATTAAAAAAATTAAATAAATTCATGAAATTCTTAGACAAATGGGTGGAACTAAATAATATCACCCTAAATGAGATAACCCAGTCAAAAAAGAATACACATGGTATGCACTCACTGATAAGTGGGTAGTATTAGTCCAGAAGTTCAGAATACCCAAGATACAGTTCACAGACCACATGAAGCTCAAGAAGAAAAAAAGGCCACAGTGTAGATACTTTGATCCTTCTTAAAAGGGGTATCAAAGTACCCATGGGAGGAGATACAGAGACAAAGTGTGGAGCAGAAACTGAAGGAAAGGCTATCCAGTGACTGTCCCACCTGGGAATCCATCCCATATACAGACACCAAACCCAGCCACTATTGTGGATGACAAGAAGTGCATGCTGACAGGAGCCTGATATAGGTGTCTCTGGAGAGGCTCTGCCAGTGCCTGACAATTATAGAAGTGGATGCTCATAGCCATCCATTGGACTGAGCACAGGGTCCCCAATGGAGGAGCTAGAGAAAGGACCTAAGGAGCTGAAGGGGTTTGTAGTCCTATAAGAAGAACAATATTAACCAACCAGTATGCCAGAGCTTCCAGGGAATAAACCACCAACAAAAGAGTACACATGGAGGGATCCATGGCTCTTGCTGCAAGTATAGCAGAGGATGGCCTTTGGGTCATCAATGAGAGGAGAGGCCCTTGGTCCTGTGAAGGCTCAATGTCCCAGTATAGGGAAATGCCAGAACCTAGAAACAGTATATGGGGGTTTTCGGAGGGGAAATCAAGAAAGGGAATAACAACATTTGAAATGTAAATAAAGTAAATATCTAATAACTTTTTTAAGGTGGATAAGGAAAAAGACATAAAAAAAGAATACAAGAAAGTTAATGGTGTATAATACGTTCGTAATGCTCTCATAAGATATTAAAATTTGGCCAATATTCTAAACATTGTGAAATAAAATCAAAGAAAAAATATGTAAGCAAAACCTTGAATAAAAACCTTTAATGGAGTTACCACATAAAGAACCAAAAATATTTCCACTGGACATACAGGATAATGAATAACGTTACATTTTTCAGTCTATTGCCCATTCCATTTCCTGTTATCATGAAAACATAAGCTTCTAAACTAACAAACTATACAAAAGTTACCTAAAATGTTCATTTTCTTTTGTCCTAGGGTGATGAGCACAAATAAACAGGCTATGGTAGAATTCCATCCAAGCTAAAATATGATAATCTAGCTTATGTGGTGATGACTTATTCAGGGTGTAATCAGGTAACTCATTTTAATTTGTGCTAAGCAAATCACTTGAATCCAAATGGAAATACTGACACAGTTGTATAGCCCCAGGCTTGATTCTATTTTTTACCTGAGTGAATATAGAAGCTGCATGATCATATCAACTGACAGAATCTTGCATAACAAAAGGAATTGGCAATAGCATATGATTTGGGTTCAAAGATACAAATTAAGAACAACTGACTTCTCTGTTAGTTATGTGTTTCGGTTGGTACTTTAAAAGTATTGCATATTTTTAATTTAATTTTTATTTTGAAGCAGTTCAAATTACCTAATATTTTATATAATTTTCTTTTTTTTCTAGACATTGTTAATTATTATGTCCATATTCACTTGATAGAAACACTATATACATATTGGTTTGATAGAACAAGCTTTTTCATTCCTTAAATATTTTTGTAAACTATTATATAACAAGAAAATTATGGAAACTGGAAATCAAAATCTTGGTCTAAGAAAATTATATATATATATATATATATATATATATATGTGTGTGTGTGTGTGTGTGTGTGTGTGTGTGTGTGTGTGTGTGTGTATACAGTGACAGACTTCTTCCATAACTCTTCCTCATACTTTCTACACAGCTGTGCCAGCTGAGGACCAAGAACTCAAATGTATATACCTATGAGAGCATGTTAAATCACCCAGTGTTGTACAAGCATCCATAGTTCCAATTCTATGGAATCAAGAACCCTCTTTGGACCTTTATGTAAACTTCACAAGCACATAGAACACTTGGATAAATACAGACAAAATACTCAGACATATAAAACAAAACAAATATATCCTAGAAAATATTACAGATAGTTTATAAATTAGAAAACATAATTTGTTGATAATGCTTACTTCTCTTTGCTTAGGTGAATTTAATTGCTTAAACATTTGATTTTAATATTTATATTTTAAGAAAGATAAGGTATGTTGAACACATGACAGAAAACATGATCTCCAGATAAAATCAAAGAACCAAGTAAATAATAATATTACCTCACATTTGTCAACTACTTGAAAAAATTTGAAGGCTGTTTCTTACACTATATCACACAGCCATAGAAAAGCCCTGCAAGTTTGCCAGAAAAGATAAATTACTAACCTAATTTTATGTTTGAGCAAATTTAGATTTTAAAAGATTGAATGTGCTATTCAATAATCCACATAGTTTTATGGTGACATTTATGTATTATCAACATCAAGTTTTTTTATGGCTGTTCTGATATCCTCTCTGGACAGTAACTGTACCTCAATTTTCAAAAAGGTTTAATTTGAACTCTATAATTAAATTGTTGCTATGAAATAATCTGCATAATGACTTTCAAAAGGCCTGCAAAGAAAATAGTATATTTGTAATGCCGAAAGCCAAATGTGAAAAAGTGAACCAAAAATGAATGAATTGTTTTTATATTCTTTGACAGGATTAAAAAGCACACCTATCTTCTACATAGATTATTTCTGAATTAATTATGAGTTTTTTCAGTTTTTAGTAATAAAACATACTTTCAAAGAATCATACATATTCCACAACTTTTTTATTTGAATTCTAGTAAATATTTTAAGCTCTGAAGATTCTGAGAGAAGCAAGACCATAGCTTAGAAGCTTATCATATAAATTAATACAATACCACATCTCCAAGAAAGACAGAGAAATGAGTTTAAACTGTAGAAAAGGAAATAGCAGACATAATATTTTAAAATAAACCAAAAATTATGCGATAATATCCTTTCAGTCTTTAATTTAAGCTTTGGGGATTCCAGAGGTGGATATATGCATTTGCAAATATCTTTTTCTATACTAAGCAATTTGCTGAAAATATATTAAGAACAGACAAGAAACCAAATTAATTCATATGTATCAAATTATTACCATTAAATATTAGGCAATCAGGTTAACACACTGTTTTTATCATCTTATTTTGATCATAGAACCAGAGTGCTTAGTAACTTTCAAGGGTATATAATGATTTCTGATATTGAGGCAATATACTATATGTTTGCTCTTTATTTGTAAATCTTACATATCTACAAATTATTATCTATATTATAAATATTAATGAATTTTAGAATAACAAAACTAGTTTCAATTTTTTATTGTAATCAAGATTGTTACATGATCTATTGTGAAGAGCCACCAAATTTAACATGCAGAATTATGGGTGTTGTATACACAGTTTCTCAGAATGTTTGGTCATTCTAATGCTCCCAATCCTTAGACAAATCTCTTACACTAGAGTCTTTGTTTCAATATACTGGGAAATTAACAAAGAATAGTGCAAGTTTCACACTTCTGCATCATTATCCTTTAATATTCTGTGAACCGTGTTTCATAAAGCCTGACAAAAATCACATTATACTATTTTCACTAAGCCTGCATACCAATTCCACTGCAAGACTCAGAGCTATCTGGCTGAGTCTTCAGACAACGCAGTTTTTAATCTCATGGTGATATAAAATGGAGTGAATTTTAGATTGGCTTTCCCCTTACCTTATTTTCCAGAACTAGATATAGCTTGTAAATGGTCTGGGATATATTCTGTCCTGCTGTGACATATATCAAGTTAATTAGATAGAGGGAAACATCCTTGTATGTAGAAGACATAGTTTCATTATCATGAATCAGGAATTCTGAACACAGAATTGATGTTCAACTTTCTGTATGATTTGTGTTGTGGCTAAATGTGGTAAATGTCACAAAAATGAAAGGCACAGTAATGGACTCTGGCAGGTATTTTCTAAAGTCCAAATTAAAATCACTCAACAATTTCATCTAGTAATTAATCAGTTTACCATTAATAGCCATTTCACTGTAATAAAAGTGAATCTTCACAAATTCAGAGCTTCCCATGAGGATTTATTGATGCTCTAGTTTGGTCAAATCACAATTGAAGTCAAAATGTTTTTTTTCTTTTTTTCACAATGAATTAGTCTTAATATTTACAAGAATCTTTTGATAATTAAATAAAAAACTGTATCAGCAAAGTAGATTGTCCTTCTAATTAGACATTAAGAAGTTTGATTGGCTACATATATAACTGACAGGCAACCTGACTATAGCCTTCATGTCTTCATTCTTATATCTGAATGCAGATCCCTAAATTCCTAGTTAAAGATCTCAGTGATACAGGCTCTTAGATTTATACTTGAAAGGATTGCTTTGAATTAAAAGTCAAAGATAATCAGGATGTATTAGTTTGGCAATGTATTCATTTAAAATATGAAGCTTTAATTTATCCAAAATTTAATATTTGAAATTTAAAAGATTAACATAATCAATTTAATCCTTTTTTATAAAGAGCAATGGATTGGCATATTTTGTCTTTTATTTTGGAGCATGTTAATGTCAATGGAGTTGTTAGCCAAAGTGGGAAGATCCTATTGAGATTTCTAAACAACACAAGCTGTTGCTCAGAATATTTGTTGCTCCCAGCAAACTGAGAGCAAGACCCCATTACTGAGAGCAGCACCAACAGAACCCACTGAGCATAGAGAAATTTTGCTGGTGCTTAAATGTAGCCTTTACCTCTACTTTCAAGTGCCCTTTATGCCAAGTTATTCTCCCAGGTACCAAAAGAAAAATGTAAAAATCAACCCAACAACAAAACATTTGACCTACAATCTGTCCTTCTCAAGATATGCTAAAGCACCTGTAACACAAAACTTTTAGGAGTAAACAACAAATATCTGATTGGACTTAAGTCCCACTGCACAATATGACAACAACACCTGACACTACTTCGGTGGTCAAGAACCAGAGACTAGATAAATCAGACCTAGGGTAAAACCAAACACTACTGGTCAAAAATAAAAAAGGGGGGATCAATAAAATGAACCCAAAATATATTTTGCCTTACTCACAGAGCATTGCTTTCTTCAGTCAGTCAAAATTAAAGAACCTTCCTCTTGTAGCAAACAGGAACAAGCCTACAGCCAAACATTATATGAAAAAAAAAATAAGTCTTGGGAAACACATCTCTAATTGGGATGTCTCCGTCAACCCCCTTCCTTCAAAGAACCCACAGAGGAAGAGAAAAGCATGGAAGATCCAGAGGAGATGGAAGACACCAGGAAAGCAATACATCCTGAATCAACTAAGTAAGGCACTTATAGACTCACAAGGACTGAAACAGTGAACACAGGCTATTTATAGATAAGCGCCAGGTCATCTCTCTATATATTTTGTGGTACTCCTAAAGTGTGTGAACCAATGGGTATCAGATACTTGTGCCATCTCTTGGAGAACTTTTCCTTTCTTTATGTTTCCTTACTCAGCATCGATGAGATAATTTATGCTTTACCATATTCTATTTTTTTCATGTTTGGTTGTTGTTATCATGTAGAAGCTTGTTATTTTCTAATGAGAGAGAGTGAAAGAAAATGGATTTATAGGAGAGAGGAGGTGTAGGGGGAGTAACTTGGAGTGGAAGGAGAGGAAAATATAATCAGTATATAGTGTGTGAGAAAAGGACATACCTTGGATAAAAGGAAATGAAGAAATAATAACATGTAATATAAAATTTCAAGCATAACTTCAGGACATAAAGTATGTTTTTATTGGATATTTTTTTTAAAGCAGCCTTAACAACTACACCAAATACAAAAATCCAGAACATGTATTAAAACAGATTTTTTTTTACTTGTGGTAAAGACAAGATTTGGGACTTGGGAAATGACTCAGCAGTAAGAGCACTTTTGCTAAATAAAAAATAAATAATAAATAAATAAATGATTAAATAAATAAATAAGAATTTGGAAAACAAAAATTTAGTATCATTGTGATCCCTTCTACCCTAAACTTTTATATGAATCCATGCTATTGATGAGAGGAACCTCTAAGAGCAATTAAAATTCAATCACTCAATGGATTTGGCAAATCTTCTACTACACCCTCCTCTTGATATTCTGAAATGTTCATCAAGATTCAATCACAATATTCTTCATTTTTCTTTTTTATTTTATTTTTTTAATTTTTAATTTTCTTATTTATTTATTTATTTATTTATTTATTTATTATTAGATATTTTCTTTATATACATTTCAAATGCTATCCAGAAAGTTCCCTATACCCTCCCTCCGCTCTGGTTCCCTACCCACCCACTCCCGCTTCTTGGCCCTGGCATTCCCCTTTACTGGGGCATATAAAGTTTACAATACTAAGGGGCCTTTCTTCCCAGTGATGGCCGACTAGGCCATCTTCTGTTACATATGCAGCTAGAGATAAGAGCTCTGGGGGTAATGGCTAGTTCATATTGTTGTTCCACCTATATGGTTGCAGACTCCTTCAGCTCCTTGGGAGCTTTCTCTAGCTTCTCCACTGGGGGCCCTGTGTTCCATCTTATAGATGACTGTGAGCATCTATTTCTGAACCTCTGGTAAAATCACCATGCCTGACATTAAGCTGTACTAGAGAGCAATTGTAATAAAAACTACATGGTACTGATACAATGATAGACAGGTAGATCAGTGGAATAGAATTGAAGACCCAGAAATGAATCTTTGACCCAGCATGATCTTCGACAAGGGCGCTAAAACCATCCAGTGGAGAAAAGACAGCATTTCAACAAATGGTGCTGGCACAACTGGCGGTTATCATCATGTAGATATTTTCTTTATTTACATTTCAAATATTATCCCCTTTCCCAGTTTTCCTTTCGAAAATGTCTTATCCCCTTATCCCCTTATCCCCTCCTCCTGATCCCCAACCAACCCACTCCCACTTCCTGGCCCTGGCATCCCCTTATACTTGGACATAGAACTTTCACAGGAACAAGGGCTTCTCCTCTATTTGATGACCAAATAGGCCATCCTCTGCTACATATGCAGCTAGAACCATGAGTCCTACCATGTGTTTTCTTTGAGTGGTGGTTTAGTCCCAAGGAATTCTGAGGGTTCTGGTTAGTTCATATTGTTGTTCCTCTTATGGGGCTGCAATCCCCATTAGCTTCTTGGGTGCTGTCTCTAGCTCCTTTGTTAAGGACCTGTGCTCCACTCAATGGATGGCTGTGAGCATCCACTTCGGTAATTATCAGGCACTGGCAGAACCTCTCAGGAAACAGCTTTATCAGGCTCCTGTCAACAAGCTCTTGTTGGCATCCACAAGAGTATCTGGGTTTGGTGGTTTTTTATGGGCTGTATCCCCTGGTGGGGCAGTCTCTGGATTTTGGTCCTTCAATCTTTGCTACAAATTTTGTCTCTGTAACTCTTCCCACGAATATTTTGTTCCACCTTCTAAGAAGGATCGAGGTATTCACATTTTGGTCTTCCTTCTTCTTAAGTTTCATGTGTTTTGCAAATTGTCTATTGGGTATTCTGAACTTCTGGGCTAATATCCACTTATTAGTGAGTGAATATCATGTTTGTTCTTTTGTTCCTGGGTTACTGAACGTAGGATGATACCCATCCTTTTGTCTAAGAATTTCATAAATTCATTGTTTTTAATAGCTGAGTAGTACTCCACTGTGTAAATGTACCACATATTCTGTATCCATTCCTCTGCTGAGGAACATCTGGGTTCTTTCCAGGTTCTGGATATTATAAATAAGGCTGCTAAGAACATAGTGGAGCATGTGTCCTTATCACAATTGGAGCATCTTCTGGATAAATGCTCAGGAGTGGTATTGCTAGATCTTCCGATAGTACTATGTCCAATTTTCTGGGGAACTGCCAAACTTATTCCCAGAGTGGTTGTATCAGCTTACAGTCCCACCATCAATGGAGGAGTGTTCCTCTTTCTCCACATCCTCACCAGCATCTGCTGTCACCTGTGTTTTTGAGCAGAGCCATTCTGACTGGTGTGAGGTGGAATCTCAGGGTTGTTTTGATTTGCATGTCTCTGATGATTAAGGATGTTGAAAAAAAATTTTAGGTGCTGCTCAGCCATTTGTTATTCCTTTGTTGAGAATTTTTTGTTTAGCACTGTACCCCATTTTTAATAGGGTTATTTGGTTTTCTGGAGTCTAACTTCTCGCATTCTTTGTATATATTGGATATTAGCCCTCTATCCACATTTTTCTCATGTATATAATACATTGAACTTTCTGTAATCACAATTATATCAATTATGCACAAATTTATTTTGCATGTACCACACAAATTCCAGCTGTCCATTTTCCAACAAATGCTATAAAACCAATTTTCTTTCTTTCTGACTATTTATTATAGCACTGGGTATGTGTACCACATTTCACTTACTTATTTGTAAATGAGCATTAATATTGACATGTTATCTTACATATCATGCACAGCACAGTGATAATTTATATATATATATATATATATATATATATATATATATATATATATATATATATATATACACACACACACACACATATTTAAAACCTGTGTTAGGATTTGGGGGCCTTTTTGATATAGCTAGGAATAATGTAGTTAGTACACAATTTAGTTCTATGTTTTATTTATGTCTTAGCTTTTTTATCTTATCTTTTTCTCATGTAAAATGTTTCTACAACATTTCCATACTTCCCTTGTCCCTAGAATTTCAATAGCTCTCCTCATTAAAATAGACCTTTTTACTATTTTCTTGTATATTTACATATGTATATAAATACGCAACTATATCATATATATGTACATTGGATATTAGATTTATTGAATTTACTTAGCTTTACTCATATTTATATAAGTGTTTCCAGAGCTAGCCATATTTGATTGGGCAATATATGCCGTATACAAACTTATACCTGGAGAAAAGTTTACACCTTAAGAACCATTGAAAACCTATAGCTCTTCATCCAGGGTTCAGGGCATATGAAATTTTCTCTGTTCACATTGGCATGCCAAGTGGAGCTGTAATTTAGCTGATACTGTTTAAGGAATCATATTGCTGAGATTTCTGCATGAGTATTCTGGGAAACACAACTGTGCCATGTCCTTTCAGTGTAGGGTCACTTATTTGACTATTTGAACGTCAATATTAGGGGTGTATATTTCTACAGTTTTAAAACATAAGGTTATAGTAACATAGAACCCACAGAAAAATAAGACTTAATTGTTCTCATAAACAAGATCAATATATATTATTTTATTATTATTTTAATTTTATTATTATAAATTTTTATTATTATTATTTTAATTTTGTTTATCAATCTGCAAAATTTGCATGTCCAAAAATCTGAAAAAATGAGATGAACAGCAACTTAAAAATTAAAGTTAATGATGGAACTAAAGAACACTGGATAGCTAAACCAATCTTGTAGAATACAAACATTTCTGGCAGTATCGCCATTTATGATGTCAGCCTGTACCACAAAACAATAGAAATAAAACTGCATGTTATTGCTATAAAAATAGTCAGGTTGATCAATGGAATCAAATTAAAAACACAGAAATAAAGCACACATATGGACACTTGATTTTTGAGAATGAAGCCAAAATCATGCGCTGGAAAAAGAAGAGCATCCTCATCAACTGGTGCTCGTCTACCTGGATGTCTGCATGTAGAATAACGCAAAGAGACTCATATTTACCACAAAACTCAAGTCCATGCATATCAAAGACCTCAACATAAAATCAGATACACTAAATCTATAGAACAGAAAGTGGGGAATAGTACACTACTTGAAATCATTGGTACAGTAGGCAACATCCTGAACAGAATACCAATGGCTTGGACTCTAAGAACAACAATTAATAAATGGGACCACATGAAATTGAAAATGCTGTGTAAGTCAAAGTATATTGTCCATAGGACAAAACAGGTTACATATTGGGAAGAGATCTTTGCCAACCCTGCGTCTGACATAGAGATAATATCTACAACACATAAAGAACTCAAGGAGCTAGGCAACCTAAATGATCTGATTAGAAACAGATTACAGAGCTAAACAGAAAATTCTCAACAGAGGAATCTCAAATGATCAAGAAGCCCTTAAAGAAATGTTCAAAGTTCTTAGTCATCAGGGAAATGCAAATCAAAACTTCTCTGAGATTTCAACTTACACCCTTCTGAATGGCTAGGATCAAAAACTCAAGTGATAGCAAATGCTATTGAGGATGTGGAGCAAGTGGAACACTCCTCCACTGCTGGTGGGAATGCAAACATATACAACTATTCTGGAAATCAATTTGGCTGTTTCAAAGAAAGTTGAGGATAGTTCTACCTCAATATCCAGCTATACCACACCTAGGCATGTGCACCCAAAAGATGCTCCATCATCCTGCAAGGACACATACTCATATGTTCATAGCAGTTTGATTTGTAATATCCAGAACCTGGAATGGAATACTACTCAGCTGTTAAAAACAAAAACATCATGAATTTTGCAGGCCAGTGGATGGAACTGGAAATTATCATCCTGAGTGAGGTAACCCAGACCCAAACGTACAATTACTTATAAGAGGATATTAGCCATAATGCACAAGATAACCATGTTATTATTCACAGACCCAAAGAGGCCAAATGACAAGGAAGAACCAAGGAAAGATGGTTGAATCTTTCTTAGAAGAGGAAATAAAATACATATTGGAGGTAGAGGGAGGGAGAAAACTGTGTGGGAGAATGAATGGAAAGGGTATAGGGACAGGGGTGGGGCTCAAGTATAGAACAAGCAGAAGAGAGAATGGAAATTGGTTAGGGGGAGGGAACATTCTCTTGGAAGTGTCAGAGACCTAGAAGGAGGGAGACCCAGGCTACCTCTGTGGGAGACTAGCTTTGATTCCTAGGAGTGGAGAAAATGGATCCTGAAGTGGTCAATTCCTGTAGCCAGTCAGTAGGGATGATGACTGCAACCAACTCACAAACTTTAAAACCAAAATGTGTCCTGACTACAAGACCTAAATGAACAAAAAGAGAACAGAGACAGAGGGAATGGCCAACCAATGACTTCCCCAAATTGAGACACATCCCATGGGTACAAACCAATCCTTGTCACTATTAATGATACTCTGATATGCTTGCAGACAGGATGCTAGAATAACTGTCTTCTGAGTGGCTCCACCCTGCAGCCAATCGAGATAGAAACAGAGACCCACAGCTAAACATTAATTGCAGTTCAGAGAGTTTTATGGAAGAGGTGGGGAAAGGACTGAAGGAACCAAACATAACAAGGACTCTACAATAATACCATTAGAGTCAACTAACATGGACTGTTGGGAGATCCCAGAGACTGAGACACCAACCAAAGAGCAAGCATAGGCTGGACCTCCTGCACATACGAGAGAGATGGTCTTCATGCAGGTCTCCCAATAGCTGGAGCTGAGACTGGCCCTGAATCTATTGCCTGCCTGTGAATCTCAGTCCTTTAGTTGGGCTGTCAACTGTCTGGCGTCAGTGGGAGGGGAGATGCCTAGTTCTGCAGTGATGGGTAGACAGGAGTTGTCTGTGGCATTGGTGTGGAGGGAGTGATACCCAGGTTTTTCTCCTTGGGAAAACTGGAGAAAGATCTCTGTGAAGTACTGGCAGGAGATGGGTGCTGATATTAGGATGTAAGGTGAATGAATAAATAAAATTTAAAAAGATTAATGCCACATTATATGTTAGCTTTTGATTTTCAAATAAAATTTAATTATTTTCTCACTTCTCTAGTTTATAAAATAAACTCCTATCTTTAAGGAACTACACTAAAAAAGTAGTTTTCTGCATCTTCTGTCACCAAACTGATGAAGAAACACAACAGTCTAATTTTGTTATTTTATATAATTGGTAACAGTTTATCGTTTAATTAATCACCATAGATTATATGGATTGGCTGCTAATTTCAAATTTTTTATTTCAGTAAATTTAATGGAATATCTATTCTTTAATTCTGCAAAATTAACCTAATATGAAGACACTGGACATCAATAGCCAAAATTGAATAACCATGAAAATAGGTATTTCATAGGGTTTTGGGTTTTTTGTTTGTTAATTGGTGGGTTGTATTTTTATTTAACTCTACGGTTAAATTAGTTTGGCAAAGTTCCCCTGCCAAGGCTTGCTTTCAAGTATCATCTGGATCAATAGCTTATGTAGAAATGAAAGAGGAGGAAGGAAAGTCTCTTGGATGAGTCCAGTCTCTCTCAGGAGCCATACATGCTACAGTAAATCTGATTCTTACTCACCATTCTAGTGAGGAAGAGAGGGAAACTTAGTGTCTCAAAGTTGGGAAGGATGTCAACAAGCTAGATAAAGAGTGGATACTGAGTTGACAACTGGCAAAGAATTTCAAACCCATGATGAGTAGGACTGTAGGTACACTGAAGTATTTGCTGACATGGTGTTTTTCAGCAAGCATATCCTCTAGTCAGGAGGGTGTGAAAAGACTATTCTGGTGAGCTAAAGACAGCTGTTTCTCTGTCAGCTATAACAGAATGGAAACAAACCAATTTTCTACTTAAATGCTTGGTTCAAAGTTATTCAATTTGTTCAAATTGTGTAGGTAAAACAAGAGGAAATAGATATGCATCTAAATATTTTAAACAAAATTTATGATTACATTGGGACAGGTGGGAATCTGCCTGTCAAAAATCTGTGTAGTACCATGTCGCTTTTTAGTATATAACTTCTTCACTATATTATCCTTAGGAGTCTGAGTTTGGTAAGTGAACAACTTCTTGGTAAAGCACAAGTTTACTGGAATAAGTGAGATTCAAGTCAGAATGCCCCAAAATAAGTCACTTTGGCTGGCAAAGCATAACAAGGCAAAAAGTGAATTTTTTTCCCCTTCCAGTTTGCAAGTCTTCAAAAACACATTACATGTATTGACAGCTAATATTCAATGCCCTCAGTTGTACAGAGATGAATATAAAGACAAGCATAGTAAATTTTCTAAAACCAAACTACTGAACAGTTTTTATCTAAATGTAATTGCTCTTTTTCAAATGGAGAGAAAATTCAAAAGAAAAATATGAACATGATAAAATTAAGAATCTAAATTTAACTCTGTATTCAAAAATGAAGTTTTAGCTAATTATCACTTAGCTCTGTAATCAATACTTCTTTTACACATTTCATTCTACTTTCTCCATTACATATTTAATATGCTCCAGAATTTAAATTTAAGTCTGGGACCTCTCTAAATAACTTGACTTTTTATAACACACAGCATGAAACCCTGAATAAATAATGACAGACCAAGGCACAACTCTATTCACTATTCCCAAGAACTACACATTTCTTCACATATCTGTTGTCTGATGTTCTGCTTATATTTCTTTCATATTTATAGTGGATAAATGTCTATAAATATCTAAGGTAAATGGTAATCAGGGCTGCTTTGGACATATAGAAACTTTTTTCTTTTCTTTCTTTTTTTCAGTTTTAATTTGGCTACTAAATGAATGAAAACACCCTCTATATCAGTGGTTTTTATATCTTTGCCAGCCTTTTTCTGGGCAGTAAATAGAAGAAAAGACTTTGGATTCCTCTAGTTTTGACTACCACACCAAGGAGTGTTCCAAAAATTTGAAGGATCTGAAGAAATATCCAGCATTTTTTCCCAGTGAACTAAATTTTAAAACTAGAAGTAGAAGACAGGAGGGTTCATCTAAGAAAGATTCCTGTGATACAATAGATGTCACACATGCTCAGAATGTGGTTCTCACAATGTAATTGTCATGGTGTAAATCTATGACAAATAAATACACCTTCATTTTTTCATATATATGGCTTAGCTAAGATGATTAAGAGTATCAGTTATTCTCCCAAAAAACCAGGGCTCCATTTCTAGCACCCACATGGCAGAAGAAAATGCTATATACAAATACACACACACACACACACTCACTCACACACATTAATGAAACACCTTTTTTTTTTAAATAAAATTTTCAACCTCTGAAGAGACAATCAATATCACAAATACTAAGATCAACAACTAATAAATGGGACCTCATGAAACTTAAAAGATGTTTTGCAAATGATACATCATTCAGACAGAGTAGCATGCATCAAAATGGTAAAATATTTTGATGATAGATAATAGATAGATAGATAGATAGATAGATAGATAGATTGATAGACAGACAGACAGACAGACAGACAGATAGATAGATAGATAGATAACAAATATTAAGAACTCAAAAACCAGATAACAAGAAAACAAGTAACCCAAGTAAAATGGGGTTCTAATTTAAACATTAAATTCTCCACTTAGGAAACTCAAATAGTTGGGAAGCACTTAAAAAAATGTTCAACATCCCTACTCATCAGATAAAGGCTAATCAAAATGACCTACAGATTTCATCTTATACCAGTTAGAATGGCTAAGCTCAATACACCAAATGACAGCTCATGCTGGTGGGGAGGATGTGGAGAAAACAAACAGACAAAAAAAACAAAAAAAAACAAAAACAAAAACAAAACAAACAAACAAACAAAAAAAAAAAAACACCCATTTGTCCATTGCTGGTGAAAGAGCAAACCTTTATAGGCACTATGTTAACCAATGTGGTGGTTCCTCAGGAAGATAGGAATCGATCCACATCATGATATAGCTATGTCAAAGGATGGTTTATTCACAGACTGTTGCTAAACTATGTTCATAGCTGCTCTAGTCAAAATAGCTGGAAACTGAAAACAACCTAGATGTCCCTCAACAGATAAATAGATTAAAAATATTACTTAATCATTAAAAATGAAATAATGACATTCACAAATAGATGAAGGTTAAAAACATCATTTTTCATGAATTATCACATAGCCAAAAATATATGTGATACTATTCATTCGTATGTGGATATATGTGAATATTAGCTGATAAGACAATGTTTAACAAACTACAATTTGATGTACTACAGAAGTAGGTTATTGAGTAAGTAAATTGGGGTTGGAGAGTTTTCCTAAGTGATCTTTCTAGGAAAGAGATATAGAATAGAGTGTTGTGGATGGTGGATGTGAGGCTTGGGACAGAAGGATTAAGTAAAAAGGGGGAGGGAAGTTGGACGGAATATGAGAAGATGATAGCTAAAATTAGGGCCATTTTGAGTGCTAGTATGCTAATACAGTAGAACCTTCTTAAAATATAAACACACGTGGTGATCTAAAAGAAATAGCCAAATAATAGGGGTTACAGCACCAAGTGGTCATCCCTTGTCACCAAATGAAACTTCAAGTACTGAGACTGTGTTACATGTAGTTGACTTATTGGCCAAAAATGGTCCCATGAGAACACTGAACCAACCCACAATGTTGTCAAGATTATAGGTGGTTCTCCATATATGAAGTTCAAGGACACATAACTGAAGACAACACACACACTGCTCATTAATCATAGAGAAGTGTAGATGTTCTCTACAGAGAGCTTTCACCCTTATATGCCTGTTTCTTTGGGACAGAAAGTTACTCTGCAGGCTACCAAAGAATAAATGTAAACCTCAACACAGGCACAAATGTTTTCCTGTAAAATTGTGTTCTGACTACAAGATTAGACTGGCACAATGGTGGAGACAAACCAGTCTTAAGACAGGGCAGCAAGGGCAGAAGAAGATGACCAATAGAAAAGGATCCCAAAGGCATCCTTGGCAGGTGGGTTCCTTGTCAGTAATGTCTTGCCATGGCTTTTCCTTTAAAAAAAATCCTCCTTATTTTCTATTTTATTTTTATATTTTTCCTTCTTTCCTTTTACTCTACTGCTTTGTATACATATTATGGCTTCTAGTTTGGTGTTTTCTGGGATTTCTGACTGTGCCAATGAGTGGGTCTAAGTTGCTTATAATTGACCTAAGTTGCTTATACCTTCTCTTGAGATATTTTCCTTCTGTTTGTTTTGTCCTATTCTGATGTATTAATTTATTTCATCTTCTTTTATTTTATCATGTCATTTTATTTACTTATTTTCCTATGGAACCTGTTTGCTTTCTGAGAGAGAAAAATGGGTTAAATCTGGTTGGGAGGCAAAGAATATTGGAGGAGTAGAAGGATGTAAAACATTTTTTGGAAATATTGTGTGAACAAATTCTATTTCATGAAATGAAAAATTATAAAATAAATAAAGAAAAAAGAGAAATGGATTCAAAAGAAAAATAAAATCTGTAACACACTATTCACCATAAAAATCACACATCAATTATTTCATGTAATAAGAATTACAGTGTTGTAATTGGTCATTTGCAAATTTGTAAAGTTTTGATTTACAACTGTTCTTCAGGAAGATGATGAATTATACTGAACATCAGACACCTCAAAGAGTACAGAAAGATGCCATGGTCAAGGCCATTTAGGAAGAGAATTTTTCTACATTCTTCCTTGTGTCTTAAACAGAGAAAGTTGTATAAGGGATTAAGATCAGGATTTACTGAACTTGCTTATTTCAGAAACTAAAATTAGTTATATGCTGCCTCTCCTTCTTTTTGTTGCTAGGAAACTGACAGTTAAGTGTATGAAATCTTCTAAATTCAAGCGGAGAACAACTTTGTGAAGTACAGTAAAACTTCATTAAAATGAAATTGCTAATTAAACAAATAAAGCTGCTTTAGAGGTGATTTAAGGGTTATTAGACATCAAGAATGCACCAACGTTTCAAAGCATAAAAAATACTCTGCTATGTGATTAAATAGAAATAAAATAATCTGCCTAGGAGCCGTTTTAAAATTCAAAGAGAAGCAAGTTTTGTTTTAAGTTGCAGTAGCTATTACATCATTTCCTTGATACTTCCTCACCCCTCTTTGTAAATTACAACACTGCATTCAGAAGCCTATTGGCTCACATAAGAGGGTTGGGATTTTTCTACACCTGCTTTTTACCTTCTCATCGTCTGTCATGACTGAAGCCCCAATAGTAACATTTAAAGTTGTAAAGGTAAAAGTCCAAGGGGAGTAGGGTCGTGCAAAATGATGATGATGGTGATGGTGATGGTGATGATTTTTATGATACACTTTGCCCTGAAGTTGAGAGAAATTGTCCTAGCTACACATTGCCATAATGAAGCCCAAAATGTCAGAGTCATTCTAAAAGTGGCCAGAGAGAGAAGCAGAAGTGCGGGTGTGCTTACAACCAGAGATCTGCTGGTGAAAGAAACATGCTGATGAGGTGTTTTGTGTGTTTTTAAATCAGTTATCTTGTGAAAACCAACTTTTAAGAAAATTTAATACAGAGCTGTATAGACTTCACAAAGGCATATTACCTACATCCACTTTTCTTAAAAAGTCACTATAAAAATAGAAGGAAAAGAAAAAATAAGAAAAGAATCAAACTGAATTGTCTATTCTATACTTAAATATTCGAGTATATTTATTTTTTGGCAGGCTGAGAACTAATGGACAGTATAAATAATGATCCATTAAAATAAACTACAACAATTCCCTTTCTTGAAACTATATATAACTATTTACCACAACCACCCCACAATTAAAATTTTATTTACATTAAAGTGAGGTAATAATGCAAAATTATATCATTGGAAATAATTCTATGTAACAGAAGATTCTATTAAAGAAATATAATTGAGTGTGCATGGACTATTCAGTCTATATTAAGCAATTTGTAAAAGTTCACCTTGAGCTGGTTAAAGGACTATGCTTAATTAACAGTTTTAACAATTCTATCCCACAAGGCACATGCATTTATATATTAAAGCAACCCATCATGAGCACATTTTCTGTGGTTAATATAGCTCTGACTGAACTATTTGGTGACATGTATATATTTTATTATATAAATGCATGTGTGTTTGTGTATGTACATGTGCACATCTTCCTATAACATATTGCAAATCCGTAAAAGTTAATCCTCCATCTCTAAAGATAACTAAAAACTGATAGTAAACAGATGTGGTGGTTCAGAACCTGTAATCGCAGCACTTTGAAAGGTGAAACCTAGGAACTGCCACAATTTTACATCCAGTCTCATCAAAAAGTAAATTTCCTGTTTCGCTTGGAGTACAAAATGAGATCCTCTGTCCAGTCTCATCTACAAGGAAAGTTTCTGTCTTGCTTGGGGTGCAAAACAAGACACTCTCTTCTTCGAAAAAAAATACAGGTGGGTTTAAGTAAAATAAAAAGGATGAGATAATAAAACTATAACTTATGCTTGTTGCAAATGGAGCAGTTATTTTCTTATAAGATAACATAGTGTGTCCCTTTTGGTTGGTAAAAATTAGAGAATATACTTGATATGAAGATGAGAAACAGAAGAATGAAGTGCTGAGAGAAGCATGCTACTTATTTATAATTCAAACAATTTAATGCTTCTTTTTTTGAAAATGACATTGAAATCAAGTTGCTTCTGACACACAGAAAAACAACTGAGTAACATAAAAACACACAGAAGCTAATTTCCCTTTTAACTTAAGTAGTGTGCAAGTACAGATGATTTGGAACAACAATTGAATAAGTCTTTTCGTGGATACTTCAACTCAAAACCAGTGTCCTGCTCTTGTGTACCTAGCACACGGACATAACATATTACTGATTGCAATTGGCTTCCTAGTGTTTTTAACTCAACTGATATCTCCTATTGCCAGGGTCATAATTTCTCTGTCTTTTCTACCGAGAAAGTCCTTTCTCTCCTTTCTGCTGTTGTCACTTGCACAGAGCCCACCTAGAAATTGTGTCATCCACAGTCTGATTCCAGTGGCACTGCCCAATGACTTCTGGGATTGAAATTCTCTCTGCAGAATGCTTGATCCTAATGTCATGTTACTAATACTGCATATTTCAAGTTTTTCCAGTCCTGCCCCCACACTCATTGCTTGTGTGCAATGTATATGGGTGTATGTGAATTCTTAGTTATATATAATATAGGCTGACAGAATAAGGCCAGCAAAAGACTTGTGGTGATAATGATGTGTTTTAAATGTAAACAATTCTGCTATTATTCATACTGATCACAAAATATACCTGTAAGCAAATTTACTCTTACTTTATAAATGTCTTTACAAAATAAAATATCCCCATTGCCAAGGTAAATATATGGTTCAGTCTAACTCTTTCACATTGTCTGCACCATTTCCCAGATTTCTCCATATTTTTCACAACTGTCTTTTGTTAGTGAACATTATTTTCCTTTCATTGAACATAAGCATGCATTATCCACAATCTATTGTATTGTGACTCCATAAGAATGTTCCAGATACTAATGTGTAAAAGTAACTTTAATCTACATATATAGTTGTCATCTCAAAGGCTTACTGCTGAATAAGCTTTTTAGTTCTTTCTGAACTCTGGCTGGCTGGTTCAACTCAGCTGTTTTGCTTCACATTCCTCTCCAACCTGATTGGTTCAGTCTGGCTGTTTGGCCTTAAACTAACTCTGGAAATTTGCCCTAATCTTTTAGATCCTACATATTTTCTGGCTTCCACTGTCTCTGCTGACATGCACAGCATGAACTTCACAAAATAAACCAATGTGACTGCATTCACCTGAATTGTACTGACCTGAGTAATTGTCTCTGTGTTGTACTCTTTAGTAGTCTCTCATTCCTGACTCTTCTCATGAGAGCTGGATGTATCCTATCTCTACCTCACTTTAGCCAATCTTTCTCTGATTCATCATTTTGTCTGCTCCTCAATTAGATGACACTTTCAAATATGGGTGCTTCCTTCTACAAACTAGCCTTACTTTGAGAGTTTGAGATTAAAGGTGTATATGTAGGACATTTCTGTATTCTTGCATTAAAGGGATTAATGGTGTGATGTGTCTGTATTCCATCCAGATTACATAGACCTAGAAAGTCTTTGAATGTGATCCCATGCCAGAGCAGCAATACTGCTGGATTAAAATTCCTCTATACTAATGAACCTAGATGCATTTATTATTATTATATTACAGTGATGAAGATAATATAACCAAGGAAACTTGGGGACTTGCAGATTGTTACAGAGTGTTACTCCATAGATGACCCAATTATCTATACTGATATGTTGTCATGTCTAGAAATGCCTATGATAAAGTAAACATATAAGTTCAGTAATAGTAATAACAAGCTAAAACAGTCGTGACAATATTATCTAAATTTGACAAAATGAACTCCAATGTGCTCCAGAGCTTTCAGAGTACCTTGGTATTGGTGGACAGGTTGATGTGATCCACTGTTAGCCTAAGAAAGAAAAACTATGAAAATTAAAAGAAATATGGTGGAATTATCATGCATTTAATATTTAGTAATAGCAACCTACTTAATATGTTTTAACTATAATTTTTGTACTTAAAACAAGAATTATTTCTCTTTTTTTCTTTTTTATTGGATATTTTCTTTATTTACATTTGAAATCATTTCCCTTTCCTGGTTTCCCTGCAGAAAAACACCCTCCCCATATCTCCACCCCTGCCCTGTGCTCACCAACCCATCCACTCCTGCTTCCTGGCCCTGGCATTCCTCTATACTGGGGCATAGAGCTTTCATAGGACAAATGGCCTCTCTTCCCCTTACCATCCGACTAGGCCATCCTCTATTTTTATTCAAATATACATGTAATTACAGTAAAATACCTAGAAGTGCTTATACAAATTTCTGATATGAAGTATACAAAGATAGAAAACCTATCTCTTCTGTACAGTTTTCACTCGTTTTCTTAGTATCATGTCTTTTCTTTTTTATTTTTAAGTGAATGTTTTATTACGTATTTTCCTAAATTACATTTCCAATGCTATCCCAAAAGTCCCCCACACCCTCCCCCTCCTTACTCCCTACCCACCCATTCCCATTTTTGGGCCCTGGCGTTCCCCTGTACTGGGGCATATAAAGTTAGCCTGTCCAATGGGCATCTCTTTCCAGTGATGGCCGACTAGGCCATCTTTTGATACATATGCAGCTAGAGTCAAGAGCTCCAGGGTACTGGTTAGTTCATAATGTTGCACCTACAGGGTTGCAGATCTCTTTAGCTCCTTGGATACTTTCTCTAGCTCCTCCATTGGGGGCCCTGTGATCCATCCAATAGTTGACTGTGAGCATCCATTTCTGTGTTTGCTAGGCCCCGGCCTAGTCTCACAAGAGACAGCTATATCATGGTCCTTGCAACAAACGCTTGCTAGTATATGCAATGGTGTCATCGTTTGGAGGCTAATTATGGGATGGATCTCTGGATATGGCAGTCTCTAGATGGTCCATCCTTTTGTCTCAGCTCCAAACGTTGTCTGTAACTCCTTCCATGGGTGATTGTTTCCAATTCTAAGAAGGGGCAAAGTGTCCACACTTTGGTCTTCGTTCTTCTTCAGTTTCATGTGTTTTGCAAATTGTACCTTATATCTTGCTATACTAAGTTTCTGGGCTAATATCCACTGGTCATAATCATAAATACATTTAAATATATACACACACATGCACCCACACATGTAAATGTACAACCACATATATACACACACAGAAATGTGCACAGAAGCAATAAACCCTCAATAAACTGATAAGAAAAGAATGATCACAAAATGACACTTTTTAGAAAAATATATCATATCAGCTTACTAGGTTTATGTCACTTAAAATTGAGGTAGGTTAGAAAAGGCTCCCAGGGACTAAACCACCAACCAAAGAGAACACGTGGAAGGACATGTGGCTCCAGCTGCAAATGTAGCAGAGGATGGCCTTATCTGGCATCAATGGGAGGAGAGGCCTTTGGTCCTGTGAAGGCTTGATGCTCCATTGTAGGGGAATGCTAGGGTGGTGAGGCAGTAGTATGAGGGTAGATTGGGGAGCACTGTCATAGAGGCAGGATGAGTCAATGGAATGGGGGTTTGTGGAGGGGAAACTGGAAAGGGGCATAACATTTGAAATGCAAATAAGTAAAATATCCAATAAAAATGAAATTCCCTTTAGTGTGAAAGGATATTTATTCATTACCTTCTACAACATTTATTCGTTATGTTATCAGGCTATAGTAGTACCTAAATCATCCCTAGAACCACACTACATGCTATAAGCTCAATTAACCTAAAGAGATGAAAAAAAACAACACAAATATGCATCAAAAACTTTTTGATATATAACCTAAGAGCTATAGCACTAGTGTGTATGGATAATGACAGGACAATTAATTATAACTCTCCTTGGATGTAGATCCTTGAGTATCTTTTCTTATTTGACGTTTTACTTTTTCCTGAACCTTGTGTTTAAGAACATTATTAAAATATTTTAACTGTTTTTTCTGTACTAGCCATTTGTTTCTTCTCTGTGACCAAGCAATGAATCCTGATTTTGCCTAAGTTGGGTTTCATAATAGAGTGAGGGGACTTTTGAGGACACCTAGGGCAACAGCATGAAACACTGTCTATGTTCCACACCACCGACAGTAACAATCTGTCTTTTAAAATAATTTGTTTCTCTTGAGAGGTTATACAAATATCAGCTGTGTTGGTATATGTTTTCAAGCAAACCAAATTTCAAGGCCAAAGTAGATTCATTATAAAAATAAATCTATCTGTGAATCTTAAATAAGATTCAGTAAGCAAGCAGATGGTCCCCCAGGTGGCCATGTCTTCCCAACGAAAGCTTTTCAAGGAGGAACATGTGTTAGTATCTTAAAGCAACAATGGACACATTGAGTATTCTAAGAATTATCCAGTCTACTGACATGACATTTTCTGTCAACCACTTACCTACAATTATATGTATCCAGTTGTCCCTGAAAATCACCTTCACCAAGAACACCCTGTGTTATATCTAACAATGTGCATTTGGAATGTGTCTAAAAATCAGAGAGCATCCAAGCTTGGAAGGATGGTAATTCTGATTGCACAAGGGCAAAATAAAGAATCAAATTAGCAAGGAAAGGCAGTACAGTCAGATTTCTTATCTCCATAATTGGAGCAGGCTAAAATCAAATCTTTAAAAGTCAGTTTATTTATAATCTAGGATTAGCCAAAATGATCCATCGTTCTCTTTCAATAAAACCACACTTCACAGAAGTGTCACAAGTCACAAGGTAGTGTTTACTTCCTTTTTTAAAAAAAATAGATATTTACTTTATTTACATTTCAAATGTTGTCCCCTATCCCTTTTCCCTCCTCCTGCTCACCAACCCACCCACACCTGCTTCTTGGCCTTGGCATTCCTGACAGAAGCCTGTTATAGCTGTCTCCAGAGAGGCTTCACCAGTGCCTGACAAATACAGAGGTGGATGCTCACAGCCATCCATTGGGCAGAGAACAGGGTCCCCAATGAAGGAGCTAGAGAAAGAACCCAAGGAGCTGAAGGGGGTTGCAGCCCCATAGGAGGAACAACAGTATGAACAAACCAGTATCCCCAGAGCTCCCAGGGACTAAACCACCAACCAAAGAGTATACATGGTGGGACTCATGACTCTAGCTGTATATGTAGCAAAGGATGAACTAGTCGGTCATCAATGGGAGGAGAAGCCCTTGGTCCTGGGAAGGCTGTATGCCGCAGTACAGGGGAATGCCAAGACTAGGTAGTGTTACTTTTTTTAAAAATTTTTTATTAGGTATTTATTTCATTTACATTTCCAATGCTATCCCAAAAGTTCCCCCCACCCTCCCCTACCCATTCCCCGACCCACCCACTCCCACTTCTTGGCCCTGGTGTTCCCCTGTACTGAGGCATATAAAGTTTGCACTACCAATGGGCCTCTCTTTCCACTGATGGCTGACTAGGCCATCTTCTGATACATATGCATCTAGAGACACGAGCTCCGGGGATACTGGTTAGTTCATATTGTTGTTCCACCTATGGGGTTGCAGATCCCCCCAGCTCCTTGGGTACTTTCTTTAGCTCCTCCATTGGGGTCCCTGTGATCCATCCAATAGCTGACTGTGAACCTCCACTTCTGTGTTTGCTATGCTCCTGCATATCCTCACAAGAGACAGCTATATCAGGGTGCTTTCAGCAAAATCTTGCTGCTGTATGCAGTGGTGTCTACGTTTGGAGGCTGATTATGGGATGGATTCCCGGGTATGGCAGTCTCTAGATGGTCCATCCTTTTGCCTCAGCTCCAAACTTTGTCTCTGTAACTCCTTCCATGGGTGTTTTGTTCTCAATTCTAAGAAGGAGCGAAGTATCCACACTTTGGTCTTCGTTCTTCTTGAGTTTCATGTGTTTCACAAATTGTATCTTATATTTTGGGTATTCTAAGTTTCTGGGCTAATATCCACTTATCAGTGAGTACATAGTCAGAAGCTTGAAAGAACCTAGATACCCCTCAACAGAAGAATGGATACAGAAAATGTGGTGTATTTACACAATGGAGTACTACTCAGCTATTAAAAAGAATGGATTTATGAAACTCCTAGGCAAATGGATGGACCTGGAGGGCATCAACCTGAGTGGGGTAACCCAATCACAAAAGAACTCACATGATATGTACTCACTGATAAGTGGATATTAGCCCAGAAACTTAGAATACCCAAGGTAGTGTTAACTTCTGAATGTTGGAATTTTCCAAACACCTTGCAATTTACACAGGTTTTTTTTTCTTTTTGTTTTTTGTTTGTTTGTTTGTTTAGAAAAATGGAAGCTCCAATGCTCTAATTTTATTAAGTGCCTTTGCAACATCATCTGTTTTGCCACTCAAGAAAGGAGAAGCTTCCACAACTACGGTTTACCCAGGTAAGAAGAGCTACCTCCTAAATGCGTGCAGCCAAAAAAGCTGAGATTTTATATGTCACTGTGGCTGAACAAGGCTGTTAACAAAGTGGGGCTTGCAGTGGGATTTCAAACTTTGCACAATCTAAAGTTTCTATTTTGGATATCAGAAGGAGGTCAGAATGAACTTGTTCTGTGGAACCTCTTGAGAATAGAGCTGTGATTTCTCTGCACTATAACCTTGGCAAATGTAATCATTGCAGAACTCTCACTCAGTATGCAGAGAAGGATGCTTAGTATCCACGTGCTAACTATTCTGCTGGCAACCACACAAACCTCTGACCCAATATTAATTACAACTGAAAAGAAAAGTACTCGCTTTGTAACCCAATATGCTTTCTTTCACAGGTTCCCCACCTTCTGCTCTGATTCTCATCACAAAAATTCCCATTTCTGTGGTGCATACAATTGAAATGATATGACAATGTGTATCTTATCCACCTAAATTTCTGAAGGGTATTTGAGTGAATTTTCCTTTAAAAGTTTTAACATTGTATCCATGCACAATTACTGTAAAATAATGTGTTCCACTATAAATTACTTTAATATGCATTTGCCTGGTACATTTAAAAAATCATGATTTCAAGCATTTGAGATATCATGAAAGGCAAGGAAAGGAAATAAGGAAGGAAGGAAATAGGGTCCTGGCCAAATGGTACAGATCATTTATGGTTGAGAAATTGTTTAATGTATGAGACATAGAAATAATACTAAGAGTTAAACCATGTGATGTTTTAACAAATTTTACTTAGAAATATATCATTATGTGTGTGTGTGGAATGTCTTCAATTGCATCATGTGATAATAGCTTCTATGAAAGCCAAAAGTATACATGGTACTGCATTTAGAGAGTCATTGTTTACTACAGTGTTCTTCCTAAGTATAGTAGGTTCTACTACAATGTAATGAACACTGAAGATGTGGACAATGGATGTGTGCATGTGTGTGTTTGTATGTGTGTGTATAACAATTTTGTAGACTATTCATACTGAGAGTACATCCCCACAGTTCAATTGTTTGGGGTATTATATTAATCAAATACAAATTTGAAATATTTTAGTGAAATAATCAGAGCATTCAGGTTTCTGAATTAAATAATGTTACCTGCTTTTAAAAAATGTATCCATGTAAAGATTTAAAAATATAAGTATGCCCTCGAATACTATTAATAAATTATGCTTTATACTTTTTTTCAGTGATGACTGTTTATGATGGCATGTTAAATGTTAAAATATTTACTCATTGAAATAGATAAAATTCAGTGCTATGACCACTGTAATACAATATGGCCATATAACACATATGTCAAATTTGCTTAAATGTAATAAAATATAGAATTTCATTAGCAGAGAAATGTCAGTGTCAATTCATGGAAAATGGCTCTTTTAAAAGATAAAAACTAATAATTTTGCAAGTTGCTTCTAAAAGTTTGGCAAACATTAGATATCAGAGATTTGCATAAAATCCTACGATAATTCTAAATTCAACATAATTATAATTAAGCAAAATCTTCACGCAAACAGAATTAAATTAGTTCCATTGATAGAACAAAAGTTACTTCATCTGGAAGCTTCAAATGCAGCCAAAGTCCTGAGGTCTTACAGAATAAATGTGAGAACTGTGTCCTGTTAATCCAGACTTACAAACAAAAGCTATCACCGTGATTATAAAATCTGCAATTGTGTGAAAGCTTTTCCTAGACATGATCTTGATGACATGTTACGCAGGTCTTCAGTGCAAACACTACTGTACATTGGTCTCTGCTTCTGAACAAATCCTTCTGATTCACTAAGCTCCACTTTCATTTCTAAAATGTACTACAGATGGATTTCCAGAGAAAAGTGGGTGTAAATATGAAGTAATGAATATATTATTCATAACCTTAGAGTCCCTGGGACTGGTTTTCCTGTATATTGTATTAGGAATGCTAACCAAATTCATTTCTTTTTTCAGCTATTAAAATGCTGCCCATTGAATCGAAAAGGCCTATCAATAAGTTGTCCAATCTGCTCTCTTTTCAAGGAAAAAGTTTCTGTTTTTATGTCTGTGTTTTCCTGAAATTCCAACATTTCAAGAAAGGACAAGATCTGTGTTCCAACTCTGTTACTAAATAATATATGGCTTGGAAAGAATTATTAAATATTTTACACATAAGTTTTCAATTAGAAGAGTGAAAACCATTATTATATTTAGGGTGCAATTCAAGAGTTAAATGAGATCACCCCTAGAATATTTAATGTTATGCCTATAGCCATTCACATGGTACTGGTCTTAGAAACCTAATTGATTAGCCATTTTCAATGCAGAGGTGTTGCATATTTTGAATCTAGAACTCAAAAGATCATTACACTCTAATTACCAAAAAAAAAAGAAAAAATTTGTTTCTGTATCATTAAATTGTTTAAAAATTCAACAGTCATAGAGATTATTATTCATAAAAGTATTAGGAATAATTCAAATAGCTTGCACATGCTATAGAGTTCTACCAACATATTATATCATTTACAAATACTGGAGATTTTCAAACTGAAACAAAAACATTTTCATTATTATCATATTTACATTCCAGTATATTCTCACACTCTACACTTCATTTTCTATATTGAATTCGATCACAGAAAATCTAGAACTTTGTACCAGATTTTTGAACAGCAAGAAGTTTGCATTTTGGTCCTATACAGGCAATGAGCTCTTACTTATCTCAATGGAAAAAAAAAATGAAGAAATTGGTTGGCCTTGTATGACTACTCCCCAATACATCCCCAGATGATAAGATTATTCCTCCTGATTTTGAAAAATTAATATATTTTTAAAGATGTATTTATTATTGTATCTAAGTACACTGTAGCTGTCTTCAGATGCACCAGAAGAGGGAGTCAGATCTCATTACAGATGGTTGTGAGCCACCATGTGGTTGCTGGGATTTGAACTCAGGACCTTCGGAAGAGCAGTTGGTGCTCTTAACCACTGAGCCATCACTTCAGCCCAAAATTAATATTTTATTTACTTGCATTCAAAATGTTTCTCCTTCCTCCCAGTTCCCCCTCAAGATGAGTAGGGTTTTGGAATTAGGGTTGTCACAGCTTCTGATAGGGTGACAGATGTGTTTGAGCAGTGTTTTAGTTATGAAGGGCTAAATCATTTTTATGCTCTTATTTGGGCAGTGGTGGTTTCTTATTTCTGGAAGCAGGCCACATCTGTTTGAGAAATGAACCTACACACCTTTGGTCACTTGATCTTTGACAAAGGAGCCAAAACTGTCCAGTGGAAAAAAAGATAGCATTTTCAACAAATGGTGCTGGTTCAACTGGCATTTAGCATGTAGAAGAATGAAAATTGACCCATTCTTAACACCTTGTACAAAGCTCAAGTTCAGGTGGATTAAGGACATCCACATAAAACCAGATATGATGAATCTAATAGAAGAGAAAGTGGAAGAAAGCCTTGAACACATTAGCACAGGGGAAATTTTACTGAACAGTATACCAATGGCTTATGCTCTAAGATCAAGAGTTGCCATAAAATTGAAAAGCTTATGTAAGACAAAGTATACTGTCACTAGGACAAAATAGCAATCCAGAGAAAGGGAAAAGATCTTTACCAATCCTACATCCAATAGAGGACTAACATCCAAAAAATAAAAATGATCTCAAGAAGTTAGACTCCAGAGAACCAAATAACCCTATTTAAAAATGGGGTATAGAGCTAAACAGAGAATTCTCAACTGAGGATTCTCCAATGGCTGAGAAGCATTTAAAGAAACGTTCAACATCCTGAGTCATTAGGGGAATGCATGTCAAAAAGATCCTGAGATTCCAATTTACAACAGTAAGAAAGGCTAAGATCAAAAACTCAGGTAACAGTAGATGTTGTTGAGGATGTGGAGCAAGAGGAACACTCCTCCATTGTTGGTGTGATTACAGCCTGCTACAACCTCTGTGGATATGTTTCAATCAATATACAATTGTAACAACAAAAACAATAACAAACTGAGTCAGTTCATAGTTCTGAATCTTGGAATTGTGAATAGCCCTATCTACCACACAGATTGAATTCAATTTACTTAATGTAATGCCATAGAGGTAATATTTTCTTGCCTTACAAATACTTACATACATATACATACAGTAAGTGTGAAATGTCCCTTTCTAAGTCCTGTAACATTGGCAGCAAATAAGACAGTTACACTCATGCATCTTGAAATTATCTCGCTTTTTCTACATTTAGTATTTGAGAAGGAAAGTTCTGTAGTCCTTTAAGAATTGATTCTACCTTATGCTTATTCATGTACAGAACTTTTTTTATAGATTACACTATCTAATAATTGAATTTGTCCCTTTTTTGTTCTTATTTACAGGTTTCTTTGTTAGATTTTAAAATATTAAAATATCACTCCACCAATAAACAAAACATACACATTTATCATAAAGTAGCACTTTAATTCTAAAGACTTTGGTTTTTTATTTTTAATTACTCTTAGAACAGCTTTAGTTTAAAGAAAATATTGTTTATCCCTTGAAGGTTTAATAACATACTATTACTGTAATACAATATTGACAATACATAACATACTTATGTTAAATATAGTTTCAGTCTGCCCTTATTGATTTTGGGTTTTGAATATCACTATACATAGGGACAATCATCTTCCAGAAGAATATATATTTTTCATAAAATTAGAAAAATTGTAGTTACTGTGTCAGTTGTGTCAGTTGTTGGATATATATATGATTTTCTATACGATTGAAATACATGGTGGAGGTTCTTCATATTCTATTTACTTTTTGTTAAAGTGTATACACATAAACTCTTTTTATTATGATGTTTTCCATTCTTTTTTTTTTTCAAGACAGGGTTTCTCTGTATAGCACTGGCTGTCCTGGAACTCACATTGTAGACCAGGATGGCCTCCAACTCAGAAATCTGCCTGCCTCTACCTCCTAAGTGCTGGGATTAAAGGCATGTGCCACTACGCCCGGCTTTCCTATTTTTCTATATCCACTCAGAAACACTAAAGCTCAAAATACAACTTGACGCTAATAGGGTCATTTAAAAATAGGAACAGACTTTTTATTAAAGACAATAGAGCCATGGAAAGTGGAGAACATTGTTAGTATTTTATAACTAAATGTATATAGAGTGCATAAATTGTCTCTTTAAAGTGAAAGTAAGTTTACCTGATAATAAAAGTATGTATACCTATTAGGTACCATTTGAGCTTTTGATAGGTTATGCATTATGCAATGTTTAATTAAGGCCAAATATGCCAGGCATAGTGGTACATGCCTTTAATCGGGGCACTTGGAAGGCAGAGGCAGGCAAATTTCTGAGTTCAAGGCCAGCCTGGTCTACAGAGTGTGTTCCAGGACAGCCAAGGTTACACAGAGAAACCTTGTCTCGAAAAAAAAAAAAAAAACCAAAGCCAAAAACAAACAAAAGTCAAATACATCTATCACCTTAACTGATTTTTATAAAAATAATTTTATAGTGAAAACATTTATCCTATTTAATTCTAACTCTGTGATCTGTATCATACATTATCATTATGTGTGTATAGTCATACATAAGCTTCTTATCTCTACAGTGACTTGCTATAACAGCTCTGTGCTATCAGGAAATACCTGTTAAACTGTAATGTAGGATTCTGCTGTCCATAGAAGAATTTGGAAATCTAAGGGCAGTCAGTTTTACTGGTTATAAGCATTGAATCATTTTGATTTCAAAGAATTTAGAATATTTGAAATGTATTATAGAGAAGTTCTATAATTATCATAATTATCTACTTACAAAACTGAAATGTGTAATAGAGATTTGTTATTTAGAGAAAGTACACAAGGTACTTTCTACAACCCTATAGGAAGAACAACAATATGAACAATATGAACCAACCAGTACCACCTCCCCCCTCAGAACTGTGTCTCTAGTTGCATATGTAGCAGAGGATTGCCTAGTTGGCCATCAGTGGGAGGAGAGGCCCTTGGTCTTGCGAAGATCATATGCCTCAGTACAGGGGAATGCCAGGGCCAGGAAGCAGGAGTGGGTGGGCTGGGGAGCATGGCAGGGGAAGGGTATAGGGGGCTTTGGGATAGCATTTGAAATGAAAATGAAGAAAATATCTAATAAAAGAGAAAAATAACATAAAATAAAAAGTTATTAAAAGTTTAAAAAAGAGAAAATTATTTTCCGGGAAAAATTGTAAGTACTGTACCACTTGTTTGAAAGAAGTATGCATGGTGGCCTCGTGTTTTTAAAATGGTATGTAGGCAAGAAACCCAGAGAGGCAATAGGGAATTTCTATTTAGGAGAAGATGGATGAGCTGAGAGAAAACTTCAAGGGAACAAGGAACTACAACAATCAATAAGAAACATATTGAAGACAGACACAAGCAAAACTGACATGTCAAATAACTGTAAATGAAAAAAATAATAAAATGAGAAGCTGGTGATAGAAAATAGTTTATGAAGCCAACAAAGGCAGTATATCAAATAAGCTTATATATGTTCCCATAACCAAAGTACCAGGTTTTCCTTCCTTATTCTCTACTGATCAGTTTATGTCCACGGTATACTCAATAGGATTATGTGCACTAAGAATGTGCCAGTTTATTTCCAAAATGCCTGAATTGTTGATTAGCAAAGAAGGGAATTCCTTTCTACTCTGAGACATCTCAGCCTATTAACAAGAAATAGTGAATAATATTAAAAGGTTTTTAATTTCACTTCTGTCTCAGAAACACGAACTATAAACTGAGTTACATTAAATGGATTCTGTAGAAAAGAGGCTGAGGCAATGTATAATGTTGTACAAGAGCTAAGTTGGCAAAACCTTTCTTTGACCTTAAAGAAGTATACTTGTTAGAATTATTTCCAAATCAATAACCATTAGACCCAAACAATGTTGATTTGTGCCTTCCTGAAAGGTAAATGGCTCAAACAAAATCATTGCAATAAAAATTTCCTCTCTAACAGTATTCATTTCAACAGGAAGCCAATAAATTTGACTCTCGTGAAAAGTCAATAAATAATGAAAAGCCTAGAATTTTATTTTTAATCAGCAAAACTTTAAATGCATTGGCATGTACAGTGTCTAGTAATGCAAGAAAGTTTTGAAATTGTATATTGATATAGACATTATAGGACTTGAAGAGAAAGAAGAACACAGGTCACTCTGAAGATTGTAAATGTCTCCTTGTATCCCTTAATTGGGAAATATAATATGGTGATGAAACTGTGTGTTAAAACCACAGCTTAATGTTCATGCTTGTTTCTACAGGATAAAATAAAATGTCCTTATCTTATATCTTTAATTCCATAGACCACTTCATAAAATTAAAGTTAAAAAAGGAAATGGCATTGTTGCTGTGGCAATATTAATTTTCTAACATAAGTAATGTGTGCTTGACTTTTCATCCCATTGAGGTTTTGCCATCCTAAAATCTCGTGCCTACTACAGACTCTTACTTAATTATGTGTAATACATTAATTAGATTAAAAAATAGATACACATATTAAGTACACTAGAAGGAAAGATATAGAGGTGTACCAAATTCCATCCAGAAAATATAATTATTTCTTAGACATAATTTGTATTAACTAACAATAATAGATATAGACATTAAGCAATTTGTTAATAATAAAATTGTCAGAATATTGATGGTGTTACGTAAATCAAAACAATGGGCTTGCACAACTCGAACAGACAAGGCTCGGTCATAAGTTTCCAGTATTCAAATTAAAGAAACAAAGAGATTTGAAAAGCAGAAAAAGAAGATTTGTACTCACTGTAGTGACAAAGAACAGACAAAAAAAAATGATTTGTGTGTCAGTCAATCTTGGTATACCTAAGCAGAATTAACATCCCTGTTATCCTCACCATAAACACATCATTGTCTTATATCTAACTGTGGAATGTGATCATCTGTTTTTAAATGGTAAAATAAGGTGTTGGTGATCAGTTAATGTTCAGGATGTAAATTTTCCTTACTGGGTTTCAGGTTTTTTTCCCCATTAGGAGTCCATGTGAGGAGTCAACACATTTTCTCAAAAGCAGCTTCTAAATACCTGTTTAGTATTAAGTATACTTTTGTATTTTGTAGTTTTATATTATGATCAAATTTTTACACTGCTTCCCATCTTTCTCTAGAGTATCTAAATAATAGTTATTTCTTTGGTGAATATGAAAAATTAAAGGGTATGCTGCATAGAAAATACCAGAGTGGTTCCTGGAACAATAGAAGATAGTCTAAGATACTAAATTTCCTGCCAGCTAACTCGTTTATCTTTGTATCTGAGCTATGCAGATTTAAATTGCCTTGTATTTTAATTCTTACTTCTAGTTCTAAAATATTAGGCCCTAGAGGTTACGGATTTTTTTTTTCTATTATATAGACTAAAATTCTGTGAACTGAGAAAGCAACTATGTACTTAAGTTATATGAGTATGGAAGATATGATTCTTGTAACTTGACATTGGACAACTGTGTTTCCCACTGCATGAAGAGAGAATTTTGCCATCTGAATTTTCATTGGGAAAATCTTAAAATTTTACCTTCTGAATTTTGGTAACTGTCACTCTGAATTGTATTCTAGAAGAGTTGAGCTCTTTTAAACCAATGTCTTACATCAGCAATTGATAATTATCTGTCATAATAAAATGTTTTGTGAGCAGAAATTCTTATGTTCTTTACATTTTGAAAATGAATGCCCTTTCCTTCTTAACAACTCATGCCTGAAAATATATTTCTTATGGAAATGATTTGTCTTGGTTAATCTCTTTACTTTTTACAGTAAGATTTATTTTTGTTAGGAAGTTTTTCCTTTTTCAACTCTCTTGTTACGGCATGTGTTCACAAACTCCGTTCCACAACATCGATAAAACTTATTCTTTCTGGGATAATCAATGGCTTTCTATGTGTTAGGTTTATTGACTATTCTCCAATTAGAAACTTTAATTAGTCTTCACTAAATAATTCACATATTAATTTTATTTCAGCACATATAGCTGATGAACATTCAAATTATTGAAAGAGTTTACAGTACATAATAACTTTTATTACCTATTCTAGACACACTTGATTCTACTCTCACTAAATTCTTGTTTTGCACTTGGCTTTATGAACTATGCATACGCTCCTGATCTTTTGTCCATTCAGGCACATATCACACAAAGAAAGCCTCATCTCTTCCCCTGATTTAAATTGTCATTCTCCTAGAGAATACATCACTTCTTATCTTTGAATGGTGTCCCTAGTGCCAGGTTGGAGATTATCAGTTCCAGTCCCCATTTCTTTCATTATTTATTATTTCAAAAATCAAAGTAATCAAAGTAGTAATTGAATATTATGTATTAGATAATTTTATTACTTTAATAATCTTCCAAAATGAGATGTGCCTTTCTCAAGAAATATAATTTCTTTGTCTAACCATTAATTCATTCATAAATCACTTTGCTTTTTTTGCTATCTCCTTTAGAGATTTTCTAGAAATAATCTAGAGATTCATTTACCCCATAAAGTATAATTTTAAAAATTATCCTATATTCCCACTCTGCTATCTAAATTCATATTTTTTATGAATAAAACTTTCTCAAGACTGCTTAAGCCATTTAGCTATATGTTCACTATGAATTTATCAAAATCACACAAATCTATTTAAAACATATTTAAAATTTATGGTAAAACTAAACAATGCATGGAATTTTTTCTAAAAATTGGAAACTGTTTAGCTGCTTTACATTATATCCTTCAAACAAAACCTATTAATAAGAGATTCAAGTAGACAAAAATTTGATGTACACAGCTTAAGAATCTACAAAAAGCAACCATCTACTTACCCAGATGTCATTCAAGTGGAGAGGAGAAAAAAAATTAAAGAAAATTAATGAGTGGCAAGTGGTGCTATAGAAGTCTAAAGTGCTACCCATTTTTGCTAACTACTGAGATGGTAAAATGTTGCTGTACTGATACTTCATATGCAGCAGGAAAACTGCAAAATATACAAAAGGCATCCAGGTTAGGACACAGAAAATGTTAAGTCTCTGAAATGGTATAGTGTGTGCAGTCCAAACACCAATGGCTCTGGAGCTCATATACAGAGTAACTGGAGGGAAAGGTGATCATTGGCGAGAAGACATAAAATCCAGTGGAAGTGACCTAAATAGTATATTTTTATGGTGAGCCTGAAATATTTTGAGGTACAGAAGCACAAAAAAAAGTCTAATTTTCTTTACAAGTTAACAGAATCTTTTTGGACGTTAGTACAAAGATACACTGAAAATTAGGAAGACACGAAACAAATCTACAAAAAGAGCCATCTGAAAATCCAAAGCTTAAATTACTGTATCAGATCATACATACTTCTCAGCAAGTAAGGACACATGCCTCTTAGCACTATGAATTGATCTTAATTTCTGTGTCTTAGTGAAAGTATCTCCACACACACGTGTATGTGTGGAGGCACACACAGATTCACACACACATCCACAAATAAATAAATGTAAAACCAAAATTGTTCTGCTATAGGAGCTATACAAATCACAGAATATATTAAATATAATGATGCCATAATCATTCCTTATTATGTGTCTTTAAATATTATATTTCAGTGTTTTATATTTCTGTCCATCTAGAATGGCAACTAGAGCAGTCATCTATAAAAGCTCACGGGGCCCATTTACATAAAAATAACTAAATGACATCAGAAAAGTAGAAGGTCTAAATGACATGAGTGGTCTGAGAGTTTATACTATATCTCACACAGCTGATCAATTCCAGTTTTCAGAAGATTGATTTCTAAATAAAGGAAAGATGAGTTTTAAAAAATGAGTACAAATGGTATTATTCAAACCTTAATGTTCTGTCTTCAACTTGATCCCCTTAATACTCTCAGTTATCATTGGCTTGCTTTGCATTACACTAGCTTAGAGTTTAATTTGGGTCTTGTTTTCACAAGAATATATATTTAGTTTGGTTAATAAAGAAAATATAAGTTTTATTGTTTTTTTGTTACTGCTGTTTTGTGGTTTTGAGACAGAATCTTATTTCGTAGCTTACCTGTCCTAGAAGAAACTATATAACCCATACTAATCTCTGACTTGCAGTAATCTTCACAAAGCCCCTGCTGAAATTAGAACTGTGAGCCACTACATCAGCCTAGAACTGTTTAAGGCCTTAGTCAGAATGATAAGATGATAATAGCTGTGATTAAGAAACAGGACCTTGTTTCTAAAATGTTTCTTCAAGCCGGGCGTGGTGGCGCACGCCTTTAATCCCAGCACTCGGGAGGCAGAGGCAGGCGTATTTCTGAGTTCGAGGCCAGCCTGGTCTACAAAGTGAGCTCCAGGACAGCCAGGGCTATACAGAGAAACCCTGTCTCGAAAAACCAAAAAAAAAAAAAAAAAAAAAAGATTCCTAAAATGTTTCTTCCAAAATGGGATGTCCATTAATAAGGTAAAAGAAACTAAAAAGGAGTCTAAAAAGCATTAGAAGAGTAAATGGATCAATGGCAGCTTAAGAGCAAACGGAATCCTATACTCACTATAAAAGGCAGCACTTAACATTCAAGACGGCAAGTTGAACTTCGTCCAATTTCAACAAGTTATGGCTTTCCATCATTCAAGTGTTTTCTGACAAGTGTTATCTTGTTGAGTCATCATAAGAAATTTGTAAGGTAGATAATACCATCTTCTCCTCTTACTGGTGATAAAGTAAATGATGAATGAGTTTAAATAATTTGCTCAATCTTTTGATTTAACAAAGTTGCAAGGGAATAATGAAAATTTAGAGCTTTAATTAACACATGATCAGCTACTTCCATATTGTCAACAAAATTGAATGCACTGGATTTTCACCAAAGATCATTTGGAGAATTAAATGAAATAAACATTTGTCTCTTGAGGTTCAACAGAAGGACATAAACTTACTTTATATGAACTACATTAATATTAATTGTGTGTACCTGTCTTTGAAAAAACATGTTAAGCATGTTTATTTTATTTTCATGATCTTTATGATAATGTTCAGGAACAATTACAACAGAGCTCAGATTGCTTGAAACTGTAAAAACAAAAACAAAAACAAAAACAATCTCATTGAATAATATCCTAAGGATTAGAGTGTTTCGAAAATTCTAATGAAAACTGACTTCACTGGAGGCTGATCTTTTCCCTTTGTCTTCATAACGAATGACTTCATTGTTATTCAACATAAATATTTAATTCAAAGTTCTCTTTTTATCAAGGTTAGGCAAATTACAGAAAGAAAATATTTTAAGCACCTAAAGTTGGCCAGAGCAGGTGAGGTCATATGTATCTCTAATTCCAGCATTCAACACAGAGGCGGGAGCAGAACAAGTTCACTCTTACCTCTAAATTAATGATTTAATTAAAATAACAGCCATGACAATTATTAGCCATTTTGTCAGAAATTCCTGTAAATAACTTGAGGTGTGGCATGGTTGGGTGAGGAAAGGGAGGCCATTACTAAGTTTAACGGTGACTTCTCTCCAAACCAGAACTTAGGGAAACTAGGACCCAGAGGAATGTCAAATTTAACTGACAAAATTTGAAGGGGAAAAGGCCTCAGTCCAATACTAATGGCCTAACACTTCTCACATTTCTTAGAAATGGCGGGAGATTTGTATAAAGGCTGAGTGTGTTGAGGACAAAGAGAAAGGTCAGAAGGTCACTTCTCAAGAGAGAGAAAATATAGGTACTGCAAATCTGACAGGACTTTATTGTTTAAGCACATTTGAGTGTCCTTTATGTGAGTTTTTATCATCAAAATTTTGCATTTTCAAGCTTTACGTAGGAACAGTTTATATTTTTAGTGACATTTAAAAACCATCATATTTTCAAAAGCAGCAATGACATTTCACATTTTATTAGTGTAGAATGTTGAAATATTGACAAAAAAATTGTGCCATAGCTTTATGAAACAAGCAATTCACGTGTTTTTCTTTCCATTGGAGCTGATCTGTACAATATATTTTTTCAAACTTAATGAATAATTTATAAGAAGTGGAGGTATCAGGGATATGAACAATTCAAATATATCCTATTAAATATATTTCATATGACTTTCATACCTCTACAAAATTATTTATGACATGTAATGTTTCTTTGAGCCGTTGGGTAACATGGTAATTATTACAAACAGTGAGTAATGAGTAACTGATGAAATGTTATGAGTTAATTCTGCACTTTGCCAATTAATAGATACATTTTGAAGGTATAGTATGTTTCTTGATTGGGATATTATATTAAATACAAATAATTCTGAAAACAGGAGAAATTATTGCCTAAACTTGATAGACAGAGTGCAATAATGGGTATTACTTAATTGATTGATTCCAAAAATGTAATTGATTTTCCATAAGTATAGATTGGCATCAAATACCTAAATTCAAGTTTAAAGGTAACATTTTATACGAAACTTACATTTGTGAATGTTATTTTTATGATGATTAATAGATTACTAAACTGAAAAAAAAATGTTTCATTTTTCTATCCAAAAAGAACACAGCAAATAAAATTAATACAGACGTTCTTGAAAACTCTCCAATAAACCACATTGTTTTAGTGCTTCTCTCTGTATTATCTTTGTTCCTGTATTCTAATAATAGAAATTAAATTAATGTAAACATGCAATATTGAGATTTTTTCTAAGATATCCAAATGTGTACCTGTATTTCTATAGTAATTTAAAATAAATAATATAATTTTGCAATAAACAGGAGCATCTTGGTGTAAATTTAGTTTTACAAAAAAAATAATAATTAGCAAGAATTACTGAAGATGGCAAGAAAACACAGTAATAAAGAACATTCAAATATGCGCATAAAAACAGGATTGGTATACTCTGAAAATAAAATCTACAACAGGCAAGTTTATAAATGACACAAAAGTCTAAGGAAACAAATAGAGGCTGTGATGTAATGTTATTTCTAGTCTCATTCATAAGTCATATTATGACTCATTGATCTTAACTCTCATATAAAAAGCAGAGTTCATAGATTTTATTGCAAGTGAAATTGATGAAATTTCTAGTTGCTGTGTAGAGGTACATTTCTTCTATTTCCAAAATAATATAGTCTAAGAACCACAAGTGCATCTGACAACCCAATTGAAAAATTTACTACTTTCACTTTGGGTCATTCAAAATGCTAAAACCCTATACTCTGCATGTATACATAACTGAAAGTCCTTTTAATTATTGAGCTTTCACTTCCATTTGTTCTAAACTCACAACTTTGAGTGCTCTGCATTTGTCTCAGAGTCTACAATTTTATGTTGAAAGAGCCTGTGGCATCAGCTTAAAATTCTTGAAATAAGAATTATCTGCTTTAGCTTGCAGTTATACTGCCCATTGTAGCAGGTGAGATTGAATTAAAGTTTGCCTCTCCACAGGACAAGAGTGTTAATCTTTTTTAGGGTTTTTCAGCTGAAGTCTAGTTTAATCCATCTTTTAAAAATGCCTGAATCTGCCAGGTGGACAGACAAAGGGTGACCTCACTTCAAGAAATTCAAACAAAGGTTTTATTAAATGGATACCTTATATGCTTAGGATTCAAAAGATAATTTTTTTGTTAATTAATTTATAAACATAGTGTTTAAATACATTGCTTTAATTTTAATTTGGGAAAAATAATATAATTTAATTTAGGAACATAGGAGGTACAGACTAATAAGCATTTAAAATAGGTTATTTGGCTATTGATATTTTAAAAATATTTATATTTTTAATTGTGTTCTGTAAGTGTGCCTGTGTGAGAGTGAGTGTGTGCACATGTGCACAGATGACCAAGGATGTCAGAGCCATTGAAACACTGTGAAGAATGAGTCACAGTACTTGCAAGCTAACTAACCTGTACTGGGAACCAAACTGCCTCCATGGAATAATAGTGCTTTCTTTTAACTATTAAGCCATCTTTCCAGTTCTAACTCGGACACGTTTTAATGGATCAAACTGTTGGATAGTGTTCTTGTACCGATGAAGAATTCAAGGGGATTAAATTTACTCTAAACTACACTTTTCTATGTTTGCATAAACTACTTTAAATCCACCATTATCAGCCTTCACATACTCTGTATAGATGGCTACAAATAGCAACACTATTCTATTTTCTACTCTCTCTTCCAAGTCAATAATTTCCAGAGTGCTAGGATGCTTTTAAAAAATGAATCAGATAGGCAGATTATAAACTCTTAATAATATCCCCATATATTTAGAAGAAAACATTAATTCAACTTGGACATTTAAAGAGATAGGGGCTACCTCTCTGGGTCTCTAAAACAATTTATCTAATCTCTCACGGACTTCCAAGGCCATATTCCTTACACAGTATTTGACAATTTTTAAAGTCCTGTACATTTAGACAATGGTTAAGAATGTGGGAGAGGTTTTAAGGTAAGGAAAGTTTTCTTTTCACAATAGAGTAGATTATTTATTTATTTGTTTCAGTATTCTCGGTTGACTTTTCCTTTAAACTAGTTGGAACTTATTTTTTCACTGTAATTATACAAATAATATTTCTCCTTACAACTTTCTCTGTAGTTACTATTCTACCCACTTTTAGAAATTAACTTTTAAAATTTGTATACATATTAAGGCATATATTTGCCCTATTTTGTTTAAACAAATAATGATTAAGGGTTAATGGAATTAGAAAAACACAATATTGATCTAGATAAATTTTAGATTTGTGTGCTAAAGGAGAAAAGTGATAAATTTCTACAGTTGTACCTATCATTAAAGAAATAATTCTAGAAATAATGTCCTATTATTTGTATAACAACTAATCCTTTGGGTGCTAAATACTATCATTTCCTTAGATAAAACAAAATTCTTTCTGAGATAAAGTAAATTATCTGATAACAGCTCTCATTCGCCATACTAATCTTATAAATTCACAAACAGATAATAGCAAATACACAATGGTCAGTGAGTAATTATTTTAATATAACTTTCAAATGTTATGTAAAATAACCTGAATAACTCATCATAATATAATAGCAACATAAAATCAAATCTAGAATAAAATGGTCTATTCAATAGGAAATCACACTAAACAAGTACACCCTGAGATTTAGTGGGCTAAGACTCTATATATAGCTGAGGATAGTTGAGATGACTGAGCCCTAAAAGCACAGTGTCACCTACTGGAGGCTTACTAACTTGTTTGCATGTTTATTGAGCACATGCTATGTCCATGACCTTACCATCTACTTTGTATCCATAATAATAGACAACACTAAGCCTATCCTCATGTTTTCTACACAGTATTACACTCTATTTGCAGGTCATCAAGTAATTAATATAAATTACCATAAGTCTTATAATACTAGCCTGTCTGTAAGGCAAAACTTAACCCGTGTCCTGCTCAGTGCCTTCAGGAGAATTAAAGCTATTGAAAGCAGCTTTTAAATGTTTACTGTGATGTTTTTAGTATTCTATTAAAAAAGAAAAATAAACTTCACAAGTAACTTAAATTGGTTTCTTCAGAAGTTCAGATCGGTACATTATAGTGAAAATATTTAAGTTTTTGTGGTTTGGCTTATTAAGTAAACTAAATATCTTAGACATTTTATTCAATCCTCCAGGAAACACTCATGTTAACTAAAAGCATAGCATTACAAGGTTTTAAATTTTGGACACAGAGATCGTACAGCAACATTAATATCATTATAAATGTCATTTTGTTACCACAGAAAAGACTTTGGAATTTAAATATCAAATAACAATATTTACCATTACAGAATCTCTAGGGTTTGCTTATGAAGGAGAAAGAATGCATGAGACACACTTCTTTCTGGGACAACAAAGTCAGCCTTGCCATCATTAGCAGGTGTTTTATATAGAAGCCAGTATTAAACAAATGAAGGCTCAAATACTTTTAATTTTGAAAATATTTAAGTAGTTTATTTATCTGTATGTTTATTTACTGGTTGATTTGTTCTAATACAGTTCTTTGGAAGAAAGCTAAGACTTTATACATACTAGACTAACATTCTACTCTGTACAAACACAAAATGATAATGTCTTTTTGGTATGCAATTTGAATGTTCAAAATATATGGGCTTTAAAAGTATTTTTTATTTTATATTAATAGAACCTTGGATAACAAAACATATCAAGGCAGAATACTGGAAAAATAGATTTGTTAAAATTTGTCCTTTTAAGTTTCATATTTACAGATGTAAGGTTAAAGTGAGTGGCATAAACTATATAAATACTATATTTTTTTTCCTTGACAAAAATTAATAGTAAAATTAAATGATAAAACGAGAGGATCCAAACTAAACTTTCCTTCCCAAATTTAAGCATCATTACAGAATTACTGTTTGACCATTCTGACCATTCTTTAGTATAAAGGATAGTCTTCAGTTGTTTGAAACAAGATTATGAAAAAACATTGTTTTATTTTTATTATAAGCCAATATGATAGGGTTCTAAATATCATTTCAGTATTTTTCAGTTATTTAATTATGATCTGATCTTATCAAAAAGCCTCTTTTATTGTTCGATTGTTATTTTTCCCTCTTTGTGTAAATTAAGTCAAAACATTGGCCCCATCAATGTCACCTGAGTTAATAGTCTCATAGTTGCTTTTCAAAAAGATAATGATTCTGACTTTGTAGAGACTCATATTTAATATCAAAATCCATCACTTATTTAAACAAATAGTCTGTGCTGTCTTTTTTTTAATATATAAAGGCCTTAAGGGGCTGGAAAAGTGGATCAGTTATGAAGAACATATATTGCTTAGGAAGAAGAGGGCAGTTCAGTTTCCTGCACCCACATAGTGCCTCACAAAAACTTTAGCTCCAAGTCCAAAAATCAAATACACCAAGCAGTCATTTTTTAAAAGTATATCTTTATTTATTTACCATTAAATCCTTAATATTAAAGCCACTGAGATGACTTTGACGGGGACCATGCATAGATATGTAGAAATGAATGCAATTTTGCACCATTTAATGAGTATGTGAACACCAGTCCTGCCTGAAATACACATGAAGCTGACAAATTTGTGGATATTAAAGGGAGCAATTGCTACAATGAAGAAGGGCCCTATAAGGTTGAAAAAAGGTTTCCCCTGAAGATATAATGTAAGTCAAATACTGCCAGCTCTTACATAGTGATAACAAGAAAAATTGCCAAGAACATCATCACCTTCCCAGGCATACCATTATGTTCCAGAGAGCAAATTCAGTATTTATTTCAGCTTCCTTGTAACACCTGCAATCTCTTGTCCCTCTGTCACAAAACAGAAACCTAGCAGAGATTTTTTTATTTTGTTTTGTTTTGTTTTCCACTCATTTACATTCATTGTTACCATAGAATCTCTTTATCAGTAGCATTTTTAGTTGAATGCATGTGTGTCTTGGGAAGAACAAGGAAGGAAGGCATTTCTCAAATCAAATTTTATGAAGACATGAGTGAATAAAACAAATTGTAACATCTGCAATCAAATAGTAGTCAGAATTAAAAATTATCAAGCCAGTAAATATATAACAGGAATGAATACTAGTTTAAATTTATGAGAAAAAGAAGACAGGAAAAAAGAAAGTACAATTATGTAAGATTACATTAGTAGTAGAGCATTACAAACTCAAAGTGAGATATAGCAAATGAAACCAGGTCTCTGGATCAGCTGGGTGGGAGATGGAGGAGAGAGCAATTCCACAAGTCTCTAAGGGAACTCACCAGGCACGAGGACAGCCCTGAGCCCCTAAACTGACACTTTATAGTTGCACAGCTATCCATGTCTAAAGTCTCCAAATTTTATACATCAAATACTTGTGTGTGAAAGTTTGGACTTGACAAAGCTATGCGATACAAAAACAAGGTTTTCCCCTCATTTGCTGCTGTTGACTTTTATTACTTGGTGTGTAATGTCCAAGGTGTCTTAGGGCAATGCTTTCCAATAACTCTTTTATTAAAATATGTTCACACAAAATACACTATAAAAAGTCTGACCTATTAGCATGTTTGTAGTCTGGTGTACGATTTGGAATGAAAATAATACTATTAACTTCACTAAAACTAATTTTGCCATCGGATAGATTTAATCATAATTATTCATGTGTTTTATAGTTCTAATTTTAGAGGCGATTATGGGTTTATTTGGTATAAGTTGCTTAGAAAATGTATAAATAAACTGGAAAAATCAGGTCAATGTATTAAGACTTAGATTTCACTAAATTCGTTTTCATATCAAACAACGCTCAAAATAATTTTGATATTGAACCTAAGGTAAAAGTCTTAAATTTTTCCTACTGTATAGTATTGAACTTTCACCTTTCATAAACAGTGAAATTTCCCTTGGTGTCAATAATATGAATCTGATTCTGTCAGAAAGATGAACTGATCAATTTTGCTTTAATGAAATGCCAGAAGAAGTAAGTAAGAGAGTTGCTTATTTCCCTAGCATGTGTGCTATCTGAGGAAGAGAGCACACAGGAATGAAGCATTGTCTACACTGAAAATTCCTACAAAGCCAATCAGCTAGCTTTATGAGCTAGCTTTATAGCTCTGTTTTTTTTTTCCCCATTATAAGGGAGACAGTTTGAATTCAAATAGGGACCAAATAAGTAAGTTAACATTTTTATACACAATACCAATTAAGAAAAATAAAATAAGTTTCAGTGAACTATATGATCAAAAGCAAAGAAAAAATTTGGAAATATTAATGAGAAATAATAATAAATATGTTGTGTTCAGATTTAAAAGGAAACACCCCAAGTTGCATATGTACAGGTTTTAGTGTAGTAAGGAGGAAAGTTAAGATAGACTGAATTATTTTGTTTTTAAATTCGAATTGTTAGATTTTTTATTTTTTGGATGATAAAGAAAGCCAATCAATGCAGAACTCTACAAAAATCTGAATGCCTATACATATCTTAATTACCCAAATGTAATAAGCGAAGAAAGGAGCTACAGGGAATGTGTGTTATCAGGGTGAATTCAGTCACGCTGGGATGTGACGCAGTCCACGATGTTTAATGACTGGCTAAGTGATCGCTTGAAGTACCGTAGAGGACTGAGGACAATTCCATTGAGGACTATTGGGTTTTCTAGTTCTTCAGTCATTAGGTTCTTTGAGTTTATCGGAAAGGTACCTCTCATTTTTAAAAATGATAACTGCAAAATGTCCTATCCATTTGTTTGTCTATTGAATCTGAAAAAAAATCCTTTCAATTGTTGAATTTAGTTATTATATCAAAACATGACTTTACACGTTGCAGTCAGTCTTTGAATGATTGCATTTTGTAAAGAAATACTTTAATTCATTTTAATTGAGTGTGTTTACTTAACTCTAATTTTCTAGTGTGTTTTTCAATAATAGCTGTGTGTGTCTTTAAGATAAGACAGCACACAGACACAGCAAAGTGGAGCCTTTGCTATTTTTTTTAAGCTGTTGCTAATTTCAGGCTGACAGAAGAGGTAGTTTAATTAGTGAGCTGTTAATATCTATTTAAGTGAGCAGCCAGGGAAATCTCTGCTGGAGCAAGGACATGCAAATTCCTGGCCAAGCTACTCTTCCTACCTCACTGCCTCACGCAGCTATTTTAAAGGGGAATATACATATACGTGTACGTGTACTGTACGTGTGCGTGTGCGTGTGCGTGTGTGTGTGTGTGTAAAAGTATTTTCAAAAACATGGAAAAGAAAGTGGGCATACAAAAAGAGTTTGTGCAAACACAAAATTCAGTAAGTTTTGGTGTACTGCCCACTTCGAAATATCCAAATTAGTATCATGAAAGACCCAGACTCTGGACTCTGGATGGCCTTACCTTCAGTCTCTGCTCCACACTTGCTGGCAGCCAACCATTGGACTGAGCAAGGGGTCCCCAACAATGGAGTTAGAGAAAGGACTGAAAGAGCTTAAGGGGTTTGCGACCCCATAGGGAGAACAACAATATCAACCAACCAACTCCCCACCCCCACCTCCCCACCCCGCAAGAACTCCAGGGATTAAACCACCAACTGAAGATTACACATGGAGGGACTGAGGGACCCAGGACTCCGCAGCTGCATACTTAGCAGAGGATGGCCTTGTCTGGGGAGGGGGGGAGGGGGGGTGGAGATAGGAGGTTCCCTGAGTGGAAATCTGGAAAGGGGATAGCATTTGAATAAAGGCCCAGACTAGTGATAATAAAAGACAACAGTGATGATTTGGGCTATTTAACTTTGAAAAAAAGTATTTGTGGACTGTGACAATCAGGGTTAATGGTGAGATGCAACTAAACACACCAAATAATCAATTTACTTACTCATATTAAAGCTGTAATTATTCATCCTTAGTACATGATTCATAACCATGCATAAAAAACCACATGAACTGGTATTTTTACGTTTTCATCTCAATAGCAAAAAAAATATAATTTCAATTACAAAATAAAACATAAAATTTGTTGCATGCTGAGGAAGGAGTGGGTGGGTGGATGAGGGAGAAAGCTCCTTCATAGAAGCAGGGGAAGAGGATGGGATGCGGGTTTGTGGAGGGTAAACTGGGGAAGGGGATAACATTTGAAATGTAAATAAATAAAACAAACAATAAAAATGAAAAAAAAATATAAATTTTAACTAGTTAATTTAAAAGCACATTCTTAAATATAATAAAGAAACTATTTACACTTGAATTTAAGAATAGACTCTTTAGGAATCGAATTATAATCCTAACCATCATAAATTAATGAATTTATTCTTAAAAGGAATTATGCTCATATTTCCACTGAGTGTTGACAGTATAAATTTCTAGGTAGAGTTAAATTCTGAATTAAGATTAACAAAATTTAAAGTCAGTTACATGATTTAGTCTCAGTGGTAGATACACTGAATAAATGTGCTCAGTAATTGTGTTTACTTGTGTGTAAAACTCTGCCTAGACTATTCATAATTTATCACCGCACTGTGCGTTGTGCTTCAGGCTAATGAAATAATTTTCAGAAATTCAACCACTAGGACTAATAGCGACCATTATGTGAAAACCACTGAAAAATCATATATAAGAAACAAAAGACTTGGAGATATCAGAGAGAGAAGTAATAGGTTTTATAGCAAACATACCGGAACACACAATAGTATAAAAACTCTCCCCTGTTATTATGAAGGATGTATTTATAAAATAATTGTAAAAGACCAGAAAATACAGAGAGTTATAAAGCCCAAAACTTGACTTGAGGTAAAAAGCTGATCTACAAATTCTTTTGACTTCCCATTTTATTTTTACTATAGGATGACTGATCTTATCATTGAAAAAATATATATAGTGGTGAAACTGAGTAGTTATGATCACAATTGTGGTTTCAAAAGTATAATAAAGGTAAAGATGCTAAAATCTCAGGAATCTGTCTTCACAGAATTGATTAATCCCAAAGGGTTGAAAAAATAACCTAAAATGCCTGTTTATCATTATGACAAAAGATATTTTGTTGAGATGAGCTTTGTGTTTTAAGTCAGGCAGATGTAAATATAAAGAGTTATCCTTGTTAGGAAAATTATTGTCTTGCTCAAAGAACAAAAGTATAAATAGAAAGATAAAAATAAAAGTAAGAAAAAATCAGCTTCTGTATTCTGATTAATATGAATTAGCAGATTGCTTAAGTGGCAGTGACATTCAAGGGTAAGAAAGTCCATCGGGTACATGCCATCAAATAATGATTTGTAACATGGGATTCAGGATCATTTTATGTGGGACTCAGAGGCATCATATGTGAAAGAAAACAACTATACAACAGAGACAGGATTAAGCTTGTTTACTATTTTGACTCTGTGACAAAAATATATTTTCATTTCCTAAAAGACTTCTAAGGAATTTTATGTATGTCCAGTCTATGAAATAAAATGTTTTTACATTCACAAAGAGTTAATAAAAAATCAGGAACAGATAATCTTTATTAGTTTTTATACTTTTATTATAATAATTTTGATATGTCTTATTTTATTTATAGTTATTTGAAACTGTTTTGGAATTTAATTTTACTTGGGCTCATTTTTTTGTAAAATACATCAACATAATACAACAAAATATTGTTTTCTCAACTTTTATGGATTAGTTTTATTTATTTTACTGAGCTTTCAAAGATTTTTGAAACTTTCTTATTACTGAAATGAAATGTTATTGGTTGTCAATAGTATTGTAGTACTTTCAAAATTCAGAGCAACTAATTTTCTTAAAATCACTTCTGTATATTTATAACATTACAACATTAGAGTAATATTTTGAGAACTTTAAAATGTGATGGTATGCTTACAAGTGTGTTTAATAGTTAAGGAACATCTGTGTTTGTGTGTAATGAATATGAAAACTGAACCCTACCACTGCGGTTTAAGATGATTACTAGCTCCTTCATCTGCCATGGTAAAACACTTCTTACTTCCTTCCTTCAGTAACCAGGATATTCACCCAAAGTTTTGTAGAGCACAAATCCAGCTGTGTTATTGCCTTATATTTCTCTGCATTGGGTTTCATAAAGTGAATTTTTTCAGAACACACATGTTGCTAAGAAATGAACTGAGACACTTTATGTTTCTGTGCGCATGTGTCTTTGTATATGTGTTTGGTATAGTTTTGTGTATGCATGCATGTATAAGGCTGTGCTTACCCATGCAGCCTGTAAACATGTACTGACCAGAATTTGACATAATTTATTTTCCTATATCCATCTCCTGCTTATTTTTTGATGTAGGATCTCTTACTGAGTTTATAGAAATACAAGGCCATACCTAGATTTTTCCCAGATTCTGGGCATTAGAACCGAGTTCTAGAAAACCACCTCTCCATCTAATTTAGAAACTATGCTCACTATCACTATTCATGCGTTTCCTCCTAGACTTTCCAGATAAACGTAAGGAAACATGACAAAATCAATTAAAATATAAATAAATACCATCTTACAAATAATGCATTTCACAAGATAGCATACGGTATATTTTTCAAATTTCTATATCCTTTTATTGTTCTATCATTTCCTACATATATGATGAAGAAGTCATTGCAGTATGACTACATCACAAATTAGGTCCACAGACAAGGGAAACTGCCTATCTTCTTATGAAGCATGTGACAGCTTTTCTGAGCTTGTGGACACCTGAAAGCAACGATAACACTGACATCTGGATTTGAATTGACTTCCTGTCTGCCGCTCTTGCCCAGATGGTTAGGACAACTCTATTTTGGAGGTTAAAATGATTTTCCAATTGTTAAACTACTGACGTTCCTTCCATGTCTTGACATTCATTTCACTCTCAAGCCTAATTTATGTGTTTTTCTGAGTTTTAATGTTATCAACTGTAGATCTTATTTTGTTGGAGATTTTAGAAGATTATTTCAGGATTTAAAAGGCACTAAGTAAACAAACTCTATGAATTTTACTTCAGTATGTGTAAATTATTACGACAGTTCTCCAATCTATGTCTTCTTTATAATCCATGTTATATGTGACAGAAGATGGCTTTACCTGAGAGCTGTGGGAGGGGAGGACCTTGGTTCTGAGGGATTTTGATGCCCCAGTGTCTGGGGATGCTGGCAAGGTGTTGGTGGGTGAGGGAGCACCTTCATACAGGCAAAGGGGAGGGATGAGGGAACATGCAGGATCGGGGGTTGGGGGAAGGGTAACCGAGAAGTGGAATATCATTTAAGATGTAAGTGAATGGAATCATTAATAAAAGAAAGAAAAGAAAAAATATATAAATCCTTGCCTTACCTACCTTCATAATAAATAATAGTTTGATACATTATGCTGTTATATGGAAAATCATCCCAAAATTATTTGACCTAATACAATTACAAATTTCATTAGGTCATTGACACCAGTGTGTGTGTGTGTGTGTGTGTGTGTGTGTGTGTGTGTGTGTGTGTGTGTGTATCTATCTATCTCTCTCTCTCTATATATATATATATATATATATTATTTTAAAAGATTAATTTACTGAGTGAGATCTATCAATATGTATTTAACACAGGTAGAGATATTTATAAAGATCAGGATATTTCAATCCAATAAAATCATTTATACTGGAGACTTTTATTTTATTGTAATTATGAAAGAAATATTTCAACAAATTTTTATATGAATGCTCTCATATTTTCCCACTTTATCCTATGTTGTATATAAAATCTTTGAATATTTATTTTTTTGAATTGTAGAAAACATATGTATGTTATAAACAACAATTAATTAAGAAATGATTCTTTCTTTTAGCAATGGATTTATTATGGAAAAATAATGGAACATAAAACTGCATTTGTATGCAGTTTATGAATATTTAAAAATCTTCAAATGTATATATTGAACTTGGAGATAGTTCCAAGGAACTATTAGCTCGCTTTGACACCGTCTTATTTTAACTCAAAGCTTGTAACATTCTCTTTGCAATGTTTGTATTATGACTACAGATTTTAATTGTAAGACATCAGCATTTGATCAATGTCAATATATAGAGAGAAAAATATGATGTTATCGTTATCTTAGATTTTTCTAATTTCAGCATAAGAATTACAATTTTAATGTTGTTCCCAAAAAGCTGCTTGTTTTTGCTTAATCACACTATATATAAACATATTGTATTTCCTTCACTGAAGATTTTCTCATAGAGCACAACTTGCGACTAATGTTCACTATATTCAGGTCAATGTTGTTATTCCTGAGTGATAACTGGGTTCATGTGTATTGCCTTATGATCCTTAAAATCCCAATACTGTGAAGATATTCATATTATTCATCTGGAAATTTTTCGTTCTATGAACATTATTTTAGCATGAAAATACATATTTATGCATATGTTAATAATAATATATTGGACTTATGTTTTTGTAATAACACCCCTAACAAAGAATTATTTAATGAATCAACGACCCTTTCACATTGGATACATATTCTGTGATATGAGAAGCATTCATGTAAGTCTGTATATTTTTTAGACAGATAACCACTGCAAGATTTTTTCTTTTAAATTATTTTCTCTAAATATGAATAGCAAAATGCATGAATATATAATATATGTATATATAGACACATATATATATGTATATATATATATATGTATATGTATGTATGTATATATATATATATATATATATATATGGCTTTATAAAAACAGCATACTATCAAGGACATTCCAGAAGGTAGCACTTATATCTATATTTTTTTATGTGACAAACAGCATTGCTTTACTTGCATTTAAACTTCAAGAAATAAAGTTCAAGATAATGTATTTGTATTTAGTAATATATTTAGTCATGTCCCTTTTAAAAATTTATTCAAGAAGCTTGGTTAAGAATCAGCAAAGCACAGAACGGATGATAATTTTTTTCTACTGTTGCATTACAGCATTCTTTGAAAAATTCCTCTCAGAAAGCAAAAAACCAAATTATAATACTATTGCTTATCTATACTTATTTTGAATTCTAAGAAAATCACCCACATACCATCACAGTTTATTTCTGCAGGTGGTTTACTAAAGAATTGGATAAGAAAAGTCAAAAGAACTTTTAAAAACTATATTCGAAGTTTAAACTCTGTGTAGTTTCTATTAAAGGAGCAAAATTTATGAGGGACATGAGCTTGGAACACACAGGAGTGGTTCAAGAGAGACATCAGCTTGCATTATTGATAGAAATGTCCTCATGTTAGCTCCCTGTAAGGTGTTAAATTGCTAAGTGGAGATTTATCAATATACCTTGTTACGTTGACTTGCTGGAGAAACTTGTACAAACACTGTTGGACTCACTGCCTTAGATATCTTTGCCATGTAATTATGAAGTTAAGTTCCTATTATAAACCAAGTAATTTTATTTCTACTTCATGTTTCACTGGCAAACATGTCTACAGTGTAACTGCTTTTATTGGTTCTTTTTTTGTTATTTTAAAGATTTATTTAGCTTTATTTTGTGTCTATTTTTATGGGTGTTCTGCCTAGATGTGCCTATGTATCACATGCCAATGTCAGGCCAATAGAGGTCATAAAAGGGCATTGGATTATTTTGACCTACAAGTATGGCTGATTGTGAGTCATCATGCAAGTGCTTAGAATTGATTCTTGGTCCTCTGGAGCCATGTGTCCACAGACCCTTATGTTACCTTTTAATGCTGTATGCTTTAATTCTCTTTTCAAACCATATGTAAGCATGAAAGATCATTTAACACTCCATTTTTTAATTACAACCAAAGGACAGAAGCATCGTACTAATATTCTATATCCTCCAGATGCTAAGCCATGGAGAACTCCTGGAGTCACTCATAAAATTTTCAGTATAAGTTCTCAGGCACTTCTGTTTAAACTCGCCCAATTTAGTAAACAAACAAACCAAAACAAAAAAAAATTGGCAAACCATTTAAATAAAATGCAATAATAAATAACAAAGGTTTCACAGTTTAATATGTCACAATATTACATAGTGAATAGTAGTAATACAAATATCTATCATTTTACACTTGTAAAATTTTATTTCTAACATGGCAAAGGGAGGTTATTTGCATCATTACTTTACAGCAAAGGGAGTTCTGCAGCAAAGAGGGTGCTGCACATCTCAAATGAGAAACTGCTCCCATAATTTCCAGAAATAAAATTTAATAGTACTTTATATTTGCTTGTTTTAAAAAATACAGACAGAGGACTTTTTATTTTACAAAAAGAAAAACAAACAAACAAACAAAAAGCAATAAACAAAAATTGTACCTTATTGAAAAGAGAGAAAATAATTTCATACTGTTTTGGGGTATGTGAAACCAGTGATCTTTAATAATCTCATCTTGCTCTAGTATTTGAAGTGAAATAGAAGATATGCTTCCAGAAAGGGAGATGAAATGAAGAAAGACTCGTGAAAGAAATTTGACCTAATTATGTTATCATGCTTAATATGTTCTAATTTCAGAGCTAATGTCTTCCAGAAGATTTGGCAATAAAATATGCCACATGAAGGATTTTATGGCAGTCATAAGCAATAGTAGATATGGCTGATTACTTTAGAAAATCATATGGTCTTTAAAATGATAAGCCAAGTAGATAATGTGGAATATATTAATTTTCCATCTGTGTTGTTAATATCTATAATTTCCATATCAGTATTTATGGCAAATATATTAAAAAATTTAAAGAGTCAATATGACTTTATTTTATATTTTTTTGCAAGACATGATTTCTCTGTATAGTCCTGGTGCTTGCTCTGTAGACCCTCGACTGACCTTGAACTCTGAGATGTGCCTGTATCTATGCCTTCTGAGTTCTGGAATAAAGGCATGTGCCACCACTGCCCAACATCTAAAACTGATTTTTAAGAAAAATAAAGGACAAAAAAGGGACAACCCCTATAAAATTATTTTAATGTCTAATTCTGATTGTCCAAACTTTCAAAAAATGAAGTCAATAGCTTCAAAATAATTTTTTGCATACACGACATTGTTTGGAGAGTTATATAGCAACCTCTGTACTTAATGCCCTTTGGACAAATCAAGTCCTCTTCTCACCAACACTGAAAATCTCCAATGAAGAGGTTGTGTTATTCATTTCAAACCAATTATCAATGAAGATTGCATCATTAGAAAAGCACAAAAGCATTTAAAATGTTATAACCCAGCTCAGAACAGATGGATTTTAAGCTTTGATTTTTAAATCTACTTAACATCAGAATATGCTATTTAAACCACAAAAAAAAAAAAAAAAAAAAAACACGAGGAAGACAAACAGAAGTCAAAGTCATTTTAAAATTCCCAAAGACCAAGCAGTAGATGAACCTTGAAGAGACTCTCAAATTTTTTTCCTTCCATATTTTTAAATGTTGTGACCCAAATAATGATGTTGGTTCAACTAAAAACCTGAAGAAACATATGAAAACAGTCTGCTATTCACACACTTTTGGCCAATAGACCAAGTCCCCAGAACAAGCACACAGGAAATCTTAAAGCTCCAGAAAGACCCCCAGGACAACATAGATCAATGCTTTCTTGTCAGTCTGCCAGTCTGTCAAAAATCTTGTATGGCTTAAATGATAGACATTCACAGTCTTAAAGTCCAGTTTTACAGAGTTTGTAAAGAGGAGCTTCTTAAACCAGCAATTATTCACAAAAAATGCACAACTCGAAATCTCATGCCTTCTCTATCTGATAAATTTAGACAGAAGGTTCTTAATATATATATATCACTGTCTTTAAAGGTTCAGACTAAGACTTTTTTCTCCTGCTTTATAGACACAATGTTGCTTTGTATGGACTAAGGCATTGGGGGAGGGCAATTAAACAATAAATGGAACTTGTATATATTTGCATCTTCCGCAAATATGGTCTGTAAATAAAGCTTATCTTTTTTTTTATTCTATATAAAAGACTATGCACAGACCTGAAACACACTGCCCTCTGGTGCACATACTGCATAAAATAAAATATTTATAGAACACTATCTGAGTAGTCACAGACAGAAAAATGATTAGCTAAAATTTACCTTCACAAATGCCAAAAACTTGGAGTCCAAAGAAACAATCCAAAGCAATAATTTGCATAAACATCGTTAATGGCAAATATAATCATGATCTAATTCATTTAAGTGAGCCCTAGCAATCATCTGGTCGATGGACTCTCTGGGCTACGTGGGTATAAGCAGCTTTTGCTTGTCCCAGTATATGGCTTCTTTTGTACAACTTAGACTTCACTTTTTAAAAAAACGTTTGCAAACATATCTGAGACCTTTCTGTGTTGTTTCCTATCATATGCATCTGTCTGGTGCTCATTTATATTAATCCTTTCACTTTTTTTCAAGCTTAAGAATATACAATTACTTTCTTATAAACGTAGACAAGTAGACAAAACTTCTCAGTGACTAATTAATTACAAGTTATTTATTCCCGTTTAGGCTGAAGACTAATAAAAGTTTTTAAAAGTAATGATAACCCTTCTGCTACTTTTCATTGGAGCAGCCCTTATTGACACACGACCTACAAATATGCTACTTGTCATTGTCTTTCTTTCATACCTGTATATCTTGTATCTTGTGCTAAATCCCTGTCGGCTTCTGTCCACAAAATCTGTGTACTCCTGTGAGCGATGGAAGGGTCCCTTATCAGAGAGGAGCCAGTCGAAGGGGCTTGTGGCATGCTGGTCAGAGACAGCAGCAACCGCTAAAACCCAGCAATGAAGACTCAGTACTATCCACTCCCATAGAGCCATCAGAGAGGACAGTTCAGCACCAGCTCTGCGCCGCCATATCATGCTTCCACTGGGGACTTAGAGCCGTCATCCTCTCAGCTTTCCCTCAACACCTAGACAGAACACAAAGGCAATTAGTTACCCTTCAAGAGACTACATCTACTGAGGTGCTGAGCTGCCAAACTTGTCTTATCTTACCCTATTAAAATGTTTTTAAACTAGACTGTAGCTGAATTGAACAAGAAGAAAAACAAAATTACCTTTTGTTTCAGAGCTATATAATTTTTATACTTTGTCTAAATTTCTAGTTCAATAGAAAGTGAAATCATTAAGTAAATTATATGCCATGTCATAACAATGCCATCCAGTGGATTATTCATTAAATATCTTAAGCCATAATAAGCTTGAGCAAATATTTTTTCTACTAACTTATTTGGAAAATTCTACATAATCAAAATAATAGCATTTGCTTATTAAATTATTATATTAAACTATATAAAATTTATATTAAATGAAGCAAATAAATAAGTGCATAATAAATTTTGACAATAGGTATTTTTGATATTTTATTTTCTAATTTATTTTTAATATTTACATTATATGTGTGTGTGTGTGTGTGTGTGTGTGTGTGTGTGTATCCTAACATGAATATATAGATATATACTGATAGAGATATATTAGATATAGATAGGTATAGTGTGTGTATGTGAGTGTGGCTTTAATATGTCTGAATTCACATATACATGAGTCACACTGCATGTGTGAAACAACCTCATTGAAAACAACCTCAGTTGTGTTCTTCTTGCTCTCCACTTCCTTTAAGGTAGGCTATTCTGAACAAATGCCGATAATACTTATCTAGAGTTTTTTGGGATTTCCCCTCTCTGTCTTTCTTCTCTTCATAAGAGTCTTGGGTTTTCATTTCTGCATGCTACCACTCCTGCCTTAAGTTGCTAGTTAGTTAGTGAGTTTGTTTGTTTGTTTTGAAATTAAACCCAATTCAGCTGATTGAGCATAATCAGCTCTTATAATTATTTCAGGGGATCTGCTTATGTTTGTTTTAAAGACAAAATCTATGTAGAACAGACTACCCTCCAGCTAAATCTGTCTCATTCTCTTGACTCGTTAGTGTGTACACCATTTCACCTAGCTATTTTAGCTGTTTTGAGAAATGCATTTTAACTAAATTATTCAGATAACATCTATATTATCTAACTAAGTGTGGAATAAAATAATTACTCAAAGAACACAGTGATACATAAGTGTCTGTACACAATCAAACATATGCATATAGACAGATAGATAATAGCTAGGTAGGTCAATGTTTATAATAGTATAAGAAAGGAAGTATAAGTACAGAAATATCTTTTTCATGTTTACTTAAACTTTTGGCTTGATCACTGGGGAAATTGTAATTAAATTCTTTTCCAGTGATTTAAGTGATCCATGTATACACTGTGTCTTATCCATACATAATTGTATACAGTACTTGTGAACACAGAAACTAAACAATATAGAATATTCACAAACTTTGGAACTAAATACATAATACTATACCCTTCCAAGAATAAAGACACATATAATCCCAGCAAAATACCCCCAATGTGTAATCCTACAAATAGTTCTGTGCTAGGCTGCCTATGTTGTATAATGTCTATGTATTATGAACAATATGCTCTAGAAATACTTGACTTTAGTTGTCTTTCTCATTCTTTTTTTTTTAAGTGACATTATAAAGAGTTCACATTGTCAGTTGTAGAAAGTTTTAGGGTAGAAGCTTTATCCTGCAGAATCCTTCATAATATAACCAAATTTCACAATAGTAAGTCAACTATTTTGTAGTTGCTTGCATGTCTTTTGCATTCTTTTGCATTCAGATGAGAATTTGATAGCCTTAATTTACTGTTCTATCTGCATCTCCCCGTATTTTATTTAATCTTAAACTGCTTCGATAAAAGAGCTACTTAGAAATAATTTGTAAATAAAAATATACAATAATGATAACAAAACCACCTGGACCACAATTTTGAACTCTACAAACTTACAGAAAGTGTCTACAAAATACAATGACTTTCCTGATCTCATTAAATAGCTCCACTCTTCTGATTAAGAAAAACTCTTTTGTAAGCAACATTGAAAATTATCACATGGAAGTATTTGTAAAGCAGTTCATTACCAGGTCCTATATGATATGATAAAAGTAGGAACATATGTGAATTATTTCATAGCCACTGCTAGTTTACAAACATCATTGTCAAATTAGTCAAAACTTTCAAATGTCTTAGTTAAAATTAATGTATCTACACTCTGTCTCACTTATATAGGGACTATATTTTAATAACTTTGTTGTTTATCTGCATTCATTGATTGTAGTATATGGTGTAATATCCTTGCCATCAACAAATATTATTAGTCTATGCCAAGCATTCATGAATTTCTACTTTATTTTTAAAAGAATTGGATTTTTAAATTTTTCCAATAAGAATCTGTATTGCACAAATGAACTCAGAGCATACATTTAAAGACATTATTTCTTTTAAATCTGTATTAAATATCTAACCTTAAGCATTATGATTTTGATATGAAAGAAATCTGTAGCCACACTGTCTTCCAAGAGCTTTCTGATTAGCAAAATATACTTTTGACTAGTCTGCTGAATTTATATAAAGATGATTTGTGTGACTAATAACTTGGAAAAATGATACCTTAAAGTCAGTACCATGCTCAACTTCCTCAAGATCAATTGTACAGCATCTGGGAAGTCCAGGTTTGGATAAAGGATCTTGCTTTAATTCATGATGGCTGTGACATCTTTGTAAGGTCTGAAGCTGCCTTTGTGCCTTGGTTTCCTCTCTTGAGCTGGGCACACCTCACTGGTCTTGGACTGAATGGTAGACTGCATCACCCTTCTATAAAAGAAGGTTTTATGAAATAGTTTCTCAAGTACTATATAGAGCTGCTTTGCCCTGTGTTTTACTAGTACAGTGGTAGATACTATCTGAGAATAAATGCCTAACTGCAGATGGACTGTCACAGGATCCAATAGTGAAAAAAAAAATCAGTAAGGTAATAATCAAATTCATCAAGTTTCTTCCTCAGATGAAAAAAAGCTGTAAAGTGATCTTGACCTCCATGAATAACTATAAAACCAACTGACTAAAATTGGAACTAAAATTGTCGATTCAAACTGTTTTCTAGAACCTTTAATTGTCTAGTATTCTTTTGTTTGTTTGTTTGTTTTTGTTTTTGGAAAAAAGAACAATAAAGTAAAATGAAGAAAATGAAAACAAATCATAAAAATTAAATAGAAAACCATGACATTTAGTATGATATGTATTTTTATGATTAGTATTGCTAAGATGTCCTTTCTATAACAAAAGGAAATAAATACAGGAACTCTCACTTTTTAAAAAATATGTGTTACATATAATATTGTTATAAATTCTATTTTATATAGTAATACTCTATGTTGAGTGTTATAGATTCTAAATTTATTTGCAAAATATCAATGGTCTTTAAAAAACATACTGCATAAAACATTCAAAAATGATATGTGCTATAAATAATAATAATAATAATAATACAGATATTCAAGTAGACACTCACTATTCCTTCTTTGCTTTCTGTGATCCTGATTCCATTTTAATACCTTATCTTTATCTAAATCGGGATATAAAATGCATATGAAATTCATAAAAATTTAAATATTATCAAATATTTTGTATAATATTATCATTAAATTTCTAATATGATTGAAAGTAAGAATATAAAACCCAATGTTAAGGATTACTCATCAAGGAAGCTACTTTGCACTGTTATCAATGACTGCAGGATCACAAGTGAGAAAGAGGGACATAGAAGGCTACTTTGATGAGCCCTCCCTACCTCCAAAGTAACAGCCTAGACAAGAAGCCATTAAAGAGAAGTCTTAAAAGTTCTGATAAGGATGCCCAAGTGTAGTTTTCTAGAAATGATGGCTTCTGGGAGGAACGCAGGTTGGGAGGAACTCAGTTTTCTTTAAGGCAAGTAGGAGTTTTAGCATGCTACAGTGAGCATATGGGTAATACCAATTGAACTTGTGAGTTTGTTTGTTTGTTTGTTTGTTTGTTTTTCTTTTTTGGAAATTCTAAAATCATCAGTCAAAATATCATGTTAGGAAAAGCAAAAGAAAAAAATAAATAAAAATTCACTGATGTAGTATTTGAAAACTTTAGACTGGTAGACCATGTCTGAGTCTCATCTTTGGCACTGCAATGCATTTTTCATTAACTTATTAGATATTAAGTAAAAACCACTTTTATTTCAAAAACAACATGGAAACTGTATAATTTCTCCATATAGATATATTATAATCATTTAGATTGACTTCTGCTCATGTATAAATATTTTCATAAAATATTTCCATCAAAAATTCCTACTTAATTCAACCATGGGAAAACCCAAGGAAAGTTGACAGACTAGTATAACAAACACATCTTTCCATCATTCATTCTTTCTCTCCCCTACACCATGCTGCCAAAGGCAGGGAAACATCACATATTTCTAGAAGGCTGTAGAGCAGCATTTAAAGTCCTGCCTCATGAAAGTGCTACACTATTCCATAGGCTTTGCTTCCCTGCTTAGCAATGTGGAAGTTGGCAAACATAAAACACAGAAACTATAAAATAAATATGTTAGCTATGCAAATGCTATATTTATTTTAAGAAACACATGTATATAAAATATATTCATTTAAATAAGACATTTAAAATATGGAATCAAATAATATATTTATAACATTCTGAAAATTAAAATATATAGGGTATAATTTATATATTATATGAATGTAATTTAATTATTGGATATTAAATAAAGACTGGCCCTGAAACAAATGTCTGTTAAATTTATAAGAAATGAATAATGGGTTAAAATGTATATATTTTGCTCTAATTTTTCAACATTTTTTCTGAATAGTGATTGCTCAATTTCAATGTGGTATAGCTCATAATTTAGAAAGCCATAATACAGATAAATATTATCTACAATATGCAAAATGTGATAATTTGTAGATGGATATAGGTCATTGTTGTGACTAGGGATACTGCTTCTTTGGCAAGGAATATAATACAGAAATATTTCTGTCCTGAATACAGAACCTGGTTCCTCTGCTATATCTGCAAGAGCTTTTAATTCAGAGACGTCACTGCAGCCACAAGCAAAACAGTCTTGGTATTAAAAATCATTGACACAAGTATAAAAGTGATAACGTATTCCATAACACATCATTGAAAAGGGCTATCAAGATCAAACATGTTATCATGGTTGGAGAACACAAGTAACATTTTGACTATGTCATTTTTATAAATAATTTGTACCGATAAAAGACATGTGTTACTATCAAACAGATCCTCTTCGAGAAGAACCAAGAATAGATCTCACGGTGGCTCTCAATGTATATTCCACAGTTTTGTCACTCTTCATTTCGATAATAATAAAATGGAGACTGAAATTTGAAAGCCTAAAATGCCTTTTCCGTAGAAGGTCAAAAGGATTGATAACTTGGAATGAACTCGATAATTAAGGAGAAAAAGAATATGGCTGTCAAAATCGTGTGCTCTTTACACAGTTTTCTCAACCAAATTAACAACTACCGAATCCTCTGATATGACAAGCCTGTCACTAATATTTTCTTATGTTGGTATACAATGTGGCATGTCTGTTAGTACATTTCCGTGTATTCTCTATAAAAATGAAGTTTGTAATAAATGAATCAGCATTGGAGCGAATACTGAGAAATGGTAAATTTGAAAATCACATGCCTATACAAACATAAAACAGCAAATTTCTCTGTGTATGTGCGTGTTTCTACATGTTTGCGCCTTTTGGTGTTTGGCTTTGTGGCCTGGTGATTTGGGAGGTTACATTTATTTATTGCTTTAGTGAAATGTTAATGATGGTCTACAATTTTGGACTTAAAATATCCTAAAATTGTTTTATTATACCAGACATTGGATTTTTTTTAAAGGTGATAAATTGTAATGTAGTGAAATAAACTAGATTTTGTGATTTTTTTAACAGAATGAATTTATGAACATGTTACAATATTTACCCATAAATTTTACACACATATAGGTCTATCTTCTCCCCTTCACGTTAGTGGGTGTGTAGAATGATTGCTTGATTACATGGTTTTGTAAGAAGTATAAAATATAATATGTATTAGTGGGATTATTTTAATACTAGCTATTCTGATATCCTTGACATAAATGAGAACTACAAAAATCTTAATTTATTTTGCACTGATAGCTTTTTTTCAACAACTACAATGTATTTGTGAATCTTTTAAAGCCACACAGCTATAAATCACAGAGAGATAGATGTCTCAAAGTCATCAAAGTAACTAGACTAGTTATTCATGGACTAAATAAAATTATCAGTGAAAAAAAACATTGATATTAAAATTCTTTTGGAGTGATAAATATAACTTTCTTTAACAATTTAATTTTTCATGAGTTATAAGTATTAAAATTAAGAGCATATTACAATAATAAATTATGGATATATTAGATTGATTCTTCGGGATTTTCTGGAAATTTTCAATATTCTGGTGATAGCCTCTTCATAGTTTTGCTCATCTACTCAGAATACAGTCTCCTCCTCAGCGTTTACTTAGCTCCTCCTGTGTCTCCTAACACTGCACATGCTATTTTGTACATAGTAAAGTTTACGCAGACATGCTGAGTTTAATTCTTTCTCCCTAACTTTCTAGGCTAGTTCACTGTGTCTTCTGATACTAAAAATTCCCACTCTGTTGATTTACGAGTGCTACATTATTCTACATTTTTACATTCTCTAATACACCTACTCTTGTAGATCTGACTCCAGTCTAGCTTCTCTGAATTGTATTTAGTAGGTCCTTAATTGGTGTCTTTCCTGTCTACTTTAGAATATGAATGTTCTCACATCCTTCACATTGTATATGTTAAAGCTGCCCATATAAGGTAATCTTTGATATATTTAGCTCTGATAAGCCTCGATTCCAGAGGACCCTTTCTCCTTATTTATTTTAACTCAGAAGGTAACACAGTGCCTCTGAATTACAGCTCTAAGTGCTCTCCATCTTAATGAGGGTGAGTATTCCTGTGGGAAGTCCATACTGCAGAGGGAAGTAATCTCCTGCTTGATCCTGTCAATACAATCTTGTCCTACCAATAAAGAGGGCATTAAATGTTGCTGCCTAATGGTAGAACTGATTAGGAAAAATGAAGAGAAGGTGAGTTCCATTCCTTAACAGTGTCCAGCTCATGAGAAAATGTTTTTTTTGGGCTACCAGATAGCTTAAAACATGGGAGTTTCAGCGTGGATGAGCATATTTAAATTTTTATAAAATTCGTAGTGAGCATCATAAGGAATCACACAAAAGTAGTCTAATGAAATCTGTTCAGAAATTATTGTTAGGAAATTAATTTTGATTCCATTGGAATCAATTCTAGTTTTAAAAGAATGTTTGAGGAGCCTAGACATTTCAAGCATTTGTTACTCTTGTAAGAATATCTGGGATTTATTCTGAGGACTTACATGTTGACCCTCGCCACTCATACCTCTGGTTCAAGGGGAGCTGAGGCCCTCTTCTGACCTCCATGAGCTCCAGAGATGCATGAAGTGTACATACATATCCATGCAAATAAAACAGCCATACATGAAAAATAAAATGACTTAAGAAAACCTAAAGAAGTATGAGAGAACTGTGATCTGGATCCGACTCCCTTCTGGCTTCTCTGAATTGTGTTTTCATGGGTCCTTACTTAGTGTGTGATGCTTTCATTTCTGCAAGCGTTGTGTGCTACACACACTTTTGCAAAATCCAGACTTTCCACAGAGAAATGTCCTACTTATCTGTCTGGGTTCCGCTTCTTGAACTTTCCAGGTGTGTGGTCTCATCACGTTGGAAGAACGTTGAAAAATGTTTTGAGCAAGTATATTCTTTCATCTGATTTTCCCTCTGTTCATTTAGCATCCACTGACTCATCTACTACAATCGTATCCTTTTTTGTTCTGTTAAGAACTGAATTGCACATTACTTTCTTACTATAAAGTCCCATTAAAACCATCCTTGAATAATACCTTACTGTTTTTTTAACATGTGTCATGAGAACTTTAGAGCCAACTGATAATATATTACACTTAATATATTCTCGTCTCAGAACAGTGAAACAGAAGACAATTTAAGATAAAGGTTAAACAAATATATGTGTACAAACAGAGTGGAAATAACAGTTGCAGACACTAAGATCCAAAGTGGCTTTACCATTCATGCCTTTTTGGAAAGTCTTACATCTTATAACTCATACTTTATAAAATAAAACTCGAAAATAGTGATCATTATTCTCTTACTTTCATGAATATCATCCTCAGTTTTCTTTTAGTAAAGATGTTGAGATGCTTTAAAATAGTGTTACTATCAAACAATTTGCAAAATGACCACTAGAAATTTGTTCAGCAAAAGAAATGATACTTCTTCTAACTAAAATCATACTAGAAATAGTCTTAAGTAAGTACACTAAAATCCAGCCAGAAAACTCTAGAATTGGGTCACTGAACAGACAAAATTTGTATTGTGAAGGACCAAAAATACCTCAGAGTTTACCCAATTTGCAAAGAAAGGTCACAGCATAATTAGACGTTATTTTATTAAAAAATGTAAATAATAATGTGTTCTCTGGCTATATGCATAAAAATTAAATTAAATTTAGTTAACTTTCAAGGAAGACCCAGCTTTTAAAAATGTTAAATAGCTTATGATTGATTATTCAGACCATAGAGGAATTCCTTAAAATTAAAGATAATTTTTTCAGAGAAGAATTTCAGATAATCATTATCCAAATATAAGAAAATTAAGTATGAAGGATTCACAATTTTTTGGTAGCTCCCAATTATGTCTTCTTCCTATTTATAGATGCCACTCCATCCACAGGGTAATTCCACGATATTTTACACAGCATGAAACAGGGATGTGTGACTATTTCTTTTTTTCTAGTATACCTTTAGTTTCAACAACCAAGTCCCACAGGGACACAGACCTTATAGAATTTGACACACAAACACTTAACTATAATAAAACACAAAATTTGTGAAGAAAGTCCTTGTGGTGTCAATCTGAGATTTTATTTACTTTAATTATGAAAACTAAATGAGCTAATAATTAAATAGTATTAAATTAAAATGTTCTTGATTTAAGGAATCTGGAATTCTTTTGAAAAAAAATGAATGAGATCGTGTAAAATTAGAATTCTAACACTTTTTTCTCATTTCCTGACTTCTTTGTCTCTTTAATTTTTTCCTTTAATATACATAATAGAAATATATTTTGAATTGACCTTTCTCTAGGCCGAATCCTTAAAAATACCTCTTCTTTAAAGAGAGATATATTGACAATATCAAGATTGGACATTCATGACAATGAAATGGGCAAGCAAGCACCACATCTCTCCTATTGGCTAAATAAGTGCAGAGAATACTTCAGATAACAAAGACTTGTGGACCTCTGCCTTACCATTGCTTAGATCGGCCATGTTTCTGTTGTATTTCTAATGCTTTATGTACACAATTAACAGCTTTTTAATACATAGTTTTTGTTAAGAATCAAAAATAAAAACATAGAGGTTATCTCACTAAGCAAACTAAGTCAGAATTACCTATTAAAAAAAAAAGTAGGTAGTGCTCTCCAGTACCTTCTGAATACCTACTGACAGATGATGCCAGAAATGTACATATTTCTAATTGAATGGTGTCTCTTCACTAACCTTTGCATGTCTGACATGAGTGACAGATATACTAGCTAATGAAATAGTCTCACATTACCTGATGTTAGTAATATACTGAGATGAAATTAAGTGCTTTTTTTTTTTAATGGAAAGCATCTGCTTGTATACTGTTCCTCAAAATAGAAATTTAAGAAAATTTAATAATTTCAAGAACAACTCTGTGCAAAATATTAATTTAAGACCTATAATAGTCCTAACTATTACTAGGTTCAAATGCTGATGCACTAAATTTGGATAGAAAACTTAATGTAAATTTTCATTAAATATAACACACACATATATATGCATATGTATACATATACATATATTATAGCTTATCTTCCACATTTCAATAACCATCAAATATTTGAAGAAAATTCAGAAAAAAATAAAGTGGGCAAAATTATGTCTGATAATTAGAGAAGAGTGACTATTAGATATTCCTGTTATGTTATGAAATGAACAGTAATTTGGAAATCAACTAAGTAGAACATAACAGAAATTATTTCACAAATAATAGTCACAGGAAAAGCTATTTATCACACTTAACTGAGGCCTACCTTAGTGATAACTACATTACAATAGACAACTTATATCAATAGATAGGAAATAGTTGTGTTTACCTCAGACATTTCTAAAAGACAGCAAAATATAGCCAATTTTGGTCAGTTTTGTGATGAAATAACCATGTAGGAGATAGATGGATAGATTAAATTTCTGTTTGCTTTATGCACTATGGATCATTGAAAGTAAACAAGTATATTAATAGGTCATCAAAACAGTTCTTAGGAGCAGCTGCCTCTTCCTTGAAATCAAAATTGATTCTTCAGTTAGCTGTTGTCTGGATGGGTTCAAATGCAGTAAGGCAGTAGTGGTCTTTGGCTCTCCTGCCAGCCTATATGCAACACACTGGAATTTTTTATACCTTCCAAACAAACTCAACAATGACATGTTAAATATTATGAGAGTTATGGTTGGATTTAAAAAAAAAGATGCAAAAACCTCACCATACATACTAGAGTTTACTGTCATTACAAAATATGATCAAATTTGTTTCCCATATGCAGCTTACAATTCAAATACAGTACTGTGTGTATATTATTCAATAATGATTGTTTTATATTTAAAAATAATGGTAGTCAGTTTCTAGTGGTAAAGTTGTGGAAATAGATTGTTATAATGGAAAGAGGAAGATAGAGAGCATTTATTATGTTTTAAACCATGAGGATTTTTACTCATTAAAAACACAACAGACACTTGGGTTTATCACCTATCCCAATCTCTTCCCAATTTCAATAGTTGTGTTATATATTTACATTAACTGTGATAGAAGACCTTGTGCTAATTAACATATCTCAAAGCAGCCACAAAGATTCCTGTATTCAAAGTATACATATATCAGTTTTTACACAATAATAAACAACTAGAATAAACATGATTTGTTTTGGTTTATTTAGTTTTGTCTCTTACACAAGGTCTCACTTCATATCTGAGACTGGGATAAAACTATGTAGCATAGACTAGCTAGCTTTGAAGACAGAAAAATTCCCTAGCTTTGGCTTTCTGAATTAATGGATTTTAGACAAAAAACAAAAACAAAAAACCATCAACAACAGCAATAAAGAAAAAATTGTGATTTTTAAATATGGCAGTTAAATAAACCCATAATGTTCAAATGCATTATTTAAAATAACATTTTCCCCAAACTAGCTTATGTCTGTGAATCTCATTGTTTTAAATAGAAATTGCATTTGAATAAAAAAGGGAATATATAAAAAGTTGCATGTTGTGTACTGGCCACTCTTTGAATCTGAGCGATCTGAAACGCATGCTCACTCAGGTCTGTTCTTCCCAAGGCTGGATTGTTTTTTAATAGTGTAATATTCTAGAGATAGATTTAAAAATTAACAAGATGCAAGAGTCCAGAAAAGTTAATAAAATCTAGCTCAATCCTGATGAGGTTGGCTGATATAGAATTCAGGAAGAATAAGTCTATCTGTAAGTATTTCTTCACAGTAAATCTATAATGGAATTTAAATGAAACACACCATTATGAGAGAATAATTCTTGCATAGCATAGTGCTATAATACGTTTGAGTGTAATGTTCATATATTTATTAATCCAATCAATAAATGTGTATTTTATAGATTTAATTTTCTGGAACTATAATATGATAGTTCCTTTATTAGCTATTAAGGAGAATTTGTTATACTTTGGGTGCTCTTAAGGCATCTAGGTAAATTAGGGTTTATATATTAAAACAATACTTAAAACAATTTGTAAAATAGGTCAGACTATGGATAAGTATATTTTAAACTGTAGGCATAATAAACTTTTACAAATAATAAATTAAAATTGAAAATAGTAGATACTGATTCAGTGTATTGTCAAGTATGTAGATTATGTATCACTTTCTGCATCACAATTTGTATTTCCTTAATTGAAAATAAACCTTCAAACAACACACTGATTTCATCCTTAAATATGTAGTAATGCATCCTATCCATCAAAAAGTATTAATTATGTAAATTCATCTTAGAGGGAAATAAATTTGCTACTGGATCACAATTGGACTTATGTCACTTGTTAAAGAATGAAAACTTTGTTACTTTGAATACAAATTAGTAAACACTTGAAAACTCTTTGCGTTATTTATTTTAAACTTTATTAAGAGCAGTAGATTCATAATATAAAATAATTATCTGTGAAATCCATTCAATGAGATAGAAATATTTGTGATAAATTGAATACAAATGTTCTTTGTGGATCATCAAATATTTTTAAAAAGGATATAAGAGTCTAAAAATGTAAATGTCAATTATATTTGAAGACCATTGTGAGGGGTTATGTTTGCCACTTGATACCATTAAGATAGTCATGAGCTAGTTCTTGGTAAATTTTTCGGGCATTGAGTCAATGGAAAGCCCATTAGTACTCAGATTAAATTTCAAATTCAGAGACTTGATTCTATTTTATAAAAGAGAATAAACATTGTTATACACTTTTATTATTTAAACAATTAAAATTGGCCATCAAAAGACAATGATATTAAAACAGAAAGTAGTATTGCTAACATTTGATCTCAATGGGAATTTATATATTTTAATATGGAAGTTATAAACTGATATAATATACATAATGATATATTGAAATACTGACCAGAATAATACTTCAAAGTGTTAAAATGAAATTCACCAAGTAACTACTAAATTAAAACACTAACTCTTCAGACGTCATCCTCCTTCACTTTAGTAAACTATGAATATATAAAAAATACGATGAAATACAATTTAATTTTTTACCACTTTAACATTATTATATAAGACTACTTTTTATTTCATTTGAGAATAGAGATTATCAAACTGATAAATATCAATCTACTAAGTATCAGCATTTTCTTTCATTAATTGATAGCAAGAAGGCAGTCAATTAAAATCCTCATTTTCTAAAACTGTATGTACTTTCTTAAAAATATAAAATGCAAGGTAAATATTCTGTCAATAAAACAACATCTGCAATGCCTCAACAAGTGTGTTATTTTACTTTTTAAAGGGGGAATAATAGTAAAACTCAGGTGGCACCAATACATCATAGACTAAGAATACTTCATAGTCACATTAAAAGGGTTGAGTCAACATTTGTTCTTAAGAAGTTATAACACTATACTGAGACTAAGAAATCCAAAGATACAGGAATCCTTGGAGTGGATGAATTGTGGTATTTTTGTAGCATGTTTGCCTTTAACTCCTTTCAATTTTATCTTGGCATGTCCTTAGAAAACATACTCTACTCTTTGTTACTCATGTGAGAAATAAGAAAATAAAACTGGTGAGAACAAGTCTTATTAGGACAATATAAATGAGGTAGAACTAAAATGGAGATGCAGGAGAAAGTCTTCCAAAGTTCAACTTTTCCCGTGAACTTCCTCTTCAGAGGGGAAGTAAGTAATGGAAAGAGTCTTCAAAAAACTATATCATTGATCCTATATCCTAAACATAATTACAAACATACATGGGCTTCTCTTTTATTAAAAAAATAGATTTATGTTAATCTTGTCCCATACTGTTATTCTAGTTTCATTTATGCTGGAAGTATATCAATATTAATGTCCATTTTCTATATTAATAAAAATTTTTGAATCTTGCTCTTACCAGTATCTTTTCATTTGAAAAATGATAGGAACATACCTTTTAACAGCAAGAAATAGAAGTTATAAAGACCCCAACTATGTTTCTTCTCCCTCGTGCAGAACACGCCTATGCAGAACTATTTGGGAAAGCAATTGTATTGCACTTAATAGCATCAGTCTAATACACAGTTAACTGTAAGGATGGTGTGTGCATGTATTCGTAACAGGAGTCCAAACACCTATGCTTTAACAAAGTTGCTTCTTTCAACTCAGATTTGATTATTTAGCTGTAGTGCACCAATAATTTTGTTGAAAACAAGCAACAGGTACTATAATTTAAGAATCATACATTTATACAATAATGTTGGTTTTCTTAAAGCAAAATAGCCTAAGAGAGGATGAAATAATACCTGATTCAGTTAAAAGTAAATGAAATTGATCCTTAAATGATCTCCTGTATATTTCACTGAAAGACTATGACTTAAAGGGCATTTCACATAAATATATTCTCCATCAATCCAAAATTGAATACAGATGCACACATCCACATAGAGATATAATGAGCATGCTTTTTACAACAACCTCCAGAGACTAAAATGTAAAAGAACTGGCAAATTGAAATTTGTTAATGACTTTCTCTTGTGGGGTAAAACTGCCATTTGCTTCTAACTAAGAAAAGTACTACAACTTTGCAGCTTTCCAACCAAAAGTAGCAATTATTCTTATTTATTCAATATTTTATCCGGGAACCTTACAAGCAGAAAAAAATATTGACTCAGAGGTCTAAGTCAATAAATGTAAGCACTAAAATTATTTCACAGATATTGTAAAGATAATTTCCTAGACAAAATGCTATTAGCAACTGACATGGCTTTATGATGGTGTCTTATTAATTTGATGGGTTTTCTGCTTCACTATCTGCAAATTCTCAGCTCCTTCAACTCTAACCAGAATTTAACAAAATGAAGACAGTAATAATAATAATAAAATACATTAGACCCTGCAGATGTATTATTCTACTTACATTCAATCTGATAATGGAAGAAATCTATTGGCTGCTCAATCTATATATCTACCAAACTTTGACGAAAAATAAAAAGTTTATTTTAGGTGTGTTTCCATAATTTTCTCCCTCCCTCTCCTCTCCCTCCCTTTTTTTTTTTCAATTTTTCAGTTGTTTTTCTTAGACGTAGATGTATCTGTACCTGGGGATCATGTAAAAGCCTGCCTTTGGGTAATCTCCTCCTCCAATTTTATAAATCCATTTAATATCAAACCCGAGCATTTTTGCTTTCAAGATTGAAAAGATAGTATAAGGGTGTCCCCAAAAACATTTTCTCAAGTAGTCAAAATTACTTTTTTTAGTTCAAGAGACCCTCGATAGTTCTTCAGTTGCCCTCTGTATAGGAAGGTTTGTGACCTCAGCAAAAGACATGGTATAAGACATTTCTGCAAGTGCCACTTCCATATTGCATTAGGACCACCCACCCCTTCCTCTAACTCTATACCTTCCCAATCATTGCCTCTCCTCGAGGTCCATTTGATGATTTTTCTACCACTGTTCAACATTTAAATAAAACCACATTAAACATTTAAATGAATGCACATTGAATCACTAAATGATATTAAACATACTCATGAATGCAAATATTAAGAAGTTATGCATCTTAGAACCATCTAAAAAATGCATGTCTTCAGTAGGTCGGAATAGAAGTATCATCACAAGATAGGTCAAACACAGGCTATAAGGTTGCTGATATCACACAGACCTTCAGTCCTTACCTGGTTAACTGCATGATGACAAACAAATCAAAAGAAAAAGTCCCTAGATTCTGAATCATCTGTCTCCACGCTGCTCTGACAGCTTTACAGCTTAGGGTTTTCTTCCTGCTTACACATATTTGTCTGGCAATCCTTTGCAAGGAATGCTAGGGTTAATCTGTAACCCAGGTCACCTCCTCCTCTTTTCCAACAGCTGTTTGACAGCTCACACAGAAGAGAAAGTGCATTTTACCCTTTCAAGTAGAACCTACCCTGAATCTCCACACCAAGGCTCCCTTTACAAGGAGGTCCCTGCTCTGCTGGAGAACTGATCACGTTCTGGACCTAAAGGAAAGTACAAGGCTTTCAGCTTCAACTCTTAGGGACTGGGAGAACAGCCATCAAAGACTTCAACTCTCTTCCCCTGTTTGGCTACAGACGCTGCAGAAACCCGCAGCCCAGAAGCGCCACCCCCTCCCTGGTGGTCACCACTGGAGCTGAGAGCCCAGAAATCAGTCCTCTTTCTCTCAACCCCACCTCCAGGAAAAGGGGGTGAGCAAAATAAAAAGAGAACTTTATAGTGGCTTTAAGGTAAGGTTGTATCTGCTGAGCCTCAGACTGCGGATAACATAGCATTCCAAGCCCTGACTCCAAGTTGAAACCCAACTCACTTCACCCGACCGCCCTCCGGATTCTGTGAGTTAGTGGAAGGAGGAAAGGCATGAGTGATGATTAGCAATACTTAAACACTGATCTTAAAAAAAAAAAAAAAAAAAAAAAAGTACTTCAGCTATCCTAAGCCCTACTAAACAGACAGATAACAGCAAAGATCGGGGTTTTTAAAAAGCAGCATCCTGGGGAAGCATCGCGCGCTGTGCTTAGACTCAGCTCACGAAAATAATAAAGAAATTGCAACACAGAACGGTGTTAAGAGATTACAGAAAAAGCAAGTCTTTCTTCCACACAGAAGAGGTTTGGGAGCCCAGGAAAACTAGACAGTCGACGTTGTGGGAGGTTGAAAACCCCTTGTGAACCTCACTCTCCTGGGCTGCAAATGTCCACCGTGAGCCGCAGGGCTGAGAGCGAGCGGAGCCTGCGCCAGCGGGTCGGGACTCCATCCCCACCCTCGCACTCCCGCACCAGCACTGAGCCCTGGACCAGCCAGGCTACTAGGCGCTTTGCCCTCCACGTCCCCAGAACCCAGGAGGCTTAGATATAGCCTAGGGCTGCCGCGGAATCTCCAAGACACACTCGCCTGTTGCTAGCCCTCTGGTTAAAGCATTCTTGGCTGCAAGAGCCTGTCTCTCCTGTCAATTTCCCTCACAGAAGGCAGAGCTCCTGGTTCTAACACAGCAAAACGCACTTACCTAGACAGCGAACGTCTGTGCCTCACTGTGTCACACTGATTAAGCAGAAAACCGTCTGACTGCACTGAAAGTTTTCTCCCTTCTCTCTCTCTCTCCCTCCACCCTTGCGCAACAGCAGTAGTCCTCTAGAGAGGGTATTTGAATTGGCGAATTACACCAAAGCCTCTTTTCTTCAAATGAAGTCACGGACGCTAATGGCCCTGGCTTGTAAGGCAGGACGGACCAAACTGAACTGGCACAGACAGCAGGTAGACTAGCGCTGGGTGAGGGACGCCAAGAGGTGCGGATCACTGTGTGAGCCCCAAATCCTCTCGCACTCGGTGGGAAGCAAAGGGGAAAGCCCTGGAATCTGAGGAGGGGGAGGGAGATGGTGCGATGCTGCAGCTGGAGTACTTTTATGTCTGGAAGCTTTAAAGCCTTTTGAATTAAAAAGAAAGGAATCATTGCCTAGATTGTCGCATCAGCCATCAATGACTGGAACAGTTCTTTCCCAGAAATTAAAAAGAACACCCCCCCCCAAAGGATAAAAAAGAGTCAAAATAACTTAGGAAGGAGAGGCTTAAACAATAGATCCTCACCTCCATCCACCCCAATAAAGGGGGATTGTGCAAAAATTTGTGCTTTACAGATTATGACCATGTGCATGTTTGTGATTGATAATTACCAAACTCTTGGCCAAATGTGAAGTGAAAACCAACATTTAAATGCTCCTCAAAGCAACTCGGAGGAATGAGAAGGATCATCAGTTAAAGACCATAGAAATGTTCATAAAAGCACAAAACAGGGACCATATTAACATACTTATTAAAAAACTGAGGGCAGGGGTGGGCAAGTGTGAAGACGGAGGCAATTACATTTTTCATGTAAAGTCCCTCCCTGAATTTCAATGTGTTAGAACCCAGATAATCAGTGGCTTCTGAGAGCTCTCTTCATCTGAATGGAGACCTCCCTGACCAATTAACTGTCCCCAGCACAATTTACAAAATCTAAATGCATTGCAAAATGCTGCCTAGACAGTAACCATGATGACCAGAACAATGTGCCCAGGAACATATTGGATATTGTGTAAAGAATGATGCTCTCAAAACTCGGGACTCTTCCTGGCCATGTAGTGACATGTCAGTATGTAGGATCCTACTAAATCACTAGACACACTTAACCAAAGTCCTCTCTCAACCATTCAGTTGTTTAGGATGAGATGAACACTTGCTGACCTGGACCACCTTCTAAAGATCAGAGAGACTAGTGAACTTTCTCAAACCCATACATAGCCAGCCCTCCTTCAGAAATACCTATCCTACAGGCATTATCATAGACTAATAGAAAAAAAATACCCCCTCAAATGGCACAATGCTGTGTTCCAAGAGGGGTACATTCCTGGGAGGTGATGTCCACATTACCTGATAGAAACGTATAAGGATTGAGGAATTTCTTTTTAAAGGAGGTATTGGGGTAAGTTATTTCATGGGCTACATCCTACTAGTTCGATCATGTACTAATGGTCACACAAATAAGTATTTGCAATCTGAAATTAACTGAACAAAGAACGCAGAAAAAGACAGAGACAGAGAGAGAGAGAGTGGAGAAAAAGTAGTGCTTATTTTTTAAAAGTAAAAATTAACACAAGTAGTAAAGTACTCATCACATATAAAGAAATACTTACCAGAGGAAAGTTAATGAAGCAAGATGAGTGTGAGAGAAACATATCCACGATTCAAGGAGACATCCCATGATCTTCCAAAGCAGTGTAGAGTGGTGAGCTGCAGGAAAGTAGGAGTTGGAAACACTCAGTAGTTCCTGGTGGCATCTAATCAGGTGAAAGTCACTTATTCCAGGGGCCAAGAACCCAAAAATGTTAAAGAAGTGCTTTCTTTCTTTCTTTTTTTTTTCTTTTCTGAGAATGGTTAACAGTGGGAACCTTTCTTATGATAATCCTCAGGCAAACAAATGTACCAAACTGGAAGTACCCACAAAGTGAGGAAGCTGGGTAACCCAAGAGAACAGGATGAATAAGACAAACAGATCTCCAAAGAGAAGTGAAAGGATGTGTTGTAAACAGGAGTAGACAACTAGTGAGCTAGGCTGTAGTCATCTTCAGAGAGCAGCAGCACTGATTTAGGCTGCTGGGGATGATCCAATGAGAATTCAGGAGAGCAGCGCTTCGGAAATCCTGCAGGATCTTCCCACTCACAGTTCTTTTCAGAGTTTACCTGCACTGGGAATGTTATCATTAGGATTAATAGTATTCCATCAGTGCATTTCACTAGCACTTCCTTGGAATCCTTTCCCTTGCAGAAACTGATCCAGGCATAGTAAGAAAATCGACTTAACACACAGCCCAAATAAACCAGCAGGACCGGTCCCATTGCATTGATCTAATCCTCAGCGATTTTTTTTGCATAGACAGGGGCTGGGAGGTGAATGGTTGAAGGTCGTAGTCACTCAGAGTTTTCGAGGGCGCTATGCTTTGGAGGGTTAGCAAGATGACCAAGAGGCTGATGATGGGTTACCTAGGCGGCAGCAGCCTTCCTAGGTCCCACTTCCTCGTTAAATCATGCAGCCTGTGTTTAAGGCAATTGCTTTCAGTACTGAGCCCCTGCGCTAAAGACCATGCTACAAGAAGCTAGATGTTAGGGCAGTCCGAGAACTGTCCCTGGTCCACTGGGGGTGGGGTAGGAGGGGTGCACGAGTGGCCGTCTGTGCCATGTCTGCCTTGCATTTGATTCCAGCAGTTACCAAGCTAAACTAGAGAAAGAAATAGCTTTGTTGTGGATTGCATTGTCGAGCCATTTTCGTGTCCTGATACCGCATAAACGATCACCTGATCGCTGGATCGATTGGGTAAGATTAGCCTGATCTCTTCTCCCTTTCTCTTTTTGTGACCACCCCCTGCCATCCCTTCGCAGTTCTCTCCCTAAACCTTTCTTTCTCTGCTTCCATCCCTATCTTCTCTTCTCCTTTCCTCTCGGAAATCTACTGTCACTGGGGAACTTGCCTGTTTGAGCTTATAACACTGTAACCGATTTATTTATTTATTTATACCACGGATTGACCATCACCTCCCTTCTAAAAGTATTTTTGGGGTGGAAGATTCTGGGTCCTTATCTTTAGAGATTCTCTGAATGACCCAGAAGGTGTGTAGAGAGTACAGTCAGGTAGGAAAGTCCTTAGTTAGCCCTGGATTCCAGCTCAGTCTTGCTGAAGCTTACAAATTATATATCTGTCTGTTTTAGAAATCGAAAGAGAAGGTAGCTTGGTAATCGATTTATTTGTTGTAGAAACTGAGTTCCTGAATGGTGGAAGGGTTAATCATTTACGGAGGATAAAAATGTTCTTCATAAGTAATCTTATTTTCTGCGGTTGAAAAGGCAACACATTGCTTCTCAGCGACCCATCCCCCACTCCATTCATTTATATCCTTTCTGTATGTAAATCACGGAGGAGCTGGGTCACTGGAAATTTTCTTTTCCTCTTTCTTAGGAGAGTAGAAGCCTGCAAATGTGAAATTGGGGGCGGGGGGGGGCGCTTTGGAAACAATATCAACATTTTAAGGTCCTTCCTATCTTGTATAAAAATACTCACAGGTAAAGTATCTTTGGTTTCTTAAGGATTCCTCTCACCTTTAACTCTTTCTTTTCTGGAAATGATGTGAATTTTGGTGTAGCAGCTCATGTTAAATATACTATAAGCACACTTTAGCTAGCTCTGTTTTAAAATTAATACTGTTTCAGCTATAGTAATAATGCTATTGGTTGTTTTACCCCATCTTACAGGAAAGATAACATTAGAAATATTTTATTAAGTATGTATCTTAGTTCCAATTCGTATATCTGATCCACTGTCCCAATTGAATATTTGCTGGTCGTGATAAAGATTTCTGGCTTGCCCAAAGTCTATAGCACACCCACTTGTGAATGGTTATCTTGAAGGGAGGGCATGTACAAACTTGTGAAGGAGCTGAACAGCTCTTTGATAGTACTGCGATTATATTCTGCTAAATGTGGAGAATAACAAGTCTTGAAACTGGCATGAACTTGGATTATAAGTGCAAGCTGACGATTTTGGATCCAAAGTATTACACGATGATGCCAAATAGAAAGCATTGCAATTTTGAATTACCAAATATGTTTCACTGTCAAAACATGTATATTAATTTTTCTCTGTTGTTAATCCTAGTGTGGTACCTTATCTCCAAATTTCAATAATAAAAGATACGCTAATTAGTGTAAACATGCATGTCTTTTGCAAACATGAGGACTTCATTCTCAACATAAATATATATTGAAATTCTATTGATTAAAAACAAATTTATGATAACCATCATTATAGAAGTCTGTACTATAACATAAAGAAAGGAAGAGAGCCAAGTGCCATGCATCTGAAACAAATTGAAATATGTGTGCTCAAGTATCTGTAGTGTTTATTACTGTCAAAGACTGCAAAACACAAACATTTTGTGATGTAGCTTTCCTTTTTCTTTTCAGGATGCACACTGTCCTGAATGCTCTGACAAAGTAGAAAATTTCTTTGGTGTCTCATTGTATAACAGGATGGAGTATTTCTGTGTATCTCTGTGTTTATTACATAGGCTGACAAATTTTGCCAAGAGGACCTGAGGATACATAAAATGCTGATATCAATATCTTGAGATATGCTCACTACCAATACAGCTTAACAACTGTGTCAAATACAGTCCATACTTTCTTTCTCTGAGAACCACAGAACGCTGTCCAAGGACACTTACCTAACTGACAGTTAAGAGGAATGTGCTATTTATTTAGGACCCAGTCTGACTTTTGTCAGACAATTGAAACACAGTTTTATTTTATAGGCATCCACAGTGATGTACTCTTGTACTCTGTATTTGTAGCTGTGGTGAACTGAGGCAAGCTTAGACTGAGTATTAAGACCTTGACTCAACAAGCATTGTGTTTATGTGGTGTATATTTGTGTGTGTGTGTGTGTGTGTGTGTGTGTGTGTGTGTGTGTGTGTGTGTAATGTTCTTAACTTTTTAAAAGGCCATGAAAAGAAAAATTCATTCGATGAGTCTTAGAAACGTAAGAAAAGTTTTGTATTTTTAAAAATATTATTAATTAATTTATATGTTAGAGTAAGCTGTTAAACTATATGATTACTCAAATATACCTTCATGTAATGTCATAGACATTGTGTCCCCTGTCTTGTTTTCAGAGCAAATGTCTTTTTTACAATGCCTTGTGAATGTAAGATGTTTTGGTTCTAAGCTGAGAGGGTAGCTTCTTTCATTCCAGGGTGCTCATCTGAAGGTGCTCATTTAGTGGATTTCAAGCAAGTGATGGGTGTTCTTTGCCTTCTTGTCGTATCTTCCTTCATAGCTACAAATAAATATATTTCACATATTACCTCACTAAAAAAATCTGCCACAGCAGCATTCAAATGATTTAATGCTAGAGATGGATTGTAGAATTAGAGAAGGTTCTTCATATAGCTGGATCTGTGGATTGGTCATTCAGAGCCCCCTCTGAAAAAACAGAAACACATTCATATTCTTTTTATATTATTTGGTTGTGTGTGTGTGTGTGTGTGTGTGTGTGTGTGTGTGTGTGCAGAAGCTCACATGGGGAATCACCTTTTCCACCATGTAGGGTTCCAAGATTGACCCCTCACTTTTGGGGCTTGGTGATAAGAATTAACCCTGCTGTGCTGTCTCAACATTGTCCTCAAAATAAATACAGAAATCATGCTGCAGGTTGCTTACACAGAAAGTATCTATATGTCATGTTATTTTTAATATTAAATCTAAGTTATAAGAAAATATAAAATTAAGAACCCATTAAGGAAAATTTTATATATGTATATGAACTGGATATGTAAATATGAATATATATTATTACTTACAGATGAAATTTGACACAAATTTATGCATGCATATTTGTCCTCACTACAATATTGAAGTTTACTTACTTTAGTCTCCTTGCTGTTTACTTTGTCTTCAGAGCTTTCACATCGAAAGTATTCGAAGTTGCTTTAGTACCTCTGTTTATAGTAATTTTCACATTTAATTTATAAGATCAAGATGCTGTTAAATAAACTGATTAAGTGTATTGAATCTCAAGTAAAAAAAAATTGGTACTAGCCCGTTTATAAAGATAATTTATTCTGTTCTCTCACACTAATGAAGAAGTTAAGAACTAAAGGTGACTTGGTTATTATCAGCATATGCCACGGAGTAATCTAGGGGACCCGAGATGCATCTTCTGGGCTTTTCAGCTACTGTGAATTCTATAGCAACTGAATCCTTCAGTAGTTCTTACAGGAGTTATCATTTGAGATTATGATAGAGAATCAGTGGAAGGAAAGAAAAACACTACAAAGACCAATAATGTGCAGCTAGCGATGTCAGAACATGTAGGAAGTTACTGTCTATATTTCTGTTCCAACTGACGCTATAGATACTCCTCTGCCCTCCCCCAAATGAGGAGTAAATATTTGACATCATAATTCTGGTTTCTCATGGAGTTCCTTCAACATTCTGTGTGTTCTATGTTCTTTAGGCAATCACACTCTCACAGTATAAACTGTGGAAAGTCATGCTGCGTGCAATATAATACTCCACTAAGTTACATTCAATTTACCTCTTAAATTTCTAATCTACATGGAAAATGGGACTCTTGCAAAGAGAAAAACAACCTAATAATCCACATATAGAACACATGTGACCTAGAAATTTTCTCATAATCAAAACATGCAGAACATTACTATATTTTATTACATTAATAAAAAACTTTCCAATTTATAACAATATAACAAAAGCTTAGTCATTCAAATTGGAATTTTATAAAAAGCAGAAATCCATAAAAGTTTACTTCAATCTTTTATGTATGACAACATTTGAATATTTCATGCAATTATTTATATATTTATTCATTCAGCAAACCTAAAGTGAATATGAGTATCAATATCCATTTGCCAAATGTTCCTTATGAAATATATAGGAAAAAAATAATAACAACAAAAATAACAAAAATGAAATCTAAACATTTTTAAATGCCCATGCTATTCCCTTACCAACTTAAAATGTTCAAGCTGAAATAATCATTATGACATATGGAACCATTGTTAGCAACAATTGTTGAATAAAGTTTGCCCTGCTATACATGTTTGTGTGCTCATACCAAGTTTTTACACTAGTATAGTTGGTATAGAGCTGACTACATTTCCAATAACATTTCCGTCAACTATTGTTTCCACACTTGGAAAAAATAAATCCCAACTGGGTTTCCCTCATGTTGTTTCTATTGTTCTTACTCCATATTCTTAATATCTATCACAGTACTCAATGTAGAGTAAAAACTCAATAAACTTAAAAGTTGCAACTAAGTAGTACATTAAACTCTACCATTTTAAATAAAGCTTGTATTTAATTTACCTATTTATGTACAAATAGTGAATAAAGCATTATATTTCAAAATATCTTTATAATATTTGTTATATATTGCCCCAGTGATTCAATTTAGAAATCACTCCTCATAAGCAACTCTGGATTATTACTGTGTTATTAGGCATGTTAGTAACTTGATCTTTTTGTCATTGTGCAAAGTATATGCATATTTAAAATCGAGAAGTGAAGTGTAAGAAAATGGAAAATCTGTTACTAAATTTTGTCTTAATCTGTCTTCTCAGGGTGCTGTGATAAAACATCATATGTTGGATGTCTTGGACAACAGAATTTTACTTTTCCCATCATAGGGACTAAAAGTCCCAGGTAAAGTTATATGTAAAAGTGGTCCTTTGAAGGAGTGTACTTTCTGGTTTGCAGTAGAAGTCTTACTGCATACTTCTATACCCTTTTCCATTGGTACACACAAACACACACACACACACACACACACACACACACACACACACACAGTTAGAAAGCAAAGTAGAAAAACAGAAGGATAAAAGACAACACTCTTTCTTAATTCCTTGGCCACAATCTACAATGACTGGCCTTCCAAGGACCATCACACTAGAAATTTTATTTCTATGACACAGTAAGACCAGTCTCTTACAAGACCACTAGATTCACTAATGTGACAGTGAAAGCCCTCTAGGTCTCAACGAGTTACAAGAACAATGGTCAATAAAGGATTGCTGAGAGCATGAGCAACAGACTCCCCCAGGGAAGAGCATATCAACTGGTTATCAAAGGCTGGAGGTCATCCCCGAGAACATACTTACAGATAACATTACACAGACAGAGAGTTGTATTTAAAAAATATATATATGTGAGCATCCACGTCTGTGTTTGCTAGGCCCCGGCATAGTCTCACAAGAGACAGCTATATCAGGGTCCTTTCAGCAAAATCTTGCTAGTGTATGCAATGGTGTCAGCGTTTGGAGGCTGATTACGGGATGGATCCCCGGGTATAGCAGTCTCTAGATGGTCCATCCTTTTGTCTCAGCTCCAAACTTTGTCTCTGTAACTCCTTCCATGGGTGTTTTGTTCCCAGTTCTAAGAAGGGGCAAAGTGTCCTCACAGTCAGCTATTGGATGGATCACAGGGCCCCAATGGAGGAGCTAGAGAAAGTACCCAAGGAGCTGAAGGGGTCTGCAACCCTATAGTTGGAACAACAATATGAACTAACCAGTACCCCAGAGCTCTTGTCTCTAGCTGCATATGTATCAGAAGAAAGCCTAGTTAGCCATCATTGGGAAGAGAGGCACATTGGTCTTGCAAACTTTATAGGCCTCAGTACAGGGGAACGCCAGGGCCAAGAAGTAGGAGTGGGTGGGTAGGGGAGTGGGGGGAGGGTATGGGAGACTTTTGGGATAGCATTGGAAATGTAAATGAACAAAATACCTAATAAATTAATATATATGTGCAAACAAAATTATTTGTAAAATAACAATTTTTGAAAAGAGAGGCTATTAATTTGAAAATAAGAGCAAGAAAATACTATATTGAGGGTTTTTTGAGGGAGATGTTATCATTATATTATAATCTCTAAAATAAAAAAATTACTGAGATGTCATTGACTTTTTTGTTAATTATTATTTTAATAATTTTTTGTATTTGTGTACGTGTGTGTGTACCTGTGTGTTTGTGTGTGTGTGTGTGTGTGTGTGTGTGTGTGTGTGTGTGGGGGGGATCATGTGTTGTGTGTGTGCGATTCCAGATGCTCTGGATTACCCTGGAACTAAAAATTCATGGTTTTGTGTCTAGTCTGACACTGGTACTGGTAATAGACCTCAGGATGTCTATAAAAGCATTATGCACTCTTAAGCAGTACACCAGTTCTCCAGCCTGACTGACTGACTTTTATACACCATCTTGCATTTCTTCCAGTGTTAGAAAGCAGAATTTAAAATGATTAATTTTAAGTGATTTTGCTAATAATATTAGTATGTTATGTAACAATAAATTATTCACTTGCTTCTCAGAAATAAAATATTTTCATAGAAAAATAACATACTATAATATAATGATCCAAAATTTTAAGGCTAGTTTATGCAAAAATTTTTGCAATTTGGGATTTATAAGATTAACAAATTTTTTTTCAAATCATTATATTAGTTACTTAACACCTAATAACTACTCAATAGTGTTATGACTAAAATATATTCATCACCCAGGGAATAATATAAATAGGTATATATCGTGCTATCTATTATAAATATAATTGTATGATATACAAGGTAACAAAAAATCAAATATAAGAATATTACAAAAATAGTGAACCAAAACATCTTAAGGTCTTTTATACATATTTACTTAAAAATATGCAGAACCTAAATCTCAATAAAAATGTGAATGTTGTATTTCATGACAAAAATAACCTTCCAAAGTTTATAGTATACATCTTGTAATGTATGGGTCCTCTTGTTTCTAATTGGGACCCTCAAAGGGCGGGGGGGGGGACTGGGTATGAATCAGAAAGGATATTAAGAAAGTATAACGGGGACTGGAGAGACGCCTCAGTGGTTAAGAGCTCTTTCAAAGGTCCTGAGTTCAAATCCCAGCAACCGCTTGGTGGCTCACAACCATCCACTATTAGATCTGACACCCTCTTCTGGTGCATCTGAAGACAGCTACAGTGTACTTACATATAAAAAAAAGCATTGACTGCTCTTCCAGAGATCCTGAGTTGAAAAGAAGAGAAGAAAAGAGAAGAGAAGAGAAGAGAAGAGAAGAGAAGAGAAGAGAAGAGAAGAGAAGAAAAGAAAAGAAAAGAAAAGAAAAGAAAAGAAAAGAAAAGAAAAGAAAAGAAAAGAAAAGAAAAGAAAAGAAAAGAAAAGAAAAAAGAAAGTATAACGGCTAGAGTTAAATGGAGTTAGGCAAGCCAGGTCGTTCTGACTGAGAACATTATGGAATCCAGAAATGAAATGAACCAAATCTTTAGAGCTTCTAGAAGCAATGTGCCCATTTAGATTTTTGAAGACAAAAACAAACAAATTAGTCCCCCCTCCAAAACAAAACAAAACAAAACAAAACCCACTGATTTCTACAAATTGATTAAATAGTTAAGAATATATATGATTGCATTACTTTATTTCAAATATAGTAGTTTTCATACATCTTTATTCATGTTCAAAGTACTATCCACATAGCAGATAAATATAGTAAGATGTGAGACAGACAGAGAACAAGAGAAGGGACAAAGAGAAAGACAGAACTGTCTTCAGTTCATTCAAGAATGGAGTTTACCAGACACTTTTACATTATACAATCAAAAAAGCTAACTGAACATTTACCTAATTAGGATGCATCATTAATTATAGTGTCTTATGAACTCTGTAGGCCTTTCACCTCTTTAAGGAAAACAAGGAGAAGCTGAACTGCCAGATTGCTAATTCTCTTGGTAGCTCTAAGTCTCCTTAATGCTTCTGCTTTCTTTCCTCGTGAAATAGATACCTTGTAGGATAATGGAAATTAGTCCTTTAAAATTAATATATAGTTTTGGTTCTGTGGAAAAACTATAAATTTATGGAGAAAAATATTTTTCATTCCATATTTATGGGAAAAAGAATGTCTAAAAGGCTATTTGACAAATATTTATTGATAATTAATTCAATATTTCCTATGAATAACATCCTGTAGAGAAAATGGGAATTTTAGTCTTACAAGGACATAAAAATAATTTATAGTACTTTAGCTCTAGTTGCAGAATAAGATAAGTAAATTGATAAATATGAACAATTTTTCCTCCACTCTGTATTTCATCTATTTCTTTAATAATCCATTTTTAAGAAAGAAGAAATAAACCAAACACATGTTTATATCATTTGTAGGTCAAGGGCTTCTTAGGAGGGAAAAAAGCTAAAGGAGAAAATTAAAGGGAAAGTCACTAAATAGACTATAAATACTAACAAAACCATTCCATCAACAATTAGAGAAAATAATAACCCTTGAATCAAATATTACTGTTTCTATAAGTATTTGAATTTCTTTGCCTACCATTTAAAGCCATAGCTTGAAATTTCTTAGACCTTAACAAGAAATAGTTGGAGTAGAATATAAGCTTTTTTCCATGTATGGTGAACGCTATAAACAAGAAATCAAGATAAATTAAAGTTTTATTTCTTTGTTTGTTTTCATAGAGTTCAGATAAGTTACTACAATGGCCATAGTGTTCTAATTCACATGGCTTCAGTGATTGAGAAAGATATCCTCTCATGGCTAAGCACTGCTCTAAATCTTTAAACATTTTGTGCTTGATTTGGCAAATGTAGGTAAATCTCTTAGGAAATTTGATGGAAACTCAAAGTCCACTAGTCAAATTATTCACAGGACCACTGTAGTATGCATGCTGTGATCCAGCTGTGGTTCAAAGTCCTCTTTTTCTTCCCTCAGGGTGTTCATGTATGCTGCCCCCACACTAGAAGGATGAACCAAAGTTAGGAATCAGTGGCATTCAGGTTAGAGGCTTCTGTGTATGAGTGTGTGAGTGTGTGTGGCCAGGGGAGGGAGTGGGGGTGGCATGTCCTGAGGATTTTAATGTTATAGTTCTCTTTTTAGATGATACTCAATGAAACAGCTTTTAAAAACAATGTTCAGTGAAGTAGGTGGTACACTGCACTTTATTCATTCAGGGTGACCAAGGGATATAATGAATCTTGGGGAGTGGGAAGGGGATTTCAGAGTGAATGCAATGAACAATGGCTGGAGCTTAATATTCAGTGAATGCCTCATTTGTGTGGATAGGCATTTCAGGAATCCCAGGTCCTGGTTGGGAGGTCCTTATAGGGAGAGAGGAAGTTGAACTTGCATGCTTGCCAAGCATGACCTTCCTCAGGTAGAGGGTTTGTGTGTGGAGTTGTGGGTTGGGTGAGGTAGGGAGTATAATCCAGCTCTTCAGACAAGTAGAGAAGGGGAAGCTCTTTTGGAAAAAGGGAGTCCTCTACTTTGTGTCAAGCACAGAGGAGCTGTCTAGTCACTGTAGATTTCAACTCTAAGTTGCAGGGTTTCCCAACAGACCACACCTAGCTGCAAAGAATTCTTAACAACAGGAGCTGTTCTTCATGTCTGGGAAGATAAAGGCAATAGAGAGGAAGCAACATGCTACATTGACTTGATCATTCCAAAGTATTTTTCTAAATGGTTAAAGCACAGATTGCATATTTAATATAAAGAAAGGAATTTACAGAATTTACAGTGAATAAGAAGGCAGAAGGTTTAATAGAAGGGGCCAGTACGTAACAAGGAAAAACAGATCATTCTATAAACTACCAGATTTATAAATATTTACTTTTCAAGCAAATGTATACCTATTTTCCCTAATTATTCTCACAAATTCCCCTGTATTATTCAACTAGATATCCACATGCTAATAATACCAACAATGAACAAACATATATACAAATTTTAATCTAAATACTGACATTATATATTTCACAAAATCTTTCTCAAAACAGTTCCATGACTGAACATAAAAGCATAATCTATAAAAATACGAGAAAACAATGAATAAAATACCTAGATGATCTTGCATTTAGAAAACAGTTTTGATATAATAAATAATTCCTGAAAAATAGTAAGTTGTACATTATTAATATTAAAAGCCCCTTTATAGTTAAGAAGTGAAAGGATAGAAAGAAGCACACTTCCAAAACACATATATGCTAATGGTTAGTGTTAAAATATACATGAATTATATAAAACTCAGCAGTAATAAAAAAATCAACTGAAACTAGACAAATGCTTTGAACAAAAACTTCACCAAATATGATAGATAGGCTGGTAGCTTCAATCTCTCCCTCTCTCTCTCTCTCTCTCTCTCTCTCTCTCTCTCTCTCTCTCTCTCTCTCTTTCTCTCTTTTTCCTGCCTGCAAATTTGCAATATTCTCTTCTCAGAAACATCAGGGTCTGCAATGGAGTTAGGATGGAAAACAGAGATCTTAGCAAAGACTTATATCAGAAATTTAACGTGTTCTTTGAGAGTTAGGAAACAAAAAAGCTGAAGAAAGAACAGTATGTAAGTCTAAAAATGTGGCAGGGGATTTGAAATCTAACAGACTACTCTTGGGTAGGAATTGGACACCTCTCAATGGAATGACAAAGACAATGCAGATCTTATTTTGTAGACTTCAGTGTTTGAAACTTCCAAATACCAAGAGTTTCCCTCTATAAGGAGGTGCCTCACCTGACTCTTTAAATATGTGAATTACCTTACCTTATGGACAAGAAGATTTAATTGATTCCAATCTATAGCATTATGGAGTCCTATAGAAAATAATTTATTTAATCAAAAGACGAGGGGTAAAATCTGGGATAATTTGAAGTTAACAATAGTAATAGTAATAATAATGAAACTTGAAGTTAATAATAGTAACAACAAAACAGTATGGGAGAATTTGGTACATACCACAAAATTTATTTAGAGGCTAGGTAAATATGTTCAGATAGTAAATCAATCTAAAAACTGTTCACAAAATTACATAATTTGTATTTGCCTGAAATTCATGTTTGGGAAATGCTTGGGAGTCATCTCCATGTAATATGTTAACATTCTTCATAGTCATAGGGTCACATGATCATTATGAATGAATGAATGTTATTGAGATGTTGCGGCCTTCTTTAGCTAAGAATGCTAAGTCCTGCAGTCATTTCAAGAGAGTACTCTCCAAGACATCCTTCTTGGGATTTAAGTACAATTACAAGTCATGTAACAAATACTTGAAAATTTGTTATTTGATGTAAAGTGACTGTACTGGGTGGTCAGAAAAAAAATCAAAGTGAACCCCATTTCTTTTTTTCCAACCTGTTCTATGAAATTGGTGACTTATTTCATGAATCATAAAATAAGCAAATGCCGGAATAGGAGATATTTACTTTGTGGCTCATAGATTTGCTAGAGGATTGTTGACAGATTCCTAAAGCAGATGTATTTGTTATTATCTAGCATTGACAACATGTGCTGTGAAATTTGGAAGAATAACATTTTTTTGAAATGTTGCTCTTTGAAGATGTTTGGAATTTTTTTAAGAGCATGAAGTACACTTGTGATAGAAAAAATAATAGAAAAAAAGCTGGTATTAGAAGATGTTTAGAATTTATTTATTTATTTTTTTTCAAAAGGTGATCCAAAAGGCCTATAGCACCTCTATCCAGAAGTCAAGTACACTAGCACTTCTTTGGGAAACACTTCTTTGGTGATTTGGGGGAAAGTTTAATTTGATGAAGTAAGAATATGAAGTAAATATATATATATATATATATATATGTGTGTGTGTGTGTGTTTATATTTAAATATAAACATAGACTGCTGGCTCTGTACCAGGGGCTGGGTCCATCACATTCCATCCCTACTATGGCCATGAAGGACTTCACAGATCATTTTTAGGGGATATGGCCAGGAGCAGCGCACCTGGGTCTTTAGGTAGAGCTATTCACAATTTTCTGGTATCTGTCTAGAAAACAATCCATTTTGTTTAGATTTAGCAGTTTTGTGAAGTACAGCCATTTGAAGTATGACCTGATAATTTTAAAAATTTCCTCAGTTTCTGTTGTTATGTTTTCCTTTTCGTTTCTGATTTGGTAAATTTGGACATTGTCTATGTGCCTTTTAGTTAGTTTTCCTAGGGGTTTTCTACATTGTTGATTTTCTCAAAGAAACAGGACTTGGTTTTGTTGGTTCCTTGTATTGTTTTCTTTGTTTCTAATTAATTTATTTCTAAACTAAGTTTGACTATTTCCTGCCATCTACTCTCTTTGATGTGTTTGCTTCTTTGTGTTCTAGACCTTGCAGGTGTGCTGTTAAGTTACTTGAATGAGATCTCTCCAACTTCTTTATGCGATCAGTTATTGCTATGAAGTTTCTGCTTAGCACTGCTTTTTGTGCCCTATAAGTTTGGGTTTGTTGTGGCTTCATTTTCTTTGAATCCTGACCCGTCCAGCAGGTCCAGTTATTCGAGGGTCTCGAGGGGACCTTCTCCTAAGAACCAAATGGGAGGTAGAGAGAAGAGAACATTGTGCAATGAAGGACACACAGAAGCAGTCTGAGTAGCATCAAGGTTCCACTGTATTAGCAAGGCTCAAGGTTTAAATGCACAAGCAAAAGGGGAAGTACTTCTCAGCAGGAGGAATGGGGCAGCGGAAATTTTTCTTTTGGCGACTACACAGGGAAGCAGGAGTGGTGCATCAGTGGCCCGCTTTTGACCCCCTTTTCTTCTGGGGGCGGGGGAGAGGCCCACGGGGGAGAGGCCCAATTCAGAGATCATGACAATAGTGTTGTCTTAATAGCTCCCAACAGAATCCTATAGTTTTTAATTTCTTTCTTTCTTTCCTGACCAAGTGATTGTTGAGTAGAGCATTACTCAATTTCCATTAGTATGTTAGCTTTTTGTTTTGTTTGTTTGTTTGTTGTTGAAGACCAGCCTTAAACCATGATCATCTGATAATATGCAAAGGGCTATTTCAATCTTCTTGTATCCTTTGAAGCCTGCTTTCTGGCCAATTATATTGTCAATTTTGGAGAAGATTCTTTGTGGAGCTGAGAAGAACGAATATTCTTTTGTTTTGGGTGAAAGGTTTTGTAGATATCTGTTAGATCATTTCATGCATGACTTCTGTTAGTTTCACTTTGTCTTTGTGTAGTTTCTGTTTCAATGACCTGTCCATTGGTGAGAGTGGGGTGTTGAAGACTCCCACTGTTATTGTGTGGGGTTCAATGTATGTTTTGAGCTTCAATAATGTTTCTTTCCATCTCATACCTTATTCCCACCCCTCCTATTTACTCACTTCTTCCCTTTCTAATTCATGATCTTTCTCCTTCCATGTAAATAAATATGTACACTTATATGAAATATATTTGGAGCAGGGGCTGGACTGGGTCCCCAATGTCACTTATTTTATGCATTTTGACTTTCTATGCTGAGCTCCTCCATTTGTTATAAAATGAAATTTCTTTGATGCAGAGTTTGAGCTCTACATTCTGTGGATATAACAATAGATATTTAGTATATAGTTGGGAAATTCACTGGTTTACATAGTGGTCCTAGTAAGATCTCCTCTATGTTCTATGACCTTTCTAGCAAGAAGTAGTTCAGTGTGGTTGTAGTAGCTTCTATCTGCTACAGAAAGAAGCTACTTGGATGAATAATAAGAGGTTTGGTCTGTTTGTTTGTTTATTTGTTTGTTGATTGATTAGCCCAGAAAGGAGTCCTCCCTCACTATTGATGAAAAATGTTTGCAGCTACTATGATTGTGAGTGTGGACAAATTCCAAAAAGCTAAAAGGAGATCCTCATGCCCCCATCACTCCTAGTCAGATGCCCAAAGGAAACAACATCCAATTGCTTACATACTTATTCAGTCATGTTTATTGCCTCTGTGTTCACAATACCTAGTAAATGGAAACAACCCAAATGTTCTTCAATTATTGAATGGCCTATATAAATATAGCACAAATACATAATAATATTCCCCTCAACTGTCAAGAGAAATATAACCATGACATTTGTAGGTACATGGTTAAAACTGGAAGATATGCTTAAATGAGGAACACGGACATAGAAAGAAAAAAAAAAGCACAAGTTTTCTCTTGTTTGTAGCCCATAGTTCTGAGTCTTTAGATGGGAGTGCATCATCTGGAGTAACAACAGACAACAGTATTATAAAATGGGATGGAGGGCTCACTAGAGAGGCAGTTAGATAACTGGTGCTACGAAGTGAGCAATGGAAAAGGGCAAGGTGCTATATCTAGGGAGGAGGGCAGAAGGGCAATATAGAGGGAAGGAAAGGCAAAACAGATGAAGAACACTAAAGATGACTGAAAAAATAGGAAAACATATTGTTTTAATTTCATTTAAAATACATGCATATGTGTTTATATAGTATGAATAATTTACGTAATATCATGACACTTAATGTGAAAATGCTACCCCTAAGTGCCATAGACTCCCTAACAAAAGCCCCAGGGCTATGCATGGTGAAGCTCTATTTAAGGTTCTTTTTAGAGAGATGCAAGAGACACTGTCAACAAATAAATGCTATTGCTATTGTCCTTGGATGCCTCTCGGTACTTGACAGAAAGTCCCTGTAATGAGGACAGTGTATACTATGGTGATATAACTTGGAGAAATCCACCTAGAACTGACCAAGGAGCCACCTCCCTGAGGATTAGCTCTCATAGTATCAGAAGGTGCTGTGCAAGCTGTTATGGGAGAAGAGAAATCAATAGCCCTGAGCTTGAAGCTAATGTGTGAAACAAAAGTAGCGACTACAGACTGGAGACGGATAGAAGGAAACTGCTCTGTGGCAGGTCCAGTGGCATCTGTTTGCCTCACCTTTTCTCTGATTGCTTGTTTTGACTTTCAGAATATCACTAATTTCAGTTCACTTGTACCAAGTTTTCCCTGTGATTTTATATTTGTCATTGTACATTGTGAAAGATAAATATATATATAACCTTGTCCAAAGAAAGAGAGAAAGAAAAAGAAAATAACTCAGCCTTATGGTGTTAGGGAAATGCAAATAAGAGGTCATTGAAACATGAGCATGTCTGTTACAAAAACTAAATTAAAATAAGCGAGAAGCAAATTATGAAAGGAGGCATAATAAATGCATTGTTTTTTTTTGCTGGTATGGAAAATGACAGGCATTTTGGACAACAGTTTGGCAAATTCTCAAGAAATTCACTATAGTTTTGCCATTGTGTTAAACAACGACATCCTTTGGTACTAGTTTAAATACATGCACAGAAAATATCTGTGACATTTTTCTCAATAGCTACAATTTGGCAGCACAGAAGGTATCCTTCAAAAAAAAAAAAAACCTGAATACAGATGCATGCTATCTCAATCTAATATTATGTAATGCAGTGAGCAAATATGTGGGCCACCATGCTCATTAATATATGGAGAAATTTTAAATGAATTTCATTTAGTGATAATGATACATGCTATTTGATTGCACACACATGCCGTTTTGGAAAGCACAAACTACAAGGACAGAAAACTGTCAGGGATTGATTAGTAGTCAAGTTTTGTTGGAGACAGTGGGAAAGAATACAACACACAGGTAGTGGATCTTGGAGGATGCCTAATCTGTCCAGTGGCTAACTCTTGATCTGCATGGTCTCTGAAGAGCTAATGATACTTAATTTAACACTATTTCTTTAAATACAGCATTGCTACTCAGACATAACATCATTCGATAGATCTCCTGTGATTAAGGGAAAGTCTAGTCCAACCTCAAGTAACCAGGGTTTGAGCTGAATTATTATTTTTTAATTATTTTTAAATTCTATATGTAAAGTGTTTTCCTTCTCATTTGTGAATGTACCTTGTGCATGCCTTGTACTTGTGGAGGCCAGAAAAGACATGGAGACATGGGATACCTTGGATGTGGAGTTATGGATGGTTGTGAGTGTCCATATATATGGGTATTTCCAAGCCAACTCAGGTCTGCTGTAAGGGCAGGCAGTACACTTAACTACTGAACCACTTTTCCATCTCCTTAGCTAAAATTCTTCTATGGTCTATTTCTTTAATTTATATGTGATTAGATCAACTACTCAAGGTTTTTTGTTTTGTTTTGTTTTGTTTTGTTTTGTTTTGTTTTTTTCCTGTTTGAAATTGTTTGCTTCTACTTACCTCCAAATGCCTGCCTCCACACTTGCTTTTTTTGTAACCTTCCAGAATCCATGAACCCCTCTATTCTGAAATCTTACTTTGCATTGTAACAACCTTTATAATGAGATATATTCAAAATTTGCACTTCACCCCAATCATTTCTAGTACCTGTTCACCTCCATCTCCCCATAGTTCAATAAAATAAAATAAAATAAAATCCACTCTTGATGCCATCATTAAAAAGATTTTTGAAAGAATAATGTTATGGTGTCTCTCTTTCGATCAGAGTATTGATAGTAACCTGGAAGATATTCCTTGACTGATGATTGTAAGTTCCTTATACAACTGTAGAATGTTGCTCAGCAGCACTAACTTGTAAATATTGAAAGAAGTTTCAATTGTAGCCATATTCTCTTTCATTTTCTCAAAATTCTTTGCAGTTATCCTTCAATTTCCACACCAAATATTTAGCTCAAAAATAAATGTGAGTGTCCAATCTAATTAGTCACTTTCATCTACTCTAATTGACTTCTACAGGTTATAATTGAAATTCTGTAACTATTCATGCTTTTATTCACACTATTGTACATTGTCATATAATACAGATAATTAAACACTTAAATTACTAATAAGAGGGCAAATTTAGTATTGATTGGAAAGGAAATGAGATTCTGGTTTTCAAAGTAAGAAATTATTTTCTCAAACATAAAATATATATTTACCATGTATTATTTATAATTCATGTTTTAGTTTTTTATTTTGCCTTTCATTACAACTTTAATTATAAATATGACACAATATATACATTAAATTTCTTCCATGTTCCATTGGGTTTTTATTACATTAATATACTGAAAACAAGATCCTCAAATAAAATCAAAGAGATATTTATAGATATTTTAATGACATAATATGACATTTTTTAGTTAAACAGTAGTAAACAAAGTAATATTACTCAATTTTTAATTAATTATTTAATTTATTGTGACTCTCTTTCTTTCCAAGGTACAACACATATGGGTGAGTAATATCCCTAGAACTGGAGTTACAGACAGTAGGAAACTACAATGTAGGTGCTAGGAATTGACTCGGATCCTCTGCAAGAGCATCCAGTGCTCTTAACCAAAAAACCTTCTCACCAGCACCAACTAGCAAAATAGTTTCTAAAATTTATACTAAACTTATCAATTGCATTTAAATAGTTTGAAGAAGCTGAGAAAACTTGATATTTGTTCATTAAATATAATACAGCATTTATTATAGAACATGAGTTAGTATTTTCTTGACTGATTATAGGGAAAATGCGTGATACATCAATGGTCAGACACATATCTGTGTACAATTTGATACATACACATTAAAAAGAATGTGATATTTTAATGGGTTCATGGTGAATAAACTACTGGCTATGAATATTAAGAAGTCTTTGTGCATATTTTATTGGATATTTTATTTGTTTATATGTCAAATGTTATCCCCTTTGCCAGTTTCCCTTCTGTAAATCCCCTAACCCATCCTCCCTCCCCCTGCTTCTATGAGGGTGCTCCACCACCCACCAACTCACTCTCATCTCACCACCCTGGCATTCCCCTATACTGGAATATCAAGCCTTCACAGGACCAATGGCTTTTCTTCCCATTGATACCTGATTAGGCTGTCCTCTGTTACATATGCATCTGGAGCCATGGGTCCCGTCATGTATCTTTGGTTTAGTCTCTAGGAGTTCTGGAGGTTCTGGTTGGTTGATATTGTTGTTCTTCTTGGGGTTTCAAGCCTCTTCAGCTCTTTCAGTCCTTTTTCTAATTCCTCTATGGGGTCCCTGTGCTCAGTCCAATGGGTGGCTGCAAGCACCCACATCTGTATTTTTCAGGCTCTTGCAGAGCCTCTCAGCAGACAGCTATATCAGCCTCCTGTCAGCAAGCACTTCTTGGCATCCTCAATAGTGTCTGGGTTTGGTGACTGTATATGGGATGGATCCCCAGTCTTTATGTATTTTAATAATGAAATTATGTTTAAATAAAAGAAAACTTCTTCTTAAATATCATTAGTAAAATTTCTGGTCAGTAAATAATTGGCTCATAGACAAGAGTGAACAAGAATTCATTGTGACATTAATAGTCAACAAAAACTGATATTTATTTATCCACGTTACAAGCATAGTACTTTTTTAAAAAAATACATGTGTACTGGCCAGTTCTGAGATATTTAGAAAAGAGGGCTCCTCAGTTGAAATGCTACCATAAAATTCAGCTGTAAATTATTGTCTCAATTAGTGATCTCCTCAGTTGGAATATTGCTATGTATTTGAACATCTTGAAACAATCAAGAGAATAGAATTGGAGTAATATAAATAATGCAATCGTGTGTTAATGTGATGGGGATACCATAGCAAATTACCATAGCATGTGGGGTTTAAACAACAAATATTTTAGGTCGGAAAAATATAAAATCTTAAATAGCCAGCTTAAACAGAGACTGGTAAGGTTTTTCTTCTAGGGTTGTTGCTGTCACCACCCCTTTTTTCTGTGCCATTTATAGGATGGACAGAAACGCTCCATCATATTTTTTGTCATCTCATCAGGTTCCTTTTCCACCTTTTTATTTCATAGAAAACATTAGTTTTATTGGATATGTCTAAGCACTTGTGATCATAATAAGCCTTTTTAAAGACCGTTTCTCCAATATGATATCTTAGCTAACATTTCACCATATGTGATGTATAGGACAACATTTCAGCAGAATGTTTACAGATCTCAGAATGAATGGTAATTTAACATCATATCTAAGATGTTGTTACAGACGTTGGATGTTTATATCATCAGTCTTTCCACATCCTCCTCTCTCTTTTAAGAATAAACAATGTTTAGAAGAGTATCCATAAAAAGAGCTCAGGAAATAACAGTTTTCTATCAAGTGCTCTTTAAGAGTTATGTACCGCCCTTTCAAAATAAAAAATAATAAAAAAGAATTATATATCATTATTAAGAAAATCAGAATTAAAGTGTTCAATGCATTAAATAGGTCAACAAATGCTACATAGTTATGTAGAACAATGGTAAAAAGTTCCAACTCTCTCATCTTTCTTCTTGAGAAAATTCCTGACATAGACATACTAAATGGAAGGACTCTTTTTCTTTGTTTTGTTTTGTTTTGTTTTTCGAGACAGAGTTTCTCTGTATAGCTCTCGTTGCTCTGGAACTCACTTTGTAGACCAGGCTGGCCTCGAACTCAGAAATCCCCCTGCCTCTGCCTCCACACCACCTGGCTATGAATGGACTTCTAAATTAATTGTATTATTTTCACTTTCTTGTGTTATCTTTCCTCCATTAAAGATTTTTTAAAAACCTCTCATATACTTTATGTATATGTATATGTATATGTATATGTATATGTATATGTATATGTATATGTATATGTATATGTATATGATGCTAAATTGTTGGAATATTGGTTGCTTATTGTTGGAAATCCACTTCCATGGGTGAAGAATGCTCCCTGGAAAACACTGATTTGGACTTAGAAAAGCTGTAGAGTTGATTGATTCCAGCACAGCATATGTTTCAGGTGGGTAATCAGATGCACACACCTAGTGATTTAAATTTCCAACTAGAAACACAAATCACCACACACAGTAAGGGATTCATTTTTGAGTTAGCAGCAGACACAGCAGTAGCATCTCCTTTTCAGTTCAGGTAGCAGCACTAAGAGAAGAAACTGCAGCAGAAACATCAGGCAGAGGGGGTCAAATGTGTAGTGAACAGAGCAGCAGGGTGTCAATATTGTCACCACACTGGAAGCTGAGGTGTAGTTTTTGTTTTAGTTTCAATGTTTTGTTTTTTTTTTTTAAATCATCATTTAAAAAAAATATTTTGAGTTCCGTTACATGCCACATTAACGAATCCTTGAGCTAGTAGGATTCTTCCAACAGACTCTCTCTTCTATTTCAAGGAGTCACAGTTGTTTCTAATGCCTACTCGAGGAAATCCTATCTATTAACTACTATCTGGAAAGTATATGGTATTGTCTTCAAAATTCCTTGGGAGCTTTAGATCCATGTGAGGAATACCCATGTACTGTATCCTGTTAGGAAAAATTCATAAATTCCTTCACATAAGTGAACTCAGATCTGATATCTCCATTTGTTTTTTTTCAACCCTTAATTACATTTGAGTGTTCCTATCTGAGTGACACTATTATTATCTGTACATCCATGTGAATCAATCTTGAATCACTTTTTTCTCTTTAATAGCTACCAGGTGCATCCATGCAATAAACAATTCAGTGTGATAACATGTTTTACGTTGTAACCCAATATAAATATCACTCAAACCATCAGTGTTTCTCACTTAGAATATGCACAGATCTCTTGCCTTCATTTCAAGCAATTTTTCTACAATCTACCCACAGTTATGTCTTCAAAAGTCATGTAATGATACTACCCATACAAACCTTCTTAGGATTCTGCAATTTTAATGTGTGTGTGTGTGTGTGTGTGTGTGTTTTAACTCTTCAAAGGATCAATTAAAAAACTAGGACCAAATTTAAGTAGCAAAAAACTCTTCATGCTCTCATAACTCAAAACAACATTACACACACACACACACACACACATACACACACACACATATGTGTGTGTGTATATTTGTTGGCTACTTGTCCTATCATTGCAGCTACATCTGCTTTATTTCTGCTCTACTTTTACACACAGCTCATGCTTTTCTGGTGGATAATCCTCATCTTCAACTAAACAACTTCCTACTACAGTCTGAATATTCACAGTCACAGAAGGTATGCTGTGCATAGCAATCTCTCACCAACTACTCACTGCATAAGAAAATGAATTCGGTTTTCAAGTCAATTTTAATTAGGTAGAGAGAGCTAACCTTTAACATTTATACTCTAATGCGAGTGATTGATGTGCCCACAGAGTAGATATAGCTATACATGCATGTGTACAAAGTCAGAAAAATAAGAATGTTCTCCAAATGTCTATAAATATTAATTTATAAAGACACAATAATAACATTAATTATTTGTCATTTCTAAGTAAACAAAATAACAAAAAAGTCCCATAATTCTCTTTTGAATAATAGAGTTTATTCTTAAATTTTTACATGAGTTAGAGAGGTTTACATGGTCAATATCACATATAACATAACATTGAATGGTCAAGAACACATGACACTCATACTCTTTCTGTTGAAATTTACTGATACATGAGTAAAACTAGGAATAGAAGATACAGTTTGACCAATACACACTTAGGGTTGTCAAAAAAAATGGTATTGCTGTCAAGGAGAAATTTTCACTAGTGGACGACATAATCTTTCCACTTTTCTTTAGAAGTTTCTGTGTTATATTCTTTCTGAGGGATACGTACTCAAATATCTACTCATCCTAAATTGGGAAACAAAATAACCAAAGTAACAGTAACAGCCTAATCAAACACGATGAAGCAGGAAGTTTACTAGAGTTACATATATTAATATAAGGAAGAGTTAAAATTCATGGAAGCAGTGTCAACCCACAGGCAGCTGCTTTCCTGAAAATACAGGCTACCATGAGTGTTTACTCATGAAAATATTTGAATATTTGCCTCATTTGCAAATATATATACACTGGTTAGAGAATCTCCTTCTCTGCCATGTCATTACTGACAAAATAGCCTAAAAGGGAGGAAGACTGAGACTAAGATAAATTTGTGGATTTCTGACTGTTGAGCTAATTCTTCTCTGAGTTTAAATAAGCCACCTTTAGAACATCTTGAGTCTTTTCTAGCATTCCTCCTGAGCACCATGCCTCATTTTGCAGAGTGCGACTCCAAACAGTAGTAAAATGTACCTTCTTACTATGGCAGAGTCAAGATAAGTCAGCACAACAGACAGCCCAGGCTTCTGTATTGAATGTATTCTGTATACTTGTGGAATCAGAAGCCCAGGTGTATTGTTCTTTGTCAGTACTGAAATTCACAACACTAAGCTGTGCCCAGGTTTTCTGAAGTTCCTGAGACAACTTTGTTTTGAAGAGGTCAGCACATACTAGATCAATATTTGTCAAGATAGCAAGACTCTTTCACGGATACGATTAAATGAGAAGGCTTGAAATAACTCTAGTTACTCTAATACCCCTAAAGTATTTTAAATATTTTTATTGATATTAATGGAACTGATATAGAATGTTTATTTTATTTCCTTAGGCTCTTTGTATTTGTCTACTATCCCTGTACTTACCTTTATCCAATATAGTCATATAGATATAGGAAACATATAATATCATTTTTAAATGATGTTTTAATATGAATCTACATATAGAATTTAAATGTATTAACATATGAAAGAAAAAAAGGCATATTATATTGTTTTTTATGTTTGCAGAGAAGAAGAGATAGAGGAGTGGAAAAGATGTCTATATGAGGAATGGAAAAAAGAAAGAAAAATGGAAAGAGCTACTGGATTTAGTCTCAATTTCATTTCCTCCTGTGCTCTTCTGAAGTGAATCAATTATCTTGAAATTTTAATCTTATGTGTTTAACTACCCTGAGTATATGGACTGCAGTTTATAGATTTTTCCAGATCTCTCCAGATGTAGGCCTTAAGGAATATTTCTTGGATCTTTATTGTTTCATTTCCAGCAGACAGAAAACGAAGAAATGATGCTTTAGAACTGCCATAGTGAACTATGGCAATTGCATACTTAATGTTCAACAAAAATATATGCTGTATGTGTGTAACCTATGATAAACAGGGTTGCCCTTTGGAATTACATATCATACTTTTAGAGTATATACAATAATTCCTAGCATTTATTTCTTATAATAATTCATATTCTTTTTTTAGCTTTTACTCAAACTTTATTCAACATTAGATCATTCAAATGTATAAGTATGAAAAGTTTTTTTTTCTGTTTTATTTACTCTTACTTTTTTTTCTTGTTTTAATTAGTTACTTTCCTCATTTACATTTCCAATGCTATCCCAAAAGTCCCCCATACCCACCCCCCACTCCCCTACCCACCCATTCCCCCTTTTTGGCCCTGGAGTTCCCCTGTACTGGGGCATATAAAGTTTGCAAGTCCAATGGGCCTCTCTTTCCAGTGATGGCCTACTAGGCCATCTTTTGATACATATGCAGCTAGAGACAAGAGCTCCAGGGTACTGGGTAGTTTATATTGTTGTTCCACATATAGGGTTGCAGTTCCCTTTAGTTCCTTGGGTGCTTTCTCTAGCTCCTACACTGGGGGCCCTGTGATCCATTCAATAGCTGACTGTGAGCATCCACTTCTTTGCTAGGCCCCAGCATAGTCTCACAAGAGACAGCTGTATCTGGGTCCTTTCAGCAAAATCTTGCTAGTGTATGCAATGATGTCAGCGTTTGGAAGCTGATCATGTGATGGATCCCTGGATATGGCAATCACTAGATGGTCCATCCTTTCGGCACAGCTCCAAATTTTATCTCTGTAACTCCTTCCGTGGGTGTTTTGTTCCCAATTCTAAAAAGAGGCAAAGTGTCCACACTTTGGTCTTCATTATTCTTGAGTTTCATGTGTTTAGCAAATTGTATCTTATATTCTGGGTATCCTAAGTTTCTGGGCTAATATCCATTTATTAATGAGTACATATTGTGTGAGTTCCTTTGTGATTGGGTTACCTCACTCAGGATGATGCCCTCCAGGTCCATCCATTTGCCTAGGAATTTCATAAATTCATTCTTTTTAATAGCTGAGTATTATTCCATTGTGTAAATGTACCAAATTTTCTGTATCCATTCCTCTGTTGAGGGGCATCTGGGTTCTTTCCAGCTTATGGCTATTATAAATAAGGCTGCTATGAACATAATGGAGCATGTGTCCTTCTTACCGGTTGGGACATCTTCTGGATATATGCCCAGGAGAGGTATTGCGGGATCCTCCGGTAGTACTATGTCCAATTTTCTGAGGAATCGCCAGACTGATTTCCAGAGTGGTTGTAGAAGCTTGCAATCCCACCAACAATGGAGGAGTGTTCCTCTTTCTCCACATCCTCGCCAGCATCTGCTGTCACCTGAATTTTTCATCTTAGCAATTTTGACTGATATGAGGTGGAATCGCAGGGTCGCTTTGATTTACATTTTCCTGATGATTAAGGATGCTGAACATTTTTTCAGATGCTTCTCTGCAATTCAGTATTCCTCAGGTGAGAATTCTTTGTTCAGTTCTGAGCCCCATTTATAAATGGGGTTGTTTGATTTTATGGAGTCCACCTTCTTGAGTTCTTTATATATATTGGATATTAGTCCCCTATCCAGTTTGGGATACGTAAAGATACTTTCCCAATCTGTTGGTGGTGTTTTTGTCTTACTGACAATGTCTTTTGCCTTGCAGAAGCTTTGCAGTTTTATGAGGTCCCATTTATCGATTCTCAATCTTACAACACAAGCCATTGCTGTTCTATTCAGGAATTTTTCCCCTGTAACCATATCTTCGAGCTTTTCCCTACTTTCTCCTCTATAAGTTTCAGTGTCTCTGGTTTTATGTGGAGTTCCTTAATCCACTTAGATTTGACCTTAGTACAAGGAGATAGAAATGGATCAATTCGCAATCTTCTACATGATAACAGCCAGTTGTGCCAGCACCATTTGTTGAAAATGCTGTCTTTTTTCCGCTGGATGGTTTTAGCTCCTTTGTCAAAGATCAAGTGACCATAGATGTGTGGGTTCATCTCTGGGTCTTCAATTCTGTTCCATTGGTCTACTTGTCTGTCACTATACCAGTACCATGCTGTTTTTGTCACAATTGCTCTGTAGTACAGCTTTAGGTCAGGCATGGTGATTCCACCAAAGGTTCTTTTATCCTTGAGAAGAGTTTTTGCTATCCTAGGTTTTTTATTATTCCAGATGAATCTGCCGATTGCCCTTTCTAATTCGTTGAAGAATTGAGTTGAAATTTTGATGGGGATTGCATTGAATCTGGATTGCTTTTGGCAAAATATCCATTTTTACTGTGTTGATCCTGCCAATCCATGAGCATGGGAGATATTTTCATCTTCTGAGATCTTCTTTAATTTCTTTCTTCAGAGACATGAAGTTCTTATCATACAGGTCTTTAACTTCCTTAGTTAGAGTCACGCCAAGGTATTTTATATTATTCGTTACTATTGAGAAGAGTGTTGTTTCCCTAATTTCTTTCTCAGCCTGTTTATCCTTTGTGTACAGAAATGCCATTGACTTGTTTGAGTTAATTTTATATCCACCTACTTCATTGAAGCTGTTTATCAGGCTTAGGAGTTCTCTGGTGGAATTTTTAGGGTCACTTATATATACTATCATATAATTTGGAAAAAGTGATATTTTGACTTCTTCCTTTCCAATTTGTATCCCCTTGATCTCCTTTTGTTGTCTAATTGCTCAGACTAGGACTTCAAGTACAATGTTGAGAAGATAGGGAGAGAGTGGGCAGCCTTGTCTAGTCCCTAATTTTAGTGGGATTGCTTCCAGCTTCTCTCCATTTACTTTGATGTTGGCTACTGGTTTGCTGTAGATTGCTTTTATCATGTTTAGGTATGGGCCTTGAATTCTTGATCTTTCCAAGACTTTTATCATGAATGGGTGTTGGATTTTGTCAAATGCTTTCTCAGCATCTAACGAGATGATCATGTTGTTTTTGTCTTTGAGTTTGTTTATATACTGGATTACATTGATGGATTTCTGTATATTGAACCATCCCTGCATCCCTGGGACGAAACCTACTTGGTCAGGATGGATGATTGATTGATGTGTTCTTGGATTCGGTTAGCAAGAACTTTATTGAGGATTTTTGCATCAATATTCATAAGGGATATTGGTCTGAAGTTCTCTATCTTTGTGGGGTCTTTTTGTGGTGTAGGTATCAGAGTAATTGTGGCTTCATAGAATGAATTGGGTAGAGTACCTTCTGTTTCTATTTTGTGGAATAGTTTGTGAAGAACTGGGATTAGATCTTCTTTGAAGGTCTGATAGAACTCTGCACTAAAACCATCTGGTCCTGGGCTTTTTTTGGTTGGGAGACTATTAATGACTGCTTCTATTTCTTTGGGGGTATAGGGCTGTTTAGATCATTAATCTGATCTTGACTCAAATTTGGTACCTGGTATCTGTCTAGAAACTTCTCCATTTCATCCAGGTTCTCCAGTTTTGTTGAGTATAGCCTTTTGTAGAGGATCTGATGGTGTTTTGGATTTCTTCAGGATCTGTTGTTATGTCTCCCTTTTCATTTCTGATTTTGTTAATTAGAATGCTTTCTCTGTGCCCTCTAGTGAGTCTGGCTAAGGGTTTGTCTATCTTGTTGATTTTCTCAAAGAAACAGCTCCTTGTTTGGTTGACTATTTGAATAGTTCTTCTTGTTTCCACTTGGTTGATTTTGCCCCTGAGTTTGATTATTTCCTGCCGTCTACTCCTCTTGGGTGAATTTGCTTCCTTTTGTTCTAGAGCTTTTAGGTGTGTTGTCAAGCTGTTAATGTGTGCTCTCTCTAGTTTCTTTTTGTAGGCACTCAGAGCTATGAGTTTTCCTCTTAGAAATGCTTTCATTGTGTCCCATAAGTTTGGGTATGTTGTGGCTTCATTTTCATTGAACTCTAAAAAGTCCTTAATTTCTTTCTTTATTCCTTCCTTGACCAAGGCATCATTGAGAAGAGTGTTGTTCAGTTTCCACGTGAATGTTGGCTTTCTATTATTTATGTTGTTATTGAAGATCAGCCTTAGTCCATGGTGATCTGATAGGATGCATGGGACAATTTCAATATTTTTGCATCTGTTGAGGCTTGTTTTGTGAAAAATTATGTGGTCAATTTTGGAGAAAGTACCATGAGGTGCTGAGAATAAGGTATATCCTTTTGTTTTAGGATAAAATGTTCTGTAGATATCTGTCAGATCCATTTGTTTCATAACTTCTGTTAGTTTCACTGTGTCCCTGTTTAGTTTCTGTTTCCATGATCTGTCCATTGGTGAAAGTGGTGAGTTGAAGTCTCCCACTATTATTGTGTGAGGTGCAATATGTGCTTTGAGCTTTACTAAAGTTTCTTTAATGAATGTGGCCGCCCTTGTATTTGGATCATAGATATTCAGAATTGAGAGTTCCCTTTGGAGGATTCCCTTTGGAGGATTTTTACCTTTGATGAGTATGAAGTGCCCCTCCTTGTCTGTTTTGATGACTTTTGGTTAGAAGTCAATCTTATTAGATATTAGAATGGCTACTCCAGCTTGTTTCTTCAGACAATTTGCTTGGAAAATTGTGTTCCAGCCTTTCAGTCTGAGGTGGTGTCTATCTTTTTCTCTGAGATGAGTTTCCTGTAAGCAGCAAAATGTTGGGTCTTGTTTGTGTAGCCAGTTTGTTAGTCTATGTCTTTTTATTGGGGAGTTGAGTCCATTGATATTAAGAGAGATTAAGGAAAAGTAATTGTTGCTTCCTGTTATTTTTGTTGTTAAAGTTGGCATTCTGTTCTTGTGGCTGTCTTCTTTTAGGTTTGTTGAGGGATTATCTTCTTGTTTTTTCTAGGGCGTGGTTCCCGTCCTTGTATTGGTTTTTTTCTGTTATTATCTTTTGAAGGGCTGGATTCCTGAAAAGATAATGTGTGAATTTGGTTTTGTCGTGGAATACTTTGGTTTCTCCATCTATGGTAATTGAGAGTTTGGCTGGATATTGTAGCCTGGGCTGGAATTTGTGTTCTCTTAGTGTCTGTATAACATCTGTCCAGGCTCTTCTGGCTTTCATAGTCTCTGGTTAAAAATCTCGTGTAATTCTGATAGGCTTGCCTTTATATGTTACTTGACATTTTTCCCTTACTACTTTTAGTATTCTATCTTTATTTAGTGCATTTGATGTTCTGATTATTATGTGTCGGGAGGAATTTCTTTTCTGGTCCAGTCTATTTGGAGTTCTGTAGGCTTCTTGTATGTTCATGGGCATCTCTTTCTTTAGATTTGAGAAGTTTTCTTCTATAATTTTGTTGAGATATTTGCTGGTCCTTTGAGTTGAAAATCTTCATTCTCATCCACTCCTATTATCAGTAGTTTTGGTCTTCTCATTGTATCCTGGATTTCCTGGATGTTTTGAGTTAGGATCTTTTTGCATTTTCCATTTTCTTTGAATGTTGTGCCGATTTTTTCTATGGAATCTTCTGCATTCTCTCTTCCATCTCCTGTATTCTGTTGCTGATGCTCGCATCTATGATTCCAAATTTCTTTCCTAGGGTTTCTATTTCCAGCGTTGTCTCACTTTGGGTTTTCTTTATTGTGTCTACTTCCCTTTTTAGGTCTAGTATGGTTTTGTTCATTTCCATCACCTGTTTGGATGTATTTTCCTGTTTTTCTTTAAGGACTTCTACCTGTTTGGTTGTGTTTTCTTGTTTTTCTTTAAGGACTTGTAACTCTTTAGCAGTGTTTTCCTGTATTTCTTTAAGTGAGTTGTTAAAGTCCTTCTTGATGTCCTCTACCATCATCATGAGATATGCTTTTAAATCTGGGTCTAGCTTTTCGGGTGTGTTGAGGTTCCCTGGACTGGGCGAAGTGGGTCTGCTGGGTTCTGTTGATGGTGAGTGGTCTTGGTTTCTGTTAGTAAGATTCTTATGTTTACCTTTCGCCATCTGGTATTCTCTGGAGTTAGTTGTTATAGTTGTCTCTGTTTAGAGATTGTTCTTCTGGTGATTATGTTACAGTCTATCAGTAGACCTGGGAGACAGGCTCTCTCCCCTGAGTTTCAGTGGTCAGAGCACTCTCTGCTGGCAAGCTTTCCTCTTACAGGGAATGTGCTCAGATATCTGGCGTTTGGGCCTCCTCCTGGCCGAAGATGAAGGCCCAAAACAGGAAATTTCCCAGAAGCTGTGTTGCTTTGGCAGGTCACAGAAGCTGTCAGCTTCTGTGGTGCACACTCTCACCTGTGCAGACTAAGTTCCTAAGTTCGGTGGAGTCCCGGAACCAAGATGGCGCCCATTGCTCCTGAGGCAAAGGGCTCCCGGGCTGGGAGGACAACTGTCCTCTGGCCTGGAGGGTGGCTGGATGTCTGGGGCCCGAAAAGGGTGCTGCCTCAGAGGCTCTGTGGCTCCTGCATGTCCCAGAAGCTGTCAGCTTCTGTGGTGCACACTTTCACCTGTGCATACTAAGTTCCTAAGTTCGGTGGAGTCCCGGAACCAAGATCAATAATTCATATTCTTATATAACAAGGTTATTGTGTATCTTAAGTAGAAACTTCCAGCAAATTTCTCATCTTTGGCCTCTGTGGTCTTTATTGCTGTTGTTGTTGTTGTTGTTTTATGGTCCTATATTTCTTGGTTTGTTCTCATAGTGGAGTGACAGGATGTAAAGGCCAAAGATATGCTATGTAAGTAGGATACTAATGGAAACACACCTTCCCCCTGCTATTGATTTTGAATCTCTGACCAGTAAATTCATTTGCAACATGCACGATTTTATGCCTTGTTAGTTTTTAATGCTGTTGTGCAAAGAGACACTCAAAGCTAAAGAAGCTGCCATGGTGAAAGTTATCAGGTTTAATTATGATTTAACATAATTGAACAACCTGTAGAGCTAGCATTTTTGTTAAATATGCAATTTTCTCTATGTAAGGGTAATATATCACAAAGCTTTAAATATACTGTATAATACAATGTAGCAATAGAATGAAACTGTGCCTTTTTATTCTAAACCTATTTTTAGCATGGACTTAATCAATGACAAGCATATAAGCATTTACTTATTTGGGGATTTTGTGTACTCAAAACCTATTTTAGTGCCCCAAACAAGGCACAACACAGTATAAATGCTTGTTGAATTATTGCTTCTGTCTGCCTGGGATTTATTTCTTTTCCTAGCTCTATTGCTAATTGCACAAGGATGTTATGAGGTTCTATGTGTTGTTTACGTTGTATTTGGTTTAGGTATATAGTAGCAGTATTGTTTTCTCAAGACTTATATTATTCTATATGATTTCTTCAGAAGAATAAACTATCATTGGATATAAGCTTACTAATCAAATTTGAACATTTTTATACATATTAAAATATTCTCATTTAAGCATACATTTTATTAAATGTAAAATATAAGACTACACATGAATTCCCCCCTCCCAAACACACACACACACACACAAACACACACACACACACACACACACACACACACAGACATATAGATTTCCCATCACCTTGAAAAGTAATCATCTATGGAAAATCGCTTTTATGTCTTAGGATGTATAAATCTTTCCATTTGTATATTCATGTGTCTGGAAACTAAATTATCAAATGTGTTTCTACAGGCCAGATGTGCTTAAAATGAAGTTGCTGAGAGACCAAAGATGATCTCTCAAGGAGGCACAGACCTTACCGATAATAAGCAAGTATCCCCGTGCATTCCAGGCTTTACAATTTTCATAATGGTTAATGTCATTGTTTCTTTGTTAATTTAAGGTTTTAAAATTCTAAATATGCCGGGCATGGTGGCGCACGCCTTTAATCCCAGCACTTGGGAGGGAGAGGCAGATGGATTTCTGAGTTCAAGGCCAGCATGGTCTACAAAGTGAGTTCCAGGACAGCCAGGGCTACAGAGAAAAACCCTGTCTCGAAAAACCAAAAGAAAAAAAAAATTCTAAATAATTTTTATGTATTTGGTTACCAAACATCCTATTTTCTTTAAAATTTTTTATAAATCTAGTCTTTGTGTTTTCATTTATAATGCATTTTCACTAAAAATAAGTTTTAATTTTTAATTTATACATAATAGTTGTACATATCTATGTGCTGTGTCAATCAACTCCAATGTTTGATTATTGGAACAGATTGAGGTATCTCTCACATCATAACATCTTTTCATAGAGAACATTCAAAGTCAATCTGACTACCATGCAACAGAACAGTAGAAAATGTTCCTCCAGTGAACTTGCACTCCCACATCTGTCACCTGTGCTCTCTCTGTCCTTTGTTCCCCCATCCATAACATCTCAAATTCTGGAAATAAGGACTCCACTATGTACCTATTTGACACCAATGTTAACTTTATATGTAACTGAGATATGGCAATATTTCTCTTTGTGTGACTGAGAAGTTTCTTTTAATATAATGGTATCTAATATGATTAATATTACTTTTCACACTAAAACTCAATTCTTTTTTCATAACTTTTCCCCTTCAGAATATTTTTATTAATTATATTTGTTTCCCGACAATTTCACAGATATATACTGGGGATTATATATCATAGTACGTTTATCACTCCCAACACTTTCAGATTCATGCAGAATATCACAGGTCCCATTTTGGTTTAGTTTACTGACCCAACGATTTTAGCTAAAACTCTCTGTGTGTCTACAGATTTGAAACTATTCTCTAGAGCCTGGTGGGTTCATCATTTAAGTAATGGCAGCCTCCTACACCTAGAATCCATCATTGAACAGTTCAATGGGGAGAAGTTTGTCCTCATTAGCTCCTCCCTAACTCACGATTGAGTGTTGAAAGGTTCAGTCTTGTGCCTGAGGTCCAGCCTGCTAAAGGACCAGTTTAGACAAGTATGACTGATTTTCCATCCTTTGCCATGGTTGTGTCTTGTCTTGAAACTACTATTTTAAAACCTTTATCATGATTCAACTCTTAGTTTTTTTTTCACTTGTTTTGCAATCTTTCTTGAACTTAAAAAAAAAAAAAACTTGTATAATTTATCTGTTGTTAGCACTAAACACTATTTTTTTTCCCCTGAGCCTTAGGAATGCTATGTGCATCTGTATTCACTGCCATTCACTCAGAAGAGAAACAGAAGAAAACATAATATTTAGACTATAATTCAGTGTTATTTAGCTAAAAAAATCCATTTCTGTCCTAGGGCCCATGGATGCCAGCCTTAGTCTAATTTTTTTTAAACCAGGTCTAGAGTACCATGAATATATTAGTTTCTAGGTAACTAGCCTTAAATCAAATCAAAGAGTAGTATGTTTTTAATCTTGCATGGGCTATGCCACTGTTATACCAGTAAGTACTTCTTGCCTGGCAAATTTACAAAGTAGCTCATATAATTCATATAATACACAGTTGGTAAATTACTGGTGCTCATTCTGCTCCAGTATCCTACATAGCATTTTCTGGAACTATGAAGGCTAGCCAGCAGAGAAGAAGATTCTCACAGCTCATTTCCATCTGGCTTTCTCTGATTCTTTCAACCATGGTGTTTCCTGTTTTCAGTAACAAGATCTTACCATTTAGTTCTGATTAGCAACAAACAGAATGACAATAGCCTATATTGTTTTATGTGCCACTGGGGCTTCCCTGATAAAGAATTCAGGTTGGGGGCTTGTGTGATCAACAGTTTATAAGGAGGCACATGACACCTGACACTGGAAGTTTTGTTTAATATACAGTAATTTTGAGCAATAGCATCATCCTTCCATTCAGACTATCTCCTTTATAACTTTGGTTTTTTTTTTCCATTTTTTATTAGGTATTTCGCTCATTTACATTTGCAATGCTATACCAAAAGTCCCCCATAGCCACCCACCCCCTCTCCCCTACCCACCCACTCCCCTTTTATGGCCCTGGCGTTCCCCTGTACTGGGGCATCTGCAACCCTATAGGTGGAACAACATTATGAACTAACCAGTACCCCGGAGCTCTTGACTCTAGCTGCATATGCATCAAAAGATGGCCTAGTCGGCCATCACTCGAAAGAGAGGCCCATTGGACACGCAAACTTTTTTTTTTTTTTTACTTAAACTTTTAAATGGCTTATAGAGCAAACCACCCATACCATTTTCCCTCCCCTTTGCCTCTATGAGTGAGCTTACTCAACCACCTCACCTACTATTACCTCACCACTCTAGCATTCCTGTACACTGGGGTATCAAGCCTCCACAGGACCAAGGGCCTCCCCTCCCATTGATGCCAGATAAGGCAAATTTCTGCTACATATGCAGCTAGAGCCAAGGGCTCTTTCATGTGTACTCTTTGGTTGGTGGTTTAGTACCTGGGAGCTCTGGGTGGCCAGATTAGTTGATATTGTTCTTCCAATGGGGTTGAAACCATTCAGCTCCTTCAGTCCTTCCCCTAGCTCTTCCATTGAGGTCTCTGGGATCAGTCTGATAGTTGGCTATGAGGCCGAATCTGTATTGCTGCTGGCAGAACATATCAGGGGACAGCTATCCCAGGCTCCTGTCAGCAAGCACTTCTTGGCATCAGCAATAGTTTCAAGGTTTGGTGTCTGAAGGTGGGATGGATCCAGAAGTGAGGCAGTCTCTGGATGGCCTTTCCTTCTTTCTCTGCTCCATTTTGTGTCTCTGAATAGATAAGAACAATTCTAGGCTACTTTTTTTTTTTTTTTTTTTTGATAAGTGGTTGACCCTATCACCTAGATGAACTCCCAATTTGGAATATCTATATCTAAATGCAAGGGCACCCACATTTGTAAAAGAAACACTGCTGAACTCAAAGTACACATTGCACCTCACACAATAATTGTGGGAGACTACAACAGCCCACTCTCACAGATGAACAGATCATGGAAGATTTTGCTGAAAGGACCCAGATATAGCTGTCTCTTATGAGACCATGCCAGGGCCTAGCAAACACAGAAGTGGATGCTCACAGTCAGCTATTGGATGGATCACAGGGCCCCCAATGGAGGAGCTAGAGAAAGTACCCAAGGAGCTAAAGGGATCTGCAAAAATTTTTTCCTATAGGTGGAACAATATTATGAACTAACAAGTACCCCTGAGCTCTTGACTCTAGCTGAATATGCATCAAAAGATGGCCTAGTCGGCCATCACTGGAAAAAGAGGCCCACTTGACTTACAAACTTTATATGCCCCAGTACAGGGTAACGCCAGGGCCAAAAAGTGGGAGTGGGTGGGTAGGGGAGTGGTGGGGACGGTATGGGGGACTTTTGGGATAGCATTGGAAATGTAAATGAGGAAAATACCTAATAAAAATATATTTTAAAAAAAGGAAACAGAATAAAAGCAGACACACAGTTAAAGTAACAGAAGTTACGAACCAAAAGGATTTAACAAATATCTCCAGAACAGTTCACCCTAAAACGAAAGAATATAACTTCTCAGCAATTCATGGTATCGTCTCCAAAACTGACAATAAAGTCAGACACAAAACAAGCCTCAGCATATACAAGAAAATTGAAATAATCTCATACATCCTATCAGATCACCACAGACTAAGTTTGGTCTTCAATAACAACAAAAACAACAGAAAGCACACATACACATGGAATCTGAACAACTCTCTCTTCAATGATAACTTGGTCAGAGAAGAAATAAGAAAGAGATTAATGACGTTTTAGAATTTAATGAAAATGAAGGCACAACATACCCAAATGTATGGTACATGATGAAAACGGTGCTAAGAGGAAAGCTCATAGCTCTGAGTGCCTCCGTAAAGAAACTGGAGAGAACATACACCAGGAGCTTAACAGCACACCTGAAATCTCTAGAACAAAAAGAAGCAAATAAAACCAAGAGGTGTACATATCAGGAAATAATCAAACTCGGGGCTGAAATCAACCAAGTAGAAACAAGGACGACCATACAAAACATCACTAAAGTCAGGAGCTGGTTCTTTTTGAAAATCAACAAGAGAGATTAACATTTAGCCAGGGGTTTATCTAACCAGAGGGCATAGAGAAAGTATCCAAGTTAACAAGATCATAAATAACAGTTTCTATAACAATAGAAACTGAGGAAATTCAAAAAAGCATCAGATCTCACCTCCAAAGCCTATACTCAACAAAACTGGAAAATCTAGATGAAATGGATGGTTTTCTAGTCAGATACCAGGTACCTGCAAATATTATAGTAGTGTACACATTAGTGGATATAATTCTGATATTTATATATGCATATATATTTCACATTAATTTAAGATGTTTCATATTTCGAGATATCAAAATAGAGAAGTGCTATGGCTAGAGATAAGATTATTTCATAAAATGATCAATTTACCCAAGTGATTTTCTGCCTCTACAATATATACACATGAACTTCTTCTGTCCTATTTTATCATTCTACAGTTCAAATCAGGGCCTCGATCATCATTCTAGACATATATTCTGCTACAGAATCAGAAATCTCTCCTCCTGTATTCTCTTTACAAGGAAATGGCATTGATTAAGTTTTGAATATTAAATTACTTCTACATCTCAAGAGTAAGCATTGATGAATGATGGCACGTCATTATTTCATTTTCTTACATTGCAAAAATTTGGTTTGTTAAAATCTATACAGTATTTTATGTGTAGCTTAGCAAAATGAAGATTTGTAGTTTTATTAATGTTAAGATAATACCATGTAATATCAACATTATGGTCCTGTGCTTCACTAATTCCAACTCCTTAAGATGTTCTGAATATCATATATTGTGTATCACTGATTTTTCTTTTTGTTTTTGTTGAAATGGCCTTGTACTAGCACTATGACTTATATATACATCCTTTAACTCCTTCCATATTAGATTACATAGTGATATAAATCTCTTTGTTTATTTTATTACTTTGTTCACTATTTGACAGTATATTCTATTCTCAAATATGTGAAATCTTCAGGGGTCCCAGGGAATCTAAAAATCGGGGCCAGGAATTCAAAATCTTCTTTGGCTGCATAGCCTATCTTAAGCTAGATCATAAGACTCACTATCACAAAAAAAAAAAAAAAAAAAACAAACAAAAAAAAACAAAACAAAAAACAACAGGCAGAAAAAGTGAAAAAGAAAGCAAAGGAAAAAATATGTTGCATTGATTACTTAATGTCTCAAGTTGTAGATTAGAGATTATTATCATTCATCTCATAACATTATCATTTCTTTTTAGTTTTTTTTAATTAGGTATTTTCTTCATTTACATTTCCAGTGCTATCCCAAAAGTCCCCAATACCCCCCCCACTCCCCTACCCCCCCCCCAACTCCCATTTCTTGGCCCTGGTGTTCCCCTGTACTGAGGCATATAAAGTTTGAATGACCAATGGGCCTCTCTTTGCAGTGATGGCCGACTAGGCCATCTTTTGATACATATTCAGCTAGAGTCAAGAGCTCCGGGGTACTGGTTAGTTCATATTGTTGTTCCACCTATAGGGTTGCAGATCCCTTTAGCTCCTTGGGTACTTTCTCTAGCTCCTCCATTGGGGGCCCTGTGATCCCTCCAATAGATGACTGTGAGCATCCACTTCTGTGTTTGCTAGGTCCTGGCATAGTCTCACAAGCTGTTAGCTTCTGTAGTCCACACTCTCACCTGCACAGACTAGTCTCGGAAGGATCCAGGAACCAAGATCTCATAACATTATCTTAAGCTGTTAAGATGTTACCTTTTGACAGACATAGAACTTTTTTATCATTAGAATTCATACTGATTTTTGTCATTTTTTCCCAAGCATGGTAAACTCAACTCTGAAATACTTCTATAATACTGTTTCTCCTTCCCCACCATAGCCTTCATTTTTTCCCCTCAATATTTGTTTCATAAAATACATTCTGATCCTCGTGCATGTAACAAAATGTGACTTACTGATTGCCAACCTCAGAGATTTCTGTCAGTCTTGATTCTGCTCAATTTAACAGTGGCTTTGCACACAGTCAATCACAATGTTCTTGTCACTTGACTTCACGGGGTAGCAGCACTTTCTCATCTTGCATCTTATTGTTCCAATCATCTTCTTTTGCCTATGTGGCAAAGACACTTCCTAAGATTCCCAATATGCCACTTAGAGCACACAATTAATAGCCAGAGTTGGTTGCAGCACTGTGGGGTCTCTCTTCTCTCTGCTGTGCTTCCTGAATTTATAGTCTATGCAGAGCTTTATAGTAATGGATGCACACAGAGCCCTCTATACTGAAAGAATATATCACTTAATCATTGCCGTGCCTCTTCAGAAATATCACATATTCAGAACTTTAGTATTTTTTTACGTGAAGCAGACAACAGTTTGCATTGAAGTATATTTCTTATATTTTTAAAGCAAAGAGAAAATTCTAGACTTTCCCTCAATCAAAAATACAATAGGATAAATAATTAGGTATTTAATAATATAATATAATTAACACAAATAGTCTTCATAAGTATTAACTAATATGTAACTAGTATATATGAGTCGACATAAGATAAGTTGATACATTGGATTTGATTCAGGCAACATTATAAATGCTTTTAAAGTAAACAAATGCCAAGTATTAACAAAAGTAATAAAATGAGTAGATAGGATACATAGTCTGGAATATGAGAGAGCGAGGGATGCACAAAGGCCAAGCAATTCATTCTTATGCATAGTAGGCAACAGCAAGCAGTGTCAAGAGAGACCCGGGCACATAAAAAACAAAATTAAGTCAGCTAAAGTTAGAGTACTTTCAAAATGACTGGTAATGCTTTTAAGAATATATTACAGAGCACTGATATCTTCTCTTTCACACTTGCTAATGTTATTTATATATTCAATGAACGACCCTAAGTCACTGAATATGCTTTTACTTAATGCAAGTTAGTTTTGAGTTATCTTTAAATAAATCCAGGTGAGATGTCAGTTTGAAATGAATCATTTATACAGAACAAATGAGCATATCCATCCGACAATTCAGTTTTGAAAAAAAAATTATTATCAGTGTGGGAAGTGCTACAAACACCAAGCTTTTCATGTGTGCTTCTGAGAGTTGCACAATGAACGAACATAGTAACTAAGGCATACACAGAATCGTTTTTCCCCCACTACGTTCAGTTTATTACTGGATAATTTAGCTGGACACTACGGTAAGATATTCCCCTACTCCACAACAAGGAGAGTGGTACTGTATACAACATTGAAATAATGAGGTAGTTTGATGGAGACCAAAGCTTTACCAGCTGAAAATAGAGGCAGAAAAGAACTACTGGAAGAAATCTACATATCTGATAACAGGAAACTTGTAAACTCAGAGAAACTAAGCAGTACTGAGAATAAGAGAAAAAGCAAGCACATCCAAGATTCAGGAATCCCAAGGGGTTAACCTTCTGTGGTACAACTGAATTCTCTTCCATGTTATGTGAAGTAAAACTAAGCCAGACAAAGTCTTCAGAAACAGTAATATTGAGTTGCAGGAGGAATCTTCTGTTTGAGGCCTACAATGACTTCTGATTAGAGGTACATACTGGGGATGGGAAATCATTAAAGAAACTGTGTTTTATGAGAAACAATCAATCCCACATGCTTCTGTAGAGTAAGATACTGTATAAATAGTGAGGAAATGCTTGATAAATCATAAAAGTAATCATACAAAAATTATCTAAAATCAACATTTTAAAAGACTTTCATAGCTTCTAAATCCAACAGCTTGTAAATCCTTATCTACATGCATCAAGTTGGATAAACTATCCAGATAATTAATGTACTGAAGACATCTCTCAAGCGCTACATAGTTGAGTCCAGCATTCCTGAAATGAACAACGAGAAAAATGAGAAAAATCTATAGATAGTAGTGTTACTGTCTCTTCAAGAACTTTAAAGAGGTAGTTAGGCTACAAAGTCTATGAGGAGTGTTCACAAAAAACTAAATCGAATAGAAATGAACCCAGAATTAACATCTTTTTCCAAAAATATAATATTCAGCCTTCTTGAGTAATGGAACAGAGATTGGGGAATCTGCTATGCCTGAAGAGAGGGAGGGGAAGTAAAAGCAGGTAGAGAAAAGGAGAAAGAAAGAAAAAATAAGGAATGGATGAAGGAAGGAAAGAAGGATGGAAGGAAGGAAAGAAGGAAGGAAGGAAAAAGGAAGGAAGGAGGGAGGGAAGGAGGGAGGGAGGGAGGGAGGAAGGGAGAGAAAGTTCAAAAGAGATGTGAGAAAGAATATGATAAAACCACTGAACACATTTTCTAAACCAAACACAGTTTTTTTGTTAAATTTTTAATTGTTAATTTTTAAATTTATATACAATAGTGTTGCCCATGCATGTCTGTGTGAGTCAATCCTCTGGAGCTGGAGTTACAGATGTTGGTGAGCACTCAAGTGGAAGCTGGGAATTGAACCTGGGTTCTCTAGAAGAGCAACCAGTGCTCTTAACTTCTGAGCCATCTCTCCAGCCCCCAAACACAGTTTCTTACTGTGTTTTCAATACTCTAACATTGTTCCCACAGGTAAATGTAGCTCTCATACCTTATCAGAGAAGCGTCTTTTTCTATCAAACAAAAGCTACCTCAGAGATATACAACTGTTCAATATACAAATAACCAAGAGGTACTCAGTCCCCATTCCACGTAGTGCTTCTATAAGACAACTTCAGTACCTAAGGCATTTTGGAAGAGACAGTGGAAAGTATGTAAGAGCCAGGGCACTAGGAAAAAAATCTAATAGAGATTTCTAGACATTGCAGAGACAATGTACCATGAAATTCACCAATAGGGTTGCCTAACAAGACATGTGTTATGACAGCACTAGTCCACATGCTAACACAGATATGAAAATTTCATAGGCCCCACAACTAGATGAAGAGCTATAGGAAATCAGTAGTTGCTGAGAATGGATTAGTCAGTCTCACCAAAGATGATCCATCAGTCATTCAACCATAAACACATAGGGTGATAGAGAAACGTTAGGGAGGGATAAACATGATGCAAATACCGTCTCACATACCAAATCTCTGACAAAAAGTTAAATTAATGAAAAATACCTGGACAAAATCTTTGATTCCTTACAATACATAGCAATTTAGAAATATATACATATTTGAACATATCTTCAAAAATATTTAATCAGGAGAGATAGTCTGAATACCTTTTATACCATCAGGAAAATGCCAACAAACGAAAGCATGAAAACATGAATAGAAACTTCCAAGAATAGAAATACAATCAAGAGAGTAATCCAAACAAATATTGATTGTGAGAATAATGAACATCATGTTTATTTGAACTATGTATGAAAATAGAAACAAGAATATCTAAAGTGTTCTAGAGGAAAGCAATTATCACCGTGTAGGGTATTTATGTAGAGAATGAGAAATAAAGTCGCGATTAGGAATTATTAGCTTACTAGTAATGTAACTTTTTCACAGAAAATATGTGACAGAGGGAAATTCTATGTTATAGAATGATTAAAATATAATCCTGTTTATTTTATCACATTGGGAATAATGTCAGAATAATTTTACTGATGAAATGATACCATTAATATGCATATATCTGAACATTTAAAGATAGAATGAGATAAAAGAAATGTAGAAATAAACATTTAGGAAGAATACAGGTGGTCAGTATGCTGTGGTGATTTTGTGACAGTTTATTTGATATTAAGTTTATGTTTTGTTTTATTAAAAATCTTTCTTGGGATATTTATGTCATGATGCATTATTTATCATTATGATTTGTGTCATAAACTTTAGACACTTCATTTTCAATATAAATTAATATATTTAGTTATCAGATGAAATAGCAATGTCTGCTAAATCTCCAGTTCTCTTCAGTCAATTAATTCATTAACTTCTAAGATCACTGCTCACTGGAATTTGCTGCAAGTATCTTTACTTCCTGATCCTTCTTACAAACTTCCCTGAAGTTTCTAGAAAACATAATTATTTGATAACAATGGATGTAACAGGATAATTGGAAACATTAGATTTTTGTGATCAGCATCATAATACAATTAATGTTTGGGGAAGTAACAATACAATTGAATTTCCCATGTAGTTTTCAAATGGAGTAATTGTGACACTTCATCTTCTTAGTATCAACCAATAAAAACCTTTATTTTCTAGGAAATCAGTACCTCAGTTCACATTTCTTTTATTGCCAAATTGGGAATATTTATAACAATATCACCTACAAAACAAGGATAGACAAAAACTTTGTCTTGTTCACTGAAATTAGGAAGTATGTTGAACACCTAAAAATTGGCAAAATTTAAAGAATGGGGAAAGAGGAAGGAAACGGGAGAGAAGGAATATTAAATATTTTAAAATGTAAACAACAAATAAAATTTAAAATGTATTGGTATTATCAATAATTGTATGATTATTCCTGTACATGTTTGAAAATTATGATTAAGTAAATGAAGTAAAAATAGCTAAGTTATTAATATTACAAACAGATATACAGGAATGAAACTCAAATAATATTTAACATAAATGTCTAAATAAACATAATAATTATAATATCCAATCATTTTAATTGTTCAATTCTATTGAATATATCCCAGTGTTTCTCATAGATTAATTAATCTTATGAAACATTGTGGTGGTAGATGCAATTTTTGAAATTTTATTTAAGAAAATACTGACACATGATAATCCTTAATTAGCCCAGGCAAGGTGAGAGAGACCACATATCTTAATCAATCTAAACAATAACATAACTCTAGATTTAATGGGTTATTTTAGCTTTCTGTTTTTGCAATGAATATCAAAAATAAACAATTTTAAAATTTAGAAGATTGTTTTGGGTTCATAAATTCATAAGTTATATCCATGGTCTTGTGGCTTCATTGTATGAGAGACTGGTGACTAAGTGTGATACCATGATATAAAATTATTGGTAAAGGATAGTTGTTCATTTATTGCTGTAAAAGAGCAGAAGGAAAGAGATACATAGAAAGAGAGAGAGGGAGAGAGTAAGAGATGCATAGATGATAGATAGATAGATAGATAGATAGATAGATAGATAGATAGATAGATAAATGGATGGATAGATAGATAGATAGATAGATAGATAGATAGATAAATGGATGGATAGATAGATGGATAGATAGATAGATAGATAGATAAATAGATAGATAGATAGATAGATAGATAGATAGATAGATAGATAGATAGATAGATAGATAGATAGATAGATAGATAGATAGATAGGCAGACCTAGGCTGGCCAACCAGTGGACAGTCTGATATTTATTCATGGATATGAACCTGATTACTTAGTTACACTCCACTAATTATCACTTTCTAAATTTTATGACAGCTTCCAACAGCATTGCAGGTCATCAGTCCAGTTTTTAACACATGAAATTTTATGAAACCTTCATTATACAACAGACTAACTATCACAAAGGATACTTTACCTAGTAATGCGAAGAACCTATTGTATAAGAAAATTAAAGCATTCCTTTTGTGTGATAGGACTAGCCCACAATTGCTAAAGCACTGAGAAAAATATTTAATATTTTTGAATCAAACATTAATTTTCCTTCTGACTAATATTAAGATTTGCTTCTGACCTCATCCTTATTTTCTCTTTTTACATTTTGTTTATGATTGTGTTTCAGGAAATGGAATTCTTTTTTTGTCGCCATTTAATAACATCATCTTGAGAGAGATATGTAACCTTGAGTACTTTTGATGATTCCAATTGTTCTGTATGGTTTTATGTGAAGTCATTTAACATGCTTACAATGATATTTCCACTTATAGTACCATTTGTAGCTACAACCATACAATGAGTAGTGACGCTAATTTTATTTGTATCTTGGCACTTTACTACACTGGTTAATTTTGACAGCTTGATACAAACTAAAGTCAAATCAGAGAATAGAAAATCAACTGGGGTTGACTCCATCTGATTGAACTGTGTCAATCTGATGGGGCATTGCTAAATGATGAAAGATGGTTCAGCACACTGTGAGCAGCACCATCCCTGAGCAAATGGTCCCAGCCTGTCTAAGAATAGTAGCTGAGCAAGGTATTGCAAGCAAAGAAGTAATTGGCTTTCCTCTTTAACCTCTGCTTCAAACTCTTGCTTTAAGTAACTGCTTTGGCTTCCCTCCATGACACATTGTAACATATAAGGAGAAATAAACCCTCCCCTACCTAAATTGTGTTTGCTCATTATGTTTGTATCACATCAAACATAAAACCAACTATACTATTTATATAAGCTATGTATGCATATGTCACATAAGATGCATGAAATTCTATTCATGGTTCTTTTTTTTTTTTTCCATTTTTTATTAGGTATTTAACTCATTTACATTTCCAATGCTATACCAAAAGTCCCCCATATCCACCCACCCCCACTCCCCTGCCCACCCACTCCCCCTTTTTGGCCCTGGTATTCCCCTGTACTGGGGCATATAAAGTTTGCAAGTCCAATGGGCCTCTCTTTCCAGTGATGGCCGACTAGGCCATCTTTTGATATATATGCAGCTAGAGTCAAGAGCTCCGGGGTACTGGTTAGCTCATAATGTTGTTCCACCTATAGGGTTGCAGATCCCTTTAGCTCCTTGGCTTCTTTCTCTAGCTCCTCCATTGGGAGCCCTATGATCCATCCATTAGCTGACTGTGAGCATCCACTTCTGTGTTTGCTAGGCCCCGGCATAGTCTCACAAGAGACAGCTACATCTGGGTCCTTTCAAAAAATCTTGCTAGTGTATGCAATGGTGTCAGCGTTTGGATGCTGATTATGGGGTGGATCCCTGGCTATGGCAGTCTCTACATGGTCCATCCTTTCATCTCAGCTCCAAACTCCGTCTCTGTAACTCCTTCCATGGGTGTTTTGTTCCCAAATCTAAGGAGGGGCATAGTGTCCACACTTCAGTCTTCATTCTCCTTGAGTTTCATGTGTTTAGCAAATTATATCTTATATCTTGGGTATCCTAGGTTTGGGGCTAATATCCACTTATCAGTGAATACATATTGTGTGAGTTTCTTTGTGAATGTGTTACCTCACTCAGGATGATGCCCTCCAGGTCCATCCATTTGGCTAGGAATTTCATAAGTTCATTCTTTTTAATAGCTGAGTAGTACTCCATTGTGTAGATGTACCACATTTTCTGTATCCATTCCTCTGTTGAGGGGCATCTAGGTTCTTTCCAGCTTCTGGCTATTATAAATAAGGCTGCTATGAACATAGTGGAGCATGTGTCCTTCTTACCTGTTGGGGCATCTTCTGGATATATGCCCAGGAGATGTATTGCTGGATCCTCCGGTAGTACTATGTCCAGTTTTCTGAGGAACCGCCAGACTGATTTCCAGAGTGGTTGTACAAGCCTGCACTCCCACCAACAATGGAGGAGTGTTCCTCTTTCTCCACATCCTCGCCAGCATCTGCTGTCACCTGAATTTTTGATCTTAGCCATTCTGACTGGTGTGAGGTGGAATCTCAGGGTTGTTTTGATTTGCATTTCCCTGATGATTAAGGATGTTGAACATTTTTTCAAGTGCTTCTCTGCCATTCGGTATTCCTCAGGTGAGAATTCTTTGTTCAGTTCTGAGCCCCATTTTTTAATGGGGTTATTTGATTTTCTGAAGTCCACCTTCTTGAGTTCTTTATATATGTTGGATATTAGTCCCCTATCTGATTTAGGATAGGTAAAGATCCTTTCCCAATCTGTTGGTGGTCTTTTTGTCTTATTGACGGTGTCTTTTGCCTTGCAGAAACTTTGGAGTTTCATTAGGTCCCATTTGTCGATTCTCGATCTTACAGCACAAGCCATTGCTGTTCTGTTCAGGAATTTTTCCCCTGTGCCCATATCTTCAAGGCTTTTCCCCACTTTCTCCTCTATAAGTTTCAGTGTCTCTGGTTTTATGTGAAGTTCCTTGATCCACTTAGATTTGACCTTAGTACAAGGAGATAAGTATGGATCGATTCGCATTCTTCTACACGATAACAACCAGTTGTGCCAGCACCAATTGTTGAAAATGCTGTCTTTCTTCCACTGGATGGTTTTAGCTCCCTTGTCGAAGATCAAGTGACCATAGGTGTGTGGGTTCATTTCTGGATCTTCAATTCTATTCCATTGGTCTACTTGTCTGTCTCTATACCAGTACCATGCAGTTTTTATCACAATTGCTCTGTAGTAAAGCTTTAGGTCTGGCATGGTGATTCCGCCAGAAGTTCTTTTATCCTTGAGAAGACTTTTTGCTATCCTAGGTTTTTTGTTATTCCAGACAAATTTGCAAATTGCTCCTTCCAATTCGTTGAAGAATTGAGTTGGAATTTTGATGGGGATTGCATTGAATCTGTAGATTGCTTTTGGCAAGATAGCCATTTTTACAATGTTGATCCTGCCAATCCATGAGCATGGGAGATCTTTCCATCTTCTGAGATCTTCTTTAATTTCTTTCTTCAGAGATTTGAAGTTTTTATCATACAGATCTTTCACCTCCTTAGTTAGAGTCACGCCAAGATATTTTATATTATTTGTGACTATTGAGAAGGGTGTTGTTTCCCTAATTTCTTTCTCAGCCTGTTTATTCTTTGTATAGAGAAAGGCCATTGACTTGTTTGAGTTTATTTTATATCCAGCTACTTCACCGAAGCTGTTTATCAGGTTTAGGAGTTCTCTGGTAGAATTTTTAGGGTCACTTATATATACTATCATATCATCTGCAAAAAGTGATATTTTGACTTCCTCTTTTCCAATTTGTATCCCCTTGATCTCCTTTTGTTGTCGAATTGCTCTGGCTAATACTTCAAGTACTATGTTGAAAAGGTAGGGAGAAAGTGGGCAGCCTTGTCTAGTCCCTGATTTTAGTGGGATTGCTTCCAGCTTCTCTCCATTTACTTTGATGTTGGCTACTGGTTTGCTGTAGATTGCTTTTATCATGTTTAGGTATGGGCCTTGAATTCCTGATCTTTCCAAAACTTTTATCATGAATGGGTGTTGGATCTTGTCAAATGCTTTTTCTGCATCTAACGAGATGATCATGTGGTTTTTGTCTTTGAGTTTGTTTATATAATGGATTACATTGATGGATTTTCGTATATTAAACCATCCCTGCATCCCTGGAATAAAACCTACTTGGTCAGGATGGATGATTGCTTTAATGTGTTCTTGGATTCGGTTAGCGAGAATTTTATTGAGGATTTTTGCATCGATATTCATAAGAGAAATTGGTCTGAAGTTCTCTATCTTTGTTGGATCTTTCTGTGGTTTAGGTATCAGAGTAATAGTGGCTTCATAAAATGAGTTGGGTAGAGTACCTTCTACTTCTATTTTGTGAAATAGTTTGTGCAGAATTGGAATTAGATCTTCTTTGAAGGTCTGATAGAACTCTGCACTAAACCCATCTGGTCCTGGGCTTTTTTTGGTTGGGAGACTATTAATAACTGCTTCTATTTCTTTAGGTGATATGGGACTGTTTAGATGGTCAACTTGATCCTGATTCAACTTTGGTACCTGGTATCTGTCCAGAAATTTGTCCATTTCGTCCAGGTTTTCCAGTTTTGTTGAGTATAACCTTTTGTAGAAGGATCTGATGGTGTTTTGGATTTCTTCAGGATCTGTTGTTATGTCTCCCTTTTCATTTCTGATTTTGTTAATTAGGATTTTGTCCCTGTGCCCTTTAGTGAGTCTAGCTAAGGGTTTATCTATCTTGTTGATTTTCTCAAAGAACCAACTCCTCGTTTGGTTAATTCTTTGAATAGTTCTTCTTGTTTCCACTTGGTTGATTTCACCCCTGAGTTTGATTATTTCCTGCCGTCTACTCCTCTTGGGTGAATTTGCTTCCTTTTTTTCTAGGGCTTTTAGATGTGTTGTCAAGCTGCTAGTATGTGCTGTCTCCCGTTTCTTCTTGTAGGCACTCAGCGCTATGAGTTTCCCTCTTAGAAATGCTTTCATTGTGTCCCATAGGTTTGGGTACGTTGTGGCTTCATTTTCATTAAACTCTAAAAAGTCTTTAATTTCTTTCTTTATTCCTTCTTTGACCAAGGTATCATTGAGAAGAGTGTTATTCAGTTTCCACGTGAATGTTGGCTTTCCATTATTTATGTTGTTATTGAAGATCAGTCTTAGGCCATGGTGGTCTGATAGGATACATGGGACAATTTCAATATTTTTGTATATATTGAGGCCTGTTTTGTGACCAATTATATGGTCAATTTTGGAGAAGGTCCCGTGAGGTGCTGAGAAGAAGGTATATCCTTTTGTTTTAGGATAAAATGTTCTGTAGATATCTGTCAGGTCCATTTGTTTCATAACTTCTGTTAGTTTCACTGTGTCCCTGTTTAGTTTCTGTTTCCACGATCTGTCCTTTGAAGAAAGTGGTGTGTTGAAGTCTCCCACTATTATTGTGTGAGGTGCAATGTATGCTTTGAGCTTTACTAAAGTGTCTCTAATGAATGTGGCTGCCCTTGCATTTGGTGCGTAGATATTCAGAATTGAGACTTCCTCTTGGAGGATTTTACCTTTGATGAGTATGAAGTGTCCCTCCTTGTCTTTTTTGATAACTTTTGGTTGGAAGTCGATTTTATCCGATATTAAAATGGCTACTCCAGCTTGTTTCTTCAGTCCATTTGCTTGGAAAATTGTTTTCCAGCCTTTCACTCTGAGGTAGTGTCTGTCTTTTTCCCTGAGATGGGTTTCCTGTAAGCAGCAGAATGTTGGGTCCTGTTTGTGTAGCCAATCTGTTAGTCTATGTCTTTTTATTGGGGAATTGAGTCCATTGATATTAAGAGATATTAAGGAAAAGTAATTGTTGCTTCCTGTTATTTTTGTTGTTAGAGTTGGCATTCTGTTCTTGTGGCTGTCTTCTTTTTGGTTTGTTGAATGATTACTTTCTTGGTTGTTCTAGGGCGTGATTTCCGTCCTTGTATTGCTTCTTTTCTGTTATTATCCTTTGAAGGGCTGGATTCGTGGAAAGATATTGTGTGAACTTGGTTTTGTCGTGGAATACTTTGGTTTCTCCATCTATGGTAATTGAGAGTTTGGCCGGGTATAGTAGCCTGGGCTGGCATTTGTGTTCTCTTAGTGTCTGTATAACATCTGTCCAGGCTCTTCTGGCTTTCATAGTCTCTGGTGAAAAGTTTGGTATAATTCTGATAGGCCTTCCTTTATATGTTACTTGACCTTTCTCCCTTACTGCTTTTAATATTCTATCTTTATTTAGTGCATTTGTTGTTCTGATTATTATGTGTCGGGAGGAATTTCTTTTCTGGTCCAGTCTATTTGGAGTTCTGTATGCTTCTTGTATGATCATGGGCATCTCTTTTTTTATGTTTGGGAAGTTTTCTTCTATTATTTTGTTGAAGATATTAGCTGGCCCTTTAAGTTGAAAATCTTCATTCTCATCAATTCCTATTATCCGTAGGTTTGGTCTTCTCATTGTGTCCTGGATTACCTGGATGTTTTGAGTTAGGATCCTTTTGCATTTTGTATTTTCTTTGACTGTTGTGTCGATGTTCTCTATGGAATCTTCTGCACCTGAGATTCTCTCTTCCATTTCTTGTATTCTGTTGCTGATGCTCGCATCTATGGTTCCAGATCTCTTTCCTAGGGTTTCTATCTCCAGCGTTGCCTCGCTTTGGGTTTTCTTTATTGTGTCTACTTCCCCTTTTAGTTCTAGTATGGTTTTGTTCATTTCCATCACCTGTTTGGCTGTGTTTTCCTGCTTTTCTTTAAGAGCCTGTAACTCTTTAGCAGTGCTCTCCTGTAAAACTTTAAGTGACTTATGAAAGTCCTTCTTGATGTCCTCTATCATCATCGTGAGAAATGTTTTTAAATCTGGGTCTAGATTTTCGGTTGTGTTGGGGTGCCCAGGACTAGGTGGGGTGGGAGTGCTGCGTTCTGATGATGGTGAGTGGTCTTGATTTCTGTTAGTAGGATTCTTACGTTTGCCTTTCGCCATCTGGTAATCTCTGAAGCTAGCTGTTTTAGTTGTCACTGTTAAGAGCTTGTTCTTCAGGTGACTCTGTTAGCCTCTATGAGCAGACCTGGAGGGTAGCACTCTCCTTAGTTTCAGTGGGCAGAGTATTCTCTGCAGGCAAGCTCTCTTCTTGCAAGGCAGGTACCCAGATATCTGGTGTTCGAACCAGACTCCTGGCAGAAGTTGTGTTCCACTCACTAGAGGTCTTAGGATCACGTGTGGAATCCTGTGTGGGCCCTTGCGGGTGTCAGGCGACTCAGCTGGCAAGGTAGCCGGGGCTCGAGTGGAGTGGAAGGGGTTTGTGCCCCAGATCAAGCCCGGGTAGCCTGCTTCCCTATGTACCGCAGTCTCAAGTTCCACGCGATTGGATTGGGGTAGGCGCTGTGTTCCACTCACCAGAGGTCTTAGGGTCCCGTGGGGAGTCCCGTGTGGGCCCTTGCGGGTGTTGGGCAAGACTGCTGTCAAGGTAGCCCGGGGCTCGAGTCTCGAGTCGAGCGGAAGGGACTTGTGCCCCAGATCAGGCCCGGGTAGCCTGCTTCCCTATGTACCGCAGTCTCAAGTTCCGTGCGATTGGATTGGGGCAGGCACTGTGATCCACTCACCAGAGGTCTTAGGGTCCCGTGGGGAGTCCCGTGTGGACCCTTGCGGGTGTTGGGCAAGACTCTGCTGGCAAGGTAGCCCGGGGCTCGAGTCTCGAGTCGAGCGGAAGGGACTTGTGCCCCAGATCAGGCCCGGGTAGCCTGCTTCCCTATGTACCGCAGTCTCGAGTTCCGCGCGATTGGATTGGGGCAGGCACTGTGATCCACTCACCAGAGGTCTTAGGGTCCCGTGGGGAGTCCTGTGTGGACCCTTGCGGGTGTTGGGCAAGACTCTGCTGGCAAGGTAGCCCGGGGCTCGAGTCTCGAGTCGAGCGGAAGGGCTCTATTCATGGTTCTAATATGATAGTTCATAAATATTTTACCAAAAACATGAACTCTAATGTTATTCTGCAGGTTTTTCAAACATTTTATTAAATTTTTGAAAACTTCACGTCATCTCTTTTTTAACATAGTAACTTTCCCTCTCTAAATACCTCACATAATTATGCTCTCTACCCTCCTTTCCTTCCCCTACCAACATTGAGAATTTTTTCCAAAAAGTCAAATATATGTAACCTTTGGTAACTGAAAGTGATCTGATTTTGATGTGATGATATAAGTGATATATTTTCCTAATAACTTTATTTACAATAGTGGACATAGAATACAGTGAAAAACTATCAGCTAGAAAGAATGTAACCATTTTTATATCAAATATAAAACAGAGACAAGCAACAATGATGAGTGGGATGGTGCGGAAGAGGTAAAGACTACTATGAGAAGTTCAGAAGTGCTTCATGTGAAGAGTCCACAAAACAGAATTCCATGGCCCTGGATTATCAGAGTAATATACCCGAGTGTTAGGTGGAGAAGAAGCATACAGAGAAGGTCAGAAGAAATAAATAGAAGTCTCAAGGACAAAATGACTGCACAATAAAACAACAATTAACATCGCAAGGTGAACAGGGGAAATATCAACCCAGACTATGCCTAGGTTAAAAGGCTTCATGCCATTAATAGTTGCTATGAAGAAAAAAAAGGGGGGGATATTCATCCTTCTATATGTTTCTCAATCTAAAGTTGTCATCACTGAACACAGTCATAAACATATTAGCAACACTATATGGATTCAGCATGAATCACACACACACACACACACACAGGCACACAGACATGCACACACATACACAGGCACACATACATGCACACACACACACACACACACACACACACATCATGAAAATAGGTACAGAAAAAGAGGACATGAATTCATAAATTTGAGGAGTTGGAGGCACCGGGTGAGTTGAAAAAGGCATAGATTATGATGTAAATGATATAAGTACATAATTTACATATAAAACTCTCAAATGATACAATAAAATACATTTAAAATTATAGATTTACACATACACAGAAGGCATGAAAAATTCCTTCCAGTGAACAAATTATTCAGCTTTAAACTTCTCATTCCATGTGCTCAAATACTAAGTCCAAATTCAATCCATTCACCATTGCTATGTGTTAATCTCTCTTATGAAGAGAGTCTGTGGATTCATAAGTCCATATAGCCTTTTCTTTTCCCACCTAAATTTTAACAATGGCTTCTGTTCATTTCTGAAGATAAAGAAAACATTTAGTTTATATTATGCTTAGAAAGCAAGTTTCTTTGACTTTTAAGTAAGGGAATGAAACTAGAGTCTTACAATGGTTTTAGAATCTTTCAGAAAAATACAAAAGGAAAAAAAATTAGTTTGGAGTCTAAGGCTCCAGTGACAAATTGTATAACACACACACAAACACACACACATATATGTGTATATATGTATATATGTATATTAATCCATTACTCAATACAACATTTGTACCTCAATTTTAAATGGATTCCTGAGACAATATTTTGGTCATAAGTGGCTATTAAAATTAGATGAAGACCAAAGTGTGGACACTTTGCCCCTTCTTAGAATTGGGAACAAAACACCCATGGAAGGAGTTACAGAGACAAAGTTTGGAGCTGAGACAACAGGATGGACCATCTAGAGACTGCCATATCCAGGGATCCATCCCATAATCAGCCTCCAAACGCTGACACCATTGCATACACTAGCAAGACTTTGCTGAAAGGACCCTGATATAGCGCTGTCTCTTGTGAGACTATGCCTGGGCCTAGCAAACACAGAAGTGGATGCTCACAGTCAGCTATTGGTTGGATCACAGGGCCCCCAATGGAGGAGCTAGAGAAAGTACCCAAGGAGCTGAAGGGAACTGCAACCCTATAGGTGGAATAACAATATGAACTAACCAGTACCCCGGAGCTCTTGACTCTAGCTGCATATGTATCAAAAGATGGCCTATTCTGCCATAACTGCAAAGAGCGGCCCATCGGTCATGCAAACTTTATATGCCCCAGTACAGGGGAACGCCAGGGCCAAAAAGTGGGAGTGGGTGGGTAGGGGAGTTGGGGGGAGGGTATGGGGGACTTTTGGGATAGCATTGGAAATGTAAATGAGGAAAATACCTAATAAAAATATTTAAAAAGAATAAAAAATTAGATGACTGATACCATTTCATACCAATAGCTAAGCAAGTAATAAGTAACAGATTTGCCTCTGGATAAACTAGTTTCTGGCCACACACAGAAACTAGTTTATTGTGACTAATAACTGTGTTGGGAGTTGGAAGAAGTCACAGAATCCTTTGCTCAAACCTTTATGTTATCCCTTCTGTTTGTACTGTCAGAGCAATACATTGCTGCCTTCTGGGCTTTGATGTTTATGTTCCTGAGCTGTTACAGATTTTTACCACTACTTAGAAGAACAAACATAGCCAGGGTTCAGAACTGATAAGGGCATGTGTAGACTAGTTGAAGTGGCTTCCTGGAAATCTCTTTTTTTCAAATACCTGCTAGGCTATTCTTCTCTGAACTTTGTCCATGCATGCATAGTAGCATGGATTCATGTTAATCCTTGTATTCAATTTTTAGGCAGAAACAGCAATAAAGTAAGTCATGTTTCCTCACTTCTCTGAAATACAGAAAATATTTCCACAAGATGAAAAAAAATTACATGCTAGATTTAGATTAGATATCAACGGTGAATTTCAAAAATTGCAGTTAGAACAGCCAAAATTAAATGTTTTTTTTTTAAATCTTTCCATTTCTAAGAATTTATGTGACTACCTAAGTATCACTTAAAAAGTTGGCATGGTAATTTTAGTCACACATAGTCTGCAATCTACAGAAATAATTATTTTTTCCAGCAACCTGCAAATAAAAGAGGCAGCAGAAATTGTATGCTATATGATATGATAAGGTAGTTCACATGCTGTTTCTAAATGGCTTGTTTCCCTCTTCTCTGGGGGGGAAAATCATCAAAATAACCCAATTTTATTTCACCTTCTCATAAATCTTAGGGTAATTTTGAAACTTAAGAAACTGGGAAGTAAATAAATGGATATTTGTGAATGTCATAGCAATACTTTAGTGCCTGGTAGGAGCTTAAAATATATACTAATACATAATTGATAGTAACACACAATTTAGGATACCATAGAATATTTGAGAAAGAAGTGAGTTTAGATTAATTTAAGCAGAATTTTCTTAAATTAAAATGGAGTAACCCAGCTGTATTTTAAACAACCAACAGAAATATAGAAAGTGGACACAATTGTGTGTTCTGTAGCACTCTGAGCAATAACATACACAAAAGCAAAGATTCAAAGAGGTGAAACAAACACCTATTATTACTATTATTTAGGTCTGGCAAAAGGACTCAAAGGACAAGGACATTTGTCATCAAACAGAAGGGCCTAAGTCTGACACCTGGAAGCAGAGAATTGACATCTGTAAAATGTACTCTGACTAGCACATGGCATGGCATCTGTGTACAGATGTGTATATATACACACACACACACACACACACACACACACACACACACACAGAGAGAGAGAGAGAGAGAGAGAGAGAGAGAGAGAGAGAGAAAGAGAGAGAGAGAGAAACACACAAAGTGTGAAAAAATGACTTACTACAGTAAAATATGATAGATATTCTTTGTTTTCCAGCAATATAGGCACAGAAGAAAGTAGAAAGCCCACAGAATCTGCTTATGTGTTACTGTAACTTCATAAATACTTCATTAAGATCTTGTCTTCCCTAGCTTTTCGTTATCATATATGTGTCATGAGTCGATGATTACACATAGGCCTATGATGGTTGTATGTGATTATACATAACTTCAGATAAACGCAACTATAAATCCCCTAACTGATGCTTATTACAGTGATGAGTTCTGGGTGCATGACTGTGTCGTGCCCTTTCTCACAGCTGCTGATGTTTTCACCGTGATATTTTAAAAGCATGTTACATGTGATTAAAAGTGTTTCATGTGCGCACTATATTCCAGTGCTCTTCTCATTCTCTCAAGTTTGGAACTATCATTGTATGTTCACCTTGGATTCTCACTGTCACCAAACCAAATTCTTGTACATTTCATGATTTTTTCTTTCTCTTTAAAAGATATTGTACAGGCGGACATCGTGGTATACACCTTTAATCCCAGCACTCAGGAGGAAGGAGTAGGCAGATTTCTGAGTTCGAGGCAAGCCTGGTCTACAAAGTGAGTTCCAGGACTGCCAGGGCTACACAGAGAAACCCTATCTTGAAAAAACACAAAACAAAACAAACAAACAAACAAACAAAAGATATTGTACTAAAATTTTGAAGTATAGTACTTTTATTCAGTTGTAAACTCAAATATCTGAAAGAAAAATAAATATTTATTTGTAATTACATTCATTTTATGCAATTATCTGTTTCTATCTGTGGCAAATGATAACAAAATTTTATTTCTAGTTACTTTACATTATTTTCCTTTGCTTTCACTTATGTCATAGTAAATTCACACTGTCTTCGGTAATGATGCATACAACTCTTTTGGATATTAAGCAACATTTCTAATGACTTGTGAAAACATGAGACATATTTGTGGGAGGAGAAATATAGAAGAATTGTTACTGTTATCTTAACTGCATGCAACTTAGAGATCCAGTTTCATCCTCCTACCTAGCACTGAGATTAAAGGCATGCTCTACTAGAATCAAGCTTAAAACTCCTTTAAAATTACCCTAAAACCTAGGATAGCAAAATCTCTTCTCAAGGATAAAAGAACCTCTGGTAAAATCACCATGCCTGACCTAAAGCTTTACTACAGAGCAATTGTGATAAAAACGGCATGGTACTGGTACAACGACAGAAAAGTAGACCAATGGAATACAATTGAAGACCCAGAAATGAACCCACACACCTATGGTCACTTGATCTTCACCAAGGGAGCTTGTATTAGTCAGGGTTCCCTAGAGTCACAGAACTTATGGATAGTCTCTAGATAGTAAAGGAATTTATTGATGACTTACAGTCGGCAGCCCAATTCCCAACAATTGTTCAGTCGCAGCTGTGAATGGAAGTCCAAGGATCTAGCAGTTACTCAGTCTCACGCAGCAAGCAGGCGAAGGAGCAAGAGCAAGAGCTAGACTCCCTTCTTCCAATGTCCTTATATTGTCTCCAGCAGAAGGTGTAGCCCAGATTAAAGGTGTGTTCCTTAAACTCGGAGATTCAATCTTCTGGAATCTATAGCCACTATAGCTCAAGATCTTCAAACCAAGATCCAGATAAGGATCTCCAAGCCTCCAGATAAGGGTCACTGGTGAGCCTTCCAATTCCGGATTGTAGTTCATTCCAAATACTGTCAAGTTGACAACCAGGAATAGCCACTACAGAGCTAAAACCATCCAGTGGAAAAAAGACAGCATTTTCAACAAATGGTGCTGGCACAACTGGTGGTTATCATGTAGAAGAATGCGAATTGATCCATTCCTATGGATCAATCTAAGGTCAAATCTAAGTGGATCAAGGAGCTCCACATAAAACCAGAGACAATGAAACTTATAGAGGAGAAAGTGGGGAAAAGCCTCGAGATATTGGCACAGGGGAAAAATTCCTGAATAGAACAGCAATGGTTTGTGCTGTAAGATCAAGAATTGAGAAATGGGACCTCATGAAACAGCAAAGCTTCTGCAAGGCAAAAGACACCGTCAATAAGTCAAAAAGGCCACCAACAGATTGGGAAAGGATCTTTACCTATCCTAAATCAGATAGGGGACTAATATCCAATATATATAAAGAACTCAAGAAGGTGGACTCCAGAAAATCAAATAACCCCATTAAAATTGGGGCCCAGAGCTAAACAAAGAATTCTCACCTGAGGAATACCAAATGGCTGAGAAACACCTGAAAAAATGTTCAACATCCTTAATCATCAGGGAAATGCAAATCAAAATACCCCTGAGATTCCATCTCACACCAGTCAGAATGGCTAAGATCAAAAATTCAGGTGACAGTAGATGCTGGAGAGGATGTGAAGAAAGAGGAACATTCCTCCACTGTTGGTGGGATTGCAAGCTTGTACAACCACTCTGGAAATCAGTCTGGAGGTTTATCAGGAAATTGGACATGATACTACCGGAGGATCCCGCAATACCTCTCCTGGGCATATATCCAGAAGATGTTCCAACTAGTAAGAAAGAAACATGCTCCACTATGTTCATAGGAGCCTTATTTATAATAGCCAGAAGCTGGAAAGAACCCAGATGCCCCTCAACAGAGGAATGGATACAAAAATTGTGGTACATTTACACAGTGGAGTACTACTCAGCTATTAAAAAGAATGAATTTATGAAATTCCTAGGCAAATGGTTGGACCTGGAGGGCATTATCCTGAGTGAGGTAACCCAATCACAAAAGAATTCAAATGATATGTACTCACTGATAAGCGGATATTAGCCCAGAAACTTAGAATACCCAAGATATAAGTTACAATTTGCAAAACACATGAATCTCAAGAAGAACGAAGACCAAAGTGTGGACACTTTGCCCCTTCTTAGAATTGGGAACAAAACACCCATGGAAGGAGTTACAGAGACAATGTTTGGAGCTAAGAGAAAAGGATGGACCATCTAGAGACTGCCATATCCGGGGATCCATCCCATAATCAGTCTCCAAACGCTGACACCATTGCATACACTAGCAAGATTGTGCTGATAGGATCCAGATATAGCTGTCTCTTGTGAGACTAAGCTGGGGCCTAGCAAACACATAAGTGGATGCTCATAGTCAGCTATTGGATGGATCACAGGGCCCCCAATGGAGGAGCTAGAGAAAATACCCAAGGAGCTAAAGGGATCTGCAACCCTATAGGTGGAACAACATTATGAACTAACCAGTATCCCGGAGCTCTTGTCTCAAGCTGCATATGTATCAAAAGATGGCCTAGTCGGCCATCACTGGAAAGAGAGGCCCATTGGACTTGCAAACTTTATGTGCCCCAGTACAGGGGAACACCAGGGCCAAAAAGTGGGAGTGGGTGGGTAGGGGAGTGTGTGTGGGGGGGAGGGTATGGGGGACTTTTGGGATAGCATTGGAAATGTAAATGAGGAAAATACCTAATAAAATAAAATAATAAAAAAAAAGAATGGCTAAGATTGGGAAAGCAACTGAAAAAAAATGTTGTAGAAGGTTCAGGAAAGTTGAATTCATACGTAGCTGGTAAGAAACTCTGTGGGAAAGCACCAAAATTCTAAAAATTGATAACCATATGACCCAGCTAAACATTTTTTTGGCATATAATCAAAGGACTCAGTATCCTAATATAGTGAAACTTTATGGCTATAATTATTGTCCGTCTATTCACAATAGTTAAACAGCCCAGATGTCTATCAAGTGACAGATGGGTAATTAAAATATAACACACACACACACACACACACACACACACACACACACACACACCAGGCACACATGCTCAAACTTGAATGTTGCATGTGTTAACAGTACAAGTATAAAGGTCAAAAGGTAACTTGTAGAAGTCTGTTTTCTTCCACAGTGTAGGTCTAGTGATAAAAATCAGGTGAACAAGTTTATCACAAAGTGTCACTCCCCTTTGTGCCATCTACCTGGCTCCCTAATTTCATTGAAAAGTTTAAAATAAAATATATACAATTTTAGGACATACCTAGATTTATGAAAGCCATTAAAATTTCTTCTAATTTTGAAATTTTTAAAGCAAACTTTTTAATGTTCATCCAAAAAAATACATCAAAATATTTTCTGGTTGTACATACCAGTCACTCTTTTCGTAATAGAATTCAAAATCAGTATCTATAAAGCTTTCTAATAGAAAAAAGGATGCAATTCTAACCTCTCAATTAAATGCCAATGTACAACTAGATTTTATTAGCAGATATTGTCAGTTAGAGTTGGACTACATATTTTTAAACTACATAATGTCAGAGTGAAGCCTACATCTCAAATGTAGTAACAGATCTCCAAACTTGCACAAATGAATTGAAGAATGAAAGAGGCCATGAGAAAAGCAGAGATATGTGTGAAGTGGAAAAACTCCTTTGATATCTGCTTGCCATAATGGATATACAAGTTTACAGTAATTTTAAGAAAATTGTGTGAAAATTTTTATGAGCTGAATTTAAAAGAAAAGTGGTAAGGCTGAAGGCAATGAACATGTATCTTTTATAATATTTTAACTGCACCCCACAAGACCTCAACCAATATATTACTATAAGCAATGTACCAATATTCTTAAAATGAATTTGAATTAATAGAAATAGTAGAAATTCAAAATTTAAGTGGTATATTTATACTAAATCTCTGTCATCTTAAAAGAGGAAAAATATCTTGTATCTTGAAACTGCATATACTTGGTCATTTATTCAAATTTTTATAAACTTCCAGTTTATCAATGTATTATAAATATCACCTAACCTTAGGCTACACAGATGACTTATAATGCCTTTATTAGTTTTGCCAGTTTCGCAATATGAACACATTTTTTACAGTCTCATTTCATTTCTATATGCTCTAAAATGTCTTAAACAATGTTCCCCTCAGAGATGGTTCAGCCTTCCAAATCTTGAAGCCCTGAGTTTATTTGCTGTGACCCATGTATTACACAGGGGAGGGGAAGTGGAGAAAGAGAGAGAGAGAGAGAGAGAGAGAGAGAGAGAGAGAGAGAGAGAGAGAGAGAGAGAGAGAGAGAGAGAGAGAATTGAAAGCAATAATAAACAAAATAAGTTCTGATGAATATAGTATATATTTTTTAAATAACATAAAGATTTGGTGAGAGAAGCTATTTGGGGATGTAGTCATCACTGGAAATGCAGACAGCATTTCTATATCAATTGTTTGAATATCTTTTTGAAATATGTATTTAGTAATGCAATCAACAAATGTTTTTATTTTCTTAAATGATAGCTTTAGAATCCAAAGTTTTCTTTTCAAATCTTTTTGAAAAGTTCTGATTATGCTTCCATAGGCATTATGCTAAAGAAGTATTTATTAGACAAAATGAATTAATCACTGGAGAAATAATTTAGAGTACTTGAGTTCTGATTGAGTAATCTTCTAGGGTGATATTAGATTGAGTGTGATATAGTTGAAGGAGTTCTGATTACTGTGGATGTTTCACAGAAAACTATTTTAGGCTGAGTCTGCTAAAGAGTTCAAGCTCCCTTCAGTAGCTTGAAGATTTGAAATCTTGATTGTCAGCCAAATAATAGATCAACTCTGTTAGGAACACAAATGAGTCACTGGGGAAGTAATATCCATAATAAGACTTAACATTTTAATTTTCAAAATATTGCATAAACATTATCTAATGAGTCCTTGCATCAATCCCATTAGTCAGATGGATGACATTCTCTTTAAAACCAATGATAGAAAAATAATATTTATGAGGAATTTCCGAGTTTTCAAAACAAACTCCTGGTATTAATGGGAGAAACTCAAGAATATTTAACTGAGCAGTAGCTTTAGATGATTAAAGTATGTTTAGATATTAACTATACTCTTCTAAATGATCTATACTCCAGTATTACGTGAGTACTTAAAGTACAGTCTAATTATTGAATTTAATTTCCAGCAATAAAATCATTTACTTTATTTACTTTCTTCAATTTTATCTAAGACAAAGTCATATTTTTAAATGTTGGTATTTGTCTGTATTCATTGGTCAACTAAAATGTTTTATAAATAGTTATACTGTTTTTATATTCATTTTGGATGTTTTGAACTTAAGAAGTTAATACATTCTAGCTGTAGTAAAATATCTTGTGCAAATTAAAGATCAACCATTTCTTTTCAATTCCACTGAACTCCCTCCCTGATCTTTCCATAACACATTACCTATCAGTTTGATTTTCAATCCCCTCACCTTTCCCAGACTCATAAAAACATGTTAAGAAGCAATGGACAATGGACGTGTTCGCTTGTAAAATTTATGTAGTGCTTGTAAAATTTATGTATTACTTGTTACATGCCACACAGGATACTCATCAGTTGCTTTTTATTTCTTTTCAAATGGCAATCTATTCAATCGCCTCCTATCTTCCAGCTCAAAATACTATAGGTGTTTAAATTGAAAGTCCTGTTCAAGGCCTCCAAAGTCCACTGAGAAACTTTCCCAGTCTGCCTGACTCACTATATCCTTTCTGACCGTCACAGGTGGTTAATATGCCAGGGCCTTCAGTCATTGTGTTTGCTGTCTCTGTCTTACCTCAAATATCTGACTCAACCCTTCTCTTCATATATTTTCTGCTCAAATTGTATTCCCCTGGAAAAGCTGTTTCTAAGAAAAACTAAAGCAAGCTCATTTCTTCCCATCATTCTGTGGTCGTTGCTGACTTATTCCTCATTTCAACACTAACCAGAAATGAGATATTTGATTTGCTTGTCTTCCTGCCTTAAGAAAAAGAAATATAATTTTCATGACATTCAGTAAGTAATAAGTACAGACAGGAACTTTCATTTGATTAGCCCCCACCGGATACCAACTTCTTTCTACACATACAATATTAGTAGAAATTTTTCCTTGTGAGTTTTACATTCTTTGTCAACTTTTCAAGAAGTCTTTCTTTTTAACTTAAAAATTCTATTTTATAAATATTAGTGCTTTTCCTTTGACTTGAGTGGGACTTTTTGACTTAATGTTTATTTTAAAATGGGTTAATTTGTGGACATAGGTAGGTGGCTGAGTTGTTATAAGGCTTGTCATGGAGGTATGAAAGAGAATCTGAGTTTGCATACCAAACTTCCACGTGAAAGCTAGGAACTGAGATTCTGTATCTATACCTATAGGCCTGGGGAAGTTGAGACAGGTGGCACACGAATGTCCATTAGACAGATCGTTTAGTGGACTCAAAATTCAGAAAGACAAACTGCCTTTTAAAGTAACAAAGAGGAAATCAAAAGGGGAGGACAATTGGTCTCAGGCAGTGATCTAGACAAGCATACTCAAATGACCATGTACTCACATGCACTCCTGAACACAGGTACAAAACATTAGCAAACACATGTGATTGTTGACCTAAAGAGTTTAAAAGTTTTTTTTTTAATTTATTTATTTACTTACTTACTCATTTATTTTAAACTCCAGATTTTACTCCCCTCTTGGCCCACCCACCCTCAGACTGGTCCCTCCCTGCCCCCTATCTCCACGAGGATGTCACCACCCTCCACCCTCCACCCCCCACCCCACCAGACCTCTAAACTCCTTGGGGCTTTCAATCTCTTGAGGGTTACATGCATCTATCTGACTCAAGTCAAACCCAGCAGTCCTCTGCTGTAGGTGTGTTTGGAGGGGGGGGGGAGGGAGTCTCATATCATCTGGTGTATGCTGCCTTGTTGGTGGTCCGGTGTCTGAGAGATCTTGGAGGTCCAGGTTAATTGAGACTGCTGGTCCTCCTACAGGTTGTCTTCCTCCTCAGTTTCTTCCAGCTTTCCCCTAATTCAACCACAGTGCAACTTCTGTCCATTGGTTGGGTGCAAGTATTTGCATCTGACTTTTTCAGCTGCTTGTTGGGTCCTTCAGAGGGCAGTCATGATAGGTCCCTTTTTGTAAGTCCTCCATAGCCTCAGTAATAGTGTTAGGTCTTGGGTCCTCCTCTTAAGCTGGAACCCACTTTGGTCCTGTTGCTGTACCTTCTTTTCCTCAGGCTCCTCTCCATTTTCCAGCCCCGCAGTTCTTTCAGACAGGAACAATTATGGGTCTGATAAAAAAAAAAGTGTTTAAAAATTTAATATATCAAAATATAACTATTTCTCTTTTACTGCCTATGACACTGGAACTCTTGATAATCTTAGACTGTATGTGTAAAATATGTTTTTTTCTTAAATTTTACAAATAAATATTTTAGGTACTTTTGTAGTGATTTACATAGAATTTATGGAGAAAGAATTCTGGTTTTAAGTTCTCTTTGATATACTAAATTGTATAAATTAAAAGAGTAACCAAATTGTTAAATTAAAATAATTCATTTAAATTACATATTTATAACCTCTGAATTTAAATAAGCTAGAATAAACTTTAGATTGTAAATAATATCTATTATATACTTACTTAAATATGAGAATTTTATAACAATACCATATCTGTGGGTATACATTCACATTTACCTGTTATTTTGTGTATTAAATGGTCTGTGAGCTTAGATTAGTATAAGTTTGAGATTATGTTAAACACAGTAAGCTATCTTTGTCAAAAGTTTTCTTTTCATTTCTTTTTTTCTTTGTTTTCCCTGATATCATACTGTGTATTCTCTGCAAAGGAAAATCATAATACAAATTTACAGAATGGATAATTCAGTTTCTTAGAATACACAATATAAAACAAATAGAAGGAGCGGTGGGTTAGGTAGACAGCTCATTCAAAGAGTGATTGCATAAAAACATGAAGACTGTTCCCACTATGCCCATAAAAAGTCCAACTTGATAGTTTATACCTGTAATCTCAGGGATTTGAAAGTTTAGACAGGTTAAGTCCTGGAACCCAGTGGTCAATCAGTCTATTGTAATCAAGGAATTTAACATAAGAACAGATATTGTTTCTTCCTCATAGCAAATAAACTAAGGCAGAGAACAGTAGAGGGAGATGACAGATTGCACACATTTGTGCACCTACGCACACATAAGTGTAAACATACATGCTCACTCTCATACACACACATACACACACTCACGCATGCACCCTTACACATACACACAATACACAAACATACATAATACAGTCACATATGTGCACACACAGAGACTCTCTCTCTCTCTCTCTCTCTCTCTCTCACACACACACACACACACACACACACTACTCTTAGCTTATGGTCAGAACAGAATGGAAAGGTTTATGAATCTTATACAATTTTAACTTTAAACAAAATTTTACCTTAAATCTATGACCTATGTAAAATAATACTATCCTATCTTGAATAATAAGCCTAACAGTTATGTATTAATAATAGGGAATAGTGTTCTAGTCATCTGAAAAATAGCTATGAATGATTACATTAACAGCAGAACTTAAATTTATTTCCAGGCACTGGAGAAATATTGGTGAAGTATCTGTTTTCATTTCAAATGTCAGGAAGAAGCTAATTTAATATGCATTCGTCAAAACACCTACTTGATATTTGTATTAGAAATAAAAATGTAGATATCTTTTAGGACACTTAATGGCTAGTCTAGTAATATTGCAGTAATTCTCAAAATTCCATAAAGGTTTTCTAATAAACTTGAATCCAGCATGGCATCAGAACAATGGAGATGATCAGGGATTAATATTAATCATGGTCTGTTTATTTAAATGTATTAAATATGTGTTTAAAATCTGTAAGGGAAATAAACAAACAAATGAAAATTAACAAGCCATCAAGGAACAACACTAACAAAAAACTAAAAAACAAACAAATGAGCAAAAACCAAACCAAACAAACAGACAGACAGACAGAGCATTGTGAGGGAGACAATTCCTCCAAACCATTAAGTTTGTTTTTTGTTAGCCACTGAATGCTGGGTCTGGGCCCTGCCCTTAAGTGTGATTTACGTTCCCAGTGAGAATTGCAGAAAACTAATTTTTCCTTTATAGATGGTTGTCAGTGGGAGATAGCTTCTGGCTTAGGGATAAGTGATTGTATCCACTTTCCCACTCAACACTAGGACCCTCAACTGGCTTAAACCTTTATGGGACCAGGTCATGCCTGTGAAGTCTCAATATGCTACTGGCTTGGTGTCTTTCACCCAAATTGGATCTTTTCTCTCAATAATATGATCTTTCTGCCTTCTATTCCTCAGAGTCCCTGAGCCTGAGCCTGATGGGAGGAATTTGATGGATCATTCCTTCATGGGACTGAGTATTCTAAGATCATTCCCTGTATGCAAATAATATAGTATGGGTCCCTGTAATTGTTCTTACCTAATACAGGAGGGAGCTTCTCTTGTGAAGGCTGATACTGATCTGTGAGTACAACAGATTATTTTCTTATTGTGTGGCTTTCACATGTCTCTACTCTTCTATTATTATCAAACCTTAAGCCCTATAATTTCAAAACAAACTCATTATTTTCTGACACTAATACAAAATGATCTCAGTTCACTATGATAATTTTTTAACATCATTTCATTCTTTTCTTATCTCTTTTCTGATCTATTTCTTAATTATAGAAAGTTGGTGTGCCTTTCTTTAAGACTTTTTGTTTTATTTTATTTATATTTTTATGTCTGGAATATGAGTACAACTTTGTATATTTCATGAGTCTAAGTGTACATTTGTATGTAGAAGACAAATGGGAAAGACAATGATTTTTTTTAATTTATATTTTCCTCAATACATGAGCACATTATATTTTGGTCAAATTCCCTATCAGTCTTTACCTCACTTGTGTACATACATGTAACATTTGTGAGGTATGACTAGTGGACTACTTTTCTCAAGGGCTTAGATTGCATTCAAATTCTTTCAAACATACCTTTATCATATTTTTAAAAAGTTTTATTCTTATAGTTTTCTGCTTATACTTGTGAGGAAGCAATATTTGTGGTGCTTTCTATGGCAATGTGTGAGCACATTTAGTCCCACTCCTTTTTAACATATCAAAGGAGATAATTCTGTGCTATGGATTTGATTTTCTGTAATGCCAGTATATAACTCAAAACTTAACATACTTCATTCTCAGTATACCAGAAGATGCAGGTAATTTTGTAGCTGGAAATAGATTGAAGCATTTATTTCATCTGTTTTTATCTTAGAGACTTTGAATTCCAGGATCATTAACAACTGGAGTAAATTCTTAATTTGTATTTCACATGGACAATGGAAAACAAGAGTTTGTATTTGGAAGTGTCTATAATGGTGCCAAAATACATTAGCGAAATAATTATGAATGCAATTTTTGATTAGTGTTATTTTTTTTATTTCCACTGTATTAACTTATTAATTTGTGTATATGTCTGTATGTGTGTACCTGCATGCATACTACTCTTCAGATATGGAAGTCACCCTCTCCTTTTATACTGTGCATCCCAGGTTTGGAAGAGAGTTTCTCTGGCTTAGGAGATAGTACCTTCATATGATATGCTATCTTGCAAGTTCTTTTTGTTTGTTTGTTTGCTTTTGGTTTGTTTTTAAATGTACTAATTATCTTTTATTCATGGGCCTCTCATAATGTATATGGAATTAAAATAGGCTCTACTGTCCTAGTTTTCTCTAAATTCTCTCCAGATAAACTATTTCACACTAGTTTCCAAACCATTTACACTGCTTTCCTCGTATCAGAAGTTCACCTGCATTTGCACTCTTTCTCTCTTTTTAGCTTATGAGAATTAATGTTCATTCGCTTTCCAATATCTCTAAAATTTGACTCTGTATATCTGTATATTTTATGTGTCTGTATGTATCTATGCCTGATTTTTATATTTAGAATGTTTCTATGTGTCAGTAAGTGTTAGTATGTACATGTTGTGTTTCTTTGTTTGTTTTGATGGATGCTTTTTTATCTGTATTTTCTCTCTCTCTCTCTCTCTCTCTCTCTCTCTCTCTCTCTCTCTCTGTTGGGGGAGGGAATTTTTAGAAATGTGACATGGTGAATTCTGAAGTATACTCATATACTCTTTTCCTATAGAACAATTCTTTTTATGTCTTAAAAGAATGTTATTTCAATCTCAATAAAATAAATTCATATTTACATGGAACTTAGATTCATGAATATCTAAGTCAAGAGAAAATGTTATCTAATATATTCATGTTTGTGTATGTTTAAAACTATATGCCTATTTTTTAAATTAAATTTACTCTAATTCTAAATTATTTTCAAATAAAAATCATGAGGGGAAGGTTTTGAGCACAGAAGTTCACTCATCTTCTGTATCTGATACATCGTGTATCCACACTTACACACTTGCACGTACCACTTTGCAATTACTTTAAAATCATAAATCATTTGGCACAGGGTTTAAACAGACGTCGATATTTATGTAAATAATCACTGAAAATTCAACAGAATTTCTTCTGAAGCTGAAAGAATGAAAGAACTCTTTAAATATATATTTCAAATTTTAGAACTTTGTCCTATGAATTTTTTATTCAGGAATTCTTCCTTTCAATATATTATCTCTAGAGCACCCTCTGTCTTAAATAATATATTTCATACAATGCAATAGACTTGTCTTAAAGCCTCAACCATACATGATACCTCATTCCTCACTAGACTATACAAAGTGAAAATGAATGAAAGTGTATTTTTTTATTTCTGGTCATCTTAGGCAAGGCAATATGCACCTATTTAAACATTAATTTCTCCAGTATTTGCATTTGCCTACATTCTTAGCACTGAGCTATGTCTCAGTTGAGGAAAAGTTATAATAATGAAATGTTCCATGCCCGAATGAAGAGACATAGAAGAGTTAAATGAGCAGCAAGATGGCAAAAACACCTTCTACAAGCAGAACCTAATTCAGAACCAAATGATAATCTTCAACAAATGAAAGCCATAAAGCAAATATATGATCATGATCACACTTTAAAGACTGTGCAGACTTATTTTTCAATAAAGCTTTAGGCTTGTACTTAGATAACATTAACTTGACAATTACCAAATGATGAAGGTTTTAGTGAATGTTATGAAAGGACAAGTGTAATATAACTATAACCTTAAATGGAATGTGTTATGCCTCAGAACTGTCTGCTCATGAGCAGAGGCTTCCAGGAAGACTGTCAAGGAAGTTACAGAAGTGATAGTGTTCCAAGTATGGGATATCTTTATTTGCCATGGCTTACTTAAGAAAAAAAAGTTCATTAAAAATTGCATGTACTGCTCCACTCTATTGATAAATAGAAAACACTGAAAGTGAAGTCAGACCAAGCATAGGCAGAAGACCACAGAAGTACATCACCCTGGTTACAGGTTGCAGAATGTGGAGTGCCCCTTGCTAGCAGACCAGGAGAAAAGTGCTTGTCATAAAACAACTTGAGATACCCAAACTCAAGAACAAACATTTGATTTTAAGCATGATCAGTGATGGTAAAGAAAAAAATGGAAAATTTCCATAGAGCACAGAATGAAAAATGGAATTTAGATCTAAGTGTCACATGTTGCTCATAAAATCCTCATTTAGACATGGCCAGAAGAATCTAGATGTGCTTTATTCCATATCCCTAAGCCTATACTTTATGATTAAACACTGTTTTCGGTCTCTAAATTTCACCAGGTTTCTAACCCACATCACCCAACACCAAGTACTTTGAATTCCAAGGAAGGTCCCTTAAAATATGCCATTATTATAAGTAAACTATATCACTGTTTAGGAATATGTTTAAAATACTAAAGAAATTTGGATACTGTTTTGATGAAACATGGACAAGAGCTGTTGAAATAATATATAAAGTACTCAAGTAGCTGAGTGTAAGTGTCCCAGTACTTCAGAAAATAAAAAATGAAATAAAAAGTAAAAGGTAAAAAGTGAAAATTGAAGAATTTGTAGTTCTCCATAGTGTTAATAGTTCTCAGAAAATTCTGCTTTCAGTTTTAGGTAGTTCCTGGTTAAAAGAACCCAAAGTAATGAAAAATATATTGCTAGTAATAATTTCTCTGAATACTCACAGACAGCTAATACAGGTAAGCCTATTTCTTTGATAACTGGGTTTAGCAAGGCACGAAAACTGAATTTATCTTGCACTATATTATGTAAATTTGTTTGAGATTGATTACTCAAAGTTTGATGACCTTTGCTTTAGGCTGCATAAACTTGAGGTTAAATGACTACTGCTGTTATGGTTGTGTCTAATTAGAACTAACAAGCCTAACCTTAATTTGTACTTCCTTTCACCCTTTGCATGAAGAGAAAATGTATTGGTGAATGATAGCAATAAAGAATATAGACGTTTTCTATCTGAAGGGACCTTGCAATGTTTGATAGTCCTTCCTGAAAATAAGCATGAAGAGCAGAGATTAGTAGTTTTTTCTTGTTAACATTCTTTAAAAAGGACACACTTTAGACAAGTCTTTTCAGCTCTGAACTGTAGCCTCCCATAAACCTGAAGCAGGCTAAACCAGAACTTGACCTTGCTGCCACTAAGGAGATTATCTAGGGTGGATCCTTCCTGCCTAGATCACTTTATTGTTCTGCCACTGCAGCTGTTCCTCTTCAAGATACTGCTACCTGCTGAGAGGCCCTGGAGCTATTCTGGAGGCTACAGAGACTATGCCCTATCCTGCTTGTCATCACCTGCAGCTGGTTCCAGGCTCCAAGGATGAATTGGCAGGAATGGACTTTCCCCCCACCCTCTCTTTTATAAAGCGTTTCCACCATTAAAAATTTGAACCTTGATCAGACTAGTTGTCTTGGTTCCATCTTTCTCTAGTCGCCTAGTTTCCCTCTCTTTCAGTTCCAAGATGCCTTCCGGGCTTGAACATGAGAGCCGCAGGCCGGCCCCAACACTGAAGTATTCAGTTAATTGACAGGGTTTCTTTTATACAAATTTAGCATAATGCAAGCACACAAATATCACAACAGAGGTTTGGAGGCCATTTTACTCTCTGAAATTCATCTCATTGTTTCTAAAGATTGAAAGTTTGAAAGATTTTATTGTGGTAAAAAGTCCTAACACAGGTGTGATTTCAGTTTGGTGGACTGGGAGGACCTACTATATAGCCATATGATTTTCCTACTAGGATTATCTAAAGAGGTAATTTATACTGTTTCATACTTCAGTAAGAAAACTGTATTCTACGTGGTAAATGTCTGTAAGGGATTTTTATGTCTCCCTCCCCCCAAAAACAGAAGAAAAGAAAATGGAAAAAAGTGCAGAAGTTGCATTCTCTGTCCTAAAAGTGGATCTGGGACTCTATTAAATATGTATTAATTGTATTTAAAATAAACTATATTTATGTCTTATATACACATGTATTTATAATATATATGTATATTTTACATACATATGTAGATCTTATACTTTCTACAATGTGACGACATTTCTGTTTAAAGTAACTGAATGTAAAATTTTGTTATAACTCTAGGAGAAAAAGTATAGTTTCCATTTTCACTATGTTATTTTGAAACAATTATTGAGCAATTTAGAAAACTGACTATATTTTTTAAGAACTCAATGATACTGCCAAACCGTAATGTACAAATATTTGGCATTATCATAAAAACGATCAGTGAAATAGAGGGAATTAACTTAGGATACAATTGACAGCGACAAATAAATGGTCTGCCTAGTATTCTTTTTTTCTATGGTTTGCGGAAAAGTAAATAAAGTACTAATAGGAAAGACATTAAGTCAATAAGAAGTTATAAATGTCTATTGCCCGGCAAAGCACAGTTTCCCAAAACCTCAAGAACAGGCCCAAGTCATGACACCTTCTTGCTTAATGTAAAATGTCACTAAAATTATTGAAACTGCAGCTTGAAAAAACTAACAAATTAAATAAATAAAACAAAACAACAACAACAACAACAAAAGAATTCCTACCTGGGAGCCTTAACCAGGAAGAATGACAGTTCAAAACATTCAAATCAGAAATAAACAAGGAGTCCAGAAATGTAGACATGTGCATCACAGCTCACACCGATTGCTTTGCTAGTCATTGCTCAGAAAAACTATCCTCAAATTCTTAGGTAGTATATAGGTAGTCAGACAGAGTTGAAAGTCATTGTACTGCACAAGAGAGAATTAGAGCCAAGATCATTATGCTAAAACACAGTGGGCAAGTTTCTTGGGCTGAAATCCAAATGGAGGTACACAGGGCAAATTTGAATTCACTGTGGCCAAAACTGAAGTTACTCTCGTAGTTAATTATTTTCTGACACCCTTCTTATTCATTTGTACTATGGATATGTTGAATATACTCCTTTAAAAGATGTGGAATGCAACCACAGTTAAAAGTGATTCGTCAATATAATCATGTCTTAGATTAAGAACAGGGAGTTTAAGAGCTTAATAAATTAATAAGTTAGGATCCACTGGGTGTGCCTCTAATCTTTCCCCTGATTTTCCTAAAATCTGAATTCTTTGGCTTGGAACTTTGTATTCTTTTATAAAACTTTAGATATGTGTAAGCATATATAATGTATATGTAATATATATATATACATGTATGTATATATATATACACATATATTTCTAAGCAGTGTTATTTTATGGTTTGCTTATATTACAAAAATTGAAGTTATAATATTAAATCTCTGGAACTTGTAAATTTCAGAGAGTTGAGATTGCAAAATATAATCATTCAAATTCCAACATTAATACAGCATGTTTATGATACTGTGAATCCCATATTATTAACAGATAATTTTTACTTGTTAATTCTATTATCAATAAATATATGACCTACTTTTGCATTTTACTTCTGAAAGCCATCATTTTTTTTTGTTTTTTTTTTTCGAGACAGGTTTTCTCTGTGTAGCCCTGGCTGTCCCCGAACTCACTTTGTAGAGCAAGCTGGCCTCGAACTCAGAAATCTGCCTGCCTCTGCCTCCCGAGTGCTGGGATTATAGGCGTGCACCACCACGCCCGGCTCTGAAAGCCATCATGATAGATATAAATTTTCTTGTTTATGTGTGTTGGTACATATCTGAAAAGTCTCTCTAAGATATACATCTAATGTTGGATTGAGGCACTTAATCTGTTAATAGCAGCCTTATTTGTAATAGCCAAAAGCTGGAAACAACCCAAATGTCCCCGAAAAAGGAATGGATACAGAAAATTTGGTAGATTTACACAGTGGAATACTACTGAGCCCTTAAAAACAATGACTTCTTGAATTTCACAGGCAAATTGACAGAACTAGAAAATATTATCCTGAGTGAAAATATTATCCAGACACAAAAGAGCACACATGGTATGGACTCACTGATAAGTGGACATTCGCCCCAAAGCTCACAATTCCCACGTTTCAACCCGCAGACGATATGGAGCTTAGAAGGAAGAACAGAGTGTGGATTCTTCAGTCCTGCATAGAGGGGGTGGGGGGCAGGGGTGGAACAAGATGATCGCAGGAGATGGATGGGGGGAGACCTGGGACGGACACAGGAGGGGGAGGAAAATAATGGGGGCAGTATCAGGTAGTGGAGGTGACTGGAAAGAGATACAGAGGGTCAGGAAATCGAATAAAAATATGTATCAGTCGGGGATGAGGAACTGGGGATAGCCACTGGAGGGTCCAAGACTCCTCAGAAGAGAGAGGCTCCCAGGAGCAAGCAGGGATGACTTTAGCTAAAATGTTCAGTGAAGGGAAGATAGAACCTGTAGATACCACCTACAGTAGATAGGCACCGCCCTGATCAAAGGATAGGTTCACCCACCCAGCTCAAAGTTTTTAACCCAGAAATGTTCCTGTCCAAAGGAAAGTCAGAGACAAAAAAAAAAAAAAAAAAAAAAAAAAAAGAGCAGAGACTGAAGGAAGGGCCATCCAGGGACTGCCCACCCTGGGTATCCATTCTGTCTGCAGGTACCAAACTCCTACACTGTTACTGTTGCCAAGAGATGGGGAAACTCATGTGGTTGTTCTGTACGTTGGGAGATTCTGCCAGCAACCGAGCAATGCAGATGTGGATGATTACACCCAATGATCAGAATGAGCTCTGGGACCCGGGTGGGGAGCTAGTGGAAACACTAGAGAAGCTGAGTGGTACTGCAACCCCACAGGAAAAAACCTGACCACCCACTGCTCCCAAGGAGTGAACAGGGTGGGTCCATGGCTCCAGATACATATGTAGGGAGCAGAGGATGACCTTGTCTGACATCAATGGGAGAGGAGGCCCTTGGTTCTGTGGAGGTTTGGTGCCCTAGAGTAGGGGGATACTGGAGGGAGAAGGTGGGTGAGTGGGTGAGCACCCTCATAGAGGCAAAGGGTAATGGGGAGAGGGCAGATGTGTGATGGGGATTTTGCAGAAGGGTAACCTGGAAGTGGGATATCATTTGAAATGTATACGAATGAAATGATATAAAAAAAGAAAAAAAAAGAAATTAATCATCTTTATGTAACTCATAAAGTATTTATTATTACAAGATAATGATACATATATTTCTAAGATTATTGGCAAAATTGTCATTTTGCTGAGAATATTTTTCTTTTTAGAGCATATTCTGTTTTATTATGTAGTATCATTTTTTTCCAAAATTAATTTCTAATTTATGCTCCCACCAGAAATATTTCAATATTGTTTTTTCCCTTTAGATCGCCACCAAATCTTGATACTATAAGAATTTTAAACTTATAACAATTCAGTAAGCATAAATTCAATATCTGTCTTCTGCCTGTTTGCCTGCCTACTTACCAAGGTAGGTAATCTATCTGGAATTCTGACTTAAGGACCCTTCTCTTCTCTTCTCTTCTCTTCTCTTCTCTTCTCTTCTCTTCTCTTCTCTTCTCTTCTCTTCTCTTCTCTTCTCTTCTCTTCTCTTCTCTTCTCTTCTCTTCTCTTCTCTTCTCTTCTCTTCTCTTCTCTTCTCTTCCTTGCTTTTTTTCTTTTTGGGGGTAATTTTTTGTTCTTTTTTGATGTTATAAACAAGCCTGCTTTATTTATCATAACAAACAGTATTATGAAATCTATTGATAACACCGGAAATGACATTCATGTTTGTAACATAGAGATCAACAAGCCAGCCCTGCGGTTCTGTGAATAATGCCTATGAAAGCCAAAGCAAAGTGAATGGGATAGAGAACAAGCCCAAACCAAGAGTTATAACTGACACCATGAAATCTTGCACCATAGCACCCTGGCTTAATCATTTATTGATGCAAATTAATTCATTAGGGAGTTCAGTGTCATGAGATGTGATCAGAGTTCCCCATACCCCCACAGTTCCAGTTCAGGGGGATATTTCAAAGTGTCCTGAAATTTATGACATCCATTTTTTTTTTTAACTCTACAAATCGTATTATCTTATAATATGGGTTAACACAATTTCATGAGGAAGTTTCAGACTTTCTGTTGAGGCTACTCCAGTATCTTGACATTTTATTTAAAAATTGAAGATGTAATTATGGCTTCATCGGCTACATATACTTTTACCAAGCAGGTAAATTAGTATATACCTATTGTGAAATTTTTAATTTTAAAAATTATTTTATTTACTTACATCCAGAGCATTGCCCCTATCCCAGTCCCTACTCCCAGATTTCTTCCCCCATCACCTCTGAGAGGGTGAATCCGCAGCCCCACATCCCCATATCCTAAGGGCACAAGTCTCTACAGGATTAAACACATTTTCTCTCACTGATGCCCAACCAAGCAGTCCTTTGCTGCACATGTTCTGAGAGCCTTGGAACAGACTAGACTGTATACTCTTTGGTTGGTGGTTTATGCTCTGGGAGCTCACAGGAGTCCAGGTTACATGACATTATTGGTCTTCCTATGGGGTTGCCAACCCCTTCAGTTCTTTCAATCCTTCCCCTAACTCCTCCATAGGGGTACTCGACCTCAGTCTAATGGTGGACTATAAGTATCAGCGTCTGTCTTAGTCTGCTGTTAGTAGAGCCTCTCAGAGGACAGCCATGCTATGCTAGGCTCCTCTCTGAAAGCAAAACAGTAATAGTATCAGAGATTGGATGCCAGTCCATGGGAGAATATTTGGAGTCCATTGGATGCCAGGCCCTAGTTGGGCTAGTCACTGGTCAGCCATTCCTTTAGTCTCTGCTCTATCTTCTTTTTTTAGGGGGGAGGGGTAAGCTTTTTTTATTGTTTCATTTTATATATATATATATATATATATATATATATATATATATATACACACACACACACACACACACACACACACACACACACATATATATTTAACTTCTGTATTAGTTAATGTTCTCTAGAGTCACAGAACTTATGGATAGTCTCTATATAGTAAAGGAATTTATTGATGACTTACAGTCTGCAGTCCAATTCCCAACAATGGTTCAGTAGAAGCTGTGAATGGAAGTCCAAGGATCTAGCAGTTACTCAGTCCCACACGGCAAGCAGGCAAAGGTGCAAGAGTCTTACACAAAAACCTAACAACGTTTACAATTTTGTTGGAGTGAAGTCCACAGGCTTGGTGGTGGATTACCAAGGGGCTAATGGAAGAAGGCAGAATGTAGCAGGAACTATTCTTTGGCTCTTTGGGTGGGGGTGTCCTGGGGCTTGTATCACAGCTACCTTTTTAAAACAGCTACCAAATCCATGAGCAGTCCAACCAATACTCAACAGTTCTGTTTCTTGCAGGTTGTTTCGGGTCTTAATCATCTTCTCCTTTGTCATCTGTTTCTCTCTTTTTCTTTTCATCCTCTCCTTCATCCTCTTCCTCTTTGTCCACTCCATCCACCTCCACGTGTGAGACAGGTGTTTCCTGGTCCTCTCAGTCATAGCCATCCTGGAGATAGGACAGCTGGGGAAGGAGTCTGAAGACAGTTTCTCGGTAATCACTCCGGTTAGTGACCTCACAGCCAAGCAGATCCAAGCTTTTCAGACAATCCAACCTTTTTCAACGGCTCCAAGGTGCTGATATCGTTCAGGTTATTTCCATTTAGGTTCAGATGTGTGAGGCTTGGAAGTTCTTCTGCTAGTTTGACCAGACCTCCGAAGATTCTATTTTCACTGAGCTCAAGCTTTTTCAATTTAGGTAGCTTCGGGAGGTCTGAAACTGAAAACAAGCCTACACTTATTAAACTGAGGAACATTAAGTTCACAAATTCATCTGTTAACCCCTCAATTTTTTCATCCATTGCTTTGCAATTGTCCAATACAAGTTCTCGAACAGCTGCCGGGGTCCGGTTCTTCAGCTGCAGGTGGATCCTCCTCTTCATATCCATGTTCCTCTCATCCCCTGAACTTTCCGTGGTGGGGGCAGAGAGGGGAGAGGCGACCTGGCCTGTGCAGCAAGTGCTGTTGGAGTGAGGCAGCTGGAGGCGGTGGCGGTGTGGTACCCGGGCGGAGTTCGGGCATGCGGGCAAATTGGTACCAGCAGAGTGGGGTATTCCTGTGACAACCTGACCATGATTTGGGGAGGACTGTAGAAGGACTTTGGAACTTTGGGCTTGAAGATCCATTCATTGTTAAGATGTCAACATCTGTCAGATGTTGTGTAGGAGATTGGAAGATAATGTTGACAACAGTGCAGAAGATGGAGGCCTGTCTTGTGAAATTTCAGGGGGAAAATTAAAGACTCTTTTCAGGGCCATTGCTATTTTGATTGTGAAGATTCTATAGTTCTGATTAGCTGGGGCTGAAGAATCAGCTGTGATTAACAAGCTATAAGAACTACCAAAGCAAAAACTTTGCATTACTGGGACTATTGATGCTGGAGCTAAGAAATTAGCAGTGGTTAAGAAGAGACCAGCATCATTGAGGTGACATCTTCTGGGAAGTATTTTTTGAGAGCACAGAGGTTGTGTTCCAGAGATAACCAAGGTTGTACCTCGTGCTATGGTGGGACTTGGAAATGTATAAGAGTCACCCAGGTGATATTGGTTTTGAAGGCATGAAGGGATCACACAGAGCAGCTGAGGCTCGGCAATGTGAGAGGCCATGGAAGGCCATTGGTGAAGGTGCAGCCTCAGTTGCAATTGATGGCCCAGGACTGAAGGGGTCATGCAGTGTTTTGGAGATTCCAGTACCATGAGATGACCACCAAGAGCAGCAGCAGTGGAGTAAAGGGAGCTGGAGCCTAGAAGGCAAGCCAGTAATGAACATCCCTCCATGGCCTCTGCATCAGCTCCTGCTTTCTGACCTGCTTGAGTTCCAGTCCTGACATCCTTTAGTGATTAACAGCAATGTGGAAAATGTAAGCTGAATAAACCCTTTCCTCCCCAACTTGCTTCTTAGTCATGATGTTTGTGCAGGAATAGAAACCCTGACTAAGACAACCTCCAAAAAAATCAAATAACCTAATTAAAAAATTGAGTACATAGGGAAACAGAAAATTCTCAACAGAGGAATGGCCAAGAAACGCTTAAAGAAATATTCAACATCCTTAGTCATCAGATAAATACAAATCAAAATGCCCCTGAGATTCCAACTTATACCAATAAGTGTAGCTAAGATCAAAAATTTAGGTGGCAGTATATGGTGGCAAGAATATAGGGAAAGAGGAATACTCTCTCCTCTATAGCTGGTGAGATTGCAAACTGGTACAACCAATCTGGAAATCAATCTGGTGATTCCTCAGAAAATTGGAAATAGTTCTACCTGAAGACCAAGCTATACTGCTCCTGGGAATATACCTAAAAGATGCTCTATCATAATTCAAGGTCACATGTTCCACTATGTTCATAACTATCTTACTCATAATAGCCAGAAACTGGAAGTAACCCAGATATCCCTGAAGAGTGCATAATGAGAAAATGTCATTCATGTACACAATGGAATACTATTCAGCTATTAAAAACAAAGACATCATGAAATTTTGCAGGCACATGGATGGAACTAGAAAATATTATCCTGGGTGAAACAACCCATACCCAAAAGGACATACATTATATGCACCCACTGATAAGTAGTTATTAGCAAAAACATAAAGAATACTCATAATACACTTCACAGACCCTAAGAACTTAGATAAGAAGAAAGGTCCAAATGACTTTGCTTCAATTCTTTGCTTAGAGGGGGAACAAAATAATCTTGGGAGCCAAAGGGATGGAGGTACCTGGGTGGAAGCAGAAAAAAAAAAAAAAAGGAAGGGAAAAGAAGAACATGTAAGGCATGCATAGAGACAAGAGAGACGCCTGGAGGGTTATGAGACTGAATGGAAAAATGCAGCTGCCAGGGTAAGTGTGGTAGGGAGAATATTTTTCTTGGTGCCTGAGTTTCCTCTATATTGTTGTGAAAAGCACCATGGGGAAAAAAAAAAGAACTTTTGGAAGTAAGGATTTATTTCCATTTACATAATACAGTCTCTCAACAAAAGAAAACAGGGCAGGAAATCAAAGCAGGAATCATGTAGGTAAGGATTCAAGCAATGACTAAAGAGAGATGCTTCTTATAATTGTGGTTATTGCCTCATACTGAGCAAGTGTTCTCACATAACTCAGGACCACATATACCATGGTAGCATGTCACAGATTAGACCTGGACCTTCTCACAACCATCATTAGCCATGACAACTACAACAGACAACATGCTAGTTACTCAGTGGAAGTTCTTTCTTCCCTAGTATCTCCTGTTGATGGCATATTGACAAAATGCAACCTATAATATGTGCCAACCTTGCTAAACACTTACGATTATAAAACCTAAATCAATGTACATACCTCTTTGTACATGTGTTTTAATTGCTTATTATGGTACATATTTATATATATATGCTCTTAGTGAATGATTCATATTTTTGATGTTTAGTAATAAAACTTTTTAATTATTAATACTTTTGGTTCCTTTTTATTTAAATATTCAACCATACCCTTGCCAATACTTTTTATTCGTTTGCTGGTCCCAATATTATTATTGGCCCCAAAAGTTATACTTGTGTTCTCCAGATCAATGTTGTTATTTATATGTGGTACACATGTGTGGTTTGCTGTCTGTCTGCTTCCCTTGGGGTTATCAGATGTCTGGGTAAGCCAGACCAAGGATGGTGAAGTGGAACTGGGGACAAATGTATTCTACTGGACTCTGGTCCATCAGGGAATGCACTACAGTCCTTAGAAGAATAAAGAGGTTTGGGTAGGCTGAAGAAGCTGGTAGCAGGGGTTTCTGTTCTCTTCACAGCAGCAGCAACATCTCATTCTGCACTAGAGGCTTAGATGGCAGAGCTCTGATGAAAGCCTCTGCAGGCAGCAGGAGCCTGGCTAGCCAGATAGGTGAATGCTTCTGCAGAGAGAACTGTTTCCCAAGTGCTGCAGCTCAGTAAAGACAGCCACTCTCAGCCTATCCTTGGTGTGCTTTATTCCACGAGGACAGGTTGTTGCTGAACAACTGAAGCTAGGTCAGGTTGAGAGGTGATGAGGTAAGAGTATTTATTGAGAAGGGCACGCTAGCCGTGGTAGATTAGTTCCCAGCAATTGAGCCATTAAGGCCGATTGAAATTAAACAATGTGTGTGTGTCTGTGTTTTTCACCTTCAGATCTAATCTTCTCTGGGAGGAAGCTGGTAGTAGGGCACATTCCTGGAGCTTAGACAGAGTAGCAGAAGTTTGGTATAACATTTTCTTTGCACCTAATAGGTACTGCCACTGGGCGGGGGTGGGGTTCGAGGTAAAATGTGTTTCTGTATATGGGGAACTGAAACTAAGAAATGTGGAGGATTGGAGTGCTCAGTGTCTTCAGTTGACCTCTCTGTTTGCTTGGTCTGTTCAGGTAGTGTGTTGCTAATGAGTGTCTGCTGATTTGGAGTCTTGGATGTGTTGAGGAAAGTAAGGTTAGGGTAGAAGATCTTTGTGACCCATTGGGGATGGGAAAAGAAAGGAAATCGAGACAGCATCATTTTTCCTACATAGCTAAAAAGGATTTGAACCGAAGGAGCAAAACCCAAAAATAACCATTTAAACTCATCATGAATCTTTATGTACATGTAATTAAGAAGCTTCTGCAGTGATACAGTTTCATATGACATTTTTTTGAGAGATGTTTATTGTTTATTGTCTGCCATACCCAATTTAATCCTTCCTGTTACACTATTCAGCTTTAACCTTTCATACCCTGGGTTCTCTCTAGCCTCCCATGAAATATTCCTCCATGACTACTTACTAATTTTTGATATTTATGAGTGATCTACATGGAAAATATGCATCTAAATATTTAAAGATAACATTCAGAAATAAGATCACATAAGGGTCATTAGTCTGAGTCTGTCTTACCTCACTCAGAATAATTTTTTCTGCTGCATCTGTTTACCTGCAAATTTAATAATTTCATTTTTAAGAGCTGAATAATATTTCTTTGTATTCATTGACCACTTGAAGAGCATCTGAGCTGCTTCCATTCCCTGGATATTTTGAGTTACTTGACCACAGTATAATCATCCTTTTTCTGGATGTTCTTCTATATAATTTTCATTTTTGGCCATAACTATGGGCTTTGTAATTTTTCTTAAGCGACATGCTATTTTAGGTTTCCATGTTGATTGGATTTTCCATGTTTTGATTTCTGTATTCATATTTTATACCTGGATTTAGGTTGTTGGTTGCACGCCCCCATCACCTTTGTTCTTTCAGAGAGATGTTTACAGCGTTCAGGAGGACATAACTTCATAACAGAGTTGAAAATCTGGATTTCCTTTGTGTTTCTGGTGTTTGGAGTGACAGCCTGAGTTCTAGGTGTTCTGCTTGCTATCTACAGTTTGATGCCTTTGACAGCTGGGTCAAGGGGTGTAGACGTAGTTTCCCAAGGCAGTATGGACTATCCTGAGTCTCAAGAGTGGATGGAAACTTAAGGATCCCAGTCTTACATCTGGGGCATGAGTTGCTCCTTGGAAGTTCCTAGTGGGAGTCAGGTTGAGATCATTTTCTTTTATTCACTTGTGATGGCTAGCTGCTACATAGTTTATAATTTGTATACATGTATTGTAATTATATTCCTACAATGTATGCTTTAAATATTTTAAAGAAACTTTTGCTTATCCCAAAGTCATAAAGACAGACATTAACAAGTCATATAATGCTGCCTTAAATATTACACTATTTCTGTTAGAAACACTCTTATAATTATTTCTCTCTAGGAATGTCCCATCATTATTTAGTTGAAAACTTTCTCCTGTCAATAGAGATCTTTCTGATATCCATCTGCTGTTGAATCATAAACATATGTCTGTGTCTGTATTTCCAATTGTACTTCAAAAACTGTATCTTACACTAAATAACCTATTTAATATTTTACATATTTTCTGCCTATAACTATTCATTTTAATTGATTGCTGATGCTTTGAGTTTGCTTCTATTATTTTGCATTGATTTTTATGGTAGAACAGACATTAATATAATTAATCAGATTGGATAGTAGACCAAGTAGTATCGATTTATTTTTATTTTCTATTTTTTACAATGTGGGCATGAACCCTGAAATTTTATTGTCTAATATAAATTTAAATGTATATTTTCATGTGGATGTATACATTAGGACAAGACTCCCCATCCTCTGTGGATTTCTGAATTATGAAGACCAGTTTGTTTTCTGAAGTTTTGTTTATTCCTGAAATAAGAAGCTTCTTTGACAATGGGTGAGAGATACACTTATCTAAGACTATGAGGAAGTTTTAGAATACATTTAAGAATTATTATAGTAGGGCTGAAGAGATGGCTCAGTGGTGAAGAGCACTGACTGCTCTTCTAGAGGTACTGAGTTCAAATTCCAGCAACCACATGGTAGCTCACAACCATCTGTAATGAGATCTGTTGCCTGAAGACAGCTACAGTGTACTTATATATAATACATAAATAAATCTTTAAAAATATTTATATAAAAGTAAAAAAGAATTATTATAGTCCAAGAAAGAGATGATAGTAGGGTCTCTTGTGAGATTATTCAACAGTAAAGTGTTCAGACATGAAATCGTACACACAAAAGCAATAAAAATGCACATATTTAGGTTGTATTATATATGTATATAATATTTATAATGTCAAAGAAAAAGATCATACCAAGTTGAGAGGTCGAAGACAGAAGTTAAGTCATGAATTTTTACTTCAATTAAAGAAATAATAAATAGAGCCGGGCGTGGTGGCGCACACCTTTAATCCCAGCACTCGGGAGGCAGAGGCAGGCGGATTTCTGAGTTCAAGGCCAGCCTGGTCTACAAAGTGAGTTCCAGGACAGCCAGGGCTACACAGAGAAACCCTGTCTTAAAATAAATAAATAAATAAATAAATAAATAAATAAATAAAATTAAAGTGATACTTATTGCCATTTTTCGATTTTAATAATAAGTTAAATAATAGATTATTAAAAAAGTAAGTTTTCTGAACCATGAAAGAAATAGACCTAAAAGTGTTTTATTTTGGGAAAGCCCTGAAAATCCATTATGTTAACTAGTGGCTGCATTTAAACCTTCTAATTTAAAAAGTTTACACCTAGTTTTCATTGATGGATAACGGTGAGGAATATTATTTTATGAGGGAACCTACAGATCTGTACCCAATATGGGAATTTCTAAATGTTTTTATGCTTTGATTTTTATCTAGGTTTAGCATGTAGCAATGCTCTTCCTGGCTAGACTTCATTCAAACACTTTTTATTTTGCTTTGGATACTCCTGCCTGTTCCTTTTGCCCAGCTGGTTATCACAGCTTGATTGAATTCTTGCCCATCAAGACTCACAGTTTTCCTCTTGATTTAATTAAGAATATTTAAAAGTACTTGTTTTCCTATACTTGAGAAATTCTTATAGTCTCTTTGCTGTCCTGCTCAGTGTCTTTTTCTTTCGCTATTGAATGCTCCCTTGCCAGAGTCTACTGAATGTGGTAAACTATAATTACACTTTTAATCTACTAGTGCTGTTTTGCTGTTACCAGCAGGGTTTCCCATAAGCCAATATAGATTGCAATTCACTATATTGCTGAGTATGGTGTGGCTTACCTGGAACTAGAGATCAAACCTAGTGCTTCATACCTGCTAGGCAGACACTACATCAACCGGACTACATCCCCAGCCTACTTTTTGGTTTTTAGATCTTTTTATCTTTTTCATATTAACCATAGTCAGGCACATACGAAGGGAATGCCCTCATGCCATTTTGTGTCCAACTCTTCAATCTATTCATTTTTTCCTTCTCTGTGCAGAAACTGCTTAACTATTTATGATGCCATGAGGTTATTTATTTTAATTATTGGTCTGTGCTTTTGAAAATATTTAAAATAAATCAAAGTCCATGCTCAGGATTTCTTCAGTGTTTACTTGCAGTCGTTTTATAGTTTAAAGTTTTATGCAAATCATTCATATTATTCATTTTGTGAAATATCACTCAATCCTATAAATAAGTACCAAACTATGTGTCACTGTGTCTTACCTGGTATTTCTTACATGTAACTTTCATCCTGCTGACTCAGATCTTGAAAAACTCATGTTTAGTATATTCCCCCTTTTAAATCTTCTTTTTTCTTTGTACTTTACGTTATGCTCACCTTCACATGGGTAAATTTTATTATGAATATCTTTCTTTTCTATTTGTAGTACATCCAAGGTTGTTTTTATCTTTAAAATCCTCCTGAAAAATAGAAAAACAGGCATTTTTATCTGGCCATTATATATTCCTGAATGCTTTATTTTAAATAACAAACAAGCAAATCCCCCTTATTTACAGCTCGGGAATAATTTGTGCCTGACATCCAATAGATGTATCTAACTCAGTCTCTCATTGGAGATATCATGTTATACCTACCTTTCAATAGAAAAGCATATATTAAAAAGGTATTTAAGATACCTATTAATAAGCACTCATTTATATTCTGATGTTAATAGGCAAAAAAATGACTTGTGATTACTTTATTCAACAGCTATTTTTAAAATAAAGTTTCCATGGAGACTTTTATCATGTGTCTTAAAAAATTAAAAGTAAAATATATGCAGTGATGCACAAGGGTAGGGGATACCCAGGGGAGAAACCTACCCCCGCAGAGGAGAACAGAAGGGAGGGCAGGGGAAGGATTCTGTGATGAGGGACCAGGAGAGGTTGGCATTAGTGATGTAAATAATAATAATAATAATAATAATAATAATAATAAACCCTATGCAGTTCTTTTCCAGCTGTAAGTTTGAAATCATTTCCCTACAACAATGAAAATGTCCAGAGGTAACAGTTCAAAATCCTGTTGTGATGGGTGCACAGGAAGGTTGATGAGTGCCCCTAGAAATAACTTTAAAAGTGAAAAAAAGAAAAATAAAATCTTACTCGGACACTGAAAACTCAGCGATCCTTTTCTGAAGAAGAGTGATTGTTTCACTCTTTCAGAACTGTGTGAAGAACACCTTTCAGAACTATGTGTCCCTTGGCTTCCGGCTTCTCATTTTCACTAACTTCTTGATGATAGCTCTTTCCACACAGCACAAAGATAAAATCCAGCAGTTTTCTTGAAGGAAGCAGACTTAGTTTCAGCTGAGAAATAAAGCTTTGCCAGCTAAAATTTGGGGTTAGTTAGAGGGAAAACAAAAGCAGTAAACCTGCTGTCTGAGTTATGGTTTTACTGCTGTGAACAAACACCATAGCCAAGGCAAGTCTTATAAAGGACTTAATTGGTGCTAGCTTCAGAGATTCAGTCCATTATCATCAAGGTGGGAGTATGGCAACATTGAGGTAGGTGTACTAGCTAGTTTTGTGTCAACTTGACACAGCTGGAGTTATCACAGAGAAAGGAGCTTCAATTGAGGAAATGCCTCCATGAGGGCCAACTTTAAGGCATTTTCTCAATTAGTGATTAAGGAGGAAAGGCCCCCTGTGGGTGAGACCATCCCTGGGCTGGTAGTCTTGGGTTCTATAAGAGAGCAGGGTGAGCAAGCCAGGGCAAGCAAGCCAGTAAAGAACATCCCACCATGGCTTCTGCATCAGCTCCTGCTTCCTGACCTGCTTGAGTTCCAGTCCTGACTTCCCTTGGTGATGAACAGCAGTATGGAAGTGTAAGTCGAATAAAGCCTTTCCTTCCCAACTTGCTTCTTGGTCATGATATTTGTGCAGGAATAGAAACCCTGACTAAGACAGTAGGCATGGTGCAGGAGGAGCTGAGAGTTCTACATCTTCATCTGAAAACTGCTAATGGAAGACTAACTTCCAGAAAGCTAGGTTGAGGGTCTTAAAGTTCATGCCCACAGTGACACACCTACTCCAACCCGGTCATGACTCTGAATGATCCCACTCTCTGGGCCAAGGATATTCAAACCATGACACCTGCAGCCTTACTAACTAAAGTGTGCAGTCTCAGAAGCTGTTTAGAAATTTGATAATTTGGATATAACAAAACTTGAGCAATGGTCTCCATATATTACTATCTGGCCAGCAAACTGTGCAAAGCCTGTTGAGACAATAGATACTTAGCAAGAATAAATAAGTGAGAAGAAAAGCTAAGTAAATCTTGTAAACTTTGTAGTCAATTCAAAGTGTCACCAAAGTTCTAACTCATATAGATTCGCATATCATATGAGAGAGAGAGAGAAACAAAGAAGAAAGAAAAATAAAAGACTCATCAGGGAATAAAAGCAAATTATGTACTCGCAAAAAGTCAAATTATTCATCTGATAAAGATCAACACCTACAATACACAAAAAATGAAGAGTTTAAGTCAAACAAATAGTGTATATCAAATTTTTAGTAGACTCATAAATGTAACATATTAGTTCTACTAAAACATTTTAAGATACACTTGGACTAATATTGTAATCATTGCATATTCCCATTAATTCATTAGAAATGCAATGCAATTTTCCATATAGTATTAATATTATCATTAATTATAGATTGAAATAAAATGCACTTTGTTGCTATGATTTTCATTATATATAAATTAGATTAATAAACAGAAAAGAATTAGTTACTTAACTTGTTGCCATAGATGATTATATGTCTCTACAAATATGCAACAATAATGACTAAGAATTACTGAAGTTTAGTATTGCATATTACATAATTTACTGTCGATTAAAATGAAAGAAAATGTTACCCATTCTTAAATCCAAATTTTTTATAAGTGTAGATGTGCCTATCATTGAATATTCTATTAGAAAACTGTACTCTGTCTAGGTTTAAATTAAAATATATTTATTTCAACATGGACAACAATTTGATAACTATTTGCATAAACTAAAATACTAATGTTAATTCAAGTAGTTATACAAAATTGAATCATAGTCGTTATTTCTTTTTAAAGAGCATCAAAATAATGCATTAAGGTATGCTTACTTAAAAACTGTATGAAAGCACATCACTTCTCCCCATGTCCATACGAAGATTTCATTTGCATCATCTGAGATATGCTATTGGGGTCTTTTCCCCCACTTTTAGTAAACATGATTAACCATTCTCTTTTTGAAATAGTTCAAGGAGACAGGCTTTGATCCCACTGCCTCTTGGCTAAGCCTCTAGATTCTGGGACTAAAACAGATCAAAACTACTGTTTCTAGAATAAAGTCTTTGAAAGTTTCGGTTTTCCATAGAAGGGCTTTACATTTCATTCTGTTTAAGCTTTGTATACAATCTGAACATTTTTATGAAGTTCTCAAAACTAAGTATAAATGTGATTTCATTATTAGTATATGTTTAAAATAATCTATATTAATATATAATGAAAAATATAGCTTTTTTCTTGGAAACCAAAGTGTTTTGAGTTTTCCATCTAATTAAACTTGGTGTTCAAGTTGTCTTTCACTAAATTTTAGATATGAAAATAACTTGACAAAGTTTCATGTTGAATATTATAATTTTAAAATTATTATTAAAATTAAAGTGTTTTTATGGCATAATTTCTGCCAATGACTGTGGCAATATACTATTTTGAAAACAGCTCTCATACTCTAAAAGACTCAAGATTTTGCTACATCTCAGAGGCAAAAATCATATTATACCTTGAAGTCCTGTAAAATATGAGTGCTATCTTACTGTGTACTCAAAATATTTCTTTAACATAGCACTAAAAGAACAATATGAATCATACTTACTCCTTCCCTTACTGCGGCAATAATATATTATTGGTAACTTTGAGTCAACCACTAATATGCAGTAATCCACACAAATTTATACTTCTTATGCTTTTAGCTTAACTTTGAAAACATAGTCATCTAATAAAATAGAGTGAAATCAACTTAATTTTTTTCTCATCCAAAGAACCATGCTTCATATTAAGTCTCTATTTTCATTAAACAAAATAATGTTCTTAATATATTTTCCTAGATATTTCAAGAGTTCAAAATCATGAAGAAAGAGGAGTGATTGTTCTAACATCCATGTGACCTTCCTACTTATGTAGTGTCTTATCTACCTAGCACTATGATTGGAAGGTAACTTCCAGGTACCTCCACCCCAAAAGTCTATCCAAGTTATCTATGAGTAATTGAATTTCTCAGAATATGACTTTTTCTCACCCATATTTGCTGTCCAAATTTCTTTTGAATTCCTTTAATTCCTTGTATGATATATCATATCATGCAAGATATATTGCATGGACAATATAATAAGCAATGACCATTGTTTTTCTAGGAAGTATTGATTTGGGTGGTCAAAACACTACCATCTACTATAAGTAAACTACATAGTAAAAGCTTTAGACTTCTGGGTATAGTATTTCAAATCCTCTTCAGGAACACAAAGCATGGAAACCTCTTATAATTTTAACAATCCACTATCCTTATAATGATCTCTGAGAAATTCCACATTTCCTATGTATGTTGTCACTCATAGAAGTACAATTTCTATATAGATGAATATCTATATGAATAAAATACATTTACCAAAAGCTTCTGGAAGTAGACGTAGAAAGACTGAAAAGCCAGAGGGGATGAAGAACACCAGAAAAACAAGGGCCTCTGAGGCAAGTAAGTAAGGAGCATACACACTTGTAGAGTCTGATGCAGCAAGAATAGGGCCTGCTCCAGTCTGTACACTGTCCTCTGCATATATTATAGTAGACCCAAAAGGAGGGGATGTAAGGGGGAACTACAGGGAGTAGAAGGAAGGAAAATTGTACTTAAATTATATTGTATGAGGGAACACAATAATCAAGATATATTGTTTGAGAAAACAATTCTATGTTCAACAAAAGGCAAAAAAACATTAAATTAAGAAGAGAAAAAAGCAAACACTTTATGTGAATGTTGTCAAACTTCTGTGTAGAACAATAGACATGGTCATAATAAGTTTAGATACTCTGCATCCTAGAGACCCAAGTTTCAATATGGAAAGATTGCCAGTGAAATGTCTCATCTTTAATTAGCATACAAGATTTTGTGCTATACATATGCAATTCAGTTAGTTTCCTAGAGAAAATATATGAAGATATCCCCATTCCATAAAATGTATTTTAAATAACTCTTCCACTGCTCCTCTAACCTATAAATTTAACAATTCATTTAACATTTCAGTTGTAAAATTTTTAGTTTTACTTGTCAAAAATATGTCTCATAATTCCTAACTATAATATTTTACTTTTAATATCCATTTTTACTCTTTACGTTGATTTATTTTTATTCCCTGGTGATATTGGCTTAGCTTTACAGCACCTGTCTGTTTTGTTAGCTACAAGTTTCTCTTAGTACAGTGGGATATAATCCCTGGAAACTTTGATAGGTGATTTAAAAAAATATTTAACTAGATATTTTCTTTATTTACATTTCAAATATTATCTCCTATCCTGGTTTCCTCCCCCAAAACTCGCTATCCCCTCCTCCATCCCCCTGCTCACCAACCCACCCACTTTTGCTTCCTGGCCCTGGCATTCCCCTATTCTGTAAATAGAACTTTCACAGGACCAATGGCCTCTCCTCCCATTGATGACCAACTAGGCCATACTCTGCTACATATGCAGCTAGAGACATGAGTCCCATTATGTGTTTTCTTTGGTTGGTGGTTTAGTTCCAGGGAGCTCTTGGGGAACTGGTTAGTTCATATTGTTGTTCTTCCTATGGGAAGAACAAACTTTCTATGGATGGCACTTTCTCTGGCTCCTTCACTGGGGACCCTGGGCTCTGTCTAAAGGATGGCTGTGAGCATTCACTTCTGTATTTGTCAGACACTGGCAGAGCCTCTCCGGAGACAGCTATATCAGGATCCTGTCAGCAACCTCCTGTTGGCATCCACAATAGTGTATGGGAGATCTCCCATGCTCATGTATTGACAGGATTAATATGGTAAAAATGGCCATATTGCCAAAAGCAATCTACAGATGCAATCCCCATCAAAATTCCAACTCAATTCTTCAGAGTTAGAAAGGGCAATTTGCAAATTCATCTGGAATAACAAAATAAAAAACAAACAAACAAAAAAACCAAAAAACCTAGAATAGCAAAAACTATTCTCAACAATAAAGAACTTCTAGTGGAATCACCATCTCTGACCTCAAGCTGTAATACAGAGCAATTGTGATAAAAAACTACATTTTATTAGTACAGTGACAGACAGGTAGTTCAATGGAATAGAATTGAAGACCCAGAAATGAACCCACACACCTATGGTCACTTGATCACAAAGGAGCTAAAAACCATCCTGTGGAAAAAAGACAGCATTTTCATCAAATGGTGCAGGCTCAACTGGAGATTATCATGTAGAAGAATGTGAATTGATCCATTCTTATCTCCTTGGTAGGTGATTTCAATGGATTGTGTAGCTACTCAGCATTTTTTTCTCCACAAAGTTAAAAAACAAATCTCTTTTAAAAGTTTTTCACCATTTATAGGTTGAAGATTAATATATAAAGGCTATTTCACTAAAATTGTTCAGTGAAGTTTGTCAAATTGCTTTATTTAATTTAAAAGAAAAGGAGTACTCTTGTGACATCATGAAATTGGCAGGCAAATAGAACTAGAAAACAATCATTCTGAGTGAGGTAATCTAGATCCAGAATGGCAAATATTATCTATCTACATGCTTATTTGTGGATATTTGTAGTTAAGTATATGATAATGTTGCTAGCATCTGTAGACCCTGAGAGGCTAGGTATAGAAGGATGGACTAGGGTGGACACAAAAATCTCCCTTGGAGAATTGATCTTAGGGGTGTACTGAGGAGCAGGCATATTGAAGAGGAGGGTCAAATAAAGTGGAGTATAGGTTTATATTGCGTCCCGCTCGACCGGCAAGAAAGACACAACAAACCAGAATCTTCCGCGGCAAGAGCTTTATTGCTTGCTTCTCAGGAAGATCCCTAACCGGGAAAATGGCGCTGCTTTTATAACCCGCAGTGTGACGTTTCAGCACCTGATATGGCGTGACAGCTCCTGATTCGTTGCTTGCCCATCACCCCACTATTACACCCCGATAATGGGAGTGACTAGGAGTGAATTCACTCTCGCACCTGCGTACAAGGCTTGTTTACTAGTTAGGCACAGCGGAGGCCCGCGCCATCTTATAATGGCGATTGCTCACGGCACACAGGGCTCTCCTCAGAGATTACTGGCGGCACACATGCGATTGCTCGCAGCACGGCTCTCCACAGGTTTAAGAATGGGAATGTTGAGAGAGGCAGCTAAAGTTGAGGGGTATTTAAAGAATAACAAGGAAACTAGGTGATCAGAAACTGTCTAATGTATAAAAGGTGATAATAATGAAGTTTGCAAATAATGAGAGAGAAAGATTTCCAACTGGTCATTTAATTAAGTTATTGGCCAAAGGATACCCTGGAAATACAAGGTGCAAGTACAAGGACCTACAGCCAGACATTGCACACAGACACCCCTACCCCCCCCAACATACACACACAAACACACACACGGGGGGGTTGTTCATAGTGACTCTAAATGATAAGTGTCCATCAAATTTCTTCCTAGCTCAGCAAACCCTGCAGAAGAGGTAGAAAGAGTGGAAGAGCCAGAGGGAATGAAAGGACCAGGAGATCAAATCCCTGAATCAACTCCTTCAAATGAGTAAAGCCATTAGGAACTCAGAGACCATAGCAGCAACTGCAGGACCTGTAATAATCTGCCTCAGGCCCTCTGCACACATATTAGGGCCTTCTTCTCAGTATTTTACTGGGATGCTTTAGTGTGTGGACAAGTGGGTCTCTGACTCTTGTACCTTCTCTTAGGCTCTATTCTTTCTTTTAGCTTGCCTTATACAAATTTGATGTTATGGGCATTTGCTTAATCTTGTTACATTTACTTTGTTATATTTTGTTGTTACTTTAGAAGTCTGTTCTTTTCTAATTTGAGGCAGAGAGGAACTGGACCTGGATTGGTAGGAGTGGGAAGGAACTGCGAGAATTGGGAGGAAGTAAAAAATAAAATAAAAAGAGTACCTAATTTTGAAGCTACATGGTAAAGTAGTATTTTTTTTCTGAGAAAAATTTATGACTATTTTTTATTCTCATACAAATTATTCATACTGATAATATATTAAATAAAGAAATTATGTATGCGAGTATGTCATAAATAATTTCATTTCTTAAATTTTTATTACCATTTTTAATAGTAGACAATGTAAATTATATATATATGTATATATATATATTTTTTAAATAAAGTACACTTATAGAAAAATTGAGGCCAACAAAAATATCCTGTAAAGGAACTTTTAATTTTCTAAAGCTCATAAATATTTTAATGACATGTCACAAGGAAAAAAGTCATACAACTACTTAGGATAGGAAATGAAGAAGAGAGCTCAATGCTCCCTCATGTCATTAGTTCCAATATGATTTGTCTCTGCTTTAATTCTCTGTTGGTACCTGCTGCTACTCAGGAGTTTGCATTTTCCTTGGTCATCTATAAAATTTGTAATTTAGCACATATTCTTATCTTAGCATTTCCAAAATCTTTATCTTTATGTTGTTCTCTAAGTCCGATGCCTTATGATGGATCACTAATTATGATTCTTACCATAGTAAAAGGTAAACATTGCCCCTTCTAAAGTCACTAGCAATTCCCCAAAGTTTATTTTCATAGATAATAGCAGCATTGAATCCTTAAATATAATACATTCTCATGAAAAAATGAAAGAAGCCATAATGGTATAATTTAAATGATAAAAACCATGATTGCCTTTGGCATACTAATCTTGTTATAAAGTTATTTCACATTTTTATTGTTATTGTGGTGTTTCTCTACACTTATGTAGTTGGGACTTTAAAACTGATATTGCCAGGAAAAGGACAAGGGATTTCTTTCACACACATTCAAGAGGATTTGTGAAGAAAAAAGTTATGATGATCAATATCAATGGTCAGCTTCACGGTATTGAGAAATATGTAAGAGACTGAGAAAAGCATACTTCCAAATATGACTTCAAGAATGTTTCTAATGTGGGATGGCATTGTGGTTGGGAGAAAAGTCATGCTTTCATTGTGGGGAGTGTTACCTCATATCCTTGTTATCTAGAGGAAATTAAGTAAACAGAGAATATTGTTGGGAGCCGCGCCCACATTCGCCGTTACAAGATGGCGCTGACAGCTGTGTTCTAAGTGGTAAACAAATAATCTGCGCATATGCCGAGGGTGGTTCTCTACTCCATGTGCTCTGCCTTCCCCGTGACGTCAACTCGGCCGATGGGCTGCAGCCAATCAGGGAGTGACACGTCCTAGGCGAAGGAGAATTCTCCTTAATAGGGACGGGGTTTCGTTTTCTCTCTCTCTTGCTTCTCGCTCGCTCTTGCTTCTTGCACTCTGGCTCCTGAAGATGTAAGCAATAAAGCCTTGCCGCAGAAGATTCTGGTCTGTGGTGTTCTTCCTGGCCGGTCGTGAGAACGCGTCTAATAACAATTGGTGCCGAATTCCGGGACGAGAAAAAACTCGGGACTGGCGCAAGGAAGATCCCTCATTCCAGAACCAGAACTGCGGGTCGCGGTAATAAAGGTTCCCGTAAAGCAGACTGTTAAGAAGGATTCAACTGCATGAATTCAGAACTTTTCAGCTGGGGAACGAGAGTACCAGTGAGTACAGCTTTACGAGGTAAGCCTGGCCTTGAACTTTCTAAGGAAATTCAAGACAGTCTATCAGAAGTAAAGTGGAAAATGTTTGGCCTTGAATTTTTTCTGGTGTTAGGAGCCCTTTTGTTCCTTTTCACATGTTATCAAGTGATTAAGATAGGGCTGAAAATTCTAGAGGAAATTCAGGACAAGCTATCAGAAGTAAAGCGGGGAGAGAGAGTAGGAGCAAAGAGAAAATATGGTACACAAAATAAGTATACAGGCCTTTCCAAGGGTCTTGAACCCGAGGAAAAGTTAAGGTTAGGTAGGAATACCTGGAGAGAGATTAGAAGAAAAAGAGGAAAAAGGGAAAAGAAGAAAGATCAATTAGCGGAGGTCTCTAGGAGATACTCGTCACTAGATGAGCTCAGGAAGCCAGCTCTTAGTAGTTCTGAAGCAGATGAAGAATTCTCCTCTGAGGAAACAGACTGGGAGGAAGAAGCAGCCCATTACCAGCCAGCTAATTGGTCAAGAAAAAAGCCAAAAGCGGCTGGCGAAGGCCAGTTTGCTGATTGGCCTCAGGGCAGTCGGCTTCAAGGTCCGCCCTATGCGGAGTCCCCGCCCTGCGTAGTGCGTCAGCAATGCGCAGAGAGGCAGTGCGCAGAGAGGCAGTGCGCAGACTCATTCATTCCCAGAGAGGAACAAAGGAAAATACAACAGGCATTTCCGGTCTTTGAAGGAGCCGAGGGTGGGCGTGTCCACGCTCCGGTAGAATACTTACAAATTAAAGAAATTGCCGAGTCGGTCCGTAAATACGGAACCAATGCTAATTTTACCTTGGTGCAGTTAGACAGGCTCGCCGGCATGGCACTAACTCCTGCTGACTGGCAAACGGTTGTAAAAGCCGCTCTCCCTAGTATGGGCAAATATATGGAATGGAGAGCGCTTTGGCACGAAGCTGCACAAGCGCAGGCCCGAGCAAACGCAGCTGCTTTGACTCCAGAGCAGAGAGATTGGACTTTTGACTTGTTAACGGGTCAGGGAGCTTATTCTGCTGATCAGACAAACTACCATTGGGGAGCTTATGCCCAGATTTCTTCCACGGCTATTAGGGCCTGGAAGGCGCTCTCTCGAGCAGGTGAAACCACTGGTCAGTTAACAAAGATAATCCAGGGACCTCAGGAATCCTTCTCAGATTTTGTGGCCAGAATGACAGAGGCAGCAGAGCGTATTTTTGGAGAGTCAGAGCAAGCTGCGCCTCTGATAGAACAGCTAATCTATGAGCAAGCCACAAAGGAGTGCCGAGCGGCCATAGCCCCAAGAAAGAACAAAGGCTTACAAGACTGGCTCAGGGTCTGTCGAGAGCTTGGGGGACCTCTCAGCAATGCAGGTTTAGCGGCTGCCATCCTTCAATCCCAAAACCGCTCCATGGGCAGAAATAATCAGAGGACATGTTTTAACTGCGGAAAGCCTGGGCATTTTAAGAAAGATTGCAGAGCTCCAGATAAACAGGGAGGGACTCTCACTCTTTGCTCTAAGTGTGGCAAGGGTTATCGTAGAGCTGACCAGTGTCGCTCTGTGAGGGATATAAAGGGCAGAGTCCTTCCCCCACCTGATAGTCAATCAACTGATGTGCCAAAAAACGGGTCATCGGGCCCTCGGTCCCAGGGCCCTCAAAGATATGGGAACCGGTTTGTCAGGACCCAGGAAGCAGTCAGAGAGGCGACCCAGGAAGACCCACAAGGGTGGACCTGCGTGCCGCCTCCGACTTCCTATTAATGCCTCAAATGAGTATTCAGCCGGTGCCAGTGGAGCCTATACCATCCTTGCCCCCGGGAACCATGGGCCTTATTCTCGGCCGGGGTTCACTCACCTTGCAGGGCTTAGTAGTCCACCCTGGAGTTATGGATTGTCAACATTCCCCTGAAATACAGGTCCTGTGCTCAAGCCCTAAAGGCGTTTTTTCTATTAGTAAAGGAGATAGGATAGCTCAGCTGCTGCTCCTCCCTGATAATACCAGGGAGAAATTTGCAGGACCTGAGATAAAGAAAATGGGCTCCTCAGGAAATGATTCTGCCTATTTGGTTGTATCTTTAAATGATAGACCTAAGCTCCGCCTTAAGATCAACGGAAAAGAGTTTGAAGGCATCCTTGATACCGGAGCAGATAAAAGTATAATTTCTACACATTGGTGGCCCAAAGCATGGCCCACCACAGAGTCATCTCATTCATTACAGGGCCTAGGATATCAATCATGTCCCACTATAAGCTCCGTTGCCTTGACGTGGGAATCCTCTGAAGGGCAGCAAGGGAAATTCATACCTTATGTGCTCCCACTCCCGGTTAACCTCTGGGGAAGGGATATTATGCAGCATTTGGGCCTTATTTTGTCCAATGAAAACGCCCCATCAGGAGGGTATTCAGCTAAAGCAAAAAATATCATGGCAAAGATGGGTTATAAAGAAGGAAAAGGGTTAGGACATCAAGAACAGGGAAGGATAGAGCCTATCTCACCTAATGGAAACCAAGACAGACAGGGTCTGGGTTTTCCTTAGCGGCCATTGGGGCAGCACGACCCATACCATGGAAAACAGGGGACCCAGTGTGGGTTCCTCAATGGCACCTATCCTCTGAAAAACTAGAAGCTGTGATTCAACTGGTAGAGGAACAATTAAAACTAGGCCATATTGAGCCATCTACCTCACCTTGGAATACTCCAATTTTTGTAATTAAGAAAAAGTCAGGAAAGTGGAGACTGCTCCATGACCTCAGAGCCATTAATGAGCAAATGAACTTATTTGGCCCAGTACAGAGGGGTCTCCCTGTACTTTCCGCCTTACCACGTGGCTGGAATTTAATTATTATAGATATTAAAGATTGTTTCTTTTCTATACCTTTGTGTCCAAGAGATAGGCCCAGATTTGCCTTTACCATCCCCTCTATTAATCACATGGAACCTGATAAGAGGTATCAATGGAAGGTCTTACCACAGGGAATGTCCAATAGTCCTACAATGTGCCAACTTTATGTGCAAGAAGCTCTTTTGCCAGTGAGGGAACAATTCCCCTCTTTAATTTTGCTCCTTTACATGGATGACATCCTCCTGTGCCATAAAGACCTTACCATGCTACAAAAGGCATATCCTTTTCTACTTAAAACTTTAAGTCAGTGGGGTTTACAGATAGCCACAGAAAAGGTCCAAATTTCTGATACAGGACAATTCTTGGGCTCTGTGGTGTCCCCAGATAAGATTGTGCCCCAAAAGGTAGAGATAAGAAGAGATCACCTCCATACCTTAAATGATTTTCAAAAGCTGTTGGGAGATATTAATTGGCTCAGACCTTTTTTAAAGATTCCTTCCGCTGAGTTAAGGCCTTTGTTTAGTATTTTAGAAGGAGATCCTCATATCTCCTCCCCTAGGGCTCTTACTCTAGCTGCTAACCAGGCCTTACAAAAGGTGGAAAAAGCCTTACAGAATGCACAATTACAACGTATTGAGGATTCGCAGCCTTTCAGTTTGTGTGTCTTTAAGACAGCACAATTGCCAACTGCAGTTTTGTGGCAGAATGGGCCATTGTTGTGGATCCATCCAAACGTATCCCCAGCTAAAATAATAGATTGGTATCCTGATGCAATTGCACAGCTTGCCCTTAAAGGTCTAAAAGCAGCAATCACCCACTTTGGGCAAAGTCCATATCTTTTAATTGTACCTTATACCGCTGCACAGGTTCAAACCTTGGCAGCCGCATCTAATGATTGGGCAGTTTTAGTTACCTCCTTTTCAGGAAAAATAGATAACCATTATCCAAAACATCCAATCTTACAGTTTGCCCAAAATCAATCTGTTGTGTTTCCACAAATAACAGTAAGAAACCCACTTAAAAATGGGATTGTGGTATATACTGATGGATCAAAAACTGGCATAGGTGCCTATGTGGCTAATGGTAAAGTGGTATCCAAACAATATAATGAAAATTCACCTCAAGTGGTAGAATGTTTAGTGGTCTTAGAAGTTTTAAAAACCTTTTTAGAACCCCTTAATATTGTGTCAGATTCCTGTTATGTGGTTAATGCAGTAAATCTTTTAGAAGTGGCTGGAGTGATTAAGCCTTCCAGTAGAGTTGCCAATATTTTTCAGCAGATACAATTAGTTTTGTTATCTAGAAGATTTCCTGTTTATATTACTCATGTTAGAGCCCATTCAGGCCTACCTGGCCCCATGGCTCTGGGAAATGATTTGGCAGATAAGGCCACTAAAGTGATGGCTGCTGCCCTATCATCCCCGGTAGAGGCTGCAAGAAATTTTCATAACAATTTTCATGTGACGGCTGAAACATTACGCAGTCGTTTCTCCTTGACAAGAAAAGAAGCCCGTGACATTGTTACTCAATGTCAAAGCTGCTGTGAGTTCTTGCCAGTTCCTCATGTGGGAATTAACCCACGCGGTATTCGACCTCTACAGGTCTGGCAAATGGATGTTACACATGTTTCTTCCTTTGGAAAACTTCAATATCTCCATGTGTCCATTGACACATGTTCTGGCATCATGTTTGCTTCTCCGTTAACCGGAGAAAAAGCCTCACATGTGATTCAACATTGTCTTGAGGCATGGAGTGCTTGGGGGAAACCCAGACTCCTTAAGACTGATAATGGACCAGCTTATACGTCTCAAAAATTCCAACAGTTCTGCCGTCAGATGGACGTGACCCACCTGACTGGACTTCCATACAACCCTCAAGGACAGGGTATTGTTGAGCGTGCGCATCGCACCCTCAAAGCCTATCTTATAAAACAGAAGAGGGGAACTTTTGAGGAGACTGTACCCCGAGCACCAAGAGTGTCGGTGTCTATGGCACTCTTTACACTCAATTTTTTAAATATTGATGCTCATGGCCATACTGCGGCTGAACGTCATTGTACAGAGCCAGATAGGCCCAATGAGATGGTTAAATGGAAAAATGTCCTTGATAATAAATGGTATGGCCCGGATCCTATCTTGATAAGATCCAGGGGAGCTGTCTGTGTTTTCCCACAGAATGAAGACAACCCATTTTGGGTACCAGAAAGACTCACCCGAAAAATCCAGACTGACCAAGGGAATACTAATGTCCCTCGTCTTGGTGATGTCCAGGGCGTTAATAATAAAGAGAGAGCAGCGTTGGGGGATAATGTCGACATTTCCACTCCCAATGACGGTGATGTATAATGCTCAAGTATTCTCCTGCTTTTTTACCACTAACTAGGAACTGGGTTTGGCCTTAATTCAGACAGCCTTGGCTCTGTCTGGACAGGTCCAGACGACTGACACCATTAACACTTTGTCAGCCTCAGTGACTACAGTCATAGATGAACAGGCCTCAGCTAATGTCAAGATACAGAGAGGTCTCATGCTGGTTAATCAACTCATAGATCTTGTCCAGATACAACTAGATGTATTATGACAAATAACTCAGCTGGGATGTGAACAAAAGTTTCCGGGATTGTGTGTTACTTCCATTCAGTATGTTAAATTTACTAGGGCAGCTAATTTGTCAAAAAGTCTTTTTCAGTATATGTTACAGAATTGGATGGCTGAATTTGAACAGATCCTTCGGGAATTGAGACTTCAGGTCAACTCCACGCGCTTGGACCTGTCCCTGACCAAAGGATTACCCAATTGGATCTCCTCAGCATTTTCTTTCTTTAAAAAATGGGTGGGATTAATATTATTTGGAGATACACTTTGCTGTGGATTAGTGTTGCTTCTTTGATTGGTCTGTAAGCTTAAGGCCTAAACTAGGAGAGACAAGGTGGTTATTGCCCAGGCGCTTGCAGCTCTAGAACATAGTGCTCCCCCTGATATATGGTTATCTATGCTTAGGCAATAGGTCGCTGGCCACTCAGCTCTTATATCCCACGAGGCTAGTCTCATTGCACGGGATAGAGTGAGTGTGCTTCAGCAGCCCGAGAGAGTTGCACGGCTAAGCACTGCAATGGAAAGGCTCTGCGGCATATATGAGCCTATTCTAGGGAGACATGTCATCTTTCATGAAGGTTCAGTGTCCTAGTTCCCTTCCCCCAGGCAAAACGACACGGGAGCAGGTCAGGGTTGCTCTGGGTAAAAGCCTGTGAGCCTAAGAGCTAATCCTGTACATGGCTCCTTTACCTACACACTGGGGATTTGACCTCTATCTCCACTCTCATTAATATGGGTGGCCTATTTGCTCTTATTAAAAGAAAAGGGGGAGATGTTGGGAGCCGCGCCCACATTCGCCGTTACAAGATGGCGCTGACAGCTGTGTTCTAAGTGGTAAACAAATAATCTGCGCATATGCCGAGGGTGGTTCTCTACTCCATGTGCTCTGCCTTCCCCGTGACGTCAACTCGGCCGATGGGCTGCAGCCAATCAGGGAGTGACACGTCCTAGGCGAAGGAGAATTCTCCTTAATAGGGACGGGGTTTCGTTTTCTCTCTCTCTTGCTTCTCGCTCGCTCTTGCTTCTTGCACTCTGGCTCCTGAAGATGTAAGCAATAAAGCCTTGCCGCAGAAGATTCTGGTCTGTGGTGTTCTTCCTGGCCGGTCGTGAGAACGCGTCTAATAACAGAATATAGATTCCATCTGATTTGAGCAATTGCATCTGTAAACATTAAATCACACTTGAGCACTCCACTCCACTTTTTCTAGTCTTCCAATGAGATTGCAAAACAAATATATTTTCTTTTTTTTTATTAAGTGTTTTCCTCAATTACATTTCCAATGCTATTCCAAAAGTACCCCATAACCTCCCCCCGCCACTCCCCTACCCACCCATTCCCATTTTTTGGCTCTGGCGTTCCCCTGTACTGGGGCGTATAAAGTTTGCCTGTCCAATGGGTCTCTCTTTCCAGTGATGGCCAACTAGGCCATCTTTTGATACATATGCAGCTAGAGACAAGAGCTCCGGGGTACTGGTTAGTTCATAATATTGCACCTACAAGGTTGCAGACCTCTTTAACTCCTTGGATACTTTCTCTAGCTCCTCCATTGGGGGCCCTGTGATCCATCCAATAGTTGACTGTGAGCATCCACTTCTGTGTTTGCTAGGCCCTGGCATAGTCTCACAAGAGACAGCTATATCACGGTCCTTGCAACAAACGCTTGCTAGTGTATGCAATGGTGTCATTGTTTGGAGGCTAATTATGGGATGGATCCCTGGATATGGCAGTCTCTAGATGGTCCATACTTTTGTCTCAGCTCCAAATTTGTCTCTGTAACTCCTTCCATGGGTGTTTTGTTCCCAATTCTAAGAAGGGGCAAAGTGTCTTGAGTTTTATTCGATTAGCAAATTGTATCTTATATCTTGGGTATCCTAAGGTTGAGGGCTAATATCCACTTATCAATGAGTACATATTGTGTGAGTTCCTTTGTGATTGGGTTGCGTCACTCAGGATGATACCCTCCAGGTCCATCCATTTGGCTAGGAATTTCATAAATTCATTCTTTTTAATAGCTGAGTAGTACTCCATTGTGTAAATGTACCACATTTTCTGTATCCATTCTTCCGTTGAGGGCCATCTAGGTTCTTTCCAGCTTCTGCCTATTATAAATAAGGCTGCTATGAACATAGTGGAGCATGTGTCCTTCTTACCAGTTGGGGCATCTTCTGGATATATGCACAGGAGAGGTATTACAGGATCCTCCGGTAGTACTATATCCAGTTTTCTGAGGAACCGCCAGACTGATTTCAAGAGTGGTTGTACAAGCTTGCAATACCACCAACAATGAAGGAGTGTTCCTCTTTTTCCACATCCTCGCCAGCATCTGCTGTCACCTGAATATTTGATCTTAGCCATTCTGACTGGTGTGAGGTGGAATCTCAGGGTTGTTTTGATTTGCATTTCTCTGATGATTAAGGATGCTGAACATTTTTTCAGGTGCTTATCCGCCATTCGGTATTCCTCAGGTGAGAATTTTTTTTTAGCTCTGAGCCCCATCTTTTAAGGGGGTTATTTGATTTTCTGGAGTCCACCCTCTTGAGTTCTTTATATATATTGGATATTAGTCCCCTATCTGATTTAAGATAGGTAGAGATACTTTCCCAATCTGTTGGTGGCCTTTTTGTCTCATTGACGGTGTCTTTGCCTAGCAGAAGCTTTGGAGTTTCATGAGGTCCCATTTGTCAATTCTCGATCTTATAGCACAAGCCTTTACTGTTTTATTCAGGAATTTTTCCCCTGTGCCCATATCTTTGAGGCTTTTCCCCACTTTCTCCTCTATAAGTTTCAGTGTCTCTGGTTTTATGTGAAGTTCCTTGATCCATTTAGATTTGACCTTATTATAAGGAGATAGGAATGGTTCAATTTGCATTCTTCTACATGATAACAACCAGTTGTGCCAGCACCATTTGTTGAAAATGCTGTCTTTTTTTCTACTGGATGGTTTTAGCTCCCTTGTCGAAGATCAAGTGACTATAGGTGTGTGAGTTCTTTTCTGGGTCTTCAGTTCTATTCCATTGGTCTACTAGTCTGTCACTATACCAGTACCATGCAGTTTTTTTTTATCACAATTGCTCAGTAGTAAAGCTTTAGGTCAGGCATGGTGATTCTACCAGAGGTTCTTTTATCCTTGAGAAGAGTTTTTGCTATCCTAGGTTTTTTGTTATTCCAGATGAATTTGCAGATTGCTCTTTCTAATTTGTTGAAGAACTGATATGGAATTTTGATGGGGATTGCATTGAATCTGTAGATTGCTTTTGGCAAGATAGTCATTTTTACAATGTTTATCCTGCCAATCCATGAGCATGGAAGATCTTTCCATCTTCTGAGATCTTCTTTAATTTCTTTCTTCAGAGACTTGAAGTTTTTATCATACAGATCTTTCACTTCCTTAGTTAGAGTCACGCCAAGATATTTTATATTATTTGTGAGTATTGAGAAGGGTGTTGTTTCCCTAATTTCTTTCTCAGCCTGTTTATTCTTTGTGTAGAGAAAGGCCATTGACTTGTTTGAGTTAATTTTATATCCAGCTACTTCACTGAAGCTGTTTATCAGGTTTAGGAGTTCTCTGGTGCAATTTTTAGGGTCACTTATATATACTATCATACCATCTGCAAAAAGTGATATTTTGACTTCATCTTTTCCAATTTGTATCCCCTTGAACTCCTTTTGTTGTCGAATTGCTCTGGCTAATACTTCAAGTACTATGTTGAAGAGGTAGGGAGCAAGTGGGCAGTCTTGTCTAGTCCCTGATTTTAGTGGGATTGCTTCCAGCTTCTCACGATTTACTTTGATGTTGGCTACTGGTTTGCTATAGATTGCTTTTATCATGTTTAGTATGGGCCTTGAATCCCTGATCTTTCCAAGACTTTTATCATGAATGGGTGTTGGATCTTGTCGAATGCTTTTTCCTCATCTAACGAGATGATCATGTGGTTTTTGTCTTTTAGTTTGTTTATATAATGGATTACATTGATTGATTTCCATATATTTAACCATCCCTGCATCCCTGGAATAAAACCTACTTGGTCAGGATGGATGGTTGCTTTAATGTGTTCTTGGATTTGGTTAGCGAGAATTTTATTGAGTATGTTTGCATCGGTATTCATAAGGGAAATTGGTCTGAAGTTCTCTATCTTTATTGGATCTTTCTGTGGCTTAGGTATCAGAGTAATTGTGGCTTCATAGAATGAGTTGGGTAGAGTTCCCTCTACTTCTATTTTGTAGAATAGTTTGTGCGGAACTGGAATTAGATCTTTGAAGGTCTGGTAGGACTCTGCACTAAACCCATCTGGTCCTGGGCTTTTTTTGGCTGGGAGAATATTAATGACTGCTTCTATTTCTTTAGGGGATATGGGACTGTTTAGATCATTAACTTGATCCTTATTTAACTTTGGTACCTGGTATCTGTCTAGAAATTTGTCCATTTCGTCCAGGTTTTCCAGTTTTGTTGAGTATAGCCTTTTGTAGAAGGATCTGATGGTGTTTTGGATTTCTTCAGGATCTGTTGTTATGTCTCCCTTTTCATTTCTGATTTTGTTAATTAGGATGTTGTCCCTGTGCCCTCTAGTGAGTCTAGCTAAGGGTTTATCTATCTTGTTGATTTTCTCAAAGAACCAAGTCCTCCTTTGGTTAATTCTTTGAATAGTTCTTCTTGTTTCTACTTGGTTTATTTCACCCCTGAGTTTGATTATTTCCTGCTGTCTACTTCTCTTGGTTGAATTTTCTTCCTTTTTTTCTAGAGCTTTTAGATGTGTTGTACAAGCTGCTAGTGTGTGCTCTCTCCAGTTTCTTCTTGGAGGCACTCAGAGCTATGAGATTCCCTCTTAGAAATGCTTTCATTGTGTCCCATCGGTTTGGGTATGTTGTGGCTTCATTTTCATTAAACTCTAAAAAGTCTTTAATTTCTTTTTTTATTTCTTCCTTGACCAAGGTATCATTGATAAGAGTGTTGTTCAGTTTCCATGTGAATGTTGGCTCTCCCTTATTTATGTTGTTATTGAAGATCAGCCTTAGGCCATGGTGGTCTGATAGGATGCATGGGACAATTTCAATATTTTTGTATCTTTTGAGGCCTGTTTTGTGACCAATTATATGGTCAATTTTGGAGAAGGTCCCGTGAAGTGCTGAGAAGAAGGCATATCCTTTGTTTTAGGATAAATTGTTCTGTAGATATCTGTCAGATCTATTTTTTTCATAGCTTCTGTTAGTTTCACTGTGTTTCTGTTTAGTTTCTGTTTCCATGATCTGTCCATTGACGAAAGTGGTGTGTTGAAGTCTCCCACTATTATTGTGTGAGGTGCAATGTGTGCTTTGAGCTTTACTAAAGTGTCTTTAATGAATGTGGCTGCCCTTGCATTTGGAGCATAGATATTCACAATTGAGAGTTCCTCTTGGAGGATTTTACCTTTGATGAGTATAAAGTGTCCCTCCTTGTCTTTTTTGATAACTTTGGTTTGGAAGTCGAATATATCCGATATTAGGATGGCTACTCCAGTTTGTTTCTTCATACCATTTGCTTGGAAAATTGTTTTCCAGCCTTTCACTCTGAGGTAGTGTCTGTCTTTTTCCCTGAGATGGGTTTCCTGTAAGCAGCAGAATGTTGGGTCCTGTTTGTGTAGCCAGTCTGTTAGTGTATGTCTATTTATTGGGGAATTGAGTCCATTGATATTAAGAGATATTAAGGAAAAGTAATTGTTGCTTCCTTTTATTTTTGTTGTTACAGTTGGCATTCTGTTCTTGTGGCTGTCTTCTTTTTGGTTTGTTGAGGGATTACTTTCTTGCTTGTTCTAGGGCGTGATTTCCGTCCTTGTATTGCTTCTTTTCTGTTATTATCCTTTGAAGGGCTGGATTCGTGGAAAGATAATGTGTGAACTTGGTTTTGTCGTGGAATACTTTGGTTTCTCTATCTATAGTGATTGAGAGTTTGGCCGGGTATAGTAGCCTGGGCTGGCATTTGTGTTCTCTTTGTGTCTGGATAACATCTGTCCATGCTCTTCTGGCTTTCATAGTCTCTGGTGAAAAGTCTGGTGTAATTCTGATAGGCCTTCCTTTATGTTACTTGACCTTTCTCCCTTACTGCTTTTAATATTCTCTCTTTGTTTAGTGCATTTGTTGTTCTGATTATTATGTGTCGGGAGGAATTTCTTTTCTGGTCCAGTCTATTTGGAGTTCTGTAGGCTTCTTGTATGTTCATGGACATGTCATTCTTTAGGTTTGGGAAGTTTTCTTCTATAATTTTGTTGAAGATATTTGCTGGCCCTTTAAGTTGAAAATCTTCATTCTCATCCACTCCTATTATCAGTAGGTTTGGTCTTCTCATTGTGTCCTGGATTTACTGGATGTTTTGAATTAGGATCTTTTTGTGTTTTGTTTTATCTTTGATTGTTGTGCCGATGTTCTCTATGGAATCTTTTGCACCTGAGATTCTCTCTTCCATCTCTTGTATTCTGTTGCTGATGCTCGCATCTATGGTTCCAGATTTCTTTCCTAGGGTTTCTATCTCCAGCGTTGCCTCACTTTGGATTTTCTTTATTGTGTCTACTTCCCTTTTTAGGTATAGTATGTTTTTGTTCATTTCCATCATCTGTTTGGATGTGTTTTCCTGTTTTTCTATAAGGACTTCTACCTGTTTGGTTGTGTTTTCCTGTTTTTCTTTAAGGACTTGTAACTCTTTAGCAGTGTTCTCCTGCATTTCTTTAAGTGAGTTATTAAAGTCCTTCTTGATGTCCTCTAACATCATCATGAGATATGCTTTTAAATTCGGGTCTAGCTTTTTGGTTATGTTGGGGTGCCCAGGACTAGGTGGGGTGGGAGTGCTGCCTTCTGATGATAGTGCGTGGTCTTGTTTTCTGTTAGTATGATTCTTATATTTGCCTTTTGCCATCTGATATTCTCTGGAGCTAGTTGTTATAGTTGTCTCTGGTTAGAGCTTGTTCCTCGGGTGATTATGTTAGCCTCTATCAGCAGACCTGGTACACTAGCTCTATCCTTAGTTTCAGTGGTCAGAGTACTCTCTGCAGGCAAGCTCTTCTCTTGTAGGGAAGGTGCCCAGATATCTGGTGTTTGAACCTGCCTCCTGGCAGAAGTTGTGTTCCAGTCACCTTAGATTTTAAGATCCCGTGGAGGGTCCTGTGTGGGTCCATGCAGGTGCCCGGCGGGCCAGGGACCCCGGTGCTGCAGTGGGCCCGAAGGGACTTGAGTCTTGGATCAGGCCGGGTTATCTGCTTCCTTAATTAATGCAGTCCCAGGTCCCTCGCTATTGGATTGGAGAAGGTGCTGTGTTCCACTCTCCAGAGTTCTTAGGATCCCGTGGTGGATCCTGTGTGGGTCCTTGCAGGTGTCCGGAGACTCCCCAGGCCAGGAACTCTGGTGCTGCTCAAATATATTTTCTTATCTTTAACCTTGAAGAACTGGCTCCTTTTACAATCTTTCCATTGATATCTCATCCTCAAATTCCAGATGAGGTCAAGTAATCCTGATACATCCTGACCCATTATTCTCCTTTATAGTCTATACCTTCCATATCTTTAGCCATTGGCATATCAATGATCACTGGTCTTTCCTTCTCTCTCCTCTCTCTCTCTCTCTCTCTCTCTCTCTCTTTCTCTCTCTATATTGGATATTTTATTTATTTACATTTCAAACGTTATCCCCCTTCCCAGCTTCCTCTCCACAAACCTCCTATTCTATTCCCCCCCCCCCTTGCATCTAAGAGGGTGCTCCTCCACCCACCTACCCACTGCTGCCTCACCACCCTAGCATTCCCCTAGCCTGGGGCATCAAGACTTCACAAGACTGAGCCCACCCCCCACCCCGACATTTTGATAAGGCCATTCTCTGCTTCATATGCAGCTGTAGCCATGAGTCTCTCAATGTGTACTCTTTGGTTGGAGATTTAGTTGCTGGGAGATCTGAATGGTCTGGTAATAGTTGATATCGTTGTTCTCCCTGTGGGACTGCAAACTCCTTCAGCTCCTTCAGTCCTTCCCCTAAATCCTCCCTTTGGGTCCCCATGCTCAGTCCAATGGTTGGCTGCAAGCATCGAATCTGTATTGGTCAGATCTTAGCACCATCTCTCAGAAGATAGCTATATCAGTGTCCTGTCAGCAAGCACTTCTTGTCATCAGTAGTAATGTCTGGGTTTGGTGGCTGAATATGCGATGGATCCCTAGGTGGGGCTGTTTCTGGATGGCTTTTCTGTCAGTCTCTATTCCACTTGTTGCCCCTGTATTTCCTTTAGACAGGGGTAATTCTGGGTTAATATTTTTGAGATGGGTGGGTGGCCCCAGCCCTCAAACAGCAGGCTATGCCTAACCTCTAGATATGGTCTTTATAGATTCTCTCTTCTATTTGTTGGGTATTTCAGCTAATGTCATCCTTGTTGGGTCCTGGGAGCCTAATGCTTTCCTGGCATCTGGGACTTTCTGTTGGAAACCCCCAGTTCCCTATTCCGCATTGCTACACATCCCTGTTAATTTTCCTGAACCTCAGTACACCCTTCCCCCTGTCTCCTCTCACACCTGGTCCTCACCCCTTTTCCCCTCCCCCTCCTTTAAAAATAATGACTTCATGAAGTTCTCAGGCAAATAGATGGAACTATAAAATATCGTCCTGAGTCTGGTAACCCAATCACAAAAGGACACATATGGTATGTACTCACTGATAAGTAAATATTAGAAAAAAGCTAGGAATATCCACGATATCACAGATTAGATAAAGCTAAAGAAGAAGGAAGACCAATGTGTGGAAGCTTCAGTCCTACACAGAAGTGGGGGAGGGCAAAATAATCACTGGAGGTAGAGGGAGGGAGAGAGTTGGTCTTCTTTCTTTCCAACTCTTCTACTTTCTTAAACCAAGTATCCACATTTCTTCTGCCTCTCTTGATTGGATATAAAGTTTTAAGACTAACTGCTTTCCACCCATGTAAGTGATTCCAATTGGTTACTCTTAAAATTTCATAGTTGTATTGATTGTTATATAGATAGATGGCCACACAGCCAGATGGACAGATAATCCTGTTACCCCCACCCCGCAACACACACACACACACACACATACACACATATACACAGAGAAAGAAAGATAGACAGAGAGAGATAGAAAGAGACAGAGAGACAGAGAGCCTGGAGTTATAGATGGTTGTGAGCTACCAAGTAGGTGATAGGATTTGAACCTAGATCCTCTGGAAAAACAGCTATTAACTGCTTAGCCATTAAGCAGCTTTAAACCACTGAGCCATCTCTCCAGCCTGAACACAAAGTTTCATTATATTTATTATTTTATTATATACTATTCAAAACCAGAGACAGCGACACAGAGTCGACAGAGACACAAAGACAGAGACACAGAGGACAAAGACAGAGACAGACAAACTGACAGACAGACAGACCCACACACCGAGAGAGAGAGAGAGAGAGAGAGAGAGAGAGAGAGAGAGAGAGAGAGAGAGAGACCCTAACAGAAAGGGTGAAGTTTTAAACTGATGGGATAAGATATGACCTACTATGTAGCATTTAAATAATACTTAATTCTAGGACTAAAGATGGGTAGAATTCTTACATTCATTATCAAGATCTTTGGGAGGTAAGACTTGAGAGCTATACTCACATTTTTGTGTTTGCTTGTTTATTTACTATTTATCAATTTTTCACCCCAGGACTTCATGCAGTGTGAGCCAGGAATCCTGTGAAACCAATCTTCACTGACTTATTCAGAATACTGTTGTTTAAAGTCTAACTACTAATGTTCTTTGTATTCTGCTTACATTCTAGTGTCTTTGGAAGATTTTTTAAATCCCTGTCTGCCATAGCTGTACTGAGAATATAAAAAAGTTGTACTTTGCACAGTTGTATAAATCTTCCAATGCTGGAAGTTAACAAAGTATGAGAACAAAAGTATTCAGAGATTATAATGTGTGTCTCTGGTAGTAGCTCACATGGAAACATTGCATCCAGTGCTGGCCTGAGCATGCTGTGTAGGTTAGTTTATTTAAAAATAATGTTTTAAAAAGTATATTCTATGGAACTTGATTCATTTTCATTTTGACTTCTGTGTGAAACTACTATCTGATGTGGTTGTAACTTTATAAGGATAAACATTAAGTGGAATTAATGGAAGACACACAGCATTATCTTAGAAATATAAAGCAAGTTTCTTTAATCTCCATAGAAGTACATGTTAACTACTTGCTTGTAACCATTTAAATTAATATTTCCTGTTGAATTTCATATAATCATATATATCCATGGACAACCTATAGCCCTTGAAAATAAAGTATTTTTTAAATAACAATTATTTCAAAAAAAGGCAAATTCCAATTTATGTTGTCAATGACTAATAGAAATTTTTTTTTTCTTTCCATTTTTTATTAGGTATTTAGCTCATTTACATTTCCAATGCTATACCAAAAGTCCCCCATACCCACCCACCCCCAATCCCCTACCCGCCCACTCCCCCTTTTTGGCCCTGGCGTTCCCCTGTTCTGGGGCATATAAAGTTTGTGTGTCCAATGGGCCTCTCTTTCCAGTGATGGCCGACTAGGCCATCTTTTGATACATATGCAGCTAGAGTCAAGAGCTCCGGGGTACTGGTTAGTTCATAATGTTGATCCACCTATAGGGTTGCAGATCCCTTTAGCTCCTTGGGTACTTTCTCTAGCTCCTCCATTGGGAGCCCTGTGATCCATCCATTAGCTGACTGTGGGCATCCACTTCTGTGTTTGCTAGGCCCCGGCATAGTCTCACAAGAGACAGCTACATCTGGGTCCTTTCGATAAAATCTTGCTAGTGTATGCAATGGTGTCAGCATTTGGATGCTGATTATGGGGTGGATCCCTGGATAAGGCAGTCTCTACATGGTCCATCCTTTCATCTCAGCTCCAAACTTTGTCTCTGTAACTCCTTCCAAGGGTGTTTTGTTCCAAATTTATGTTGTCAATGACTAATAGAAAAATTTTAAACTATTAATAGAACCATGAAATACTCTATGACTGAAAAAATTGTAAAAGGTAGGTGTGTCTGAAAGCAAGTGTTTTGTACATCAAACAGTCATTATTTATTTTTCTAGACATTTTTATAATTGAATTTTGTTTGTTTGATGTTGGTCTATGAAGATAACTAACTTATCAGATGTATTTGCATATTACCTTTAAAATGTGTCGCATTAGTTTTTACAAAAATTAATTAAATATCATGTTATTAACATATAAAATGAAATGTTAAATAGTCATTTTAGTGGAAACAATTTTTTTAAAGCACAGTTACTTCAGTATTTGAATTTCCTCTTATATTTTAATGAAAGCAGATTATTGTCACTAATTAAATTTATGATGCATAATTGGCATTATGCTATTTTCATATAAAATTTTAGTTGTTTTTAGTCTATACTGCAATAAGTAAGAAATTACCAGCCTTGTGACAAGGGGCTTATTCCACTAACAAGCTATGTCACTGCAGGCTAACTTTTAACTGAAACAGGGAAGACAGGCCACTAAGGAGTGTTTGGGACCAACAAGACTGGTGGAGAACATGTGTAGCTCCTTTTTTCTTTATCAATTCAGTATCTGTAGCAATTTGAAAAAGAGCCTGTATCCTTCACATGTTTGTGGCCACGACATCCTTTAAAATCCCGTAGGATGGAAATCCTTATTACTGACAAACTGTGACACATTCCTGAAATTCCCCTCATTTACAATGCTCTAATAATGTGAGATCTAAGAAATCCGGAGGATAAGGTTGCTTCAGAGGAGTCTGAGCTCCTCTAGTGGGTACTTGATTTTTGCTTTGTATTATGAGCTCTTTCTACTTCTCTCCCCTGTCCCTCTTAAATTTCTAACTTTATCTCATTATTGAACTCTTTTCCTGATACTGAAGCCCTTGATCCTTTGAAGGCTCGATGACCCAGTATAGGGGAATGCTAGCATGGTGAAGAGGGATTGTGTGGGTTGTTGGGTGAGCACTCTCATAGAAGCAGGATGATGGGGATGGAATAGGGGGTTTGTGGAGGGGAAAACAGGAAAGAGGATAACATTTGGAATGTAAATAAATGAAATATTCAATAAAAAAAGAAAATAACTTGGAAAATTTGAGACTGTTTCAAGCCCTCTATTTCTATGACGTACCTAACATTTTATCACTAGCAATACTAAGTAGAGAGCCTAGTAGCAGGTTGTAATACACGAGTGAGTTTTTCTTCTGCTCTATCTATTGGTTATAAGATTAAACAAAATAATCAAACAAATAAACAAAAAGCCCATAAATGGGCCTAGATGGAAAGATAAACATTGTTATACCACATGGAAATTAGGAAAAGGCAGGTGGTCTTAGGAAGAAATACTGTAATGGCATAAATAAAAAGCAAAATTTCACATGCCCCACTCCCCTCAAGCCTAATTCTAGATCCCTGCCACCCTTTTGGTTGATCTTCTTACCACTTAGGACTGTTGATTCATTCTCTAACCCCAATCTTTTACTACCAGGCTGCAATTTCTAGTTTGTGGAAGAGAATGATATCTAGGATAAAAACCAGTAAGATGAAGTTGCCTGAGGCCACACAGAGCAGCAACAGGCAGAAAACTAGGAAAGTCTAATGCAGTAAAGGATCCCTTTCTAGTCATTATGTGTCACATTTTTTAACCCTTTCTTGTCCCCACAGAAGAAGGAATAATTTACGCACAAAATATCCTCGTTGGATCTGTGTTCTACTCCTGCTATACGGACAATATCCAGATACATAGATTCCCTTCTAAAAACTGAAATAATAGTGAAGACATAAAGCAGTGAGCATTTCTCTCATCTCTATGGGACAGTGTCCATTCCTCATCACACTATAGAAAGAAAATAAACAAAAACCCATTTAAGCTCTATTTTTCAAGACTTAAAACAAAACCAATTAATTTATTTGCTGATCCCTTGCACATTTAATTTCTCATTCATCCCTTTATTTTTATTTGCATTCATATGTTAATGACTGCTGTCATGCTCATTCTTCTATTCCCTTCCTACTCCCATGGCTAATCTAAACTTCTTTTCTACTGCTGTTGGTTTTTCCATAATTTATTTATTTTTTTTTAATTCACAATTCATCCCAATCACAGTCCCCCTCCCTCCTTTCCTCCTAGTCATGTCCTTGCAATCCCTCCTAGACTAACTCTTCACCTCAGAGAAGGCTAAGTCCTCCTTGGGTACAATCCCACCCTGGAATATCTAGTCCCAGGGGGGCTAAGCACCTCCTCTCCCAGTGAGGCAATTTCTCCCAATTAGAGAAAATGCAAGCTGTTTAGGAAGTATTTCAATGGTTTTCAACCTTCTTAATGCCTTTAATATGTAGTAGTGTCCTACAAAACCATTAAATTGTTTTCATCGATACTTGATAACTGTAATTTTGTTACTGTTATGAATAGCAATGCAACCATCTACAGTTTTTTAATGTCTTAGGCAACCCCTATGTAAAGGTCCTTTGACTTCCCAAATGGATTGCAAGCCACAGGTTGAGCACCATTGTGTGATTGTACCATAATCTCTATATATGTTCATTACTTTAAAATTAATTTTTGTTTCTCAAGCCTCCTAAACATGAATAGGGCAATAGAATTTTCATAGGCTCTTTAGCACTTTATCTCTTTCAGGTAACCACAGTGTATGTAGTGTTTGCTTTGTTGTGGTGATCCAGTAACTCACTTGTCACATTCTTCAAACTCCCTAACTATGTAGTAGCTGACAATCTAGTCTGATTTTGACAATGTTAAAAACAACATATATACACTAAATGCACTCTGTTTAATGTCAGATCTCACATGATTAGTTTCAGCTCAGCAGTTTTGTTATTTTTAGTGTATCCTATCAGGATATAAGAAACATCAATATAACTTATTAGTGCTGTTGCTACACTGATCAATTTATTAAGTTGTTGTCTCTAACACTTCTTCACTGTAATTACTATTTTTCTCCTTTATAAAAATTAGTGTCTTTTGAGGAATACATTGAGATTTTGCTGACAGGCCTTATCTGATCATGTTCTGCTCATTAATTTTAATATTTATTGATTTTACCTGCACTCATTATTGCTATGATGCTACTCAACACTGATTTTCTATTTTTGTCATTCCTTCTATTTTCATAAATTAAACTCTCCTATAAGGGACTATAGTTTCTATAGGAACATGACTTTTCTTTCTTCTCTTAGTTTTATGTTTGCTTTGTTCATTAACTTGTATCTGATGGACTATGACATATTATAGCACATATACACTCATTGACACTTCTTTATATTCTGTGGTATAGAACCCAATACTAAGTCATGCTTAGCAGTCATGGGGAGGAGAGAGGGAAAACCAGCTGCACTCTGACTGGAAGCTAAGGAGACCACAGAGATCAAATCTGCCTCAAAGTTTCTACACTGCCTTTGCCTATTTAGTTCCCATATAAAAGACACACAAAACCTTTAATTTACAAGTAGCCTTAAACAGCCCAAGACCTGAGCAGATAACTACCCTCTATGTTATCAGAATCTACTTTCCTATCGATAATCCCAAGTTATTACTTACTATGGTTTATCTGGGCTGTTCTTAACTCCAATTGGCCAGCCTTTAGGGCTATGTCTTCTATGACTCCTAACCTTTGGTGGCTTCTCTTCTTTGATTCAAAGCCAGGGAAACTCAAGCTATACCTATGTCTTTTCTGTCCAATTTTGGCTGTCAGCATCTTTATTTACTAATCAGAAATAACTTCGTGGCACATTCACATAGGTCTACATACATACTTCAGGTCTTGGGGACCCATACTTTGCATTACAATAGACAGTAAAACCAAACCTCAACACTTATCCCATAGAAATCCTATAGGAAAGCTAATTCACCTGGAGTCCTTCTAAAGATATTGGAGAAATAATGATCCTCCTACTAAGATAATGCACTTAACTGCCTAAATCCTTCCTCCAATGCAACATTTTTAATTATTTCACTATGCATCATTACTAAGCTTGCTAGTATACACTGATTAGTGAGTACATACCATGTGTGTTCTTTTGTGATTGGATTACCTCACTCAGGATGATATTTTCTAGTTCCATCTACTTGTCTTCAAATTTCATGAAGTCATTTATCTGCTTCTCTTAAAATTATATTGGTGATGATTTGTAGTGTAGTTCTGTCTTGTGTGAGGCCCCTAAGAAAGTTTTTTGGTTGATAATGGATTTATAATGTAGATTTAGTTAAAGCAATGTTATAATAAGAGGTTGACATGTAAGGAAGGAGAGAAGAAGGAGGGGGAACAGGAAAGAAAGAATGTAAAAAGTAGGATGAAGGAGAGGAGATGGATGGAGAAAAGGAATAAGGAAAATCTGGAAAAAAGTAATAAACGACACACTAAATAAAGATGATACAGAATAACTGATTCTCCTGTTTAGGGAATAGTAATACAGCCATGAAGCTCCCCATATGGGGTTTCCTTGGATAGAAAATCAAGGTTAGTACTTAGGGAAGAATTTATCTTAGAATATTTGAAATTGAAAGAGAAAACATAAATTTCAAACACACTAATTTAAAATTCATGCCATTTTCTGATATATTAAATCACACTATTTTACTATTGGATAACCCCCATCATTATGGCAAAAGGTAATTCCTTGTTTTGATGATAATATCACAGTATGGAGAAAGCTGGACAAAGGATGAATAAATTATTAATATTATTAATCAGAAAATTCTTTTTTTTTTTAATTGCCATTTATATATTGTTTTAATGTGAATTTCAACTACATGAAATAGTTAGCAGATAAGAGGAAAGCATGACTGTATAGGAAGATTGAAGGAGGAGTATACAATGGCTTCCAGGCAGAAAACACAAAGTGTTAAAAACAATCCACAGGTGTTTCACTTCACCTGATTAGAGGAGAGCTGCCTCCTAGGGAGGATGGATAGCCCTGAAAAGGAGTAAGGAACTGAAAACGGGGCAGCAATGTCTATGCAACCATTTAAAAGAGTTTAGTCCTACTTTTGAGGACAAAAAGAAATCCCTGAAAGATTTTACAGGAAATGACAAGATCAGATTTGTACTTTAGAAAACTCACGCTGGCTAATTGAGGAAATGGATTAGTGTGGTTCCTCATCTTAATATGATACCCTGTTTTCTTTTTTTTTTTTTTTTTTCCATTTTTTATTAGGTATTTAACTCATTTACATTCCCAATGCTATACCAAAAGTCCCCCATATCCACCCACCCCCACTCCCCTGCCCACCCACTCCCCCTTTTTGGCCCTGGTATTCCCCTGTACTGGGGCATATAAAGTTTGCAAGTCCAATGGGCCTCTCTTTCCAGTGATGGCCGACTAGGCCATCTTTTGATATATATGCAGCTAGAGTCAAGAGCTCCGGGGTACTGGTTAGCTCATAATGTTGTTCCACCTATAGGGTTGCAGATCCCTTTAGCTCCTTGGCTACTTTCTCTAGCTCCTCCATTGGGAGCCCTATGATCCATCCATTAGCTGACTGTGAGCATCCACTTCTGTGTTTGCTGGGCCCCGGCATAGTCTCACAAGAGACAGCTACATCTGCGTCCTTTCAATAAAATCTTGCTAGTGTATGCAATGGTGTCAGCGTTTGGATGCTGATTATGGGGTGGATCCCTGGCTATGGCAGTCTCTACATGGTCCATCCTTTCATCTCAGCTCCAAACTCCGTCTCTGTAACTCCTTCCATGGGTGTTTTGTTCCCAAATCTAAGGAGGGGCATAGTGTCCACACTTCAGTCTTCATTCTCCTTGAGTTTCATGTGTTTAGCAAATTATATCTTATATCTTGGGTATCCTAGGTTTGGGGCTAATATCCACTTATCAGTGAATACATATTGTGTGAGTTTCTTTGTGAATGTGTTACCTCACTCAGGATGATGCCCTCCAGGTCCATCCATTTGGCTAGGAATTTCATAAATTCATTCTTTTTAATAGCTGAGTAGTACTCCATTGTGTAGATGTACCACATTTTCTGTATCCATTCCTCTGTTGAGGGGCATCTAGGTTCTTTCCAGCTTCTGGCTATTAATCAGAAAATTCTTAAACAACAGTAATGTTAAAGAATATAAAATTAGCTTATTATACCTTATGTTAAATAACTAAATGTATGACACAGGTTAAAAATGTAAGGCAATTATAAAAATAACATTGCATATAATGACAATTACATGGAAAAAAGTATATTGAACAAGAAACTACTTAATGAGGACTTACTTGAGCTAGATTTTAACAGTTAAGATTTCTGAAAGAGTATCTTCACAGGCTTCCCCAGAAGGGATTGTATATGCAAATTTTAAACAACTTTCAATGCCTGTTCATTTCAAAGAAGGAATAACATATCAATGTTTTATGCCAGAATGCATTTTCCCTCCCTATTCTCAATTGGACTTTATATCATTTGAGTTATCTGTGTCCAGCTGAAATCTGGCATATAAAATGCATTAGTTATAAGCAATGTGCCTTTATAAATAGTGTTATAGAAACTTCTCTTTTCTATGTCCTGCTCTTTTTGACCAAGGAGGACTCAAATCGCTGCTTCATCCACCTGTCCACACCATGCAGGCTACTTGCCTGTTAGTCACTTAATAGTGATTCCAGTGATAAATCAACTCTGAGAATATATATATATACCTGAGTTTTGTATTGCTAATACTTCTTTTTATTATTATTTAGTACTGTCTTAATTACAAATTAAACTTCATTACATCCATGGGCTTTTAGAAAATATAAAGTAGTATATTTAGAAGATTTTGGATTTTTCTGTGACACTAGACACTTACTAGGGTTATAAAACATATTCTTGGTAAAAAAGGGAAAACCCCTTTATCCCAAAATACTAATAACAACACAAAATAGGGAACAGCATCTTTTTCAGTAAGACTTTTACACTCCTCACATTAAGAGTTAAGCTCCTTGTAACTACAGAACACATTGTATGATGGCTAAGTTAAGGCCTAACAGACTTTTAGTCATCTATTTCTGGTCAAGAAAACTTGAGCCGGAAACGTGAGCTTCATGAAAATGCTTTTGAGAGCACCATAACTGTAAATATTCCTGTACTGGAAAAAGATCATGTAGAAGAAAGATGATGGAAACAAGGCATCAATTTTTTCTTCAGCCTCTTAGATTTCAACTGCATGGAGAATTTAACTTACACATGTCCACTTATATTATAATCTTCTGCTTATAAAAACTGAGATATAAAACTAATTACCATTTTATGCAATAGTTTTGTGAAGATATAAACCATCTCTCATAAGCCTTCCTTCATTATGTTGGATAACATCAAAGATCTTCACTTATTTTAAAACTTTCAGTACTTGTTTATTTTTCCAATCAAGTATCACTTGCTATATATTTCCCCGATTATCTACAGAAACACATAAAGCCTTTCTTGACTTAAAAAAACGCTATTTGGCTGTGCTGTTTCCTGATGTCAGATACAGGGAAGTGTATGTCCCCTAATGGTCCATGAATAAAAATTTCTTGAATGAATATCTGAATATGCTAAGAAAAGTAATGATGCAAAAAAAGAAGTATAAAAGAGCTAAGGTAAATAAACTGAATTATAAAAATGCCCCTGAAGAATATACAGAAAGAATGTCCACAAAGTAATTGGAATGATAGGCTTAGGTGAGAGCAATTATTATACACAATCAATCATATGTTTACATGTTAAATGTACTTCTTTTTAAATTAAATGTTTTTGTAGTGTTGCAATTATAATTATATATTTTTTATTTCCCCCATCCAAACACTCTCATAAACCCCACCTTATTAACTTCCATATTTATAGGGATTTTCATGAATTATTGTTGTGTGTGTGTGTGTCTGTACACTCACAAACAACATTCGTAAAAGGCAGATTGAATAATTTCATGGAGATATTTTTATTCCTGACAATGAAGAATAAATTGGGACAACAACATTCTTTAATACTCTAATATTCTGTGATATATTTTCTCATTATGAAGGTGGAAATCTTGAAATTGTCCATAGGTTGTTCTTATTTAATAATTTCTGAAGACCATCAAGAGTTTTTTGTTTGTGTCTTTGTTTTTCTAAATCATGTAATTGGCTTTTACTGGACTGTTATTTTTATTGGTCAATGGTAGAGTAAGTCCCTGTCATTTTATTGATTTGTAATAGTCATGTAATTTCCCAATAACCATAATTATAATAAAAATGTTTATGAAAAAGAGTGCAGGCCCCTCACCTGCCCACAGCTTGCCTGTCTTCCAGGAGGTGTGCTGAAACCAAGGACACAGGTAAGACTCCTATCCCCAATACCTGCCCCATCTGGGAACACCACAAACCCAACTGCTCCAGGGCATATCTACTCTGACACAGTCCCATCTTTCTTTCTGTCTGCAACTCTTCCTGGAGCATGTCATGTACACCTGTTTGTTATATAAATAACTCCCTTTAAAAATACAGGAAAGCTTTTCTTTTTTTTTTCTTTCTTTTTTTTTAAATTAGGTATTTTCCTCGTTTACATTTCCAATGCTATCCCAAAAGTCTCCCATACCCACCCACCCCAATCCCCTACCCACTCACTCCCCCTTTTTGGCCATGGTGTTCCCCTGTACTGGGGCATATAAAGTTTCCAAGTCCAAAGGGCCTCTCTTTCCAGTGATGGCTGACTAGGCCATCTTTTGATACATATGCAGCTAGAGACAAGAGCTCCGGGGTACTGGTTAGTTCATATTGTTGTTCCATCTATAGGGTGGCAGTTCCCATTAGCTCCTTGGGTACTTTCTCTAGCTCCTCCATTGGGGGCCATGTAAAAAAAAAATTTTAACTAAATATGCAACCTTAATCACTTCCTATCATTCACCTTTTGTTAGCTCTGTTATTAAGATCTATGTGCCCAAGACTTTTCCTTTATTAAAAGAGGAGGTGAAAAACATTAACCTTGTACAACTAAATAAAGCTATAATATGTGAAAAACTCTTTTAAAATAAAAAAAAAACAAAACGGAAAGAAAAAATGCAGGAAAGCACAGGCAAAAAGGTAGAAGACTTTAAAGAGGAAACATACAAATCCTTTAAAGAAATACAGGAGAACACATTCAAACAGGCAAAGGAATTGAACAAAACCACCCAAGATGTAAAAATAGAAATATAAATATTAAGGAAATCACAAATGCAGACAACTCTAGAGATGAAAAACCTATAAAAGAGATCAGGAGCTACAGATGCATGTGTCAACAGCAGAATACAAAAGGTAAAATAGATAATCTCAGGTGTAGAGCATACCATAAAAGACATTGACAATGATCAAAGAAATACAAAGTAAAAAAGCTCCTAATCCAAAACATGAAGGAAATTCAGGATACAATGAAAAGACCAAACCTAAGAGTAATAGGATTAGAGAATAGTGAAGATTCTCACTAGAAAGAGCCAGAAAATATCTTCAACAAAATCATAGAAGAAAACTTCTCTAACCTAAAGAAAGAGATAGCCTTAGACATACAAGAAGCCTGCTGAGCACCAATTAGACAGGACCAGAAAATACAATCTTTCTGTTATATAATAATCAAAACACTAAGCATACTCAACCTTAGTTAAAAGGAATGTATTTTTAATTTTCCACTTTAGTAAATCTATCTTCATCTCCAAGATACTATTTTTCACTGTTTTTGTTTCTTTCTTTATTTAGTATTTTGAGACATAGTTGAACAAGTGTTCTTGTGATATGGAGAAGTATCTTATGAGTATCTGTTCAGGAGTGTTTGCTATAGCTGAGTCTTGTAGTAGAAATATTCCCAATTTTCTGAGAAATAACCAAATGTATTTTCAGAGTGGTTGTGCAAAATTGCACTCACATTTCAATAGAGGAGGGTTTCCCTTGCTCTCCTCCACTTCCTCAACAGCATGTGCTATCTCTTGACTTGTTGATTTTAGCCATTCTGATGGGTATACGATGGAACTTCAGAGCTGTTTTGATTTGTATTTCCCTGATGACTAAGGATGTTGAACATTTCTTTTAGTGCTACTAAACCATTTGAGATTCCTCAGTTGAGAATTCAAGGTTTAGCCCTATATCCTATTTTTTAAATTGGGTTATTTCATTTTCTGGAGTCTAATTTCTTGAAGTCTTTATAAATGTTAGATATTAGCCCTATGTGGAATGTAGGTCCTTTGAAGGTATTTTCCAATTGTATAGGCTGCCATTTTGTCCTAGTCATTGTGTCCTTTGTCTTATAGAGGCTTTTCAGTTACATGAAATCCCATTCATGTTGTTGATCTAAGTGACACCAGAACTACTGGTGTCTGTTCAGGAAGTTATCTCCTGCACCAATGCATTCAAGACTATTTCCCACTTTCTCTTCTATTATATAAAGGGTATCTGGTTTTACATTGTGGTTTTGATCTGGCTGAATCCAACATTGGTAAGGTTCAGAACCTGAATGAGGATGTGAGGAACAGGCAAAAGGAGACATTGACCAAGAGGTACAGTTCACACTCTGGTACTGAAACACCTCAGGTTGCGATTATTTACACACCTATTTTTTTAACAGCTGAAAGGTTTTACATGCATTGTTTTTTCTACTTTCTCATGGTCAATCTCCTTTAAGAACTTCCTATGTTTGACAATAATGTGTGCACTGTTCTTTTTCACTTCCACCACCTCAACTTCCAGAGTTTCCTGTCATCCATGAACTGTATCAAGAAGAGGAAACATAGCTTTAACAAGCAGTTAATAACTAATCCAGCACACTGGTACATAACTGAGTGACTCTTGTAGAAAGCAATTGTGGTTACAATATAGGAAGATGATAAACTACTTACCATGGAAATTCTGACCTGATTATTGGCATCTAGCTTCTCCCCATATCCTAATCTGGATATCTAACTCTTTGAATGCCAAGGGCTTTCAGAAAATTAGTAACTTGAGTCAGTTATTGGTCCTTACTTGTCTCAATGAATGTTCCGATTAAGTCTTGAAACTAACAATCCAACAAGATCTTTCTAATTTATTTCTTCATACTTTTGCTATACTGTACTAGAGCAAATAATCTACTGATCTTTTCTGAAGAAGCCTAAAACAATGGAGTAAAGTGATTTAGGAATGAAAACTTCAAAACTGTGAGTCAAAGTTAATTGTATCATATATTTTCCATAGTGATGAAGAATTGGGGAATATGCATACTGTTAAAGACATTTTATATTTAGGTGTATTAGAAACTCAGCTAAAACAAAACTTTGGAAAATAGATTGCATCGATAAACAACTAAATGTTTTTGGACAGGTTGGTGGGCAAATTACTATTAGAACTAAGTCTCCGTTGGAAGAGAACATCTGAGTGTTAGCTGATGTACCCAGACCATGGACTTGTGTTGACTTAACCACATCACCATTCTAAATAAACAGAGGAATAAAGATCTATTTGACTCCCAAGATCCTCAGAGACAAACGAGGATAAATCATAATCTGAGCTTTCTTTTTTCTGATTCTGGGGAATTGTCTGTCACAGACAAAGTGAAAGTAAAGACTTCCAATAACAATGATAAGAATCCAAATGCAAGACCAAAGTGAACCAATCAGTCCTGCAAGAAAATACAGGAGTTTCTGCATGAATATCCCCACTGGTCCGTTCCATGTCAGGACCTAATTCTTTAGGCCTTGCCATAAGAAGAATTGTCTATATTACAATCATTCACCTTTCCCAGCAAAGGCTTGGTCACCTCCACTGACCCATTAGATTAGAGTTCTGTTCAGGGTGATAAGTATGTATCTATTTGCATTCTTCTAACACGCAGACATCCATCTTTGTTGAAGATGCTGTATATTTTTATATTATATTGCTTGGCTTCTTTGTCAAATATTAAGCACCCATAGGAGTGAGGGTTTGTTTCTTGGTCTTCAATTCAATTCCTTTGATCAACCTGCCTCTTTCTATACCAACAACACCATGCAGTTTTTATTACTATTGCTCTGTAGTATTGAGATCGGGGATGGTGATACCTTTAGAAGTTTTTTGTTGTACAGGATTGCTTTAGGTATGCTGGGTTTTTAATTTTTTTACTATGAAGTTGAGCATTGTTCTCTCGAGATCTGTAAAGAATTGTGTTGGAATTTTGATGGGGATTGCATTGAATCTGTGTATTGCTTTTGGTAAGATGGCCATTTTCAGTATGTCAATCCTGCTGAGCCATAAGCATGGGAGATCCTTCCGTCTTTGGATAGCTTCTGAAATTTCTTTCTACAGAAATTTGAAGTTCTTGTTTAACTTGCTTGGTTAGAGTTAATTCAAGATATTTTATAGTACTTGTGTCTATTGTGAGAGTGTTGTTTCCCTGGTTTCTTGTTCAGCCCATTAATCATTTGTATAAAGGAAGGCTACTGATTCTTTATTGAGTTAATCTCATATCCAGCCACTTAAGATTTTTATCAGCTCTGGAGTTCTCCTGTAGTATTTTGGGTGTCAGAAATGAATACTATCATATTATCTGTAAATAATGATAATTTGACTTCAGTTGTAATTTATATCACATTTATTTACTTATTCATTTACTTTTTTGCTCTGGCTAGAACTTCAAGTACTATATGGAAGAGACATGAAGAGAGTACACAGCCTTGTCTTGTCCCTGATTTTAGTGGAACTGCTTTAGTTTCTCTTCATTTAATTTGACGTTGGCTATTGGATTGCTGTATATTGCCTTTGTTTTATTAATTTATGTGCCTTGTATCCCCGATCTCTCCAAGACTTTTAACATGAAGGAATACTGGATATGGTGAAAGGCTGTTTGAACATCTCATAAGATGATCATTTTTTTCTTTCTCTTTATTTATATGGTGGATTACATTGATGGAATTTTATATAATCTACCCATGCATCCCTGGATGAAACTACAAGGCAGATGTCATTTTTGATGTGTTCTTGGATTCAGTTTGTGTTTTACTAAATATTTTTGCACCTCAGAATGGCAGGGCAAACAGACTCTATGTTCCTTATTGTGTTCTGAGATTTTTTTTTTCTGTGCATTAAACCAAGTGGAATTTTAATTTCATTTCTGTTGATACAGTAATAGATCCCTGAAAAGGTGACTTTCCATTCCATGTATAATGGTTTGAATACATTTTCCTCCATAGTCCCTTGTATTTGAATAGTTGAGTCCCAGATGGTGATACTGCATGGGAAAGTATGTCTTGTGCAGCACACCTGGAGCAAGGATCTCATTGGCTTTGAAATGAAAAGCTTCAGGACACTTCTACTTCACACTCTCTGCTTCCTGTGACCCAAGCTCTGATGTCTCTGATCCTGACAGCATTCCTGACACTTGCTCCATAGGGGAGTGCTATCTTTCTGAAATAATAATCAAATAAACTTTTTCTCCTAAGTGACCTTGGTTATGGCATTTTATCACAAAACAGAAGTATCTGATAAAGCAGGTTACAGTCTGACATCAAGGGAAAAAATGAAGGAACACACCTAAAACATCTAGACACATCCACAGAAAAGAGCAGAAAGAAAGATGATGAACACATTTGTGCATGCATACGTCTTCAAGTTTTGGTGTTTTACAGATCAGAGTCTACTAATGCACTGCTTAGTAAGTGCAGCCTACATTCAGGGTGGTTCTCCCTACCTCAATTAATCTATGCAAAAAAAAAAAAATCCCTATCAGGGATGCTTACAGGTCAATCTAAATTAAGCAACCCATTGATAGTCTTCCCAGGTGACTTCTAGTTTGCTTTGACATTTTAAACTAACCATCACTACTAGCTCTAATATAACCTGTTAAAATAAAATATGAGTGTAGCATAGACATAGCTTATATTAAATGACAAGACAAAGTGAAATTCAACTTATTCAATTTGACTTATGAAATGTTCAACTTACTTGCTCAGATAAAGCATAACTAAAAATTTCAATTTTATGAAATTCACTCCAGATAATTTGAAAACTGTAATAGGATGGTAGAAATTTTCTATAATTAAGAAAGAAAAAAGTTGAGTATATATGTATTCAATTTTCTGTTAATACTATCAGTGGTGTTTGAAACTGAGTTGCTAACCAGTTTTATTCTCTGTTCATAATTCTCCTAAGTCAGCAATCAATTTTTTTCTAAATAAAAGATACATCTATCAGACTACAAAACGCACACTATGGCTGTGTTCCAGGCATCGTACTTCCTGCTCCTATGTGCAGAACTGAAATATATTCACAGCCATGGCAAGCTAATGGCAGTGAATCTGCTTATTCAGAAAGAAAATAATGGATGTCGTGTAAACAGAAACACTTATGGGAAAGTGTTATGTGAATACAATTTTCATTTTGATCTTCAAGGTGAAATATTAATAGAAATGCTTTTCTGATAATGTTGCTCATTGAAAAAGTAATTAGTATAGAGCTATATCTCTCTGTGAAGTGTTTATAGTCATTGGAGGGTCATGTTAGCGAGATCTGAGTTTATACAGAAGGGAAGACTAAAAGCAAGAATTGTTCTTTTGATTGTGTGTGTGTGTGTGTGTGTGTGTGTGTGTGTGTGTGTGTATGTGAATGTATATATACACTGATTATTTATTTCAGAGATTATGTTCCCCAAATGGCCTAACTTATGATTTAAAATTTTGTTCTGAGATGACTTTTATTATTAATGAATTAGGCAAAACAAACTAGGTATCATTTATAAATTTATAGATTGGGGTAACATGATTAATAATTTACATTTTGCAGTTTATTTTCTAAAATGGATTTTGTTTATAGAATGTAATTTACTATATTATCAAAGTAAGATCTTTATTAAAATGTATTGTATTAAATATACAAGTAGAATAAAAATAAGCTAGATACGTTATTCATACTAGAAATTACGAGGTTCAAAGAATATTATAATTTCAGCAACAGTTATGTTGTTCTAAATGCTTTACCTCTATGAGATCATCTAACAAACATCAGTACTATCACAATAATATGTATTTGTACTGCTAAAACATCAGTTAAATAATTAACAAAATAATTATCAGAATACTTTCTAAATGTCACGTGTAATGGTTTTTCTATTTCAGCTTTCTTGTACTTCATAATTCACAAAGAAACTGACTTACAATAATGTGAATGCATTTTCACATGTGTAAGCAGATATGTATGTGTAATAGGGAGTGCCTGTGAGAGTAAGTTTTGTCCACCACATTAAGGATAAAATAAAAATGTATAGCTAGAATTGTTCATAACTTTCCATAAATACATAGTCTTAAATGACCCTGGTACTCTTTCTTATCTCTCATCACTTCATCACCTCTTTTAACCTTTGGAAAAATATTAAATATTTCCCATATGTTGGTAATTTTGTTCCTCCTACCTCCAACTCTCTTCTTTCTCTATCTATTTAGCTTAGTGGCTTCTCTCATTATAAGAGTCTTAACTCAGCCGGGTGTGGTGACACTCACCTTTAATCCCAGCACTTGGGAGGCAGAAGCAGGCAGATTTCTGAGTTCGAGGCTAGCCTGGTCTACAGAATGAGTTCCAGGACAGTCAGGGCTACACAGAGAAACCCTGTCTCAAAAAAAAAAAAAGAGTCTTAACTCAAAAATCACTCTCCTGCATATTACACATAGTGCAGTAATTGTTTTAATCTCCCTGACCTTGAATCAAATAAAATGATGATTTATGTTTTAGTACTGTTGAACTTTGTGTATTTTCTTATTTATATCTTTAATATTTGTTTTACCACACTGAGAATTATGAAAGACAATGTATGTGGGTTGTATTTACATCTAAAGTACATACAGAATGTAAGAAATATTCTATGATACTGAAAAATGATTGTAAATGTATTATAATTTAATACATGTAACATAACACAATATGCATTGTTGTGGGTGCTAATATTGAAGATCTATAAAGTATGGTATCATCAAAAAGTCTGTTAATGGAAAGTATTAATTTAATTGTCAAAATTTATAGTGTGTATGATTCTATGTCATACATTTTAAGGAACAGCAATAGGCTTACATATACTACAAGAATAGAGCAGAATATCTTGTGATGTCATGTGAATTAGGTAGGCTGAAAGAGTTACATATATAGATGAATGCATAACTATAGATCATTTTTTGCTGTGTCTGTAAAAAAAAGAGTTACATAGTATCTAATTTTAAGGTAACATTAAGAAAAACAAGTACTTCTGTTGTTAATAGTGAATTTGATCTTCTGGTTTTATTCTGCAACTTTGAGGCCCTTAGTCTTGTGAAGGCTCTATGCCCCAGTGTAGGGGAATGCCAGAGTGGGGAGGCAGGAGTGGGTAGGTGGGTGGAGGAGCACTGTCATAGAAGCAGGTGGAGGGAGGCTGGGATGGGAATTTCTGGGGTGGAAACTGTGAAAGAGGATAACATTTGAAATGTAAATAAAAAGAAACACCAAGCATATTGTTTTGATAAAAATGTAATAATTATATAAATAATAAAATAATCTGATCAGACTGCGAATCCATGATTAAGCTCAGAAGGATGGGTCCATTACAACCAGTACTAAAAAGATACAGCCAGTATAGATACTGTGTGTCCTGGGGTAAGTCTAGGGATTGGGTAGATCACATGATGGCTATAGTCCAAGAATTGCATTAGATTGGACTTCTACCCAGAAGTACACCCCAGATAAGGTATGGCATTTTGATAGGTTAGTGAGTGGTGCTGAAGAGCTATTGGCAATTGAGGGCAGCTTGTAGCTTCCTTGGGAGGGAGATACAGTTTATTAGCTAAAATTGAGAATATGTAATGATGCTGAAAGCAACTTAAGAAAGAGTTTATTATGGCCTCCACTTTTAGTGAGATAGAGAAGACACAGGGAGAAAAAAAAACAAAAAACAAACAAACAAACAAAAAAAAACAAAACAAGGAATGTTAGGTAACTATTATCTTTAAAACCTGCCCTAGTAATATACTATTTCCAGAAAGCTGTGGCAGATTAATGGTTCTTTTCCAAACAGGTTACCAACTTAAGATCAAGTGTTCAAATACCAAAGCCCGTGGGGAAGCATGAACACCATTCATGTGTGTAAATCATGCTGGAATCCTGTCAAAGAAGTAGAGTAGAACAATCTATCTAACTCTCCAATTCTTTTTTTTATTTTTATTTTTATTTTTATTTCTATTTTTATTTTATTCTTCTCTCAGAATTTGTGCCTGGGTCAGTGTTCCAATTACTGCAATGGAAGCATGGCTTGATTACAGAAGATGGCCTGCCTGTTCAGGCTCTTTAGTTCCCATTACCAGGAGTTTTCAATAGTCACTCTTGTGAATTGCCTAGGAGTTTCCATTGTTCTCGGCTTCTATCTCATCCCCTGAAATGCTCTCCTAATTCCAATCATCTCACCTAATACTCTCACTCAACACTCCCCACCACTCATTCCCACCTACAAAATCAGTTCTATTTTCTAATCCCAGATAGATACATGAACAAACTCCCCTTGTCTCTCACTGTTATTTGGCCTCCCTGAATCTGTGATTATCCTTTGCTTTTTTGTTAATGTCCACTTATAAGTGAATACATATCATGTGTTTCTTGCTGAGTCGGGGTTACCTCACTCAGAATGATTTCTTTCCTACCTCCATCCATTTGCCTGCAAATTTCATAATGTCATTGTTTTTAACAGCCAAATAATAATTCATTATGTAAATGTATCACATTTTCTCTATCCATTTATTATTTGAAGAACATCTAGGTTGTTTCTACTTTCTGGCTCTGGTGAAAGTAGGAATAGCCCCCATATATTCATGTGTTTGAATACTTAGCTGTAGGCACTGCCACCATTAGGAGGTATGGCCTTGTTGGTATGTGCCCTTGTTGGAGAAAGTATATCACTGTGGAGGCTGGGTTTGAGGTCTCATATGCTCAAGAAATGATCACCGAGGAGCACAGTCTCTCCCTGCTGCCTGCAGATCAAGATGTAGAGCTCTCACCTCCTTCTTCAGCACTATTTCTGGATGAAAGCTATTAAGCTTTCCACCACGGAGATAATGGACTATACTTCTGAACTTTAAGATAGCCCAAATTACTTGTTCTTTATAAGAGATGCCATGGTCCTAGTTGTCTCTTCACAGAGACAAAACCTTAAATAAAACACTGGCTATTATGAGTAAATGCTATGAACATAGTTGGGCATAGTTGTCCTTGTGGTTAGAATGGAGCATCTTAGGCATATATGCCTAGGAGTAGTATAGATCAGGTCTTGAATAATCTCAAATTAGCTTCAAAATGCAAACTGTATAAAGGACAGATGGTTTCTAGCTGTTGAAACATAATAAATATAGGAAGTTATACAACCTACAGCATTAAACAAAATGATTGTTTATTATCTCATAATGGGAATTACCCATTATTTGAGTGATAGCTCATTTAAATATGCCCTGTTATAAATTAACAGCATACAATAATTTCATGGTCCTTATATGTGCCTATGAAGATTCATGTAATGAATATGAAGATACAGCTAAGTAGCTGAAGGATGCTCTTCCAGAGGGTGTAGGTTCAATTTCCAGTGTCCACACGGTGACTCAATATTGTCTGTCACTCCAGGTACAGGGAATTTCACTCCTCTTCTGGCTTTCATAAGCTACAGGCACACAAGTGTTATACAGACATACAAAAACACAAAACATCCATACTCAAAAGAAAATGTAATAAAAATTTGCTTCCTTAAACTCTGCAGATGTAATCTGAATTTTTCATTAAGATATTGTGAAACATTGTTTTTGAATTTGAAATTTTATTCTAGTTATATAGAAAATATCAACCAGGAAAGGAAGGGTTATTCACATATTAAAACAAGTAAAGCAGCAGCACTGATGTATTGAACCTTTGAGAACATCCTATATTTTATGCACGAAGTAGTTCCATCCTTTGGTTTAACATTTTAAAAGGAGAAAATGTCACCTGAGTTAGGCCTCTCAGTTTGAGTTATTCCAAAAGACACATAGCGAAAGATTAACAGAGAAGGAGTCAGGGATGAACTGAGCCTTTATGGTAAGCACCTTTGATAAAAAAGAAAATCTTTATCAGGGGCAAGATTTGCACAGGGAAGTTGTATTTCTTGAAGTGTACTTTGACTCTCTAGTATTATCATCTTCCATATTTTTGCTGCAGCAAACTACCTTTCAGCATATGATGGATTTGTTTTTATGCTATGAGTAAAGGTGAGAAGAACCAGCAACCCGATGGCCATAGCAGACAAAGGCAGTAAAATATACAAACCCAGTCCATGCTGTGCAGGGGGAAACTGGACAGAACTCTTGGCTCACACTTTAAAACTCTGGTTTTGAGAAAGATGGGTTTACCAGGAAATGTGGAGTGGCAGTTCAGCTTGCATTCATGCTCACAGACTTTACTGTAAATTAAAGCAATTCCTGAAAGTGTACTCCCCAAAGTCGTTTTCTCGGTACATTGTAAACAATTGAAAATAGTGAGGTGAACTTACATTAAAAAAAAATATCTCCAATGGTTGAAGTAATGGATTAAATAATTTTAAGGTGCCTTTAAAGTAGCATAAATAACAATTTATTTGATTAACACTTATTTTTACTAAAGGAGGTGAGATAAATAGTATTAAAGAATTTATTATATCAATGCTGTGTAAAAGTTCAATGGATTACATTTCCATAAAATGAAATTTAAAGGCAAAAGACTAAAAAAGTATAGATACCAATTAAATATATTTTTGTCTTTTGGATTGCTATTTGAAACTGTTTTTCTATACTACAGGATGGTTATAAATCCTTGATCTTCCTTCTTCAGCAACCTCGATGTTGAGGATTCTGACATACACTGAGATACTTGGATCAGCACATATTATTATTTACTTCAAACCTAAGAAACAACTTCTTATTTTTGAAAAATATATTTCCCCTTGTCTAGTATATTCCAGCCTTATCTAACACAATATTTTTACAAGAATAATTTTTTGGAGATGTAATAAACTGAAATTTCTAATGTCAGGATGAAATATTGCCAACATGACTGCTGTATACGTTCTATTTCCAACTTATAATCTTTTACCTTGTCCAATGTCCTAGTTCCCATTTTGTTTGATTATTTTTGTTTTTTGTTTTTTTGTTTTTTGTTTTTTGTTTGTGTCAACTTTGTAGAAGCTAGAGTCATCTGGGAAAAGACATTTCAGTTGAGCAAATGCCTCCATCAGATTGTCTGTGGGTAAGTCTATGGGCATTTTTCTTGAAAAGCCATTGATGTAGGAGGGCTCAGCCCACTATAGGTAATGGCACCCCTGGGCGAGTGGCCCTGTCTCTTATAAGAGAGCAGGCTGAGTAATCATGGAAAGCAAGCTATGAACTAGCATTCCTACATGGCTCCTGCTTCACATCATTCCTCCAGGTTCCTGTCTTGAGTTCATTTTCTGACTTACCTTAACAATGGAGAATTTTAAGGCAAATAAACCCTTTCTTCTCCAGGTTGCTTTTGGTCATGGTATTTTATCACAGCAATAGAAAGCTAATAAGACAAATTTTATATACAGTTATATTTTGTATGCTAAAAATGTTTGTTTTCACTAATTTATTCTATCATATAATTTTCCTTCTCTCTACTTTGAAAAAATCTCATGGATATGGATAATAAAATACTTGTAAAAGAATTTTAAAGCTCTCAACCATGCTTGTAACTCAAAGGATAAATGATCAGCTTTGTCCTTAAAAGAGACTGATCTTCCCTCGCGGCCTCTACTGATTACCTGTAATTCTTCAAAATTTCCCCTGTCGTGGTAGGTTCACTGCTGTCATTATGAATGTCTTTATTTTTATTCTTTATATTGTTTTGTTTTCATTTGTTTGTTCTTTTAGATTCTTTATATTTTCCTTTTTTTTTGTTTTTTTGTTTGTTTTTGTTTTTGTTTTTTTGTTTTTGTTTGTTTTTGTTTTTGAGACAGGATTTCTCTGTATCGCCCTGGCTGTCCTGGAACTCACTTTGTAGACCAGGCTGGCCTCAAACTCAGAAATCCGCCTGCCTCTGCCTACCAAGTGCTGGGATTAAAGGCATGTGCCACCATGCCTGGCTAGATTCTTTATATTTTAATGTGACTTTTAATTTTTAAATTTTTTTGTTTTCAATCCCTCTCTATCACAGCTTTCCCTTCCTTCACACCTCTCAGTCCCTCTCTTCCCCCTTCCCCTCAGATCCACTCTACTTCCCTCCATTTCCCTTCAGAAAAGATCAGGGTATTAGTAGAACACAGCATGCCAAGATACAATAAAATTAGGCACAAATCCTCATTCAAGGCTTGATGAAAACAACCCAGTAGGAGAGTAGGTCCCAAGAGCAGGCAAAAGAGTCAGACACATCCTCCATTCCCACTCTTAGGAGTCTCACAGAAACTCCAAGCTAAAAATAATAAAATATATGCTGAAGACATAGGTGAGATTTAAGTACCCTTATTGTTAAGATTTCATGGATTTTTCTTTCTTCTCACATCTATAGGGTGACTCAAACTACAGGCACACTGGTCTTATGGTCTTTACAATTCTTCTATCACTTGTACCACATTTCCTGAAACTTAGATAAAAAGATAGCAGTGCAGATGTTCTAATTAAGGCTATGTACTCAAAGTTTATGTACCATCTGAATTTCAAATGATTGTGGAACAGTTGACATCTGTTGAAATCAGAAGCTTCGCTGATTAGGAGTGATATCTATACTTATTAGAAGAAAAAATGTTTAGAGAATAGTTATGAATTATATTTGTTTTGGGAAAATAACAATAGTAGGTTCTTCTATATGATTGAAGATATCTCTAAACGTAAATATTGGGTTAAGTTGCCAGTATCAAATAAAAATTTCCACCTATTAAGTTAGCCTAATATTTTGATGTAACTGAGAACATCTTATGAAACTGACTACTGTGATTCTTTTAGGCTTTCTAGATGAGTGGCAAGAAATGTTAAATGAAAACAAATTATACAAAGTGTTCTTTTCTAGATGAAGCTCTGAGTATACATGTTTGCATATATGCATTACAAACTGAGAGCTTCTCACTATCAATAATGAACAAGGCTGGGTAGAAAATTAAATTTTAATCAGTTGGTAAAAAAGAATAATATCTTCATGAGAATGTGATGCTGTTTCAGTATCTATAGAATTATCAATATTTCAAGGGCATGGTCTATATGTAAATTTACCTCAGTGTTTCTTTAGAATACTTAATTTAACTTTAATGAAATTTGGTTTCAGTTATACTCACTAGAATATATAATACATTCAAGTATGTTTATATTCTTTATTGGTATAGTAATTTTGGAAGAATCAACAGCCACTTAATATAAATGAACAAGAATGAAAAATGAAGAAATGTATTATTACACAGAGTTCATGGAAAATACAAAAGTATAGTTTCTATACTAGATTCTGTTGAGAAAAAAATAACTCTCAATTCACGATACCAGGTTATTAATGGAATAGAGCACTGTGAAGACTGGATTATTGTCAACAATGTGTTCAGTTGCTAGTGCAGTTTAATTAAAGTGTTAAGTTTGACCAAGTATAAGGTAATGATGCAAATTAGAAAGTTGTCTACATTTTCATATTTTAAATGTATTGATATCTTATTATAGATAAAAGGACTTGGATAAACCCATATTGTTGAAACATTTTGCAATGCCTTTCAATATAGTGACAAAATACTAAGAGTGAGCTCGTTAGTAAGTATGTCCTTCCAACCAGATAGTTGCATGACTTTGTTGTCTTTTATAGCAAGACGGAATTTAACAGGAATATCAAATTCAGTGATATTTTCATATTTCAATTTATTATATTGTTCATTGGATCTCTAGACCTGCTGATATTGCGCATCTGCTTCTTTGTGAGTCTTCACCACCTACACATACCATTCACATCAGAACCATGCTTTGATTTTCTGCTTATATGTGAAGAGCCTTCTCATGGGAGAGGAATAACAGCTGAGAACAATAATCCTATCAACAAAACATAAAACAAGTGCATGCATTTTATTTTTTTAGCATTGCAAATCTAGATACTCATTTGGATATTTATAAGTTGAAAGACAAAACCCAAAGTTTCTAACACTAATTGACTAAGTCCCAGCCTTGTGTCAGAGTTTGACTTTGAAAATGTCGTCTTTGACAAAACTTTAACAATTTTAAAGGTATGGTGTCAATAATCTTCCTTATTCTTTGTCCAAAATTAACTCATGTGAAGACTTAATTGTAAAGTCTTCATTGATACTGATGCTTCTGATTGATTTTGAATCTGAATGCCTACCATCTTTTATGTAGTCCAAATCTAATCACTCTCTCATACCTACCATAGATAAAAGGGTCAGAAGCTGTCTGTTTCAACCTCTTGTTGTGTTCTGTTCTCCTAACCAACAGGCATGCTTCCTTGGCAGGGCTTATGTGCCAGCTGGCCAGCTGGCCTCTTTACGTAGATAGCTCTCTGGCCTTCTACAGACCTCTGTTACATTCTCTCTCTCTCTCTCTCTCTCTCTCTCTCTCTCTCTCTCTCTCTCTCTCTCTCTATCTTCCTCTCTCTCTGTCAATAACATTTATGTCCTAGATTATTGCATGTTACTTTATCCGGTGGTTCCAATTTATTATATTGTATATTGAGAGACTGTCACCTGCTTAATAATTTTGAAACCAAAGATTCACCAGAATGGAAAGGAAAAATTGACACACTATTGGTTTCCACCCAAATGGTAGTGCTTAATGTTTTTCAGTTAATCACAATGAGATCACAGTTAAACCTACTGTCCTATACAAACATAGTCAGATTTATGAATCTTCCTGCCATACACATCTAATAAAATGTTTTATTAAAATAAACTTTACTATACCAAACTTGTGAATAGGGTTTGAGATTATTAAAATTAACCTTTCCATTATCATAGGAATCAGATTAGCAAACAGAAAATTTAAACCTATCTTTATGAAGATAAAAACAGATACAGTTTGATTCACTTTAATTGATGTTTATACATCTTTGATGAAATAAAAAAAACTAATTTTGTTTTGGTGTTTTGCATTCTCAAATATATACTTATTCCCTAAACTATATTTACTACCAATGATAATAAGCCTCTTCTAAACTTTATTTTAATATAAAGTTAATTGAAATTAGTTTGTGAATTGCTTATAATACCACCAGCATATGTCCATAAAAATTAATATCAAGCTATCTAGGAATCAAAGTATATCATAAGGATGTATATTTCATGAAGTATTACTGAATCAAGCTCTTGGTTTCTCTTCTAATAAACATTAGATGCTGATGTATTCCACTAAGTTTTCTCCTCTTTGTTTTAAGACAGAGTTTCCTAGAGTTTAGGCTGGCTTTGTGATTTCTATATGTTCTTAGGGAACGTTTTGCTCCTCATCTTTCTGATTCTACTTGCAAAGTGGTGAGATTACACACATGCACTAGAGTATGGCTCTAACTTCTCATTAAGATGCTCTTTCTTGGAACATTCTCATTATAGCTGTCCTCTGGGCACAAAAAGATTAAATGAACTAAGTTTCCTTTTATCATTTTACTTTCAAACAAAATAATTATAAATTCTTGGGAAATGGTATAATGCACAGTATAGTCCAGCTTATATAACATTTGAAATGAACATCCAGGATCTTTACCTATCCCAAATCGAATAGGGGACTAATATGCAATATATATAAAGAACTCAAGAAGGTGGACTCCAGAAAATCAAATAACCCCATTAAAAAATGGGGCTCAGAGCTGAACAAAGAATTCTCACCTGAGGAATACCAAATGGCAGAGAAGCACCTGAAAAAATGTTCAACATCCTTAATCATCAGGGAAATGCAAATCAAAACAACACTGAGATTCCACTTCACTCCAGTCAGAATGGCAAAGATCAAAAACTCAGGTGACAGCAGATGCTGGCGAGGATGTGAAGAAAGGGGAACACTCCTCCATTGTTGGTGGGATTGCAAGCTTCTACAACCACTCTGGAAATCAGTCTGGCGGTTCCTCAGAAAATTGGACATAGTACTACCGGAGGATCCCGCAATACCTCTCCTGTGCATATATCCAGAAGATGTCCCAACCAGTAAGAAGAACACATGCTCCACTATGTTCATAGTAGCCTTGTTTATAATAACCAGAAGCTGGAAAGAACCCAGATGCCCCTCAACAGAGGAATGGATACAGAAAATGTGGTACATCTACACAATGGAATACTACTCAGCTATTAAAAAAATGAATTTATGAAATTCCTAGGCAAATGGATGGACCTGGAGGGTATCATCCTGAGTGAAGTAACCCAATCACAAAGGAACTCACACAATATGTACTCACTGATAAGTGGATATTAGCCCAGAAACTTAGGATACCCAAGATATAAAATACAACTTGCCAAACGCATGAAATTCAAGAAGAACGAAGACCAAAGTGTGGACACTTTACCCTTTCTTAGAAATGGGAACAAAACACCCATAGAAGGAGTTACAGAGACAAAATTTGGAGCTGTGACTAAAGGATGGACCATCTAGTGATTGCCATATGCAGGGATCCATCCCATAATCAGCTTCCAAATGCTGACACCATTGCATACACTAGCAAGATTTCGCTGAAAGGACCCAGATATAGCTTTCTCTTGTGAGACTATGCTCGGGCCTAGCAAACATAGAAGTGGATGATCACAGTCAGCTATTGGATGGGTCACAGGGCCCCTAATGGAGGAGCTAGAGAAATTACCCAAGAAGCTAAAGGGAACTGCAACCCTATAGGTGGAACAACAATATGAACTAACCAGTACCCGGGAGCTCTTGACTTTAGCTGCATATGTATCAAAAGATGGCCTAGTCGGCCATCACTGCAGAGAGGCCCATTGGACTTGCAAACTTTATATGCCCCAGTACAGGGGAACGCCAGGGCCAAAAAGGGGGAGTGGGTGGGTAGGGGATTGGGGTGGGTGGGTATGGGGGACCTTTGGGATAGCATTGAAAATGTAAACGAGGAAAATACCTAAAAAAAAAAAAAAAAAAGAAATGAACATCCTTATAAAACTTTCTAGGAAGCTCATTATTTACCTGCTGTTTCACAATTTGCCTTGATATCACTGCATATTTTCAAAACATTGTGCTGTAGTTTCATAGGGTTGAACATAGAACATATTAACTGAATTGAATTACTTATTGCAGTTCTCAATGCATCTGCCCATTGTGACAGTCATTTTGTTCTATAGATGAGCCAGTTTTCTATCATTCCTAGGAAGATGCTGAACTTTACAACTTTGTAGCTAAAATGGCTTTGACTAGAACAAAATTCTGAAACAGAGTCTTTTATTTAAAATAATAACAAATACACTTCCATGTTGTGCTTCCTGTACACTAGCTGCAGTACATTAATAGAAGGTGGAATAGGCTTACCAAGGTACATTAACTCTGAAATGGTGATTTGAGAAGGAATCTAAACTTCTAGGAGTATTCTTAAATTTATGTTTACTGAAGAAGAATTGAGATAATATTGCAAAGCAGGCAAAAAGACACATTTTTAGAAAAAAATGACTTGTATATTTCCATAAAAAAAAAAAAACAATTCCTTCCCCAAAGCAAAGCAAAGCAAAGCAAGCAAGCAAACAAATCCATAAAAATTAAAATTATAATGGTAGAGCATGCTAATTTTGAACCATCTGCCACATTTCATAAAAGGAACAAATTCCTTAAGAGTTAAATTGGTAACTTGAAAAATAACTTAAAAAAAATTTCACTGTCACCAAAAACCTACAATATAACCTTGTGAAATTCCTTATCTTTATTTACCTATCAAACATTCTTTTTCATTTTATTCTCCAGGTAAGAGCAACAATAAGATAGCTGCCCTACCACCATTAAATAATCACATATTTTAGATTATGTAAATGGTTTATATTGCTCAATTTTCTTTCTGGACACAAAACTATTTTGAGCCCCAGTTAATATATATGTTGTTATACATTTGTTTCTCCAAAGTCTTATATATGAAATTTTATTGTCCCTCAAATTATGTTAAAATAAATAATATGCTGACTCAGCAGAATAACTGCAGGTACACAGGTAAGTTTCTGATATCCAGTACTCCATTGATTTACTCTAGATGATTAGTAGCACTGGTGTGTGTGTGTGTGTGTGTGTGTGTGATCCATGAACTGCTTCTCATTTTCTGTTATTCAGTGATTGAAATTCTGTAATAGTTAAACTCATCACAATTAAATAATACTAAGCATCTCTCCAGAATAAGAGATGCATGGCTACAGTTTACTTTTCTGTTATTCTGTGGTTGATTTATACTAATATTTAAAATCCATATCTTTTAATAAACACCCAAAATTATGTCACCTGCATAAAATTTGTGAGCACTCTTTGTTACTTGTATGTTCTGAAAATGACACTAAAGTCAAAGATTCAGCAAACGAGAGGGGAAATTTCTGTCTATTTTGACAAATGTCCCCACATGGCACTCGTTTCCTGTGAGTGCTCCTGCTGCTGTATGACCACCAGTCACCTGAATACCCTCCTTACAGAACCCTCACAGCTCAGCCCATCTGTTATTCATTAGAGCCCACAAAGCAATCATCCCAACATGCCAAACAATAGCCACCCCTTTGTGATCTGCGTGGAAAACTAGAGTTCCTAGAGAAATTGATGGAAAGAGAACCCACTAACCTCTTATTTTCTTTCCCTCAGTTCTTTGATTAGTCTGACCAAAATAGAATTGATGGAAAATGGCTTTGTACTTTTCAAAATGGTTCAAAATAAGGCCAACGTTCTCTTTATGTCACTAACTTAAATTCAGCTAATTCTAATATTGAAGTTAGATGTAAGTGTTTTGTCATTAAGATATCTTAAAGGGGATTTGATTTATAATGGCATCTTTAAAATTTTTATGACCTGTATTGTGCAACAACTTCTTAATATAAATTTGATAGATTATTCCCAAAACTTGACAGAAATACGAAAGACAAACTTACAAGTAACTCTAATCTTTGAAATGTACCAATAGACAACATTTACATACTTACGAAAATAGCATGTTGAGGGAAAAGACACAAAGAAACCATGTTTTTAATTTGAGGCTCAGTTTGAAATGAAAGGAATTTATACATATGAATTTCTAGTTAATAATCAGTCTTAGTTACATGTGCTTATGATCCACTGAAATAATTTAATGGAATTATTGTAATTTACTGACTATTTTCTATATTCCAGCAATCACTTGCAATACTTTGAAACTCCTTGTGTATATTCCAAAGTCTTATAAGTTATATATGAATACTTATGTGTAAAATGAAGTAGTGAGTAGAAGATGTGGATGTTCCCAATATTTTAGAAGGAATAAATGAGATGAAAGTTATTTTATCTATTAAAATCCCAATAGCATATATGTTGGTTGCAATTTGAGTTTAGAAAGTCCAGCTCCAAATACCATTGCCTCACCTAAACTGACATGTACATTGTTTTTATGCAAATATATTGGACAGAGAATTATAATCTTCTCAGTTGGGTTTTCCTAAAATAAAGTATCTGAAAGAATGTAATGTGCAAATCTAGATGCTGTTTTGTAGCAACTCCCCTTCCCCACATACTGATAAGCATCATTCTGAGCCTTTGTGTGGCCTGAGCTAGTCAACTTGACTGAGTCCTGAGTGAGTTTAAATCAAAGAGCTACCACAGTCTGCTTCTACTTCCTTCCCCACTTCCAACCTGGAAATCAGAGAACCTGCAATTTGTTGCCATGCTCACTGCCCCCTTTTCCACAAAAGATGTAAGAAGAGGCTCTCTCCTTTTGCTACATGTGCTCTGATTCTCTTCAAAAACTTCACCATGCTGTCTGACCCTGATTCCTGAATTCTCCTCAGGGAAGCTTTGCTGTGCCAGGGCTACTTGGATTCCAATGTTGTCTGTTTCTGTTTGCTGACTATGAAGAAGAAATGTCATGTTGTCTTAAAGAGGCACATGAGGGATCACTTCACTGGTGCTGCTTTATTTAATAGTCACAGGTACTTCTTGAGCCCAAGTCAGATAAGGAAACATATATTTGGACAGAATATCACAAGGGGAGAAACTACCCTTGATTTTCTAAGAGTCTTGTTTACTTTCTAAAACCTCATCAGCTTGGTCTCAAGTATATGTGTTTATCTCAGAACTTTTTTTTTTTTTTTTTTTTTAGCTATGATCTCAGTATTTTTAATTAAATGTTTTCTTCATTTACATTTCAAATGCTGTCCTCTTTCCTAGTTTCCTCTCTGAAAATCCCCTATACCCTGCCCACTCCCCTTGCTCCCCAACCCACTCACTCCCACTTCCTGGCGCAGACATTCGCCTATACCTAGGCATAGAATCTTCACAGGACCAAGGGCCTCTCCTCCCATTGATGGATGAGTAGGCCATCTCCTGCTACATATGCAGCTAGAGACACGAACCATGGGGGTACTGGTGAGTTCATATTGTTCCTACTATAGGGCTGCAGACTCCTTCAGCAATTTGGGTACTTTCTCTAGTTCCTTCATTGTGGACCCTGTGTTCCATCCAATAGATAACTGTGAACATCCACTTCTGTATTTGCCAGGCACTGGCATAGCCTCAGAGGAGACAGCTATATCAGGGTCCTGTCAACAAAATCTTGTTAGTATATGCAATAGTGTCTAGGTTTGGTGGTTGTTTATGAGATGGATCCCTGGATGGCTCACTGATAAGTGGATATTAGCACAAAATCTTAGAATACCCAAGATACAATTTGCAAAAGGCATGAAACTCAAGAAGAAGGAAGACCAAAGACTTCATTCCTTTCTTAGAAGGGGGAACAAAATACCCATGGAAGGAGTTACAGAGACAGTTCAGAGCTGAGACAGAAGGAAGGACGATTTCAGAACTTTTATATTCAAAGTTTCAACAAGAACAGCTAATTAAGCACTGTCCATGACATTCAATGGCTTTCTTCCTCAATTTTCTGAAGTCTTCTTCCAAATAATTCAAAAGCAAAAAGGCTACAAAATCATTTTTATCAAAGCAACATTCCATTCTAGGTACAAATTTATGTCCTGATTATGTTTCACTTCTATTGTTGTAAAATTCCAATGCAAAAGTAACTCACTGGGAAAAGCAATCTATTCATCTTATGACTCAGGTACATTCCATAGCTGTGAGGTAATCAAGGCAGGAACTTCAAACAGCCACTCCCATTACATCCACAGCCAAGAGCATATTTGCTGACTTGCTTGTTGAGCGCAGCTTTGTTTTTTAATTCTTACAGCTTTCAGGAGCCACATTCCTAAGGATGGTAGGACCCACAGTGTCCTGGCTCCTAACATCTTAATTAATTTCATTAAAACAATCCTTTATGGACACATTCCAGGGGCAAACCCATGTAGAAAACCAATAAGTAGAAACTGACTGACACTCTCTTTCAAGATAATTTTAGGGTGTGTCAAGCTGTAAATTAAAACTCATACATAGAATTGAATCTAAAATATTTTAAACAAAGTTGAGCCCTTACTCAAGATATTTAATTATGGATTCCACAGACTAATTTCATCTCTAAAATTCTCCCCAGAAATTGAAAAGTGATAAATTCAGATAAATTATTTTATTAAGCTACTATTGCTGTCATATCAAATCAAAGCCCAAATAGGGTACTATAAGATACATGTGTGTTAAATTACACATCAATGAAAACATATCAATATATACATACCATGTATATATACATATATATCAATACAAATATAAAACAGAATTTAATAATCTTATACATAATGAGAAACACAATTAAACACTCAAGGATAAATTCAATGAAATACATGGTTGCACAATATTTTCCTTTTTTGTTTAAAATTTGTAAATGCTTTAGAATTTCCTTGTATTTTATTGTTTGTTATTCTTCTCAGATACATCCTGACCACAGTTTCATCTCCCTTCAACCTTCACAGTTCTCTCATCAGCTCCTCTTCTTCCTTCTCACTGCAGAAAAGAGCAGGTCTCCTAAGAATATCAACCAAACACAGCATAACAAATTAGAATAACACTAATGAACATAGTGAAACATGTGTCCTTATTACAAGTTGGAGCATCTTCTGGGTATATGCTCAGGAGTAGTAAAGCTGGGTCCTCAGGTAGTACTATGTCCAGTGTTCTGAGGAACCGCCAGACGGATTTCCAGAGTGGTTGTACCAGCTTGCAATCCCACCAGCAATAGAGGAGTTTTCCTCTATCACCACATCCTCGCCAGCATCTGCTGTCACCTGAGTTTTTGATATTAGCCATTCTGACTGGTGTGAGGTGGACTCTCAGTGTTGTTTTGATTTGTACTTCCCTGATAACTAAGGATGTTGAACATTTCTTTAGGTGCTTCTTGGCCATTCATGATTCCTCAGTTGAGAAATATTTGTTTAGCTCTGTATTCCATGTTTAATAGGGTTATTTGGTTCTCTGGAGTCTAATTTCTTTAATTCTTTGAATATCTTGGATATTATCCCTCTATCAGATGTTGGACTGGGAAAGATATTTTCCCATTCTGTAAGTTGCCATTTTGTCCTATTGACAGTGTCTATTGCTTTATAGAAGCCTTTTAGGGAAACGACTGAAGGAGCTGAAGGGATTTGCAACCCCATCTGAAGAACTGCAATATCAATCAACCAGACCCCCCCCCCCAACCCCCAGAGCGCCTAGGGATTAAATCACCAACTAAAGAGTACATATGTGGGGACCCATGGCTACACCTGCAGATGTAGCAGAGGATAGCCTTATTTGGCATCAATGGGAAGGGAGGCCTTTGGTCCTGTGAAGGTTTGATGTGCCAGTGTAGTGGAATGCTAGGGCTGTGTGGCAGGAATGGATGCATGGGTGGGTTAGCACTGTCATAGAAACAGGTGGGTAGGAAAACCAGGAAGGGGATACCATTTGAAATGTAAGTAAACAAAGTGACCAATAAAACATTTAAAAGAATGGTAATGCTAGTGAAAAACCCTCACATGTAGGCTGCACCAGGCAGTTCAGTAGGAAGGTAAAGATCCCAAGTGCAGGCAAAAGAGTCAGAGACAACTCTGTCTCCCACTGTTAGGTGCCATCCTCCCCCAAAACCACCAAACTTTACAGTCATATATGCATAGAACATAGTACAAACCAATTCCTCTCTCATAAATTACACCCCAACCTCTGTCCACCCTTCCTCGCACGCCCTTCTACCTCACTATACACTATCCCTTAAAGAAAGAGAGCCTTCTGGTCTGAGCATGTGCCCTGAGCAGACCTTGGGAACTGGCTCAGCACCCGGTCCCATAATGCCCAGAGGAAGGTCTACACCCAGGTGTTCTAACATGCCAAGGATCACAGGTGAGGTGGCCACAACATCTGTCCCAAAACTGGGATAACAGGTCCCGCGGGATCCAGGTTCCAGCCAATGGCACAGATGGATTCCTTTCTCTCTGAACCTGTACTTGTTGAATATCTGGGGTGCTGGCTCTGCACCCAATGACCTGGAGGGCATCATCCTGAGTGAGGTAACCCAATCACAAAAAAACTCACACAATATGTACTCACTGATAAGTGGATATTAGCCCAGAAACTTACGATACCCAAGATATAAGATACAATTTGCTAAATGCATGAAACTCAAGAAGAACGAAGACCAAAGTGTGGACACTTCACCCTTTCTTAGAATTGGGGACAAAGCACCCATGGAAGGAGTTACAGAGACAAAGTTTGGAGCTGAGACGAAATGATAGACCATCTAGAGACTGCCATATCCAGGGATCCATCCCATAATCAGCTTCCAAACGCTGACACCATTGCATACACTAGCAAGATTTTGCTGATAGGACCCAGATATAGCTGTCTCTTGTGAGACTATGCCGGGGCCTAGCAAACACAGAAGTGGATGCTCACAGTCAGCTATTGGATGGATAACAGGGCTCCCAATGGAGCTAAAGAAAGTACCCAAGGAGCTAAAGGGATCTGCAACCCTATAGGTGGAACAACATTATGAACTAACCAGCTTGACTCTAGCTGCATATGTATCAAAAGATGGCCTACTCGGTCATCACTGGAAAGAGAGGCCCAGTGGATTTGCAAACTTTATATGCCCCAGTACAGGGGAACGCCAGGGCCAAAAGGTGGGAGTGGGTGGGCAGGGGAGTGGAGGGGAGGGTATGGGGGACTTTTGGGATAGCATTGGAAATGTAAATGAGGAAAATACCTAATAAAAATATATCCAGAGGGAGCCCAACTCCCAGGTGCTCTGAAATGCCCTGGATTACAGGATCACAGAGGAAGCTTGACTCACAGGAGAGCTGACACACCCTGGAACACTGGAGCTCTGGCACACTCAAGATCACAGCTGAGGCCACAAGATTTGTTACAATACCCAGCAGAGTTTTGACTCTGATGGAACCAGGGAAAAACAAACCCCAACCCAGCCAGAGGCATAGGTTACTTCTAGCTTGCACCTGTGCCTTGAGAAAACCTAGGGCTGTGGCTCCCCACACACCCAAAGAAAGCTTGACTCCCAGAAGCTCTGATACACCCAGGATCTCAGGATTATAGGATCCCAGAATCACAGGATTATAGAGACAGCTGGATTCTGAGGAGTTCTGACACAACCAGGATGATAGGGAAGACAGGCTTCAGTCAGAGACATCAAGGGGAGGTAGCACGAGAAATGCAAGAAAGATATTTCCACTTACCTCTGCATTCTGGTGTCATAAGTGCTCACACTTGTCAATATATTTTATTTATTGTGTAAAGATCTAGCAATGGTGCTTTTAGCATGAATATTGAAAATATTTTGTATCTTCAAATATTAAAATTAGATATTTAATAAATAAAGCCAGTTCATTTCACAAGATACTATATACATTTTGTCCATATTATTAATTAAATATTCATAAGAACAAATATTTATCAATATAAATTGCAATTATTCAAATAACTTTACCACTAAAGTATACAATATTCACTTATATGAATATTTTGATCTGTTTAAACCAATTAAATATGCAGAAATTTTAATAAATTGTTTAAAGAAAGAATTAACTCTTTAGACCACTGTATTCTACAAAGCATAGTGCTGACATAGACAAGAATGACTTGCTGAATATGCATAATGTTTGCATATACCATAAGTGCTAACTGGGAATCCTGATTTAAAATAACAACAGGGAAAAGTTATGAGAACTAGTATCGTATTTTCCTGCTATAAAAGTGAAAGTATGTCTATGACATGAGCAACAAAATCTTGCTTGTGCTAAAGTTATTTCTTCTTATAAATATTCCATTCATAAATTTCTCTTAAAATGGCAAAAGTATTAATACTAATGTAATACACTTAGTAAAAAGTCTTAATCAAATTTATTTTCTATTGAGTTTGATTCTGAAATGCCACATTTTCCCTATCTGATATTAATACGTTTTTTCTTCTACCATCTCTAGTTCCCCCATCTACATGTGCTTTTCTTTATCTAAAGCACGTATCCTGGGGGGGAAAACATATCCCTTTAGAGATACTGTGCATCAAAGTCAGCTCTTCATGAACAACACAATGATGTATAAGCTTCTATTCTCTGCAATGATTTTATATAGACTTCTTTAAATTGTTTGTGGCTGTAGAGTTTATTATTTTAATTAATTTATTTATGAAAACCATTGTCCAAGTTAATTTGATACTTCCTAGATTTTTTTAACAGGTATGTCCAGCACACATTTAAGAAATAAATATATTCCCTTCCATAAAGTAGTACTGAGATCTGGTAGATTGCCCTAAAAGTATGCAATCATATATTTTATAACATTTAATAAAAATCTGATATATATCTGAAGGATTGATTTAAATTAAAGCATTTATTTTTTCTTGTTTCTTTAAAAAAATTTTATTGGATATTTTCTTCATTTACATTTCAAATAATCCCAAAATTCCCCTATACCCTCCCTCCACCCTGCTCCCCTACCCACTCATTCCCACTTCTTGGCCCTGGCGTTTTCCCTGTACTGAGACATATAAAGTTTGCAAGACCAAGGAGCCTCTCTTCCCAATGATGCCCAACTAGGCCATCTTCTACATATGCAGCTAGAAACATGAGCTCTGGAAATTAAAGCATTTAAAATAACACTTTAACCCTTGTATATGAGTATCTCATTAATATATGGAGGTTCAAACTTTGCTCTCAGGGTCACTAATTCTAAATATATGTATCATCTTTACTAATTCAGTTTTGAAAACTGTACTAATGGCTTAATTAACTGGATATGTTTCTGTTCAAAACTGGGTAAGGTATAAGATTTTGGTAACTGGACTGGGGTTCAATACATTCCATTGATCCACTAAAATGTATAATTGTGTATGGAATGATTAATAGGTAAGGATATCTAATTATTTTGTAATAAATAAAGACTCCTGACATGTTTTTGTAATCAAGAGTGTGTTTTAATAGAAAATGTCAGACAAGTATTTAGAAATGCAGGCAATTTAAAGCAAGATGACTTTGGAAACTGCTAAACAATAGAAAGCTTATATTAATGAACTCATGGTTTCCAATTATCTATTTTTTCACTCTCTTAACAAGGTGATCTAAACTTTAGCCACTTAATTTGAAAGGGTGGTTTATTTTATAACCTATATTATAAGGTTTTGGAATAAAGACAAACAAATCTCCAGTGATAATTAAAATAAAACTTTAACCATTGCTATTCAATTATGATGGTATCTAGTGAAAAACATGCTTCTTCCTTCTTTTGTTTCAGTTATATTCAGATGTGTAATAAGGAATTTAATGATGAATCATGTTCTATAACAAAATTGATGTGCAGTACAAAAACTGTCTTAACAAAGTAGTTTCTATAACAAATTAAATCCTAAAATAATAACTCTCCTGTTTCACATTCTACTCTAAATTATTTGATTGTGAGTATTCATTTTCATCCTTGACTTTATAACTATTTAGACTAAGAATTGAGCTACCCACACACAAGTCAATCAAAAGCAAATTGGCTAAAAAATAAAAGTGTAAAGAATCATTATTAGATATATTTTAATCTTAAATAAATAAAATTCAACATACTGATGTACATAACATGATTTGTTTGAAATAGTAGTTATTTTCCAAAAGTATATTGAATAAGAATTGAATCAAGAGCAGGTGTACTTAGAACCTGGAAATAACAGCAATATAAACAACAGATGGTATGTATTGAATGTTTATATATCTAGCTATTATTCAAAAGTTTGAATATATAATTAAATGCAGTGTGTATATGAATATAAATATATAAATATAAATATACTGTGGAAAACAGTGGTTCTCATCTTTCCTACTTTAGCTACCATTTAATGCAGTTCTTAATGTTGTGGTGTCCTCTATCTAAAAAATTATTTTTGTTGTACTTCATGACTGTAATTCTGCTACTGTTATACATCATAGAGTAAATATTTTTTTGAGAAAAAGGTTTGTCTAAAGGATTAAAAAAACATAGGTTATAGAATGTGAAACAAATATTTTAATGCATTTTCTTTATTTTGTTTTGAGAAGAAATTATGAATATACAACCTGAATTTTCATTATTTTTTACCTATCTAGTATTATGTTCATATTTTAGTGCTATTTTTATTTATAGTCCAAAATCTAAAGACAAGCTGCTCAAACCAGTGAGGAGGATCACCGTGTTCCAACTCTTATTGTCATGAAGATGACCTGAGTGGACTCTCTGTGACACAAGTCTTAGAAGAAAAGAACTGACTATGCCAGGTTGTCTCCTTACCTCTACAACTATGCCATAGTATAAACACACACACACACACACACACACACACACACACACACACGCGCGCGCGCACACACATGCACACTCACACACACACAAACACACACACACACACACACACACACACACACACACACACACACACACACCATGTACATGCAAAATAAATTTAAAATATAATGAGAAAAACACATTCATATGTTTCCACCTGAGAGATTTAAGGATAGAAAATATTTTGATTTCTTATTAGCTCTCAGTTTATTACTCTCTCTTTCACTTTTCCTTCCTTCCTCCCTTCCTTCCTTCTTTCCTTCCTTCGTTCCTTCCTTACTTATCTACTTCCTTTCCTTTCTTTCTTTCTTTCTTTCTTTCTTTCTTTCTTTCTTTCTTTCTTTCTTCCTTCCTTCCTTCCTTCCTTCCTTCCTCCCTCCCTCCCTCCCTCCCTCCCTCCCTCCCTCCCTCTCTCTCTCTCTCTCTCTCTCTCTTTCTTTCTAAATTCAGTATCTGAGTGAAACCAAGATACAAATGTCAGGAATATTTTTTAAATTAATTACATTTATCTATTTGGCTATGTATAGGCAGTAGGAGTGTAAAAATCAGAGAACATGTTTCATGAGTTGTTTCTCTTCTTTTGTTGTGAGACCCTTTATTATCAGACACATATACTAGGGCTTGGGTCAATCAACTGTACCAACTAAGACACCAAGACAGCTTTTAATAAACAAGACTCTATTGAAATACTTTTCCCTCTCTTGAAACCTTTTTATTTTGACCAGAACAATTTATTTTATCACCATTTCTTTAAATTTGAACATTTTGGTTCTCACATTGTGTATTTCTCTCCCAAGCCCCTTTTCTTTTCTTTTTTTTTAAAATATTTTTATTACGTATTTTCCTCAATTACATTTCCAATGCTATCCCAAAAGTCCCCCATACTCTCCCCCCCACTCCCCTACCCACCCACTCCCACTTCTTGGCCCTGGCGTTCCCCTGTACTGGGGCATATAAAGTTTGCAAATCCAATGGGCCTCTCTTTCCAGTGATGCCCCTGTTCATCACTTGAATACTATTCAGTTTGAGAAATTTAAAATTTATTACATAGAGTATATTCTTTAAAGTACATTACTTGTTTGTATTTTTTTATTTTGTGTGTATATGTGTGTGCATGTTTGTGTGTGAGTATCCGTGTGAGACACACTCACACAAACACAGGGAGAGAGAAAAAGAGACAAAGACAAAGAGACATAAAGAAAGAGACAGAGAGACAGAGAGAGACATAAAGAGACAGAGAGAGACAGAGAGATAGAGAGAGAGACACAGAAAGAGATATTATATATCTTTGGTTCAACTCTGGAGATGTAAAATTAACTGTAGTCCTTGTAAGGAATTTCCTTTAAAAAATATTATTTCAAATTTTCTGTAAATTTATACTGAAATAGAAAACATGCACTATACCAGTTGTCTTTAAGAAAATAAATATGAAAATGGTATAAAATCACAATGGAAAAATGAATGGTTCTTATTGGATAGTATAAGCTTTAAGAATAAAAGTACATTTTTTTCCAACAAATCATTCCTAGGTAAAATAAAATAGTTTGGCAAATGAGTAAATGAGCCAAATTGGGAGTAACAATAAAACGAAGACAGAGGTTTATGTGCTTAGGTGTATGGTTTGTGTAAAAGGAAGAAAAGGAGCCCAGAAAAACTATTAAGAATGCCAAGTACACTGCCAAATAGGAGGTGGATTATACATACTTTGTTATTACTTCATTTATGCTTTGATATTCAACTATCCTCAAATAACAATTTGGAGTTTGAAACATCTGAAATCTACTAATGCCTCATAAAGTTGAAGAATAGGAAGAAAAGAAAATGTGAAACTAACTTTCTCTATTTAAAGCTCTAAACAATGTAACATGTGTACATGTCTATAATATTTTTACATACTAACTATATCACTAAATTACATTATGAAATATATTATATTATATTATATTATATGCACATGTATTTCAACTAACCACTGTTCTTTTACATGCAGCTAAGTGTTTCTGTTCATGTGAATCTATAAATTTATCTGGAGAGAGAGGGGGCATAATATATTGGAATGAAGTTCAGAATGTCTGCTTAGAGTGCTGTAATTATCAAATGCAAATACCTACACTTATTGGCAAACCTTATGGCTAATACTTTAGTCTTTTGTATTTAACGCAGTCTGTAGGCCTGTTAATCTATCAACGCAGCACTTACTGAGTGTGATGTGGTAGTACATTATTCTTCACTCCATCTTATTCTCTAAGACAAAGTATCTTCCATTATGATTTTGAGTGCACTATAGGGTGTTTTAATTATTACTTGGTTCAAAATAAACAAAGCACTGAAGACACCATGGATCTTTCTGTGCCATCTAGCTCTTTTGTCCTTGGAACAATATTCTTATATAAATGGTATTTTTTGCTTATATAACCAAATGCTTAGGTCATAAAATCTATTTGCTATAGCTGTTGTTTCATTGAATTTTAAGTAAGAAGTTATCTTGAAGTGTTATATTTTTATTTGGAAATAATGTCTAAGCAATTAGTGTACAGTAGGAAGAACAATGAAAACAATCAGGCTTATATATGGGATGGCTGTTTTGCAAATGAATATGTTAATGATGGAGAGTAGACCTGAATCATATGTTTTATATCTTTTTCCAAGCCACATAGTTGTTAGACCTTTGCTTTAGCATCTGTACTTTGCTCCAGAACTGTAAGTCTTATTTATGAAAAAAAGAAGGAAAGAAAGAAAAGGAAGAAAAGAAGAGAAACCTGGTAAAAGCAAATCACTCCTGTCCCAGCTAGACAGCTCCAGAGCATATTCACAGAGACTCTGTATCATATTATAGACAGACTTGCTCATAAAGTATACTGCTGCTCTAGTCACAATGTCCAGAGAACAGTTAGAAAATAGATGTTTAACAACTGATGAGTGGATATTGAAATCTTGGCACCCATACACACTGAAATTTAATTCAGGAGTTAAAAAATGAAAATATTACAATCATAAAATCTTCAATTATAAATTTAAAAATATAAAACAAAATCATAACATTCACAGATATATGGCTAAAGCTGTAAAAATATACTAAGGACGTAAAACAGGTACTGAAAAAAGATTCAGTGAATTTTCTCTCCCAAATGTGGATTTTTAGATATGTTTTTACCTTTGGTACCAATAGAAGCCAGAAACTAGAAACAAGCAATTGGAGTGAGAGATGTCATAATGTGTGTGTGTGTGTGTGTGTTTTAGTTGACATATATAACATGAACATATAGAGGGTGAATACTTGAGGTGGAAGTATCAATAAAGGATGGAGATGGGGCTTAGAAGAAATGAAGGGACAAGGAAGAAGCATAAAAAAGCATGAAGGACATATTCAAAGCCCTTGGAAGCCTACTAATTTTGGAGTTTTATTTTTTAAAAACTTAATGTATGGTTATACATGTGTGCCTGCCTGTCTATATGTATATAGAATTGATGCAGATTTCTGCTGAGGCAAAAAATGCCCATCAAATTCTTTCTAATAGACTTACTGAGACTTGTGAGCTTCAACACGTGGATCCAAATGCAAGTCCACTGAGAAACCAGCACACACACACACACACACACACACACACACACATGGCAGATATGCTGTAAGTTTGGACAAAGCTTCCCCTCATAGCCATGACTAATAAAAATCATATTACTGGTTATTGCATAACTTCTTATAAGTTTTGGTCAGGGATGATACAGAGATCATTCCTATATTATATTGTCTTCCTGAATCTATTGTTTAATGATTAAAATTAATTGATAAATCTCTGTGCTGAAGCTATCATACATCTTAGTTACAATATGTAAAGAAACCCAGCAGGACCTGAATGCTGAATGCTTCCTCCCTATAAACCACCTTTAATAGTGCCAAGATTTTCACTTGCTGCCCGGGTATCAGGAGTGCTACCAGCTATGAACACTCACTGTAGACTATAATACAAATCTCCAAGCAGAATGCTGAAGGGTGCAATAGTACAACAACTATTATTAGGCTAATCAGCTACTTTTTGCATATAACTGAGGTTTCCTTCAAAGAGGTAATTAAATCCTGGTACTATAAACTGGGTCACAGTTTCATGGCTGAGGTTTTCTTGGGTCTGAAGAAGGTACTTGTTTCTAAATGTTTATGCTCGCACCCAGAGAGAATTTTTACCTTCAGCCTTAAACACAGAAAATTCTATTGTAATGAGTGGTTATAATGTAGAGACCCATAGCTGTTGAAGATGATGAGGATAAAATGGCTGAGTGGCAATCCTAAAAAACCATATTCATACCAAGTGTCCACAGATCAGAAAACAAAACCAAAGAGAGCATAGAGTATGAAAATGAGAAGATATGGACCAGTGCTGAAGAATATTACCAACATTATTTAAATCATTCTCAAAGAACAAAATTAATCAGGAAAAGTAAAGAAATGAAGTTCCAGATACTGTAGCTTTTAATCTACTCTTTCCCTCCTTTGTCATTTTTTTTTCTGGATGAAAATAAGCATTATGTAGTCAGCTATTTTATTTTTCCATTTCTAAGAGGTATTTTAGTTATATCATTTATAAAGATTAGTATTAAGTATTTATTCAGGATTCTACTAAAGGTAACCACTATAGCATATAATATCCTTATGTTGAAAAAGTTTTTCAGTGTTGAATATGTGTTAATTTGAAAAGGGAATGAGCTGTGGACATAAGATATGTGATACAGAAATTTGGTTTGCTAAATTTGATTCCATCACAATTTTACTAAAGAGTCAACTTATATTCAATAAATTGCTGATCTCACAGCTTTTTATTTTTGGAAAGAAAATTCAACCAAATGCCTTCTTCATGTTATTCAATGTTTTGCCCATCAAACTACATCAGCAGCTCTCCCTGCAATTTTGAATTTACAATATGATCCCAGTCAATCGTTCAAGATCACCATTAACTTGCAATCTTTCTGTCTTTGCTGCCTGATCTCTGGGTTTATAATTTACCATCCCCCACAAGTTGTTTAAATAATTGTCTATAAGTATTCTTATGGGATATACATCTCACATAAAAGTATTTTTTAATGTTTTTGTCTACATAGTGTAGTTTTCTTATTTCCTTTTTATTTCACATGTATAGCATATAATAACAGCTCATGATTGAATATCTAAAGTCAGAAATATACCCATTTCAAAATTAGAAAACTGCTAAGGTACCAAGATACTGTTGTATTAAAAACACATACATGATTAAAAAGACTGTGTGCTTATACTGCAATGGTTTGAAACACAAATATTTCCAATTTAATATGCATCCCACTCCTTCTAAATCCTTTGTTAGCATAACATCCTACTTTCTCCTTTGCTTTAAATATGTTTCCCACAGTGAGCAGTCTGAAGACATTTTCCTGAAGAAATGATAGAGGATATTGGCTACTTTTCAGAGTAACTTGAATTCTTACAATTTACCACAAAACTGAAATTCCTAAAAAGTAATTAAATACTTGACATATACATTTCCTGAAGCTTAATCTTCAGACCTCTTAGGCTACCAGCCTTCATCTAAAGGCCTTAAAAGGGGGTCGGAGAAATGGCCCAGAGGGTAAAAGCACTCTCATCTGAAAACACCAAACTCAGACACTATTGCTGCAGCTAAGAAGCACTTACTGACTGGAGCCTGCTATAGGTGTCCCCTGAGAGGCTCTGTCAGAGCCTGACCAATACAGATGTGGTTGCATACAGCCAAACATTGAACTATGAGTGCGAACCCCAATGGGGAAGTTAGGGAAAGACTAAAGAAGCTGAAGGGGATTACAACTTCATAGAAAGAACAACAATATCAAACAACCAGACACCCAAAAGCTCCCAGGGACTAAACCACTAACCAAAGAGTACATGTGGAGGGACCCTTGCCTCCAGCTGCCTGTGTAGCAGAGGATTACATTATCTGGCATCAATAGGAAGGGAGCCCCTTGGTCCAGTGGAGGCTCAATTTCTCAGTGTAGGGGAATGTTAGGGTGGTGAGGCAGGAGGAGGTGGGTGGGTGGGGGAGTATCCTCATCGAAGTAGGGGAGTCAGGGGATGGAATAGGGGTTTAATGAGGAAGGAGAATAGCATTTAAAATGTGAATACATGAAATAACCAATAAAAAAAAAGATAAGCCTTATAAAAGACAATAGCAAAATGTTCACATGGTAAAATGTTGTTTTAAAATATGGAGATGTAAAGTATTTTAATCTTCGCTCTCCCTTTTGACTGCCACCAACCTGCTGTCAGAGTTGATACTTGCCTTGGTGCTTTCTAGTATTAGGATGTGTCAAATAAAGTTTGGGATATGTTCATCCGACTTTCCACCTCTTTCACATTGAGTTACTTAAGTAGCTATTTGACATCTAATAATTATGGATAGATTTGCTTTTTTGATGTTGTTTTTTGTTTCTTGTTTTTTTTGTTCTAGACAGGGTTTCTCTGTGTAGCCCTGGCTGTCCTAGAACTCACTCTGTAGACCAGGCTGGCCTCAAACTCAGAAATTCACCTGCCTTTGCGTCCCAAGTGCTGGGATTAAAGGCGTGTACCACCACACCCGGCTAGATTTGCTTTTTAATTCTATCCATTATGAAATGTACTCAAAAATACATAAGACGATAAAATTTCTTTTTATCTGACATTGAGAAAAGAGATACCCATTCACACTGCATGGCCCTTGTACCTGTTCTACTGTTACTTTAAAAAAAAAGTTTATCTTTTTTGTTTATATGTATATGTCTCTATATGGATATGCAACATGTATACAATTTCCAATTAAATCAGAAAGTGCTCTTCCAGAGCTAGATTTACAGATGGTTGTAAGCCATGCTAAATGGGTGCCTGGAATGAACTCAGTTCCTCTGGAAGAGGAGTTCTTATCCATTGAGCAGTCCTTCCATCCCATCCTTTTTTATGATCATATATTAATTTTACAAAATAAAGTTATTCCACACAAGTGCTGTGACTTCCAATGTCAATTTGATATATTCATACCCACACTATCTGTGATTAAGGGGCGCCTCCTGGACAGAGCACACTGGTGACTTGTGCTTAGAAATAAAAATTATTTCTGTACTTTTGATCCAGTTTCAAAATGATAGCTGCTTTCTACCCATGCACAACCATGATACCTTTTCATCTTTAATGGGCATTTTGCCTATAAAATTACTAAGATCCCTTCAGATTAAATCTTCATGTATGGTTTCAGAGTCCTTGTTGTAATCAGTCACAAACAGCCAAATAATTTCCTGATCGGTTTTGTGATAAGACATTTCCTGGGAGACATAGCATGCACACATCTTTCCCAAGAAACAGATGGAAGTCACAACAGACCAAACTATGGATACCATCAAAGTCTAACTTTGTGATCCAATGAGTTTTCTTGGGTTTACTTACAGGAATATTGGTGACAGACTACTAAAAGTAGCAAAGGCAAAGCCAACCCCAGCATGAGTTAGAGCTGACAAAACCAGAGCCCACTGCACAGCATGAGTGCAGCTCAGACAAATTGGAGAGTATTCTTTCTAAGGGTTTCAGTCAACCTAATCCTCTTCTAGGCAGGTTGGCACTCTTCTGCTCATTTGGGCATCTAGTCTTGTCTGAATCTTCTTTGAGACTTCTTTTGTGTGAAAGTGACTCTCAGCAGAATTTTCTGATTATATGTTCTTGAGAAAGATGGGACCTAGTGAGTCTGCTCCATTTCAGGGACTTCCTGAAGCTATTTTGGGTTGTTTACTTCAGATACTAGGGAGTTTCCCTGCAGTATGGACAGTGTCAGGAAACTACTTACTCTACAGCAGGCTCTGAAGTTGAACAGTGTCAAGTGGAATCTCAGCTGTTCTCTGAACAGTAGACACAGGGAAAGAAGAGACATGACATTTTACCTTGAATCCACCTTTAATTCGCATGTGACTTTTTCTCTCTTTTTGTTGATGAATTTATCACTGATGCCTCTGAAAATGCTTCCATCCTATAACCATTTTCACTGAAGTGCAGCATGTGACTTGAAATCCTATCTTGATGAACAAGTGTAGGGGAATGCCAAGGCTGAGAGGTAGGAGTGGGTGTGTGGGGGAACACCCTTATAGTAGCAGAAGGAAAGGGGATGGAGTAGGGGGCTTCTGCGTGATCAGGAAAGAGGATAACATTTGAGTGCATATATGTGTGTGTAAATACATACTCAAAATAACTCTAATAAACTGTATGAGCCTGAATTTGCATTGTAATGATTAAAATAATTTGCTTTGAAATATGAAAAAAAAGAGGATAACATTTGAAATGTAAATAAAGAAAATATCCAATTAAAAAAAAATAAGAAATCCTATCTCTATTTCTCCTGCATGAACTCAAACTCATGATAAGAGTGTCATTTTCAACTTCTTTGAGTAAAGAAATATAGGTTACTATTTTGATATAAACCAGAAAGGCATTCCAATTCAATACTGAGTAACTTTCCCTCTCCTGACAGAACACCTCAGAGTTTGTAACCAGTGCTTACTGTATCATGAAAAGCCTTGCCCATCCATTTCATTCATTTAAAATAACATTTGTTCTTTATCTAGTAGGCATAGTTTTACGTCTCTGTTCATAACTCAGAAGAGATGTAAATTTCTGCGTTGGAAACTGGTAGTAAAATTGAGCACACTAAACATTCTATGACACTAGTGATTTTTATGTCACCATTATCTTTATAGCCTGGCCTTTGAAAAGACTGATAGTTCTAAGTGTCTCTGCCCTCTTGCCAGGACATATGCTTACAGAATGATGGCATGTTTTAAGATAAAAATAAATCCACTGTATAATTTATATTTTATGACATGAACTATAGGTACGACTTTAAAATCTATATTAAATTTACACACTTACATTGAGAGAGGGAAAGACAGAGAGAAACACACACACACACACACACACACACACACAGAGAGAGAGAGAGAGAGAGAGAGAGAGAGAGAGAGAGAGGAAGGAATTCTCATCTAGATTGGGAAAATACAACCAATACTGCAGCCTAAGAATAGGAAAACTCAGCTTTAGCATACAATGGCCCTCAGTTCACCCTCAGCATCAAAATAAATATTAGCAAAATGGTGAATTAATTTCATTCAAAAGTATATTTAGTTACTTAGTGTTTAGATATTCTGTGAATGGATTAAACATGAAGCCAGGTTGTGACTAGGGACAAGTCAAACATATCTCAATTTCTCACACATTCCTGGCATAGAATTTTCTGGATAATGGAAGAAAAGAGATGGTGTACACATTTATTAGGTTCTGATTCACATCATGGTTAGGTCTTGGGCCTTAAGGGTGGTATTTTACTTTATCTATTGTAATGAGTCATGCAACTTATCTATTTTCCTGTATTTTGGGAATGGTCAAGAATCTTCAATGTGTTATCACCCTTTTATTTTTCTTTTAGAATGAGTAATATCACTTAACTTTAAGTGCAGCTGTATGACCTCAGAAGCTGTGGCAGTTTAGTCTCTACTGTTTCTGCTACATGTCTACAATTACTGAACAGAGGGCGATTGGAAACAAGGATAGTGTCACAAATCTGAAAAGACAGATAGCAGGTATTCTGAGTGCATAAAAATATTCAGCCAATTAGCATCATAGAGAACTAATGATATGCAAAAATGTGGGCTGTTTTATAAAAGTGCAACAATGTTTCCAATAATAATTTTTCTGTAAAATAAACCTTCTGATCTTCTTAGGATAAGGTCAAGATGTGTGTGCTTTGCCATTCTCCCTGCCTCTCTTTTGTTGTTGTTACCATTGCTATCTTAAATTTTCTTCTCAACAAATTGGTTGTGAATTACAGCTGAGAATAGTTTCATATTTATTTTCATATATACTCTGAATTTTCAATATTTACTTCAAAATACTAGTCAACTCACAGTTACATAGAAAATATCATCCATAATTTATATCTGTTTTTGTAAACATATTGCACATTATTACTTTCTGGAATTAGAAAATCCAACTTCCTCTGATTTTTGTTTCAACACTAGAGTTATAGTAATCAAAGAAACTACTTGTGCTTGCAAAATAATCCTTAACTGTCACTGAGTAGAGAGCTGTATTTATACAGTCTGTCATTAAGCTGAATGTAAGCTAGGGAAATGTTTTCTGGACCAGAGTAAGTATTCACAAGCATATTCATGAATCTGGGCCTTGGAAGTAAAGCATAAAGTAGTGATTTTCAGATATGTTTGTGAGAATGGAGGTGAAGAAAGAATAGATGAGGAAAGGAGGAGCCATAAATGTATAGGAAAACTTGGAGGAAAGAGACTGAAATGACAGAAAGGAAAAAGGAATCAAAGAAATATTGGAGAAATATCACAAGAAAGAAGACCCATGTTGATATAATCTTAATTTAAAAGCTTCTTAATAATAATGCATTTCCCACAGTTAAACGGTCTGTGACATTACATTATCTTCAGTATTTTGAAGTTGAACTGGAGAATAAATTCTTTTTTTTCCTTTGATATTTTATTTATTTACATTTCAAATATTATCCCCTTTCCCAATCCCCCCCTAGAAACTCCCTATCCCATTCTCCCTCCTCCTGCTTCTATGAGGGTGTATCCCCACCCACCCACCTATTCCTGCCTCCCTGTCCTTGCATTCCCCTACACTGGGGCATGGAGCCTTCATGGGATCAAGGGCCTCATCTCCCATTGATGCCTGACAAGACTGACCATTCTCTGCTACATATACGGTTGGAGCAATGGGTCCTGCCAAGTATACCCCTTGGTGGTTTAGACCCTGGAAGCTCTGGTTGTTTGATATTGTTGTTATTCCTATAGGGTTGCAATCTCCTTCAGTTCCTTTAGTCCTTTCTGAGAATAAATTGTTACACACACACACACACACACACACACACACACACTCACACACACAACACATACACAATTTTACTGTTACATGTTCATAATGCTTATAATTCATTTTTTCTAATGATAATTTCATAGACTTCTTAAAAATATTCTCAACTATCAATTACTTTTATTTTAAGTACTCAGTAAAAAAGTTTTTATAAGTATTGCAAGTTTTAGTGAACATTTATCACATATTGCACCTCATGCTATATTTTCTGTCAAAAGTATTCTAAATGAAATATTTTAAACTCTTTCAAATTTTGATGATTTAAGATGTAGAAACTGAGGGAAATAAAGTCCAAGGTCCAACGACCGGCCCAAATTAGGACATAACTCAAGTGGAGGCTCCAAGGCCTGAAAATATTACTGATGCTATGATGTGCTTACAGATAGGAAACTAGCACGGCAGCCCTCTGAGAGGCCCAACAAGCAGCTGACTGAGACAAATGCAGAAAACTCCACTAGTGGACTGAAGATAGGGACCTCTGTGGTTGAATTAGGGAAAGGCTAGAAGAAGTTGAGGAGGAGGGAGACCTCTTAGGACGATCAGCAGTCTCAACAAACCTGGACCCCTGAGATCTCTCAGACATTGAGCCACCAACCAGGTAACATACACTAGCTGGTCCGAAGCCCCTGAGACATATACAACAGAGGACTGTCTGGTCTGTCCAGTAAGAGAAGAGGCACCTAACCCTTGAGAGACTTTAGGCCCCACGGAATGGGGAGGTCTCATGGTGTACATGTGGGGGTGTGTGGTGGTGTGGTGGTGTGGTGGTGTGGTGGTGTGGTGGTGTGGTGGTGTGGAGACATCCTCTTGGAGACAGGGGTAGGGAGAGGAGGAATAAGATGAGGAACTGTTGGTGGTCAGGACTGTAGAAGGCTAATGACTAGACTTTCAAAAAAGATTAAAGATAATAATAATAATAGTTAATAATAATAATAAACAAACATAGAAAAATAGGGAGGAAAAAAAGCAAAACCACCTGAGAGCACTTGTTAGGAATACCAAGTCACAATGGAAAACTGTATTAAGTCTAAATGAAAATGAGAAGGGCCAGGAAGCACCTCCCAGGGCTCAGGCAATACAGTGCTCAGGATGAGTGCTTGTCTGGATGTTAACTGCTGCACACCTCAAGTGTAAAGTGAGGGCAAGAAGAGAGACAATCACTTGATTTTTAAGAATTCAAGAAGTAAGTCTCTAATCTATTTCATCTTTCTCTTAAAAAAAAATCCTATACACGAGAGTGAAAGAGGATGTGTGCAGAAATAGACATGACTGGCTTTGCAGGACCTATGTTAGTCTCAGAGGGTTACCCTGCAACCATACACAGAAGCCCTCTGGAAGTGCTCACTGGGGAAAGAGGGAGCGGCTGACAGGAAAGGAACAAGATTTCTGGACACAAATGACAGAATGGTTTGGGGATCTAGCTTAGGGATAGAACATGTTCCCAGCATATGCAAAGTCCTAGATCAATCTCCAGTACCCATATTAGTCAATGGCAGGAACTGGACATGGCTGTATAAGCCTCTAATACTTGGAAGAGAGAAACAGAGAGACAGAGACAGACACAACGATACAGAGGCAGAAAAAAGAAAATGGGGCCTTACACTAGGACAATAACACTACAAGAGACAGAAAAATCTTCCATTTTGATGTAGTATTTTAGCCATCCAAGTAACCCAAAGTTCATGAGGTACAAATACCACAGTCCATAGCTAATCCAGAAAACTAGTCTCAATTAAGTACCATAAGCGCTCTCAGGAGTTTAGGGGGTGTTTAACTTCACACTGCAAGTCAGATGGCAAATCTAACACTGTTCCTTTAGAGCACATACTGGGACCACAGCCTGCGCATGGGCACTGTTTCTTCTTAACTACAGTGACAGAGCTGCATCTGCCTCATCCCTCATTGTTCACCCTTTGTATGTTCAAAGCAGCTAGACATGCTCATTGCTCCGAACCCCCCAAAAATCTGTCACAGTGACATCTGAGAGAAGGGAAGGCGAGACTAGGAGTTAAGACTTTCTTTAGGAGGACATATAGGTAGAAGGTAATAAAGGTGGCAAATCTCCAAGATGGCCAGCCTCTTCTTCAGCCTTCTGACTTGAGACAAAACCCTGGCAGCTCTGTCTGACAGGAGAAGGTCCCCTGCTGATGGACATGCACAAGGAGTTCCAGACTGGGTCAGGACATGTTGCACCACAAGAGCAACACTGTGAGAACAAATCACACACTTATGCCTTACCTTACAGAAGCAAGGCTTAAATATAACAAAAGGCAAGGAAGACCTTAAGATTCAAATATCATAATACTATGTGAAAAGCTAGGGATCTGAACCAAGCTCTTCCCCCCTAAAAAGGGAAGTAGGAACTGTGTAAGCGAGTAGAAGATGTAGATGCTTGGGTAACACTTTTGTCATCCAGGATTACATGTCTCTGGAGAGCAGTTGGGAAACTCTAAAGCCCAAGATGCTGGGAGGAAACAAAACTGTGAACTACACGTGAGCTAAGGCTTGTACCCATAGGCTAAGTTTATCTTTTTTCAGGAAGCCATAGCTTTCCTTTAGAAGGTTTTCAACTGATTGACTTGATCAAACTATGGAGTCATTTAGCATTATTTGAAATCAATTTATTATTAATTTAAACTTATCTACACATTATATATAAATCCATATAAACATTAATGTTTGAGTGTCTTATGGTAAACTATAGTTTTACCTCATGGGTGTACAAATCTAGCCATCAGAGTAGTAGGAAAATAAATTACAGGCAGGGCAATGATAGTGACAGTCTGGGCATGCATACACAGGTTGATAATAGAACAGTAAAGCCATGACTTATCAGTAATGTTTTGGTCTGTTTAGAATGCTGTAACAAATTAAAATAGACTTAACTGTTAATAAACATTATAAATAACAAAAATTTTATTCTCATGGCCATAGCTTTGTAAACTGGAATATACACTGGTGTGCCTCTGAGTTAGGAATGAAGAAAGCAGTCTTCAGTGATAGAAATTACCAACATTTTGTAGTATGTTCATGTGATAACAGTTGGAGAGAGCCGATGGTGAAAATTCCCAGAGTTCCAGTTTTCTGATATAATCACCTAGCCAAAAGCATCTCCCTAAATATCATCTCATTATGTGTTAGCATGCGAACATACACACTTTTGAAGACTGTTAACTACTCAGTTAATGCACTTGGAATGTGTGACTTACAGAATATTCAGCAAAGGCTGAGAAAATAATGGCCAGATTGCCAGTGCATCCTGTGTGACCCAGGACAGACAATGTAGATTGTCTCGGTGATAAATATGTTATGATGTGCCTGATGTCATCCTCTGGCTATGTCACTTAGATTCTGCTAATGGGAACAAAAATAAGGTAGGCTGGCAGTAATTCATGGTGGCAGGTAGAGTGTTGTGGAGTTTTGGATTGTGGTTGAAGTTTTAAGTAAAGTCAGGATTAAAAGACAGGATGTTAGAAAGAATATCGGTACTTTAGGAGACAATGAATACACATTTCCTGCATTTGTAGCATGTAAAACATGGATGAATTAGTGACCTTTAGACAGCTAACTAGTCCTTCAATGTGCAGGTCTGGTGGTCATAAACCAGGCCCTGGCTGAGATCCCGATGTAAACAGACAGACAACAGTTACCACCTTGAGTCTGCATAAAGAAGTGGGAAAGAAAAAGGAAAAATTAAAAAAAAGAAAAAGAAAAAAAAGAAAAAGGAAAAATTGTTATTTTTATTTATTCATTTTAATTAATCTTAAATTTGGATTTCTGTCTTCTGGTTGTCTTTTAACGTTTTGTTCACATACACTAATTTAAAACAATCTGAAATATTTAAAAAACAAATAAAATTCATTCATTGTACCACCATTCAATGGTGAACAAATAAAACTTTTGTCATGTTTTCTTGTAAATTTTTTTCTATACATTTTACTTAAATTGGGGGCAGATACAAGTTTTCTGGCTTTTTTGGTTACCTCAAATTACTGTATATAATTATCTTTAATAATTTTCCATCACTGTACTGCATGTGACACTTAACTCTTTAGTTGATATCACTCATTTGGCATTTTTACTCTGCTAAATGACAAATAATTCTTAAAAGTTTTAATCATAATTATTCTTTATTATAATGACAATTATATATATCTATATATGTAGTCAATATGTTACCTACTTAGTAATTGAAAAAATTGTATATTATTTTGAGTATTTGTTTTATAAAGCTATAATGTGATATTTTATTAAATAAACAACACATTAAAATTTAAAACAAAGACTCTCCTTGTAGCAAGAATAGCCATTAAAGGTGATGAAACCTGCCGATTCTCAGTGACAGAGAGAAAAAAGATCTGTATAACTGAGATGAGCTACTTAGAAATCACTTCAAACACTACTGACATGTGTGTGCCATCTGTATTGCAAAGAGTGGTGTATACACTCTTTTAAAATTGAATTTCTCGAAAAGAAAAGTTCTCAAATATCTTCAAACTTCTTCTCACAAGATATCCATTTAAAGGCTAATTCTCCAAACACCAATTTCTGAGCTTAAACTTACCAAACACTCTCATCCCCAGTGAGCAATTTCCACTTTTGCAAAATGGCAAAAAATGTCACATTTGACAACTATTCACAAAAGCCAGTTTCACTCAAAGGAGGCTATCTCTGAAAGCAAGTCATATACACACAGGCCTGTTGGACTCTAAAATGAGATTGAAAACAAACCTCCTTGAACTACAAGAGACCTTTTCTCTCCGGTGCTCTTTGTTTTTCTACATCACTCTTGTTCTGGCTCTTAGTCTCCTACTTACAGGTTTCCAGCGCTTTGACGCTTTCATAACTCTTCTAAGCCAGTGATGAATCAGTTTATTTTGGTATTTTTATAAAGGTGGCTGCATTTAAAATTTGGATTTTATTATAAATCCTTAGCCATGGCATTATCTGTGCTCTTTCATCAATGAGTAAGCCTATATTTGTGAATATTGTTAAATGAGAGAAAAATGAAGCAAGAAATATTTTATAAACTAAATTTTTTTGATTAACTTATGTGGAAGAATTACTGTATCTCCATAAAAGGATCAGAAAATCCAAGATGATGGAACAGCATATTTAGTTAAAATCTAAAGTTCTACTTGACAATAGAAACATGCAGCTCAGTTGTGGGATGAGCAGAGTGAGCTAGTCTTGTCTAGTAAGCAGGAGACTGAGTTAAGTATAGATTAGAACTGTAGCTAGGGAACTTAAGATAAATGCAAAGAAAACTGAAAATCAAAGTTCATACACTTAAACAAGCAATTTCTTTAAATAGGTATGCATTATCCAGTAAGTTTTGTTTGTGAGAAACATATTAACTACTTATACTGGATTTTTCATATTTTACACAGCATAAAGCAAAGTTAACTCCTGGGAGCCTCCACCATCCCAGGTCTCTGGCATGTCCTAGAGATGCCCCTCCACCTTCCTACTCCAGACAGTCACTAGATTTCCATTTATTCTCCTGTGGACTGCTGGACCTCTCTCCTGCTTCTCCCAACACTTGATCTTGGGTGATTCTAGCTAACACACCTAGAAGTAACTGGAAGTGGCCACCTCCTGTAGTCAGATAGAATACCAGTGGAGGGTAAGGACACCAACCCACCCATAAATCTTTTGACTTAAAAATTGTCCTGTCTTCAAGAATATGGAGATAAAGATGGAGCAGAGATTGAGGGAACAGCCAACCAATAACCATTTCTAATTAAGACCCATTTCATGGGCAAGCACCAATCCCTGGCACTATGAATGACACACTATTATGGTTGTAGACAGGAGCCTAGCATAAATAGTATACTGAGAGTCTCCATCCAGTACCTGACTGAAACAAATGCAGAGATCCACCATCAAACATTGATTGGAGCTCTGGGAGTCTTATCAAAGGGTTGGGGGAAGGATCCAAGACTCAAGAAGGGATAGGAACTCCACATGAAGGCCAACAGAGCAACTAACCTGGACCTTTGGGGACTCTTAGATATGGTACCACTAACCAAAGAGCAGATACAGGCTGGACCTAGGCCCTCAGCACATATGTAGCAGATGTGCAGCTTGGTCTTCATGTTGGTCTCCCAAGAACTGGAGCTGGAGCTATCCCTAAAGCTACTACCTGTATGTGAAATTCATTCCTTTAACATGGCTGCCTTGTCTGGCCTCAGTAGGAAGAAAATGCACCTAACACTGCAGAGGCTTATTGTGTCAGGGTAGGGAGATAACCAGGGGAGCTTCCACCCTCTCAGAGGAGAAGGGGAGAGGGCAAAAGGAAGAGACTGTGTGATGGGGGACTGGAAAGGAGTTGGCAGTAATAAGGGTGTAAACTAAATAAATTGATTAATTAATGGAAGAAAAAGAAATATAAAATAAAATTTTATAAACTGTAAAATGTTCCCTATGGTTTTTTTACAACCTGTATTTGCTAGAATCTTGAAAATTTGAGAGAATTTGCTAACATTCCCCAAAAAAATTTTGCCTTGAAAATTGACAAAAGACTTGAAAAAATAGGAAATAAAATCTCCTTAGTTATACAAAATTATAAAACAAGAAAGGATTATTCAGTCATTTAAGCTGCCCAGACAAAGCCGACACATTGGCAAAGTGGAAGTGGAAAGAGTGCAGATTGAAACTATTGGAATGGGTCCTACATGATTTGTGCTGGTAGCAGAGCAATAAGGATTATCAAGATATGCTCAGTGATGCAGAAGACTGTTATCAGAGTATGACTGAGGAAAATGTTTAGCAGTGCCTTTGTCTCTCACCACATGATTTTAAAATGGCAACATAGAGTGGAATTTTCTCTGACATGGAATTTTCAAATATAATGGTTATACAGAAAACCCCATCTTGCCATGTAGTTTCATGAATGTTAAAGATGCCCTCCTTCTTGTAGAGATCTAATGACTCTATACTTGGCAAAATTTGCTGACATTTGCACAGAAGAACTTACACAAGTTGCCTTCAGAGGGAAGTATTTTCAAGAGATACTCTGATCCTTTTTTCTGTTCTGTTTTTGTCTCATCATACTTCTAAGAATATGGCAGGCAGCCTCAGGCAGGTGAACTCACCAGGTTTTTCAAGAATCTGTATCAATCAACACATCCCAAGCTGAACTAGACAAAGGATTGATAAAATACATCAATTGTGTTGAAATCATGTATTTCAGTTTGTTTTGATTTCCACAAGGATGTCAAGATATTACTTTATGCCTTAAAAATCTGAAAGATTATCTAGAGAAATGTCTCAGCTTGTAAGAGCATTTACTGCTGCTCATACAGAGACCCTTTCCTGAGATTTTAGTACCCACAAGTGACTCACAAACCCCTTTCACTCCAATTGTAAGGACTTCAATTAATTTTCCTGTCCTATGGCTCTCATCAGCATGTGGCAACAAAACATTATGTACAGACACACATAAACATAACACATAGAAAGATAGATAGATGATAGATAGATAGATAGATAGATGCATGCATACATACATACATACATACATACATACATACACAAATAGACAGACAGACAGAAACACAGACACATGATAGAGAAATGGAAGGCAAGAATGGGAGGAAAAACATTGGCTTGTGGAAATAACAGTCACAGCCAAATCCTATGATAAGTTCCATTGTTTTCCACACTGACTACCTCTGCTTTGAAATCAGGACCTTATAAAGATTTTATCTAGTAGATGTGTAACCCAAGTATGTCAACATGGCTTTTTTCTGTTCTATAAAGCTGTAATCTAAGCCCAGGGGCATATCTGCATAATGGAACTCCTAAAGCCTTGTTGAAAAGACTTGACTCAGAGTTAGAAAGAAAGCAGAGATGTAAGTTGCTCTAACTTTTCATTATGAGCTCTCAGCCATTGTGGTTGCTAAGAGATCTGGAGATATTTGCTGCTGTTGTTCTGATCTTCAAATGATGCAGTTTATTTTGTTTTGTTGGTTTTGAGTGTTATTTTTTTCTCTAGTTCAGAAATTGAAGGGATAAAAGACCCATTTCACTATGAAAGCATGTATATGTTCATAATTCTATTTGAGACGTTTCAATGTTCATGGATTCTTCTGAGTTAACACTCATCCATGTATCATTTGCAAGGAAGTTCTGGAAAAAACAAAGTCTGTGTAAGTAAAGACATGAAAGACATATATTCATATAAAGAATTATAATTTTAAATGGTCACTAGATGTATGATATTCATATGAATAATTGAGTAATAATTAACAAGAAGGACTCTGCCACGTTCTCCGGTCGAGTCAGCTTGACAGGCTGAGGCTTGGAAGCTACTCAGGAGGCAAAAGAGTTTCATTGAAACTCACTCCTGGAGTCTGGCCTTCTTTCTAACCCATACATTAATTTTCCATTCCCACGTTAGTCTAGTGTATGGATCCACATGCTCTCTTTTAGTATTATCCTATTATAAGTGCCTTTTAAGATTGAATTCTGACATAGCTAAAGCCTTCGCCAGTGTTCCAACAGTTCTAGAACGTCCTTGAGCAAGACCATGGGTTTGAAATTCCATAAGAATGTTGCTATTCAGTGACATTCAGAATAGGCTCTGGTACTACACTATCACTTTGAATAAAAGCTAAGTCACTCCCCTACACAGGAATTTACCATCACCAAGGAAGAAGGAAGTTTCAGATTAAAGGAGAAACCAGAATAGATACTTAGAACCATGGCTGAGTCACACCCATACACATGTATTTACAATGGCCTAAGGGGAAGGTGGACTATACAATAGACTAAAATAGGAAGAAGCCCTTGATCCTGGCTTCTAAGATTAAGTGAATCTTAGGTGGAGCCCTTGTTGATCCCAGTTGTTAACAATGAATTCTATCCCAGGTGGTTCCCATTAGACCTTCTGTGTTTTCATTCCTCTGTTTTATGTAAGAATCCAGTAACCTCTTTGTACCTTGCGGGTATGTCACCCAACTTCCTTATTGTCTTCTGTATAAAAAGTTTGATGCTCGATTTGACAAATGACATTCAGATTCTACACAACCTCTCCTGTGTGCATCTGTCTGTCAATTCCATCTGACGCTTTGCCCACAAACCACGCAACTAGAGACCTGTTCCACACAGGCAAAGGGGCTCAGAGGGTCTGTGGCAGGACTCAATTGACACTGTGAAATGAAAATATATTTTCCTTAGGAATTAGTATTTTAAGACTTAAGTGTGAATTATAATGAACATAATAAACTATTGAAAGCAAATACTTCATAAACATTCATCCAAATGACACAAAATATATTGTGAAAGTTAGAGATAACCACAAAGTTATTGGTAGTGATGGGAAGAGAGCTATTGGCTAAATAAACACAAACCCTGGTGATTTGACAGACATGTTAAAGACAGAAATACCAAGAGAAAGGAGCAATGATCATAATCATGCAACACAGAACAAATAAGCTTATACTTTTGGTAATTGCCTTTTTTCAGAATTTTCTCTAGGCATATGTATTTTCCACACATACAAAAACGGGGTTATATTATGCCCATGTTTTGGTAGAATTGGTTTGCATCAATTAACAGTATATGGGGGAAAGTGCTCTATAACTGCAAATGTAGTCAGCATAAACATTTCAAAAGCAATTTATTACTCTACCACAGGAAAGTTTATATTCTTTGAAACAAACTAAACCTTATTATTTCAAAGGAATATTTTATGTTTAGGTTATACAAGGTATTGCCAAGTTGTGCTGCAGAATTCAGAGTAACTGATTCACCTCTCAATTATTGTGTAGAAACTGTTTCCTTCTCTTGTCTTGAAGTTCCATTCCCATGTTTAATCTTGTTCTGTTTGTGTTGGTGTGTCAGCTTGTACTCTATTGTGATATTTGATATCACCTGCAGGGCATTATTTCACACATATAGTTAATTTCATGTATTTGTTGCAATTATAAATTCTGTACATTATTAGCTTAAATTCCTCTAGTAAATTTCTAGCTTAATACTAAATAAAGGTTAATCAATTACATTAAAATATTTCTCTATAACTATATACTTTACTCAAATTTAAATGATGTGTTTGTGCTGCCATCATTCTATATTGAGTACCATAGATATTTATTATACTGTTTTACATAATGGTTAAATGTCTGTTTTATATTGTATCTTCTAGACACAAAAGACAAATATGAATTTACAAACAAAGGATCTTGTCAAGTTCAAACCAGACATGGTCAAGTACTGACAAGGAAAAGTGGACACTAGATCCACCTTAACTAAGAATCAATATGAAATTGACTTGTGCCTGTAAAGGAAACTTAGTTTTCTCCAGTGAAGTCTCACTGGGTGCATTATTCATACTGAGGAATAGGCTTCAATTACAGCAGTAGAGAGCCCACACAAAACAAACTTAATGGTACTTTTTCTCTCTCATTCCTTTGCTTTGGCACTTGTTTTCTTTTGTGTGGTGGGGTGTGTATGTTTGGGGGGGTACGTGTGTGCATATATGTGTGTTTCTTGTGTTTATTCTATGATATTTCTCAAATTCAGTTATTTTTGTTTTGTTTTTCTGCTTTCTAAGGAGAAAAAGTAAAAGAGAAAGGGTGTTGAGTTTGGTGAGTGAGAACACTGGGAGGATGGTGAAGTTGAGAGAAAAAAAACTGATCAGAACACAGTATCTATAATTCCCCTTCACATAATTTACAGTTCATATAATACCATTTTTCAATTCAGGCTTCATTTCCCTGCTCTTAGTGATGTGATTACAACTGTGGATGCTGGCTGGGGAGGAAAGGTACTATAGCCAGGAGCTAAATGACCTCAGGAGGCAGTGAGCAAGAGCCATGAAAACTGGAGGCAACTTCACTGAGATAGCTCATTTTAATGGGAGAATGAAGACTATTTAAACCTTTTTCTGGAAGGGGAGGGGTGAGGGTACATCAATAGCCCAGGTTAGGGTGCAGGAAATTTCACATTTACACAAGAAGGAATTATTTGTACTGCTGGAGATGAGCTTATAAGGGGAAAAGAAGTTTAACCTGGCTATTGGGCTATGTGACTTCCTCTGATGGGCAAAGATGGAGGGCACATGGCTATGTGGTCTGGAACTCTCAGGGTCCAGATTTCCTGGGTTTGGACAAGACTGGACCCCACTCTTGCTCCAAGCCTGCTCCTTGCTGTCAAAATGCTCCCAATCGCTTTTCATACATACAATTTGTAGACTAACTTTAAAATCACTTCATTGAGTATGCAGAAAACCTCTTTGAAATTTCAATGAGTTTAAATTTCATTCATATAATGTAAAAATAGTACTTTAAAACGAGTATTTTCTATACTCATACATATTCTGGAAACATAAATTGGACCTAGTAATTGAAAACAAATAAAAATAAACAAACAGGCAAACTTTTGCAGGCTGGTGGAGAGGGGGCTGAGGTGCTAAGAGCCCACATTGCAGAGGTGCTGAATTTGGTTATCAGGATCTTTGTTAGATAAAACCTAAAATCTTTTAACTCCTAGTCCAGGGAGAACCAGCCCCTCTGAGGTGCACACATAGGTTACACATACAAACACACACACACACACATAATTTAAAAACAAATCTTAAAAATAAATAAGATTCATAATTGTGTTAGGGATGAATCTTGGAAGATTTTGGAGCAGAAGGATGCTTAGGTTGTCATATCAAAACACTATCTATCTATCTATCTATCTATCTATCTATCTATCTATCTGTGTGTTTGCATGTGCGTGTGATAAATATCACTGGAATGTAGTTTCCTTTACATGTTTTATAAATGCCACAGTAGACTGGATTTTAAAGACTTTAGCAAAGTTTACTTGATTGTGCTATTAAACATTCTTCTATTCTACCTGGGAATTCATTATATATTTTTAAATTTAAAAATACTCACACTTAATTTGTTTTATTATTTTTGTATTTCTTAAAAGTTTATAATTTTTTTCCATTTATAAAGCTTTACTTTAGAAAACTATATAGTGATATGTGCATGATAATGGTTTTCTCTTAGTGGGTGAGTAGGTGAGCAAGGAGAGGGGGGAGGGAATGGGAGGTTTTGCGGGGAAACAGGAAAGGGGATAATATTTGAAATGTAAATAAAGAAAATATCTAATAAAAATTAGATATTTTCAAAATATCTTAAAATGTTTCACATTCATAAAATTAAGTTTTTGGAAACTTAAATGGCTTGATCTTTTTTCACTTTTATTAAGCATAGACTATTTTCTCATATAATATAATTTAAATAGTTCCCTCTCTTTTGACTCCTCCCAGTTCCTCCCCATTTCCTCCTCATTTTAGTTCCCTTTTTGTCTACTCCCTTTTTGTCTCTCATTAGAAAAGATCAAGAACAGGCTTCTAGATTTTTTTTAAAAGCAAAATATAATACAATTACATAAAATCTATCATATTCATGTTGAACAAGAAAAACTAACTGGAAAATAAATGCACCCCAAAATAAGGCACAAGAATGAGACACCTATTTATTTAGATATTCATGAATTCTATAAAAGTATTAACATGAAAGCTATAGTATAGGACCTATCTGGCTCATGTAGATCCTGTGCAGGGTGCCCCAGTCTATGTTAGTTCATGTTTGGTTTCCTCAGTTATTTTAGGGCCTTGTTGTGCTGTACGTCTCTTTGGCTCTTACACTCATTCAGTTGCCTTTCCAGTGAGGTTGCCCAACCTTTGAGGGTAGCAATTTGATGGACACAGTATTACTCTAGCTCCCTGGGCTATTTAGATTCTGATTCTTGATCACCTAAGCAGTATAAATTGTGGGTTGCATCTCCTGGATTGGGTGATAAATCAAATCATACATCAGTTGGTTATTGAGTCAAGGTTTGTGCCACCATGGTCCTAGCACATTTTGCAGGCAGCACAAATTGTAAATTAAAGTTTTCCTGGTTCTTTACTCTTTTGGTAGGCCACATAGTACTTTTCTGTGGTCTAGACAATAGAACATGAGAGTGAAGGTGTTAGATAGGCACAATCTTGTTCTCTGCATGTTCAGTGAGTTGACCTTGTGTAAGTTCTTTTTTTTTTAATGCACCCAACCTGTTCCTGTTGTGTGTTCATGTATTCATGTCCAGATATCAGCATTCAAGAGCCCTCTTTCTATTCTTGGGCTTTTACATTCTTTATGCTCTCTCTTGTTCCCTAAACCATGAAGTAGGTGTCTGATAAAGATGTTCCATCCATGGCTGAGGACTCAAAGTCAATTATTTTCAGCATTTTGAATAATTGTGAGCCTCCACACCAAACATTACCCTCTGCAATTTGAAGTTTCTCTGACCAAAGTGGAAACCACATATAAAATATATAGCACAGGTATAAATATAGTTGGGTAGCTAAGGAATATGGATTGCTGATGAAAATGGAATCTCACTTTTCTTTGGGGGAAGAAAACATTAGTAGAGTACCCATGCACCAGTGGAAAAGGCTTGCCCATGCAACATATAGATAGTACTAATAGGACTTGATGCATTATTTATATAAAGCTAGAAATTAACTTGAAGTTGACAAGGAGGGTTTTCTGGTGAGGAGCCTAGCAGAAATTGGAGAAGGTCTGGTGTGAATGTGAAAAAAAAAAATTAGATTGTATACATGTGTGAATTTTTCATAAAGAATTACAAAGCATAAAAATAAAATGAGAGGTTAGATTATAATAATGCTACAAGCATTTTAACTTAAACGAATCTGTAATTTTTAGCTCACATAAAAAATAATGGGCTTCATTATGACATTTCATATTCATCCTCATTGCTCTTTTAAGCTCTCTCTTGGGCTCTATTCACTATTCTATATATTGAGCATGAGAGAATGACCATTTGCCATTGTCAGTCTGGTTTATTAAACTTAACCTGATGATCTCCAGTTGTACCTATTCCTGAAAATGGCATAATTTCATTCATGTTAATGAATAAATAAAATATCATTGCATATATTTACAAAAATGTTTTTTTATCAATTTACCTATGAATTTAAAATTATGTTGTTACCATATCTATGCTATTGAAGATTATCACAAATGTATACAAGTCAAATATTTTAGTGCGAATCTGAGATAGTTCACAAACATGTGCATGTGCCTGTGCTGCTGCCTCTCCCTCTCTCTGTTTGTCTCTTTCTCTTTCTCTGTCTCTCTTTCTCTCTGTCTCTCTCTCTCTCTCTCTCTGTGCCCCTCCCCACTCTCTCACTGTGTGTGTGTGTGTGTGTGTGTGTGTGTGTGTGTGTGTGTGTGTGTATGTGCCTATGTCTAGGCAGGGATATATAGGGATTCTTTTTACATTCGTAATTTGATTTTTATTATTTTATTTATTTATATCTCAAATATTATCCCTCTACTGAGCCCCCTTGCAGAGTTCTTTCACCCATCCTTCCTCCACTGCAACTCTGAGAGCATGCCCCAATACCCTCCCACCATTGGGGATCAGGTCTCTACAGGAATAGGGACATTCTCTCCCACATAGGCCACACAAGGCATCATGTGCTATATATGTGCCAGGGGCCTTGGACCAGCCTGTGTATGCTCTTTGGTTAGGAGATCAGGCTTTGGGAGCTTCCTGGGGTCCAGATTAGTTGACACTGTTGGTCTTCCTTTGGGGTTGCCATCCTCTTCAGTTCCTCCAATCCTTCTAATATTTCCATAGGGGTCCCAGATCTCCATCTAATTCTTAGCTGTGAGTATCTATGTCTGTCTCAGTCAGCTACTTGTAGAGCCCCTCAGAGGACAGCCATGCTAGGCTCGTGTCTATATGCACAACATAACATCAGTTACAGTGTAAGGAACTGGTGCCTGCTTCTGGGATGGATCCCAAGTTAGACTAGTCACTGGATGGTTGAGAGTAAAAACAGCTAAATCTGGAAACTTGTTAAAAAGTTCACATTCATTGTTGTATGGACACAGAGCAATGTTTTGCTTTGAACATACAAACAAAACCACACATTAGAATTTCAACCATTTATTCATTTATCTGTGAGTAAATTCATGATCATCAATGTGAAGTTATTAAGAAACCTTCAATAAGATGAAACATCATCAAACCAAACTGCATGGACATAGATGGCTCTCTGTGTTGTACATTAAGGCTTATAAGAGCTCACCATTGAAACTGTAATTTCTGTTTTCAGATCCTTTTTATTATCAGTGTTCTAATTTCATTATAAATGTTATTTTGATGGTGTACATTCAATTTATATTTCTTTTCTGTGGTTGATATTACTTATATATTTATAACATTTATGACAAAATAATTATGGGCAAATTTATTCATGTAAACATATTTCTTTAAAATTCTGCAGAAGAGAAAAATCCTGTCTAAAATTCTGGTTTTAAAAGAACCCCTCATGTGCATTTCTATTAATAAGGGATATCATAGACTGAATGAAAAGCTTACAAAATTGTTAGAGGGGCATGGTAATTCAATTTGTGTGCAGGAAACTAGGAAGCTACTACTGACAATAAGAGTTTAGGAAACTACATGGAACATCTGTTTTAGTCATAGCTGTAGCATAGTCCTGAAGCTCACAGATGATGGAGGAACGTGGAGTGAGGCCATCTTGCAAACACAAAATATTTGCCAAAACCCATGTCTCTGCTGTCACCATTGCCACGGGGAGAATTGTATCTTAATTGTTCTTTCCAAATTCACAGGAGCTTGTTTTGGCAAAATTAAAAGCACATCTATCAGCCAAAAAATAAGTACAGGACATAGTAAGTTCAGATTACAAGTCAATGCTGCCCAGGAAATTTCATCATGTATTACAGGAGTCTGAAGCTGCTGGTTTGTATGTATGTTATGGACTTAGCATTTAGGGCCATTGGCAACACTGCACAGGGCAAAACAAGCTTCAGTGGTAAATGGATGGTGTCAGAAGTCCCAAAGCGGAGTGGAGCATTGTTTAAAATACCTTGAGCTAATGGGAAAATGAAAATATTTAAGATAACAAAGAATAGATCAAATTGAGTAGTTCGCTTTTTTCACTCCAATAGTTGTTTTTTTCCCCATCTCAAAAATAAAGAAAGAGATAAACTAACCCTAGTAAGCCATCACCAGTATCCCCAAACTAGGAGAGCAAATAAAGCCACTCCCAAAAGGAAACAAAACAAAACACTCAGTTTTAATCAAATAAAATATCTCTCCCACACAGTTGTGTACAAATGTGCATGCATGCGCACAAACACACACACACACACCCAAGAAACGAAGCAGTCATTAGTTGTGTTGCTCAAAATAATGCTGAACATGAATGAGGCCAGTCCTGGAATGTCTGAAATTCCAAGAGTCACTCTATTGAAGAACCTGATTTTTTCTCTCACAACAGATATAAGTGACTGTTGCATGCAGGCCGAGGCCTACTTGAACCAGGTACTCCTGGGAGGCAGGCTGGGACTGAAAGAGACTTAGACTGGAGTGAGAGATAATGAAGCCAAGATGATTTCCTGTTGCTTGCCAGTTTACTAAGAGAGTGTGCTTATAAGGGGGAAGGCCCATCCCCTGCCAGTCCATTCTTGGTGTCTGGAGCCAGCTTGAAGGCAAGCAGGATAGGCTGTTCCTCCAGAATATCTCAGGGGCCTCTCAGCAGGTAGCATTGTCTTGGAGGGAACACTGGCAGGTGACAGAATAATAGAGCCATCTAGGTCAGGAGGCTCCACCCTAGGTAATCTCCTTCTTAGTGGCAGCAAGGTCAAAGTTTGGATCAGCCTGCTTTGAGGCTGGGGGAGGTTACAAGTGACTATGTATACATTCATCCATTAATTAATACTTTAATATTAACATATAATAAATACAACAAAATATAATAAGATACAACAAAATCTATTTCTTTGGAGTTGCACAAGAGAAACCAACAGAAAGAGAAAAAAGCCCAAGAGAAGGCTCAAGAATCGGATTTCCATTTGATCATTCACACAAAAATCCAATAAAAACAATAAAGTCAAAAACATTATATTTACAAAGAGTACCTCATCTGGACGTTTGCAGGACTTATGAATTCTGCCTCAATCTCTGGGAATTTATATGGGCGTCAATCTTGTTGATTTAGAGGATCTATGTTTTCTTGGTGTCCTCCTTTATCTCTGATTCTTACACATTTTCTTATTCCTCTTTTGCCAGAATTCTCTGAGCTCTAAAGGAAGGGATTTAATGGAGACATCCCACTTAGGGCTGAATGTTGGATGTTTGTATTTTTTCCATCTGCTGCAGGAGGAAGTTTCTCTAATGACAGCTGAAAAGCACTGTGATCCATGAGTGTAGCAGAATACCCTTCAGGGTCATTTTATCATTATGCTTTTCCTAGTTTTAGACTAGTATCATTCGATATTTTCCCCTAGAACCTTGGACTATGTAGTAGCAGGTTGCTGGTCATGAAAGTAGAGATCCAGCTCATGGAAGGAACCTTCTCTCAGATAAGTTCCTGGTTGGTTATTTACACAACCTTTGTCCCACCATTAAACTAACATATCTTCAGGCAATATATCATTGCACATAAAAGGTTTGGGGCAGGCTCATTGCTAATGTTACTCTTTTAATGGTGTACAGTAAATGTTGCTTTTATTTCCTCAGAAAGTGCTACAATGTAAGACATACCCAACCTGTGGGAATACATGGTTTGGACTGAGCCCAGAGCATTTCCTTCTCTATTTTAAGCCTAGAAGTTTCTTGCTTCAATACAATCTAATTTTCCACACTGACTGATTTGATTTGAGTTCTTTAGACTTCTGACTAAGTTGTTCTGCATGGCCCCAAATTAATTTTAACAATATCTTCTAATCTTCTGTCTCCTTCTCATTCTCTGCATAGTTCTATCATCAACTGTGTCTAGTTTGATCTCCTGCATCTTTTTTTTTCAAAATTTTTTATTAGATATTTTCTTCATTTACATTTCAAATGCTATCCTGAAAGTCCCCAATACCCTCCCCACTCCCTGCTCCCAAACCCACCCACTCCTGATTCCTGGTCCTAGCATTCCCCTGTACTGGGGCATATAATCTTCACAGGACCAAGGGCCTCTCCTCCCATTGATGGCCTACTAAGCCATCCTCTGCTACATATGCAACTAGAGACATTAGCTCTGGGGGTTCTGTTTAGTTCATATTGTTGTTCCTCCTATAGGGTTGCAGACCCCTTCAGCTCCTTGTATACTTTCTCTAGCTCTTTCATTGGGGGCCCTGTGTTCTATTCAATATATGACTGTGAGCATCCACTTCTGTATTTGCCAGGCACTGGCAAAAGGAAGCACCATCCAGAGACTGCCTCACCCTGGGATCCATCCCATAAACAACCACCAAACCCAGACATTATTGTATATGTCAGCAAGGTTTTGCTGACAGAACCCTGACATAGCTGTTCTCCTGTATCTTGTCTCCGTAAAAAAAAAAAAAACAAAAAAAAAAACAAAAAAAAAAAACAAAAAAAAAAACAAAAAAAAAAAAACAAAAAAAAAACAAAAAAAAAACCAAAAACAACAAAAAAAAAAGAAGTCACACATTCACACAACCCATCACCTGACATAGCATGAATACACACCTTTCTCTACTATTCTATTCTTCTATTCTTTAAGTAGCCTCTCTTTCCTGTGTGTATCCTGGAGAGTTGAGTATGTGCTATCTCTGACTCATTTTGACAAAACTTTCTCTGATTAGTCACTGTGTCTGTCCCTCAATTAGAATGCATTGTTTGGGATTAAAGGTGTATACTAAAGTTGTATTACAGCCAGATACATTAAAGCTGTATATTCCAGCTAGAGGGATTAAAGGTGTGTGAGGTGTCTGAATTCCAGTTGGATCTTTACTTCGGATGTGATCCCTTGCCAGGAAAGCCATGTAGCTGGATAGAAATTCCTCTATAGTGTGCATAGTACGTTCTTATGCCAAAGACACTGAAACACAGGGGTAAAGCTTCCATGTAGGCACCAGCTAATCATCTTCATGTTTATATAGTTGCTCTTTTCATCAATAGGGACTTGACAATTTGTAGAGTTCCACTTATAGTCTTCACAGCAGCCTGCACTGTGCCAAGCAGCTCAAATAGGAATGAATATATATATATATATATATATATATATATATATATATATATATATATATATTTATGCAAGACCCTAGTGCCAGATTTCATAGCCCTAGTGTATGTATGTATGTATATATATTGGAGATGTGGGCAGGGGTGAAGCAAGGTTACAGCTGATGATCTGTTGCAGTACTAGTGAGGAGACCGATAGAGGGAGTGGTTTTGGTGAAACAAAGAGAACGGGAAGAACATCTGTGGGCAGCCTACTTAATTTTTTTTTTCCAGGCAGAGTCTATGGTTTAGCAGACGTTACCTTCTCCATTTCAGGCCTGGAGTGCAGTGACTGGGGTATGGAAGTGATGGCCTGTGGGATCCACAGGAAATATCAGTAGTCAGTGAGGGAAGGCTGCAGCTGTGTTCTCCTGCAGCACTAGTGATGAGATTGGATCAGGAGGAACACACAATGAGAGCAGAAGGTCTGTGTGTAACATATGTGGTTTTCCGACAGGCAGTATATAGGCTTTTTTCTATACTACAATGCCAAGAAATCTTTACATGTCATCATTTCTAAGTAAAGTAATAATTTAGAGCTATGAAAGGTATTAAAATAGTATTAGCAAACCGCTCCATGGCTTGGCTGCATATATACTCACCTTTTTGAAGCAACCGTATCTGATTTGTGTACTAGATTGGAAGTCAGCATCTTCTGTAAGAACAGCAACCTCTTACTTAACCTTAAACACTGAGCAACTTCTCTAGCCTAAGATTAATTTCATATGAGTAATATTTTGCTATTTTTAAAATGGCTATGAAATCTGGCACTAGGGTCTTGCATGAATCATGTGAAAAAAATAAATAAAATAAATAATAAAAACTTTCAGAAACTTTCTTCGTTTCATCACTGAGAACCAATTATATTGTTCTAAGTTAGACACAAATCACCATAGGAGGAGATCATAACTGTTTGTTAAAGATTAACAGCCAATGCAACAGGTGTATTAAAATTTTAATCTATTAATGCTTTGTGACTAACTACAGATAAGAGAATGACACTTTTAAAATAATTTAGAAAATTGCTTTGATTAGTGAATAAGGTCTTAAGAAAATGTGAGTATAACTAGAAAAAATAAATAACTAAAAGTTTTACTCATACTGTAAGTGAATCTTTCCATAGAGTTGGGCCATGCCTGTCTTCTGGGATGTGAGATCAAGAAGCAACATTATTAGGGATTGGTTGTATGTATAACAACATTTTTGACCCAAGCAAAATACCTTATATTTTTGGAATTTAGTTCCCCTCTCTCTAAAACGTAATTATTTTTAGTTGAACTCACATACAAGTAGGTCATTGTAGATACAGTAAAAGAAATTTGATATAGTTGTCAAGGGTACCCATGGAAAAACAATTAAACTCCAAGGTCATAGTCTAAAAGAAAATGTCTTCTTGGATTACTAGAAGGATAGAGACAGAAATATTGACCTGTGATACCTGGGGACTGGCTTTACTTTCCCTCTTTGGATGAGAGTGTGACCTTATAGGTGTTACGTTGGTGTCAGATGAAGGAAAGTCTTGTGTTCATTCTCCAAGGAAAGTAACATACAGGTGAATTTCAGCCTTTCTGACAGGAGTTGAAGCCATGATTACCATATGACAATCTGAAAATGAAAAATTCTGATTGTATCTTGTCAATGCCAGGATTTTCTTTTAATAGATTTCACATTTAGGGAACAGGACTTTCTAAGAGATCTTTGCTTCAATTATATTTTCTCATATACTTCATTTTTTGATTGTTCGGTTGAACAAAAAGAATGTATATGTGTTTGTCTTTGTGAAAAAGGTAATCAATTAAAATGATACACTTAAAATAAATAACACTATTCCAGAGAATATATGGCAATCAGCTATTAACTCTAGGAAGTAGTGATTGATGTTGTTTGTGGGTGCTGCAGTAGAGAGAGAAAAACTCATCAAAATGCTATGGCTTCATTTTCCAAGTGAGCAGAGGGCTACAGCCTCTCAGGGAAGACTTACACCTAACTGTCTCTCTCTAGTTACTTTATTCAAACATATACAAGGTTAATTGGGGCTGGGAAAGATTCCAGCTACCTAAATTATCTTGCCCTATGCTGATCATAAGAGCTGACAACCCACACAAATCTCAGTCCCCTTTGTCCATGGCTAGCCATAATCAAATCTAAGATACTAACTCTAGGCTAGCATAAGGAGACCACCCAAATCAAATCTAAGAATGCCAGGTTTACCAGGGATGTTTTAGGATCAAGATTAGTGCAGCTCCAAGTTCTTCTGTAGGATCAAGTTCAGACATTTCAGAAGAGACAACATTTCTTCAAGGTCCAAACAGTCTCAAAACAATTTTCCAGCCTCTAATTATTGACCCAAATACAAAAAAAAAAAAAAAGCTTTGCTTGAACATTTTAACCAATGCAAGACATAAAGACTTCACTGTACATTCACTTATAGCTAAGCATAACAGAATATATATACATATAATTACAAGGTTGATAACTAACTCTAGGCTAGTATAAGGGGACCACCCAAATACAACTTAGTGATACGATATGTTTTATTCAGTTTAGTTTAAATAAGTGAGTGTGACACCAAAACAGCTTCATTGTTGAAATGCCAAGTTAGGTCTTCAGGGTCTCACAAAAGCTGGAAAACCAAGGGTTTGTTTTTGCAATGTGCATACCACTGAACAGATTGGAGGACATTTAAGAATCTCAGCTGATTTGAGCCTCTTTCAGATACTTTGGATCATTCTTTCTCCTCCCCCTCCTCCTCCTCTTCTTCCTCCTCCTCCTCCTCCTCCTCCTCCTCCTCTTCTTCTTCTTCTTCTTCTTCTTCTTCTTCTTCTTTTTCTTCTCTTTTTTCTCTCCCTCCTCCTCCTCCTCCTCCTCCTCCTCCTCCTCCTCCTCCTCCTCCTCTTCTTCTTCTTCTTCTTCTTCTTCTTCTTCTTCTTCTTCTTCTTCTTCTTCTTCTTCTTCTTTTTCTTCTCTTTTTTCTCTCCCTCCTCCTCACCTCCTCCTCCTCTTTTGCTCTTTTACTCCCTCTCCTCCTCTTCTTCGTCCTCCCTGATCCTCTTCTCTTTGCTTTCATCCTTATTCCTGCTGTGAGAATTGCTCTTGGCAGTCCTTACTACTTTTCATAAGCTTGGGGAGTGTGGAGTCTTCTGTATTTGTTCACTTTCAAAGACTTTCTGAAGCTTCTAGTAGTTTACTTTGTGAGTCTTAAAGAGACTCCCTGAAACATGAGATGTTGCAGTATCCTTCAGAACATTCTCTATCTTAATGAGCCTCCTTCTAGAATAAGATATTTGTGTTGACAGGAAATTTCTACATAACATACAATCAAAAGTAATATGACGGAAGACTTTGAAATTTTATTAAAATCCACATGTGTGTGTGCATGTGTGTTGCCACACCCACTCCAGTGGAATCTGCATGACAAGTCCAAAAGCTTCACCACAATCCTGAGGCAAAAATTTCATGAAAACTTGTCTCCTGGAGGTACTTGGCAACCTGTAACACTCATGTGGTCCAGATTTGTCCTTGCAATAGTCAGTAGTGAGTTTTGCGCAATTTCTTTCAGTATTATTTTATTATAGGTCCCCCAGGGAATGATTTGACAAATAGCCAAGTTAGATTGAACATTGCTTGCTGGCCTCCACTGATGTCGTAATATCCTAGTCAGTCACTGAGCTGACCTTGGGCTTTGAATTTCATAAGAATGTTGCTTATTCATAGAAAATGCCTCCAGTGTTGATAAAGAGATAGCAAAAGAAATCAGGCACTGCAGTTTACTGGATAAGAGTTAGAAATCTTAGGGAAAGTTCAACAAAGTAAACTTAGAATTCTCATTACAGTCATGTATGGCAGACTACAATATATAACAGTAGAAAGAAGGTGGGTTATGGTTTAAGAAGGAACTAGAGTAAACACTTAGAATAACAGCTGAGTCACTCCCACATACAGGAATTTACAATGGCCTAGGCAGAAGGTAGATTATACAAAAGACTAGAATTGGAACTATGGCTAGGGCAAGAAGCCCTTGCCCCTGGCTTCTAAGAATAAACTGACTTTAGATAGGGCTAATTTTTATCTCAGTTGTAAACACTGCCTGGCTTCTGCCAGTTTTCATGTACACATTTTTCTGGCTTTTTTTTTTTAAACCATTATGCATCAGATGACCTTAATGTATCTTGGCTGATGTCTTACCTAACTTCCTTGTTTTCTTTTGTAATGATTACATAAGTCTGATGCTTGCTTTGAGGAATTACACTCAGATCAGCACTCTTTTGTGTTTGTGTCTGTTTGTCACTCGCAGACTCCTTGGACACCTGAGTGCCAGAACTCTTATTCTCCCCCGAGTTGAGGGACTCCCACTGGGTCTACCCATGGCAGTGTGTATGTGCTTGTGTTTTACATAGAACACACTTATAATTTGACAGAAAGGATAAAATATTTCAAGGCAAAGTATAAGAACAGAGAACTGAGTAGCTGATACTGAACGAAAAATTTCAGATAAAGTTAAAGATTAAGCTCAAGAAATGTGCCTGCTAGCTGGGCAGTGGTGGTGCATGCCTTTAATCCTAGCATTTGAAAGGCAGAGGCAGGCAGATTTCTGAGTTCAAGGCCAGCCTGGTCTACAGAGTGAGTTCCAGGACAGCTAGGGCTATATAGAGAAACCCTGTCTAGATAAAAAAAAAAAAAAAGGAAGAAAAGAAAGAAAGAAAGAAAGAAACAAAGAAAGAAAGAAAGAAAGAAAAGAAAAGAAAAAAAAGAAATGTGCCTGCTGTCTACTATGTCATTAAGACCTGAGTCTTAATGGAATAAAATGTAAGTTTTCTCATCATGAAATATATACTTGAGTCATGAATTTCACAGGCAAAGTTGAGTGGAACTAGAAAATACCATCCTAAGTGAGGTAACCCAGTCTCAAAAGAATACATATGGTATGTACTCACTGATCAGTGGATTTTAGCCTAAAGACACTTAGAACACTAATGACAGAACTCGCAGAACATATGAAATTCAAAAAAAAAGGAAGACCACAGCATAGTGCGGATGCTACAATCCTACTCAGAAGGGGGAAGAAAATAATCACGGTAGATAGAGTGAGGGATGGATCTGGGAGAGAGAGACAAGGCAGAGGGAAAATGAGAGGCAGGATCAGGTATGGGAGAAAACAGGGGAGAAGTAGAGAGGGTCAGGAAATTGAACTGAGGTATGTAGCAGTGGAGGATGAGGAACTGAGGATAGCCACTAGAAAGTCCCAGATGTCAGTGACCTAAGACATTCCCAGGACCCAACAGGGACAACATTAGTAGCAATACCCAACAAAGAAGAAGATAAAACCTGTAGAGACCATATGGAGAGGTTAGGCACAGCCCCTGGTTGAGGGATGGGGCCACCCATCTTCTCAAAAATTTTAACCCAGAATTGCTTCTGTCAAAAGGAAATGTAGGGGCAAAAAGTGGAGCAGAGACTGAAAGAAAGGCCATACAGAGACTGTCCCACCTAGAGATCCATCCTATCTGTAGATACCAATCCCAGACACTATTGCTGATGCCAAGAAGTGCTTGCTGACAGGAACCTGGTATAGCTGTCCTCTGAGAGGCTCTGCTAGAGTCTTACCAATATAGATGCAAATGCTTGCTGCCAACCATAGCACAGAGACCCCAGTGGAGGAGTTAGGGGAAGGTCTGTAGGGGGTATAGGGGTTAGCAACCTCACAAGAAGAACAATAATATCAAACAAACATACCCCCCAAAAGTTCCCAGGGACTAAACCACTAACCAAAGAGTACACATGGAGGGACCCATGGCTCTGGCTGCATATGTAGCAGAGAGTATCAATGACAGGGGAGTCCCTTGGTCCTGTGGAGGTATAGGGGAATTCTAGGGCAGTGATGTGGGAGGGCATATATGGGTGAGGGAATAACCTCATAGAAACAGGGGGAATGAGGGAGGGGATAGTGGGTTTAACTGGGAAGGAGGGTAGCATTTATAATGCAAATAACCAATAAAATAATATATATATTTAGAAAGAAACTGATAGTTTTATTCATCTTTGAACATCAATATAAATTTTGATCTATTTAGAAAACTTATTTTAGAAAAATACATCTCAGTCATGAAGATGTAATATTATCATTAGATGTTTTAAATGACAGATATTTTCTAAATGTAATAGTCCCTTTATAGCCTAAAGGATGTCAAAGATATGTGTATTTTAAGTTATTCCTTATAATTATTAATCTGATTCAACACATATTCTGAGTAGCTCAAGAAATACGATTTAGAATATTCCCACTGGTTATGAATTTTAAATATAGTAAATTGACAGAAGTGGCTTATTCTTATTTTTTTTTCCATTCAAATGATTAAGGAATGAGTATGTGAGGAAATAAACATAGACCCATATGGAATGCCCAAATTATATTCTATCCGGAAATACTATTTCCATTTTTTTACAAATTTATTTTTATTTAAATTAAAGTTCTTTTAATACATTTATTCAAAAATGGTCACATTAATGGGAATATAAAGTATATATTGTACATATTTATATCAGATAACTTAATGTGTCTCAGCAATCATTTATAATGAAAACTTCACGAATAATTTCTTATATATTAGGCAGGAAAAATGGCACATACCCTTAAACCCAGTGCTCAGTAGGCAGAGTCAAGTAGATCTCTGTGAATTCTAATAAAGCCTAGTCTACATAGTAAGATCCAGGAAAGCCAGAGCTACATCATAAATAACTGCCTCAAAACTGCACCTTCTACAAATAAAAATAAAAATGTAGAAATCACTATTAAATAGTCACCATGATATGCACACTAAAGTTTTGTTCCTATATTAGTATAACTCAAGCGTAACCTTGAACCTATTGATTAATTTCATTCAGTTTTCCTTATTTCTTGTTCATTCCTACATTTCTAAATGGCATTGTATTTTCAGTATTATGAGATCAATTTTAGATACAGTGTGAATAATATTATGTGGTTCTTGTCTTTCTGTGTCTGAAGGATCTCGTTACCATACTGAGCTTCAGCCCATTACCATCAAATAAAAGAATTTCATTGTTTTTATGAGTAAATAATAACCAAATATGTAATATATGGTTTTTTTTTATCTATCATCAACTCACGGACAAGTTTTTCATCCCTTGTCCGCTCTGATTTGCTTCACAATAACATTGTTCTTCAGAATCTCTTCAAAGGTTTAAAATAAATATTACCAAAGCTAGAATGGCTGGATTATAAGGCAATATGATTTTTAGAAGAAATTTCATAATGCCTTTCTGTAATAATTGCACTAAGTTACAACAGCAACAGCAACAGCAGTGTGCCACTGCTCTCTTTTCTCTGCATTCTTAGCACTACTTGGCATTTGAGTCTCACAGAGAAATCTACGCAGTGTTATGAATAGAACTGAGTCCCCAGCAGGTTCTTCTCTTGAGAGGTATAGAACGCTGGGGGAACAGCAAATCATCTACCTGACAGCGCTTGCTGGCAGCAACAGTAAAGGTGAGATGCACTTCTGGTTTCTGTTTCAGGTCCCTATTTTTCAATTTCCTGCTGTGTGAAAGAGTCACATAACATGGTACCTTTGGTATGGATGCATGTGCTCCAGGTGTCTAAAATTGCCCACTTTCCTTTAAAGTAACCAAAATAACCTGCGCCTCCTTAAATACTTTCTATTAGATATTTTGGGATAGGGACATGAAAAGTGACGAGTATCCATAGCATTTGGTGTGAATTTGCTCTAGGTTCCACTCTACTGCTAAAAATGGATGGTTTTCTTCTGGTAAGCATGACTGCCAATAGGAAGACAGCTCTAGAGGCTCCATCTGTGAGCCCTGGCTTGTCGACAGAGCCAGAGTTGATGCTCATCACAACCGTCTGTGCAAAGACATGGAAAACAAAGTACACTGCTAGTTGCTGTGTTCTTTTGCCTGCAGTGGTTGGAACCCTGCTTCCTGCTCCATCACTCAACACCAAAAAAACATAGTAGAGAGAGTACTTTTATCACCTAAATGATAGACTTTTGGTGGCTCTGCCAACAGGGCCTTGTCTAGTGATAGGGGTGCAGGGCTCTTCTAGGCAAGAAGTAGTAAGCAGTAAGCATTAAGTATTTCCATTATACGTTCCTGGTAAAGGGGTTTTAGTCAAAGTCTGGATCTTGTTTCCCACTCCATGTTCTTAGCTTGAGGTCTCTGTCTTCGGATATGATTCCTGGAATTCTGAAAAGGTAGAGCTACCTCCCCCATTCTGGCCTTCATTCACATATCACTTTTCTTTGTTATAGTACAAGCAGGTATTGCCATTTCCATCTTGAATTCCTAAGTTCTGGTAAGGTTATTTAGATAAATGATTCACTGTACAACGGTATATTTTCATTGACAATTACCATAGGTATAAACTTAGCCCTTCCAGGTCCATTTTCCTTCCTAGATTATCAATTTTCTTCTGAGATTCCAGAGGTCTCAGTCGACCTCTGGACAGCATCTTCTACTGGCAAACTTGGATCATCCTGTTCTGATGGACGGGACCCCTAAACAAAAGCCATGACGTTTTTTTGCGTCCAGACAGTCCTGCAGAATTAGATACTCTGCAGATCAGGGCCATTTATAGCAGAGAAAACGTTTGAAGCTGGACTTTAAGTGTGGCTATGGCACACCCCAGGAAACTCTAAATGTGTGTGACAGCTTTGATGATGAAGAAACTTCTGAATTTAAAAGGGAGTGAGAAACTGAAATTAGCTCCAGATACTATTGAGTGCTAAAAATGCTTGCTGCTGAAAATTGTTCAAGCCAATTTGATAACAGTTCAGACATGTCCATTAGCTCACCCCCACTTCATATTCAGTTACAATTTGAATTAAAGTGCTCCCATGTGAATTAATGTGCAGAACATTGGAAAGCAACATTTCCCTATTTTTCTTTACTTCTGCAAAAATTCTGCATATTACTTTAGAATGTCGCGTTGTCCCCTGAGGGTGTCAAAATGCAATGTGAAGCTTCATATGCTCCGTATATTTATTTCCTCCTTATGATATATCAGAAAGTTACATTACTGAGCTTACGAGCAAATTAGTTCGTATATTAAATTCAGAATGTGTCTTTATGATGAAAACATTAAACTGATATATCATTGGCAAAGATATGTTAATACAGCTATTAACTTACACAATGAGAATAAGTACATATTGAATAAGAGGTACAATTTGTGTGTGTGTGTGTGTGTGTGTGTGTGTGTGTATTTCAAATTTCCCTTTGAAAGATGCCTAAACACACAGAGATGGATAGCATATAAATTCCCAAATAAAGACAAAATTGAATTTTGCATATGAACTAAAACTCTTGCAGATTTTTTATAGTAGTTTCCATAAACTGAGTAATGGAAAATATTTTTTTTTCAAAATGCTATTTTTTTAAGTTTCACAAAAATGCTCTGACATATACCTCAAATCAAAGCTTCTACTTCACATGAGCTTTGATACATTTGAACACAGACCATAATGGCACACAGGTAAATTAATACATACAAGAAGATGTTCTCCATGAATGAAGAATGTAAGATTGAATCAAATCATTGATTGTGGGCACAATACTAGCATTGTGTATCTTACCCTTCTTCCCTGTACCACAATGAAATCATATATAATTGGAGCACTTGATGAAAATTAATTTCTAAGAAAGTGGCAAAGCTAATTGTATATAACACATTTTAAAGGAATGTTACAGTAATTAAAACCAGCAAACTGTTATAGCTTATACTTTCTTATATTATAATTGCTTGTTGAAGTGATAAAACACTGCAGGAAATATTTTATTTATTTCACAAATATTGTGCAACATATATCTTGTATTATTGCATGCAAACTTTAGTTCTATCTGTTAGATAGTATGATTCAGGATAAAGTTTAGTCGCAGCACATATAAACGTAATCAAATATTTGAATTGAGAATAAATGATTTGCTTCAATATTATACATTTCTGCATCCATATCTTTACTATAGTTTCACAATGTCTCCACTAGTATATTAAATAAGGTTTAATTTTATGTCTTATTTGGAGATAATTTGTAAATAAAGTAACCATTGGTGAAATCTACCATGTTTCAGATTTCCTCAGAAAAAAAATGAATATGAACTGTATATGAATCTGACTCAATGAGAAAATAAGACAATTAAGTGAAATGTATCCTGTCCATCCCATGGACATAGAGCACTCATTAGAGCCAACCAACCTGTATAGTCTTATTCAGTTCCTGAATAATCTAACCTACATTCACTGAGCCTCTAATGAACAATAAATCCAGCCGAAGTAAATATGCTTTTTTAATATACTAAGCATTGGGTAATGCTTTTCATTAAAATCCCTCACACTCTACTTATGCCTTCAAACTTTTGGAAAAATTAAGAAGCAAAACAATTCTTCAAAACAGTATTCATGTATCAGAAATACTATAAATGGAAAAACTAGAATGATTTACATGCTAATAAGGATTTATTTGTTGTGTAGGTTTTCTCTGTGCCAATATTTAAAAGATGGAAACTTTCAGGACATGTTTGCACATGGAATATGTAGATGAAACTAATATCCCCTTTAGTTGAACACAAGATACATTAAAACCTACTAGTTCTTAGAAATATACTGAGACCTTTCAGAGTCTCAAGTAAAATATATTATTTGTACAGCTTAAGTTCAGCTTGCTTTGCCAGAAGTAATGACACATGAACCTGATACTGAAGAATAGCAAATATAGGTGACTCATAGAGTGAATGAATTCATATGCTATTGCTTATTACATTGAGAGTAAATTATCTATCTGACTTTATCTTTTAAATACCAAGAAATGGCAACATTTTCAGTGGAGGGAAATTTAAGAGCATGATTTTCAGATACCAAAAAAACATATGATTAGGAACAAACATTAACATTGCAGTATTACAAAAATTTGTTTCTTAATAAATAACTTTATGTCTAAGTCTTTCACATTTTACCTTCTTAGACAGTGAAAGGTGAACAAAAACATGATCTTTAAAAGTTCATAGCTTCGGCTTTAAAATTTACCCTGTTAATCTCAAAGAATTTTCATAAAGACAATGTATGTAAAATTTCATTGAAATATATTTCACCAATGGGAAAAGATATGCAGTTGGACAGTTACAGTATTTTTATCAAAATACCAGTTTTATTCTTTCTTAAATACAATTTGGGGTATAAATAAATTATGATTATAGTTTCCTTCATCAAAATATATTTTGTGAAACTTTATTAAAACAGGGAATATCATTCATATAACCTAATAATATCAGTATCATTTATTTTCAATGTCTTTGTGAACCTGTTTTCTACAAACATAAATTTTTATATTAAAAGAAAAAATTAATTTCATGAGAATCAGCAAATTCACCAATCATACAGGATTTGTAAACTCTTACCTGAAATCATGTAAGCAGTAACATTTTGCTTATTGGAAAGTTTTTATTGTGTTGTAAAGTTAGTAAATGTTGTTCATGTGATTTTATTAATACAGGTTATCACTCCATGGAGGTCTCTTTGATGATGCAGATTTTCTATAAGTCTTTGCACCTGTAAGCAATCCTTGAAATATGTGTCCTCTAAGTACTCTCACACAGTTGACTAAGCAGGTCAGTAGATAGCAAAGTTGAGAGTTAAAAGAAACAGCCAGGACTGGAAGTGGGAGCTGGGGGGGGGGGGAGGGGGAGTGTAGGGGGGAGGGTGTGGGGGATAGTACTGGAGATGTGAATGAAGAAAGTACCTAATTTTAAAAAAAGGGTCATCCCAGGGCATATATTACAACAACTCTACAATTTCTCAGGTTACAGAAAAATAGGTCTATAAATCCTGAGAATGAAATTCATCGATACCTTGTCCAATAAAGTGAAAATTCTGTATGAATGTCAACTAATAATGTAGGTAGGTGTTTAGGAGCAGAGAGAAAAGGCCATGCAGTGACCTGTAGGCAGAACAAAGCTGGGATTCTGATGCAGGGCTGTTACTTACCATCTTTGCTTTCCTGACACAGTAAGTGAGAAGAAACACCCCAATGGAAATTGTGGGGAGCCGCCCTCACATTCGCCGTTGCAAGATGGCGCTGACATCCTGTGTTCTAAGTGGTAAACAAATAATCTGCACATGTGCCAAGGGTAGTTCTCCACTCCATGTGCTCTGCCTTCCCCGTGACGACAACTCGGCCGATGGGCTGCAGCCAATCAGGGAGTGACACGTCCTAGGCGGAGGATAATTCTCCTTAAAAGGGACGGGGTTTTGCCATTCTCTCTCTTGCTCTTGCGCTCTGGCTCCTAAAGATGTAAGCAATAGAGCTCTTGCTCTCTGGCTCCTGAAGATGTAAGCAATAAAGCTTTGCCTCAGAAGATTCCGGTTTGTTGTGTTCTTCCTGGCCGGTCGCGAGAACGCGTGTAAGAGGAAATAAAATTTTAGTTTTTCTCCCAGTGTGCAAAATAGTTGTCCTGTAGGGTCATATGACCTCTCTCCTTTCAATTTCCAAGGTATGACCATTCTTTAATGAAGAATTCTCATGACTAACTTTAACTCTAACCTAGCTCTGAAAGCCTCTACCTCAACTCTTTTTTCAGTTTTGCCCTAGAATAATCACCATGTGACTATGTGACCTATTGGGTTTCTATAGCCTGTTTCCTCTAAAGACAGGAGATATTCTCATTTCTTATTTAACCTCCAGTGCTTATACTACAGATGAACATCTGACCTTCAATTCCTACACTAGACTAAAGAAATAGGTATGGTTCACTGGTAAGAATATCAAACCCGTTTTTAGTTTAGACTACTAAATTGTTTCCTGAACTAGCCCTTTAAACACTCTAAGTATCCCAAATTGTACAATAAATAGAAAGAGTGGAGTCTGAAATGTGTTGTTTGATTTGACCTAATACAAAAGGATTTGAAGGTTTTGGTGTAACATTATCATAGTCAGGTTATTTCCACAGTGAGACTTTGAGTCTAAAATTAAATGGCCTACCAATTCAGGTTGTGGGAAAGAAATTTCTGATAACCTGAAAATGATCATTTTTTTATATCTTTATATGATTTATCTTGGATCATTAACTTAAGAGAGGGATAAAAAGAGAATTAAGACAGCCACTTCTTTCCTATTCAGTCACAATCACATGACCATTGAGAGCTCATCCTTACGTCCTCATACTGTGAGACCCTGGACTTAGAGCGTTTCTCCCTGGAAGGTAAAGCCCCTGGATGTTCCCCAAGCTTGTTTTCCCTGATTATTAAAAATACAGCTAGAAAGAAGCTCTTTGTTCTCTATAGCCAGCAAAAAGCTTTTTTGTTTCTATACTGTACAACCAGAGATGCCTGCCTTCCTGTGCATGAGGACATGGAGATAAAAATTCAGAAAGAACTCACTCCTCACTCCTGCCTTGTAATTTTCACCAAGGACACCGGGAAGATCAGAACTCTTCCCAACTCCTCCGAAATCTCCTCCCAACTCCTCAGCTAGCTGTTAAAAGCCCCCTACTGTCACCACTCAGGTCGAACTCCCCTGCCCTGCATGGTGGAGGGACTTTGTCCTCAGCTAGCTGATATTAAAACCTCTTGCAGTTTGCATCAGGTGTGGTTTTTCTCTCGAGATGTTGGCCAGCTCATCCCGGGACTTGAGCGGAGGCCCAGCATCGGGAGTCTTACAATACAACCTTAATTTAATCTCCCAAATCCCTATTTCCAATAACTATCAGTTTGGATATTAATGTCTTAGCATATGATTTTTAGAAGTATGGTAATTTGTCAAAGGAGCAAAGCATTTTAATAATTTTATTTTAGTTTTCTAAAAACAAAATAATTTCATAACATTTTATGGAAAATCTTAGTAACAGGAGTGTATGTCAAATTATTGCTTTAATTTCTACATTATATATCACATCTATACAATTTTCATAATTTTGCCACTCTTAATTCATATATTTTAATTGAAGAAACATTTAAGACATTTAGATAATTAAAATTTTATTTTTATTACATTGGCAATTCCTGAAATGTAATAATTTTGTTTTAAAAAATTGTGAGAAACTATTTTTATATTGATGATACTCCATGCATAGGTGAGCAATTCATTTGACTTATGAAAGACTAGACGATCTACTTGATTCATTTTATTTTTCAGCACTTAATTAGGCTTTCATAACAAAAGTCAACCATTAAGCAAAATTAAATTTCATTACTCCTTTCAGAACCATTTCTCAGAATGCTTCTAAAAATGTGTTATCTTGAGAACATATGGAAACTTTACAGAAGTATAAATTAAAATTTTTGTGAGGTCAATACTTCTTAAAATAAAAATAAAAACTGTACTTTATTCTCAAATGAACAAAATTAAACTCATAATATTGACAGAAAACTCTTTTTTCTCATATAAAGAATAAAAATATGGCTTTCACAATGCTCTATATAAATATATAATGCTTGCTCTTATTCTCTATTATTTATGCACACTATTAAAGTCATTAATTGACATGTAAATTCTTATAATTCCAGTTAAATATTCATATAATGAATATGTAACTAAGAATTCATGACGCGTGCTAGTAGCATCAAAAAAGTGAAATCAAATCCAATACTCTGTTTAAGAAATGAGACTTCCAAAAGGCAATTCCAGTTTTATTTGAAATAACATTGTATAGCAAGCAAAGCTATTTATTTTTATTTAAAAATTATTGGAATCACAAAATTAACACAATAAAAAAATCTTGAGTTTATCTCTTGCTAAAGATACTGTGATATATTGAAGCAAGAAACTTTTTTCAAACAGTTGAAAATATAATAGCAGAAATACCTAAGAGCCATTCTACAGCTAATGTTCAATGACAGTTTTTTAAGTGATATTTTGGATTTTTAAAGTTAAAATATAATTATACCAGTTCCCCTTTCCATTTCTTACTCCAAACTAACTTTCACTCTATTGTTACACAAACACAAACATACACACAATTATAGATAGATAGATAGATAGATAGATAGACATAGACATAGACATAGACATAGACATAGACATAGACATAGACATAGACATAGACATAGATATAGATATAGATTCTTAAATTCAACCTACAACTTCTTTTGGAATCAGATAAATACCATTAGATAATTTCAGCATCTTTTTGTGCTTTTTGGACAAACCTGAGTGAGAAAATGAAAAGTGTAGTTCCTCCATTTGTGGATATGATGACAGATGCTCTGCTTTTGTAGTTGGCTGTTATATTATTTACTTCCATTTATATTCTCAGATAAAATAAATATCTCTCCCTTGTCTCTTTGAAAAAAGGTTTTGTTTAATTTGTATAATGATCACTTTCACATGAATTAAACACATTAGTTTTTATCGGAAATAAAACACTTCCCAAAGTCACCTGAGGCATGATCTGTCATCACACAATATTAGAAGGAGTCTCATTTTCTATATATCCATTGCAGTATGTATGAATGGCATGTATTCAGGGTTTGTGGAAGTGCTAGAGTTGGCTTCAGTCATTTTTCATGAACATTGCTTCATGTCTGTATTGAAGAGATTGAAGTATTTTCCCCAATAGCTTCTATGCAAAAGGTCTTCTTTCATATCCATGTGATAGGTAAACTGAGGCAGGCAGCCACTGTGGGTCAGTGCTTAGAGCCACTGATCTGTGTGGATCCAGATACCTAGAGGGACTGCTGCAAATGGCAGCCAGAGATTAGAAAATTTACTCAGCAGACATTTCTCTGAGGAAACCAAGTTTAATTAACTGGGGCTGACACTTATTGTTGCTAGTGGAAAAACTATGAAGTGTTTAACTCCTTGGAGCCAGAAAGAATGAGAAAGAAAAAGAAAATTCACATGCACACACATACAGAGTTGATGAAGCAAAGGCAGAGTCCAATAACTTCATACACACAAATATATACATGCATGCATACAGATCTACAGACAGACATACACACATTCACAAACAGAATGGCTAGAGCAAAGCTCCAGCAAACAGGTTCCAAGAATTTCATATATATACATAGTTGATGGATGGAAGAAACATTGTTCCAGCCCCCATTCACACAAACCTTACACATATACAAAGATACAGGTAGTTGATGGGTGGAAGGAACCGTGTTCCAGCTCCCATACTATAATCCTTCTTCCGTAGCTTATATATTCCAGCAAAATAATTCAAGCAGTATGCAATTATAATGCAATTACATTTTAGTTTTCTTTTTTTGTTTTGTTTTGTTTTGTTTTGTTTTGTTTTAAGTATTTTATTTTTAATTATGTGTATGTATACAAAAGCACTGTTGCCAGATGAGGTCAGAAGATGTGGGATCTTCTGGAGCCAGAGTTCCAGGTGGCTGGAACCTGCCCTAGATAGATGTTGGGGAACAAACTTGGCTCCTCTGGAAAAGAAACATATGAGCCTAAGCTCTGAGCAATCTCTCAAGCCCCTAAGTGTGATTCTTCCTCTTCTCTCTCTCTTTTTTTTTAACTTTAATTTTTTCAAATCCTATTTTTTTTTCTTTTTAGTTTTCTTATAGTGAATGACTATGAAAAAAACTGTATGCTCCCCGATAACTTTACAAGAAATAACATTAAGTAGTATGGATAAAGAAAACAAACTATTCCCTAGAATGCATGTGCATTCATAGCCAAGCAACTTGTAGATTAACAAAGTGTAAGCAAGCAAGAGAGTTTTCTCACCCAGTTTCACTAACGGGCAGGCAGCAATTTGTTGTTACAAAGAAATGAGTAATTATTTTATTATTTATCTTCAAAAGTAAGCTTGTAAGAAAGCATCTTAAAAGAATCACATATCTAAACTTTTTTTTTAATAAAAATCAGTCATCTATCTTAAATCCTTAGAATGCATATCTACTCATAAGCAATAATTAATAAATCGTATCATGAAGCTGAGGGCAGAAATGGATGTAAGAAATCAAAAAAAAAAAAAGGAAAGAAATCAGTCATCACCAGTCCAGCCTCAGTGAGAATCACGTCAGTCAGTTTTGCCACTGTTTTTGTTCCCTGACCATAAAGGTCCCTGGCTTAACGAATAAGAGCGTGCCTTTCTCAACTTCAAATTGTTCCCTACGATTTTCTACATCAGTGCCAGTAGTAAAACTCTCTCAAACTAGCTTCACTATCAATTTTCCAAATGTTTTCTAAGAGTGGTGGTCATTGCTGACAATCTACCTCTCCAAGTTCTTCCCTGGAGTGGTGATTGAATCATTGATCTGCTCCAGAAGCCATGCCTGAAAGACACCAAGCATTCTTATTGTGAGGGCCAGAGATACTGCCCAGTTGAGGGACTAAAAGCTCCCTTAAAGTTTTTATATAATTGTTAGATTGAGAGGAATATGAGGGCAGCAAGCAGAACAGAACTCCATAATCGCATGAAGTCTTCAGGACTGTGCCACACCAAGGCTCACCCATATGACTGTGGTAACCCATGTGCTGCATTCTGTCAGCTCTAAAGCCTTTTGTCATTTCTCTTATATAGGCTCAGGCACTTCTGTGAAGCAAGCTTATGTATTTATTTGTTTTTGTTTGTTTGTTTGTTTTTTGTTTATTTACCTTTTTGTCTTTTCAGCACTGATTTTAAAAGTGATATTTTGCCATACCCACATAATTCATGTCGATTGTCTCAGGAACCTGCTCAGAACATGGAATCTACTCTAACACTTAAAACGGATTGACCTTGATCATCTGATTGTCCTTGTTTTACCAGGGGCTCGGCCTCTAGGCTCGTTGTTGTACCCCACAGAGGAAAGAAGTGTCCTTGTAGAATGTAGAAGCTTCTGCACATGAATGTAACATTGATGCTCACATGCATACATATTCCTGTGTATAGACAGCACAGACTGTAAAAACCTTGAGTTCCTGATTACCCTCATGTGTGGCACTAAAGAATTCATTTCACTTCATTTAGATGTCTATATCTCTTCTGTGCACATGTGACCATCAGCATCACATTAACTTATTAATTTCACTAGTCCATTTGAAATGTGGTCTCAGCCTCAGAACTCCTTCTACCTCTTGATCTCTTCCTACCTCCACTACTTCTGTCTCTTCTTTGTCTTCTTACTCATTTCCATGTGCTTTCTTCTTTATTATTCTTTAAAATATTTGAGTTCATTGTTCTTGGCCAAATTCTTTGTCTAGAATGTACCTCACTTGCATTGGATTGTGAAAGGAACCACAATGAAAGTAGAAGTGAATCCTGGCGATGTTATTTACATGCAGGCTGGGTCTTCTTTCCTCCATCAGATCTCTCTCTAAAATATTTCATATATATACTAGAAAGTACTTCAGCAATCTCCTAGGTGATTCTAACCTCAGTTAAGTTTTCAATTAACTTCAAACCCTCATTGGAAATATTAAAATTCATTGCTTTGAGTTAGATGTTTTTGTATTTAGCTTATAAAATAAACAATATATTTATCATTTACCCTATCATTTATATTTAATATACTATGCATAATCACTAATATAAATAATAAAATAAGTTATGTTTTATATAGTAATCTATACGATAAATTGGAAAATATAGCTATATATCTGTGTATGTACATATATTAGTGTTAAATATATAATTTTATTATTTTTATCATAGACAAATGGTATTATGTTATCTATATTTACATACATATTTCACTTAGCAGTTCATAAAATTTATTATATTTTATTCACAGACACATTCTACAGTCTGCTAATAATCACACTGGACCTCACCACTATTTATTTTGTTGTAGCAGTCTCTTGTGCCAGGAAAGCTAGACAGATTCTATGAATCTTTGAATATATATATGAAGCTTAGATGGAAATTGTGTATAGCATTGACCTTTCTTTTACATGTATATTTTTAAGTATTAGAGATACATTTGAGGACAAGTTATTCATACAGGGATATCTGAGTTAAAAACCATCTTTTAAGAGCTGACTTATGATGTCCTGAAACTAGCATAGTGAAAAATATTGCCAAGTATATAAAATGTGACCAATATCAGAAATCAAGTTTTAAAGGGATTTTTCAGTGCAAATGAATACATCTGATTTATCCTTATAAGGATTGGGGACAGGTTAGGCTGCACACTGAGGGCAGATGATATTAGGTTATAGTGAGAAGTCCCTAACCTAAGACAGGCATCAGGGAATTTGACCTCTTTGCTTGAATTTCTAGAATACAGAACAATATGAAGATAAAACTTGGAGATTTAAATTACTTAGTCTGTGGTACTTTAACAATGAAATATACCATCTATGCAAGGTTTTATTTACATATTATTCTGCCATTTTCTCTATGGAATACATTAGGTTTGCATTTCGACAAGCATTGTGTGAACTTAAACTAGTCTCTAAACATATTGAGTCTTTTATTGAGTCTTTTCTTTTAATGTTTGCCAATTTAAGGAAAAAATATGATATTTCAAGCAATTTACATTGTTGCATATACACAGCTATGCACTACTATATTATCCACATGTAAACAATTTCATCTAACATTATGACTTGCTGCTTAGAGATCCATAATGAAGAAAACAATATAGAATTAAACCAAACCAAAGACAAATGCTTCAATAAACAGAAACAATAAACTTCAGAGAACACTTCTTGGTTAAAGTAAAACAAATGATCTTAACTTGTCAATGATTAATTTACATATTTTGATGTATAAACTTAAACTTACAATTATGGAAGAAAAGTGTTTGAGAAACTTTAATTTCTACTTAAATGATGAAGACAGATGTGATCAGTACTTCTTCATACTCCCTAAAATTATACCTTAAGTAAGTAAAATTCATTCATATGTGGATAAATGCTTATTCTAAAAATTTACAAACAAAGTTTTGTTACTTTTTACAAACAAATAATACAGTCTTAAGTAAAATCAGACACAAAACATAAGTGTGCTGCTATATAGAGTATTGTGGTAGATTAAATTGTATTTAAGATTTTATATTGTAAGGGTTCATGTTTCACTGAAGTATGATACCCTAGACTCAAATAGTATGTAAACACAGAGTCTTTTACTCTGCAGAAGTCCAGAATGCTGGGGCCTTCAATTACTAATATAAAGACACTCAAGTGAGCTTGCACACCTGATTTAAATTACATTTAAGAATTTCTGGGTAGGTGACCGCTATGTCAATCTTTTGGGTCCATCTCTACAGACATCCCCATAACCAGAGTGTGAGGACAGAAAACTTGCTGGGGAGGTCTGAAAATTGTTGGCTGAAGAAGTAGCTGAGGAAGTCTGAAAACTACTTCTGACGCATTGTCCTTGCCTCAGGCCAGGAGATGGGGCAGCTTCTGAAGACTGGACCTGCCTGGAACTGACCAATTCTTGGAAACAGATTTAGTCCTCATCTCCTAACTGCCAATTTGAAGGCTGCCATGGAATTAGAATAGTCTTCTCATTATAATAAGCTGGGGCACATATCAAATACCATATATATATATATATATATATATAATTTAGAAGTAGTTTATTAAATAACATGTTCATAATTAATGATTTAAATGTCAAAATAAATTTAAATTCAGTTGAAATGTAGTTTTATGTTTAATTACTTTAATGAACATGGCAAAAGCAAATTATTTAAACTTGTTATCAGTTTCAAAATCAAGTAATAAAAGTGTTTTTAAATAAGTACAGAAATTCTAAAATTTAAGTGTTTTTCTAGTAGTAATCTTAAGACAATTTTCAAATGTGTTATTTTAAGACCGTCTAGAGTATACTTGCTGTATACTATATACCTACAGCTGTTAGAACTATCAACTTTATTTCCAAATCTTTCTTAAAGATTGAAAAAAGTAAATGAAATAGATGAAAGCTAATAGAGGCCACAATTCTGCATTTCTGGATCATTAAGTAGTAGAAATACATTTTATGGAAATGTGCTAAATTTAATTTGATATTTTGAGACTCTTATGCCTTTGATCCTGGCAGTGTTTCACAAGTATAAATGGTTAATTGGGTACTCTAAGAAAAGGAGGAAGAACACTGGGCTACACAAAACAAAATGTTTCCAGAAAATTGATTACTATACTAAGCATTTGTATTGAGTCACCTGAGCTATTGTAATTGACTTAGCTGACTAGTGTTTTTGAAGACAGGGGGTCTATTGTGGATTAATTGTCAAGGAGATTTTAAGTAAACCTACACTTACTTAAATGACAATTTACATAACTTGGTTTGAGGGGCAAGACTGCCAAGTTAAGTTTTATTTTTCCTCTTTCTATAATAGGATGTAGAGTGGGTAGCAAAGGCATGTTATAAAATTACAAAAATGAAAAGTTAAAAATATTACTGGGAGGATACACTGTCTTAGAAACGAGACTCTCGTGAGTGACATCTTTCCTTTCTGACACTCAGTAGAGCACGGCTTGGCGTCACTATTTTAAACTCTCTTTCAAAACAGAGAAAGTAGGGCTGTTCTTCAGCTCAGCTAGCTTCTTTATGTAATATGATCACTTGTGTCTCAATTTTTATGAATAAAATACTTTCCTGGGTTACTCTAAAAGCTGAATGAAATAGTGTTTGCATTGTTTATCCATGCAGGTAGACTCCAATATCAGTTACTTCTTTCTGGGAGAAAATTTATAAAGAAATTCCACAGATATTCTGAAGGAGGTCTGCATCATAAGGTCATTTTTTTTTTTTAGAAGTAGCAAACATGCAAGAACAAGCACGTATTGGATAGGTTACATTTAGTATTCTATTCATTTAATGTTATTCTTCACATTTATTGCCTCTCATTACCTTATAACTGTTACACCAAGGGAAAATACACTTCATTTGCCCTAGTTCCATTTTTAGTCTGTAACCTCTTAATAATATAAATGAGAACTTGCAAACTCAAAAGCAGATGCATAATTGACTTTTTCATTTGGTCACATATTGTTCTTCCCTCATCTTTATTTTCCTCATTATAGTTCACTTTGCTTTTCACCTTATTAATAATAATTTCTCTACTAAATTGTTCCCAGAGCCTCTGGACCAACACACACACACACACACACACACACACACACACACACACTCACTCACTCACTCACAGCCACATACCAACAAAACATCACAAAGGGGAGTTGACATCTTTTCTAGGAGAAGGGAAAATTTTTCAAAAAGAGAAAAAGTCACGTGAAAAAGTCAGTAATAGAAACAGAAACATCACTGATATCCCTTCAGATTTTTATTGACAAATATGAAAAAAAACTGAAATCTCAGGAACAAAAGTAATCAATTGGAAAATATTACTCTTACCTTCCAAGGAAGTTTATAACCTACTAGATCCATGCAATCTCTTACTGATTTTTCATTTAGCTGTTTAGATTTTTTTATGAGAATTTCTGGTGCGTTCCTCATCTATCTTTGTTAGTTGTGATGCCCCCAACTCTTTTTGTATTTTTAGCTTATAAAAAGAAAAGGTACTTCTTTCCATTTTCAGAAAAGATGTACTCAAGAATTTTCAACCTTGATTTCTAAACTGGTGGATAATAACGATGTATGATGGCATACACTCCTTGGGTTTCAGACCTTATTACCGTCATCATTCCTATTTATCAATATAAGGGAAAATTGGTAGGTTATATATCCTGATCATAGCTCCTCTTTTAAAATGTATTAGAAAATAATCATATGTGTGTGTGTGCACAATTTCACACACACACACACACACACACACACACACACACACACACACACACGTACGAAAACCTGCCAAACAAGACAAGATAATCATCAATCTCAAACATTTCCTTCATTCCCTAACACACATCTATGGTAGTTTAAAAGAAAATGGTCTTCCAGGTTCTTATATTGGAATGAAGGGTGTGACTCTTTGGGAAGTATTAGGAGAGATTGCCTTCTTGCAGTAGGTACACCACAGTGGGTGGACTTAGAGCTTTCAAAAGCCCATGCAATTGCGAATTAGCTCCATCTGTCTATGTTGCAGATCAGATTTGATCCCTTAGATTCTCTTTAAGTGACATGCTTTCTTACCTGCTGCCATGATGAACAAATACTCTAATACTCTGAAACTATAGGCCTCCAATAAACTTGTTCTAATAGGTTTTTTTTTTTTCAATGGTGTTTTATCGCAGGACTAAAAATGTAATTAAGAAACACTTGGTCTCAAAATATTTGTCTTGTAATGTGTTATAGTCAAATACCATAATGGGTTCCAAATCACTTACTGTAATATTATATGTATACTAATATGGAACTGGAGAGATGTCTCAGTGGTTAAGAGTGCATAATATTCTTCTGGAAGAATTGAGTTGGTTTCCCAATATTTATGCCAAAATGCTCACAATCCTGTGAGCTAAGGGATCAGGCACCTTCTCCAGAGATCTAAAAGTACCTGAATACATGTACACGTATCCATACAGAGACCAACATATTCATATTTCTACTGATAACATAAATATTTTTTTCTAATTATGTGAGATAAATATTGTTAATAATCCTTTGGTAGTCTTGTCATTGCACATATTACACCTAGTTTTTGCTATATTTTGACAAAAACTTCTTGTGACAAAATTTCTACCCTTATACTTTACATAAATATAACTAGCTAAATAAATACAATTAAATAAATATGCTACTGAAACACTGTAAATGGGCATGTATCTGAAGAACTTTATTTTCTACATATTCTGGACTGTGAATATTTTATTTAATACTGCTAGCGACTGAATTCTCAGCTACTGGTTGATGTCTTGCTTCTTACTGGGCATCTCTCTAGAAAAGTAAATAAAAGCTACAGTATAGCTGTAGTGAGCCCATGTTCTAGATATCAGTGTTTTACTACTATCCTCTTTATTGTCTAACCCTGAAGATTCAAAAAACTGTGCAGGATCATTAACTTAAAAATTTGTGTGTATATATATATGCACAATAAAATAGCATGTAATTCTTAAAATTTATTATGAAGCCATTTACTCTAAATTGAGCTAAATTAAATATGCTTGCACTAAAGAATCTTTTGTCAATTAACTATTTTATAGTAATTATTGATAAATATTTACAGAGGTACTTAATGTTGGAAGTATTAAGCCTGTTTATTCTGTAGTAATTTTCAACATACTAACACTTTTAATTTATGAATGAAAATATTAACCAGAGCAGACATCTTTCATTAAGACAATAAATAAAATGATGTGCAAGCATTTTGTAATTAAATCAAGACCCTAAAGGATCCTTAAGTATATGACTCTTGTGTTCTAAGTTGTAGCTTTGTTATTTTTGCCACATGCAATTTACTTAGCAAGAAGTATTTGTTAATCTAAAGATAATTTTATACAACTGGATCTTTTCCCTTTAGAGTGATTATTTTAGAATCTCAAAAAAATGTGTATTTGCATTTCTGAGTAAATAAATATCCAATCCTTAGTTTGTTTTCCTCATTGGCATTGTGAATTCCAAGATATGTTAATGAGATATTTTAGAAGTGATGAATGTAACCATGTAAGAGCACGAAATAAAATTACATTTATTCCTTCTAAAATAACTCATTAAAATCTTATTTTTTTCCTGTTTATCAAGTAAGCTCTAAAAAAAAGCAAATATAAAGAAATAGAAATGCAAGTCACAGATAGATTTATCTATTTTATTTATTAGTTAAAACTGGTGAAAATGCACAACCTAAAATTTTCATCAAACTTGTTCTTTTTTTTGTTTTTCCTTCAAGTTTCAGTTTGGTTTTAGTGATAAGTGTGAGTGCATAGTCTCCTTCCCAGTTAATTAATTGTTTGTGAAAATGATGCCTTAAATTAAAATATTTAACTATCAATGAGTGTATAATCTCCTTTAATTCATTGACTTGAACTCTGCTGTAGATTTTAATAATTTCATCTTGTTCTCTAAAAACTTGAGGCATGATGTGGGAAAATATTATTTCTAAGGACAAAAAAGCTCAAAATTAATAAGAATAATTAAATACTGCCAATCTTGCTCCAGCATCCATTTTCTTTCATAACTACAGGACTGTATACACATGTTGAAAATTACTACAGAAAAAAATAGGGCTAATATTTCTGTTTATGTACCTCTATTTGTAAATATTTATCAATATATAAGAATTAATGGACAATATATTCCTTAGTGTAAAGATATTTAATTTAGCTCAATTTAGATAGAATAAATGACCTTATGATGTCATAGGAGTCATTTTTATTTAATAAAAGAAGCTACAAATTTTAATAATTAAGTGCAGTAAGAATAGCACTATGAAACTATGGAACAGTCATATCTATGAGACTGTCGCAATTCAGGGGAGACTGTTGAATATTTCCTTTTAACATGGTCTTAGAAGAGTAGAAATTATTAAAGGGAATCAGAAGAGAATTAAAATAATGAAATGAACATTTCACTTCACGTAACCTAAGGCAACATTTATTGTTTTCTGTATAATACATTTTTATGTTTCTCAAAGCTTCATTTTCTTCTATGATCAATGGTATCAAAGAAAGAAGAAAGACAATCTGGGATCATGTCAGAGACTGAGAATCATGCCATATTAGTATGCTAAGTTCTAAAAGAAAAAAATTCTCTGTGTCCATCTGGGTTGTTTTCCATTTCCCACTATTATGAATAAGGCTTCTATGAACATAGTGCACCATGAGCCTTTTTGGTATGGAAGAGCATCATTGGGGTACAAACACAGGAGCAGTATAGCTGTGATGTTCAGGTAGAAATATTTCAAATTGTCTGAGGAACCTCCAGATTGATTTCCAGTTTGGTTGTACCAATTTGAAATCACATCAGAAATGGAGGAGTGTTTCTCTTTCTCTACCTCACCAACATGTGCTTTCCCGTGAGTTTTGTTTTTTTGTTTTTTGTTTTTTTTTTGTTTTTGCCATTATGGCTGTCATAAGATGGAATTTCAGGGACATTTTGATTTGCATTTACCTGATGACTAAGGATGTTGAACATTTTTTTGAATGTTTTTCAACCATTTGTGATTGATCATTTGAGAATTCTCTGTTTAGCTTTATTACCCATTTATTAATTGGGCTATTTACTTTTTGTTTGTTTGTTTGATTGTTTGTTTGATGGAGTTTATCTTCCTTAGGTCTTTATATAATTTGGATATTAGTCCTCTATCTGACCAAGCCTTCTAGAAGTGCTAATACTAGTATTGTTCAAACTATTCCACCAAATAAAACAGAAGGAAAACTACTTATTTCATTCTCTGAAGCCACAGTAACTATCATACCTAAACGACACAAATACACAAGAAAGAAAGAGAATTTCAAACCAATTTCACTTATGAATGCTGTATTTGAGAACAACAGGTGTAGTTAGAGTTCTGTAGTAGCTTGCATTTTAATGATGGATGATATATTGACACTAACATTGTAGCATTTTAAAATGAAAATGAGTAAGTCTGTCATGAGTAGCAATGCAAAATGCTTAGTTCCCTTGGGGAAAAATTATCTCCACTATTGCTAATAAAGTAGATATTAGAGTGCTCTATTTCAGCATTTGCTCTCAAACCCTAGGTGAAGATAGGCTCTCAACCTATCTTCATCATAGCTAAAAATAACAAAATAATAAGAGAATACAAAAAGCTATAGTTATTTGAATCATTAATTTTGAGTATAACTTATATAAAGATCAATATGCATCCATTAATTTTTAAATGTTTAAGAAAGAAAGTCTCAGAAAGAAAACCAAGTTGGCAAAGCTAGCATAGAGTCAGGTGAGAAGATATAGTTTTAAAAAGTATCTTTTCTACATTCATCTAGCACTGCAAAATCTGCTCTGTGATTGCTGGTAAGATTAACACAATCTTGAACACATTCTCTGATGAGCACCTGGAATTTAAAGAAGTTGATTGCACTTTTTTAGTGAAATCTACATAACAATATATAATATTTAAAATGAACAAATATTTAAGAAGTCATCTAACATTAATACACTTTTCTATTTTTTTCTAAGTGTATGATCATGGCTCACAATCACTATATAGATCATGTATATAAACAGTATCTTGTTTGTTTGTTTTTCCTCTAACAGCAAGTTAAAAGAAGTAATGTATGTCTCTATTTATTTTCAGCCAAGCTATAGAGTAGATAGGGAAAGGACAACTCAGACTAAGGCAGCTCTCAAGAACCACAGCATGTCTGAAAAAGTGTCTAGGGAGTGACATCATATTTGGAAAGATTTTTTCATTAGATATTTTCTTCATTTACATTTCAAATGATATCTGAAAAGCACCCTATACCCTGCCCCCGCCTTGCTCCCAAACCCACACACTCCAGCTTCCTGGCCCTGGCAATCCCCTGTACTGTGACATATGATCTTCCCAATACCAAGGGCCTCTCCTCCCATTGGTGGCCAACTAGTCCATCCTCTGCTACATATGCAACTAGAGACACAGCTCTAGGGGTTTGTGGTTAATTCATATCGTTGTTCCTCCTATAGGGTTGCAGACCCCTTTAGTTCCTTGGGTATTTTCTTTAGCTCCTTCAGCAGGGGCCCTGTGTTCCATCCAATAGATGACTGTGAGCATCCACTTCTGAATTTGCCAGGCATTGGCATAGACTCACAAGAGAGAGCTATGTCAGGGTCCTGTCAGCAAAATCTTTCTGGCACATGCAATAGTGTCTGGGTTTGGTGGTTGTATATGAGATGGATCCCTGGGTGGGTCAGTCTCTGGATGGTCATTCCTTCTGTCTTAGCTCTGAACTTTGTCTCTGTAACTCATTCCATGGGTATTTTGTTACCCATTCTAAGATTGAGGGAAGTATGCACACTTTGGTATTCCTTCTTCTTGAGTTTCATGTGTTTTGCAAATTGTATCTTGGATATTCTAAGTTTCTGGTCTAATATCCACTTATCAGTGAGTGCATACCATGTGTGTTATTTTGTGATTTGGTTACCTCACTCAGGAAGATATCCTCCAGATGCATCCATTTGTCTAAGAATTTCATGAATTCATTGTTTTTTAATAACTGAGTAGTAATCCATTATGAAAATGTACCACATTTTCTGTATCCATTCCCATGTTGAGGGACATCTGGGTTCTTTCCAGCTTATGGCTATGATCAGTAAGGCTGCTATGAACACATTAGAGCATGTGTCCTTATTACAAGTTGGAACATCTTCTGTGTTTATGTCCAGGAGTGGAATTGCTGGATCTTCCAGTAGTATTATATCCAATTTTCTGAAGAACCACCAGACTGATCTCCAGAGTGGTTGTAGCAGCTTGCAATCCCACCAAAAACAGAGGAGTGTCCCTGTTTCTCCACATCCTCAGCAGCATCTGCTGTCAATGGAATTTTTGATCTTAGCCATTCTTACTAGTGTGAGGTGGAATCTCAGGGTTGTTTTGATTTGCATTTTCCTGGTGATTAAGGATGTTGAACATTTTTTCAGGTGCTTCTCAGTCATTTGGTATTCCTCAGTTGAGAATTCTTTGTTTAGCTCTGTACCCCATTTTTAATGGGGTTATTTGATTTTCTAGAGTCCATCTTCTTGAGTTCTTTATATATATATATTGGATATTAGTCCCCTATCAGATTTAGGATTGGTAAAGATCCTTTCCCAATCTGTTGATGGCCTTTTTGTCTTATTGACAGTGTCTTTTGCCTTACAGAAGCTTTGTAATTTTATGAGGTCCCATTTGCCAATTCTCGATCTTACAGCACAAGCTCTCTTCTGTTCAGGAATTTCCCCCTGTGCCCATATCTTTGAGACTTTTCCCCACTTTCTCCTTTATAAGTATCAGTGTCTCTGGTTTTATGTGGAGTTCCTTGATCCATGTAGACTTGACCTTAGTACAAGGAGATAATAATGGATCAATTCACATTCTTCTACATGATAACCGCCAGTTGTGCCACCCCCATTTGTTGAAAATGCTGTCTTTTTCCATGGTTGGCTTTAGCTCCCTTGTCAAAAATCAAGTCACCATAGGTGTGTGGGTTCATTTCTGGGCCTTCAATTCTATTCCATTTATCTACCTGTCTGTCCCTGAACCAGTATCCTGCAGTATTTAATCACAATTGTTCTGTAGTACACCTTTAGCTCAGGCATGGTGATTCCACCAGAGGTTCTTTCATCATTGAGAAGAGTTTTTGCTATCCTAGGTTATTTTTTATTCCAGATGAATTTGCAAATTTCCCTTTCTAACTCTGTGAAGAATTGAGTTGGAATTTTGATGGTGATTACATTGAATCTGTAGATTGCCTTCCACATGATAATTTTGACTATAGTTGTCCTGCCTATCCATGAGCATGGGAGATCTTTCCATCTTCTGAGATCTACTTTTGTTTCTTTCTTCTTCTTCTTCAAGATAAGACTTGATGTTCTTATCATACAAATCTTTCACTTCCTTAGTTAGAGTCACACCAAGATATTTTATTTTATTTATGACTATTGTGAAGGGGGTTGTATCCCAAATTTCTTTCTCAGCCTGTTTATCCTCTATGTAGAGAAAGGCCATTAATTGGTTTGAGTTAATTTTATATCCAGCTACTTCACTGAAGCTGTTTATCAGGTTTAGGAGTTCTCTGGTGGAATTTTTAGGGTTACTTATATATGCTATCATATCATTTACAAATAGTGATATTTTGACTTCTTTATTTCCAATTTATATCTTCTTGACCTTCTTTTATTGCCTAATTGCTCTGGCTAAGATTCAAGTACTACATTAAATAGGTAGAGAGAAAGTGAGCAGACTTGTCCAATCCCTTATTTTAGTGGGATTGTTTCCAAATTCTCTCCATTTAGTTTGATGTTGGCTACTGGTTTTCTGTATATTGCTTTTATTATATTTATGTATGGGGTTTTAATTCCTGATCTTTCCAAGACTTTTATCATGATTCGGTTTGGGACTTTGTCAAATGATTTCTCAGCATTTTTTGAGATGATCACGTGTTTTTTGTCTTTGAGTCTGTTTATATAGTGAATTACATTGATGGATGTCTGTATATTAAACCATCCTTGCACCCCTGGAATGAAGCCTACTTGATCATGATGGATGATTGTTTTGATGTGTTCTTGGATTCAGTTAGCAAGAATTCATAACAGAAACTGACCTGAAGTTCTGTATCGTTATTGGGTTTTTATATGGTTTAGGTATCAGAGTAATTGTGACTTCATAGAATGAATTGGGTAGAGTACCTTCTGTTTCTATTTTGTGGAATAGATTGAGGAGAACTAGAATTAGGTCTTCTTTGAAGGTCTGATAGAACTCTGTACTAAACCCATCCAATGCTGGGCTTTTTTCCTTTTTTTTTTTCTTTCGGTTAGGAGACTATAAATGACTACTTCTATTTCTTTAGGGGATATGGGACTGTTTAGGTTATTAATCTGATCCTGATTTAACTTTGGTACCCAATATCTGTCTAGAAATTTGACCATTTAATCCAGGTTTTCCAGTTTTGTTGAGTATAGCTTTTTGTAGTAGGATCTGATGGTGTTTTAGATTTCCTCAGGTTCTATTGTTAATTCCCCCTTTTCATTTCTGATTTTGTTAAATTAGTATACTGTCCTTGTGCCTCTAGTGAGTCTGGCTAAGGGTTCAACTATCTTGTTGATTTTCTCAAAGAACTAGCTCCTGGTTTGGTTGATTCTTTGAATAGCTCTTTTTGTTTCCACTTGGTTGATTTCAGCCCTGAGTTTGATTATTTACTGCTGTCTACTCCTCTTGGGTGAATTTGCTTCCTTTTGTTCTAGATCTTTTAGGTGTGGTGTTAAGCTGCTGGTGTATGCTCTTTCTAGTTTCTTTTTGGAGGCACTCAGAGCCATGAGTTTTCCTCTTCAGACTGCTTTCATTGAGTCTATGTAATTTTTTTTTTTGGGGGGGCGGGGTTTGAGACAGGGTTTCTCTGTGTAGCTCTGGCTGTCCTGAAACTCACTCTGTAGACCAGGCTGACATTGAACTCAGAAATCTGCCTGCCTATGCCTCCCAAGTGCTGGGATTAAAGGTGTGCGCCATCACCGCCTGGCTAGTCTGTGTATTTTTATTTGGGAATTGAGTCCATTGATATTGAGATAATAAGGAAAAGTAATTTTTGCTTCTTGTTATTTTTGTTGTTAGAGTTGTGATTCTGTTCTTGCGGCTGTCCTTTTTTTAGGTTTGTTGAAGGATTACTTTCTTGCTTTTTCTAGGGTGTAGTATCTGTCCTTGTGTTGCTGTTAACTCAATAATATCCTCTGAAGGGCTGGATTCATGGAAAGATAATGTGTGAATTTGGTTTTATCATGGAATTCTTTAGTTTCTCCATCTATGGTAATTGAGAGTTTTGCTGGGTAGAGTAGCCTGGGCTAGCATTTGTGTTTTCTTAGGGTCTATATAACATCTGTCCAGGATCTTCTGGCTTTCATAATCTCTGGTGAGAAGTCTGGTATAATTCTAATAGGTCTGCCTTTTTATGTTACTTTGTTGGGAGCCGCCCCCACATTCGCCGTCACAAGATGGCGCTGACATCCTGTGTTCTAAGTGGTAAACAAATAATCTGCGCATGTGCCAAGGGTATTTTACGACTACTTGTACTCTGCCTTTCCCGTGAACGTCAGCTCGGCCATGGGCTGCAGCCAATCAGGGAGTGATGCGTCCTAAGCGAAGGATAACTCCTCCTTAAAGGGGACGGGGTTTCCGCCATTCTCTCTCGCTGGCATCTCTCTGGCTCTGCGCGCCCTGCTCTCTCGCTCCTAAGATGTAAACAATAGAGCGCGCTCTGCGCTTTGGCGCGCCGGAGCTCTGGCTCCTAAAGATGTAATATAGGGGTGGCTTTCGCTTTTGGGGCTGGGGGTTTTGCGCTCCTAGCTCCTGAAGATGTAAGCAATAAAGTTTTGCCGCAGAAGATTCTGGTCTGTTGTGTTCTTCCTGGCCGGGCGTGAGAACGCTATTAAGAATTGGTGCTGAAATCCGGGACGAGAAAAAATCCGGGACGAAAAAATACAAGAAAACTCGGGACCGGCGCAAGGAAGATCCCTCATTCCAGAACCAGAACTGCGGGTCGCGGTAATAAAGGTTCCCGTAAAGCAGACTGTTGAGAAGGATTCAACTGCATGAATTCAGAACTTTTCAGCTGGGGAACGAGAGTACCAGTGAGTACAGCTTTACGAGGTAAGTCTGGTCTTGAACTTTCTAAGGAAATTCAAGACAGTCTATCAGAAGTAAAGTGGAAAATGTTTGGCCTTGAATTTTTTCTAGTGTTAGAAGCCCTTTTGTTCCTTTTCACATGTTATCAAGTGGTTAAGGCAGGGCGGATTCTAGATGAAATTCAGGGCAATCTATCAGAAGTAAAGCGGGGAGAGAGAGTAGGAGCAAAGAGAAAATATGGTACACAAAATAAGTATACAGGCCTTTCCAAGGGTCTTGAACCCGAGGAAAAGTTTAGGTCAGGTAAGAATACCTGGGGAGAGATTAGAAGGAAGGAAAAGAAAAAAGAAAAGAAAAAAGATCGATTAGCGGAGGTCTCTAGGAGATACTCGTCACTAGATGAGCTCAGGAAGCCAGCTCTTAGTAGCTCTGAAGCAGATGAAGAATTCTCCTCTGAGGAAACAGACTGGGAGGAAGAAGCAGCCCATTACCAGCCAGCTAATTGGTCAAGAAAAAAGCCAAAAGCGGCTGGCAAAAGCCAGCGTACTGTTCAACCTCCGGGCAGTCGGTTTCAAGGTCCGCCCTATGCGGAGCCCCCGCCCTGCGTAGTGCGTCAGCAATGCGCAGAGAGGCAGTGCGCAGAGAGGCAATGCGCAGAGAGGCAGTGCGCAGAGAGGCAGTGCGCAGAGAGGCAGTGCGCAGAGAGGCAGTGCGCAGACTCATTCATTCCCAGAGAGGAACAAAGGAAAATACAACAGGCATTTCCGGTCTTTGAAGGAGCCGAGGGTGGGCGTGTCCACGCTCCGGTAGAATACTTACAAATTAAAGAACTTGCCGAGTCGGTCCGTAAATACGGAACCAATGCTAATTTTACCTTGGTGCAGTTAGACAGGCTCGCCGGCATGGCACTAACTCCTGCTGACTGGCAAACGATTGTAAAAGCCGCTCTCCCTAGTATGGGCAAATATATGGAATGGAGAGCGCTTTGGCACGAGGCTGCACAAGCGCAGGCCCGAGCAAACGCAGCTGCTTTGACTCCAGAGCAGAGAGATTGGACTTTTGACTTGTTAACGGGTCAGGGAGCTTATTCTGCTGATCAGACAAACTACCATTGGGGAGCTTATGCCCAAATTTCCTCCACGGCTATTAGGGCCTGGAAGGCGCTCTCCCGAGCAGGTGAAGCCACTGGGCAGTTAACAAAGATAATCCAGGGACCTCAGGAGTCCTTCTCAGATTTTGTGGCCAGAATGACAGAGGCAGCAGAGCGTATTTTTGGAGAGTCAGAGCAAGCTGCGCCTCTGGTAGAACAGCTCATCTATGAGCAAGCCACAAAGGAGTGCTGAGCGGCCATAGCCCCAAGAAAGAACAAAGGCTTACAAGACTGGCTCAGGGTTTGTCGAGAGCTTGGGGGACCTCTCAGCAATGCAGGTTTAGCGGCTGCCATCCTTCAATCCCAAAACCGCTCCATGGGCAGAAATAATCAGAGGACATGTTTTAACTGCGGAAAGCCTGGGCATTTTAAGAAAGATTGCAGAGCTCCAGATAAACAGGGAGGGACTCTCACTCTTTGCTCTAAGTGTGGCAAGGGTTATCATAGAGCCGACCAGTGTCGCTCTGTGAGGGATATAAAGGGCAGAATCCTTCCCCCACCTGATAGTCAATCAGCTTATGTGCCAAAAAACGGGTCATCGGGCCCTCGGTCCCAGGGCCCTCAAAGATATGGGAACCAGTTTGTCAGGACCCAGGAAGCAGTCAGAGAGGCGACCCAGGAAGACCCACAAGGGTGGACCTGCGTGCCGCCTCCGACTTCCTATTAATGCCTCAAATGAGTATTCAGCCGGTGCCAGTGGAGCCTATACCATCCTTGCCCCCGGGAACCATGGGCCTTATTCTCGGCCGGGGTTCACTCACCTTACAGGGCTTAGTAGTCCACCCTGGAGTTATGGATTGTCAACATTCCCCTGAAATACAGGTCCTGTGCTCAAGCCCTAAAGGCGTTTTTTCTATTAGTAAAGGAGATAGGATAGCTCAGCTGCTGCTCCTCCCTGATAATACCAGGGAGAAATTTGCAGGACCTGAGATAAAGAAAATGGGCTCCTCAGGAAATGATTCTGCCTATTTGGTTGTATCTTTGAATGATAGACCTAAGCTCCGCCTTAAGATCAACGGAAAAGAGTTTGAAGGCATCCTTGATACCGGAGCAGATAAAAGTATAATTTCTACACATTGGTGGCCCAAAGCATGGCCCACCACAGAGTCATCTCATTCATTACAGGGCCTAGGTTATCAATCATGTCCCACTATAAGCTCCATTGCCTTGACGTGGGAATCCTCTGAAGGGCAGCAAGGGAAATTCATACCTTATGTGCTCCCACTCCCGGTTAACCTCTGGGGAAGGGATATTATGCAGCATTTGGGCCTTATTTTGTCCAATGAAAACGCCCCATCGGGAGGGTATTCAGCTAAAGCAAAAATATCATGGCAAAGATGGGTTATAAAGAAGGAAAAGGGTTAGGACATCAAGAACAGGGAAGGATAGAGCCCATCTCACCTAATGGAAACCAAGACAGACAGGGTCTGGGTTTTCCTTAGTGGCCATTGGGGCAGCACGACCCATACCATGGAAAACAGGGGACCCAGTGTGGGTTCCTCAATGGCCCCTATCCTCTGAAAAACTAGAAGCTGTGATTCAACTGGTAGAGGAACAATTAAAACTAGGCCATATTGAACCCTCTACCTCACCTTGGAATACTCCAATTTTTGTAATTAAGAAAAAGTCAGGAAAGTGGAGACTGCTCCATGACCTCAGAGCCATTAATGAGCAAATGAACTTATTTGGCCCAGTACAGAGGGGTCTCCCTGTACTTTCCGCCTTACCACGTGGCTGGAATTTAATTATTATAGATATTAAAGATTGTTTCTTTTCTATACCTTTGTGTCCAAGAGATAGGCCCAGATTTGCCTTTACCATCCCCTCTATTAATCACATGGAACCTGATAAGAGGTATCAATGGAAGGTCTTACCACAGGGAATGTCCAATAGTCCTACTATGTGTCAACTTTATGTACAAGAAGCTCTTTTGCCAGTGAGGGAACAATTCCCCTCTTTAATTTTGCTCCTTTACATGGATGACATCCTCCTGTGCCATAAAGACCTTATCATGCTACAAAAGGCATATCCTTTTCTACTTAAAACTTTAAGTCAGTGGGGTTTACAGATAGCCACAGAAAAGGTCCAAATTTCTGATACAGGACAATTCTTGGGCTCTGTGGTGTCCCCAGATAAGATTGTGCCCCAAAAGGTAGAGATAAGAAGAGATCACCTCCATACCTTAAATGATTTTCAAAAGCTGTTGGGAGATATTAATTGGCTCAGACCTTTTTTAAAGATTCCTTCCGCTGAGTTAAGGCCTTTGTTTGGTATTTTAGAAGGAGATCCTCATATCTCCTCCCCTAGGACTCTTACTCTAGCTGCTAACCAGGCCTTACAAAAGGTGGAAAAAGCCTTACAGAATGCACAATTACAACGTATTGAGGATTCGCAGCCTTTCAGTTTGTGTGTCTTTAAGACAGCACAATTGCCAACCGCAGTTTTGTGGCAGAATGGGCCATTGTTGTGGATCCATCCAAACGTATCCCCAGCTAAAATAATAGATTGGTATCCTGATGCAATTGCACAGCTTGCCCTTAGAGGCCTAAAAGCAGCAATCACCCACTTTGGGCGAAGTCCATATCTTTTAATTGTACCTTATACCGCTGCACAGGTTCAAACCTTGGCAGCCACATCTAATGATTGGGCAGTTTTAGTTACCTCCTTTTCAGGACAAATAGATAACCATTATCCAAAACATCCAATTTTACAGTTTGCCCAAAATCAATCTATTGTGTTTCCACAAATAACAGTAAGAAACCCACTTAAAAATGGGATTGTGGTATATACTGATGGATCAAAAACTGGCATAGGTGCCTATGTGGCTAATGGTAAAGTGGTATCCAAACAATATAATGAAAATTCACCTCAAGTGGTAGAATGTTTAGTGGTTTTAGAAGTTTTAAAAACCTTTTTAGAACCCCTTAATATTGTGTCAGATTCCTGTTATGTGGTTAATGCAGTAAATCTTTTAGAAGTGGCTGGAGTGATTAAGCCTTCCAGTAGAGTTGCCAATATTTTTCAGCAGATACAATTAGTTTTGTTATCTAGAAGATTTCCTGTTTATATTACTCATGTTAGAGCCCATTCAGGCCTACCTGGCCCCATGGCTCTGGGAAATGATTTGGCAGATAAGGCCACTAAAGTGGTGGCTGCTGCCCTATCATCCCCGGTAGAGGCTGCAAGAAATTTTCATAACAATTTTCATGTGACGGCTGAAACATTACGCAGTCGTTTCTCCTTGACAAGAAAAGAAGCCCGTGACATTGTTACTCAATGTCAAAGCTGCTGTGAGTTCTTGCCAGTTCCTCATGTGGGAATTAACCCACGCGGTATTCGACCTCTACAGGTCTGGCAAATGGATGTTACACATGTTTCTTCCTTTGGAAAACTTCAATATCTCCATGTGTCCATTGACACATGTTCTGGCATCATGTTTGCTTCTCCGTTAACCGGAGAAAAAGCCTCACATGTGATTCAACATTGCCTTGAGGCATGGAGTGCTTGGGGGAAACCCAAACTCCTTAAGACTGATAATGGACCAGCTTATACGTCTCATGTCCTTGATAATAAATGGTATGGCCTGGATCCTATTTTGATAAGATCCAGGGGAGCGGTTTGTGTTTTCCCACAGAATGAAGACAACCCATTTTGGATACCAGAAAGACTCACCCGAAAAATCCAGACTGACCAAGGGAATACTGATGTCCCTCGTCTTGGTGATGTCCAGGGCGTCAATAATAAAGAGAGAGCAGCGTTGGGGGATAATGTCGACATTTCCACTCCCAATGACGGTGATGTATAATGCTCAAGTATTCCCCTGCTTTTTTACCACTAACTAGAAACTGGGTTTGGCCTTAATTCAGACAGCCTTGGCTCTGTCTGGACAGGTCCAGATGACTGACACCATTAACACTTTGTCAGCCTCAGTGACTACAGTCATAGATAAACAGGCCTCAGCTAATGTCAAGATACAGGGAGGTCTCATGCTGGTTAATCAACTCATAGATCTTGTCCAGAAACAACTAGATGTATTATGGTAAATAACTCAGCTGGGATGTGAACAAAAGTTTCCGGGATTGTGTGTTACTTCCATTCAGTATGTTAAATTTACTAGGGCAGCTAATTTGTCAAAAAGTCTTTTTCAGTATATGTTACAGAATTGGACGGCTGAATTTGAACAGATCCTTCGGGAATTGAGACTTCAGGTCAACTCCACGCGCTTGGACCTGTCCCTAACCAAAGGATTACCCAATTGGATCTCCTCAGCATTTTCCTTCTTTAAAGTATGGGTGGGATTGATATTATTTGGAGATACACTTTGCTGTGGATTAGTGTTGCTTCTTTGATTGGTCTGTAAGCTTAAGGCCCAAACTAGGAGAGACAAGGTGGTTATTGCCCAGGCGCTTGCAGGACTAGAACATGGAGCTTCCCCTGATATATCTATGCTTAGGCAATAGGTCGCTGGCCACTCAGCTCTTATATCCCATGAGGCTAGTCTCATTGCACGGGATAGAGTGAGTGTGCTTCAGCAGCCCGAGAGAGTTGCACGGCTAAGCACTGCAATAGAAGGGCTCTGCAGCATAAAATGAGCCTATTCTAGGGAGACATGTCATCTTTCAAGAAGGTTGAGTGTTCAAGTGTCCTTCCCCCAGGAAAAACAACACGGGACCAGACCAGGACCCCTCTGGGTGATGAGCCTGGGCGGAGGTTATGTGTACGGCTCCTTTACCTACACACTGGGGATTTGACCTCTATCTCCACTCTCATTAATATGGGTGGCCTATTTGCTCTTATTAAAAGGAAAGGGGGAGATGTTGGGAGCCGCCCCCACATTTGCCGTCACAAGATGGCGCTGACATCCTGTGTTCTAAGTGGTAAACAAATAATCTGCACATGTGCCAAGGGTATTTTACGACTACTTGTACTCTGCCTTTCCCGTGAACGTCAGCTCGGCCATGGGCTGCAGCCAATCAGGGAGTGATGCGTCCTAAGCGAAGGATAACTCCTCCTTAAAGGGGACGGGGTTTCCGCCATTCTCTCTCGCTGGCATCTCTCTGGCTCTGCGCGCCCTGCGCTCTCTCGCTCCTAAGATGTAAACAATAGAGCGCGCTCTGCGCTTTGGCGCGCCGGAGCTCTGGCTCCTAAAGATGTAATATAGGGGTGGCTTTCGCTTTTGGGGCTGGGGGTTTTGCGCTCCTAGCTCCTGAAGATGTAAGCAATAAAGTTTTGCCGCAGAAGATTCTGGTCTGTTGTGTTCTTCCTGGCCGGGCGTGAGAACGCTATTAAGATTACTTGACCTTTTTCCCTTATTGCTTTTAATATTCTATCTTTATTTAGTGCATTTGTTGTTCTGATTATTATGTGTCGGGAGGAATTTCTTTTCTGGTCCAGTCTATTTGGAGTTCTGTAGGCTTCTTGTATGTTCATGGGCATCTCTTTCTTTGGGTTAGCGAACTTTTCTTCTATAATTTTTTTGAAGATATTTGCTGGCCCTTTAAGTTGAAAAATCTTCATTCTCATCTACTCCTATTATCCGTAGGTTTGGTCTGCTCATTGTGTCCTGGATTTCCTCAATGTTTTGGGTTAGGATCTTTTTGCATTTTGCATTTTCTTTTATTGTTGTGCTTATGTTCTCTATGGAATCTTCTGCACCTGAGATTCTCTCTTCCATCTCTTGTATTCTGTTGCTGATGCTCATATCTATGGTTCCTGATTTCTTTCCTAGAGTGTCTATCTCCAGAGTTATCTCCATTTGGGTTTTCTTGATTGTTTCTACTTCCATTTTTAGATCACCTGTTTGTGTTTTACTGTATTTCTTTAAGGGATTTTTGTGTTTCTTCTTTAAGGTCTTCTACCTGTTTAGCAGTGTTTTTCTGTAATGCCTTGAGGGATTTTTGTGCTTCCTCTTTAAGGGCTTCTTCCTGTTTATCAGTGTTCTCCTGTATGTCTTTAAGTAAGTTATTAATGCCCTCTTAAAGTCTTCTACCAGCATCATGAGATATGATTTTAGATATGAATCTTGCTTTTCGAATGTTTTCGGGTATCCAGGTCTCATGTGGTGGGCGTACTGGGTTCTGATGATGCCCAGTGGTCTTGGTTTCTGTTAGTAAGATTCTTACATTTGCCTTTCCCCGTCTGGTAATCTCTGGTGTTAGATGTTCTAGCTTTCTCTGGCTGGAGTTTGTTCCTTCTGTGATTCTTTAGCCTCTGTCAGCCCTCCTGAGAGACCAACTCTCCCAGTGGTCAGAGCACTCTCTGCAGGGAAGCTCTCCTCTTGCAGGGAAGGTGCACAGAAGTCTGGAGCTCAGATCCACCTCCTGATTCCTGGTGTCAGAGCAGTAAGTCCCTGGATTCAGACTCTCCTCTGGCAGGGAGGGTGTCGAGGAGTCTAGGTCTCATCTCTGTCTCCTGGCTGAGAATGAGGGCTTGAAGTGACCCTGACCAAGAAGCTCTGTTGCTTCTGTTGCTTTTTGGATCTGATGTTGCATTCCACTCACAAGTGATCTCCAGATCCTGGGTGTGCTAGGGTGCCTGCAGTGTAATGAGTCCTCTGGAGACATTGTGACTCTCAGCTGAAATTGAGCCCTTGATGGCGCAGGGGTGCGGCTGTCCAGAAAGAACCCCAGCTGCTGGTTGGGCAGATGTCCTTTGTCCCTGTTCCTACTAGCATAAGACCATCTGGGTTTTTTGGACCTGATGTTGATTTCCACTCACCAGTGATCTTAAGGTCCTAGGTATGGTAGGGTGCCTGCAGTGTGGAGAGTCCTCTGAGTACCTTCTGGAAAGTTGTTTTTACTTCATCAAGATGTTAGTATTATTATTTTAAACAAGATTTGTTTCATAGAGGCTTCCAGGATTTCTCAAGAACTCTTTCAATTTAAAGATGCTTGCTCCAGTTAATGGGGGCTACTAACTTTCTCCTTTCCTTCTTTGGGCTAGAATAAGATTGAATTTTTCGGAAAGGGAGTAAAAAACAAGTGCAATGGAAAATCCCAGGAATCTATGAGGGTGACCCTGGTGAAGACTCCAGGGATAAAGAGCCTGAACAGACCATTTTTTGTAACCTGGCAATGTTTCCAGTAGAGGAACTGAGACACCAACACAGCCATCTACAAGACTGTAAAGCAACAATTTGTCCTATCTGAAAAAGTTCCAGGGTAAAGGTGGCTGAAAACTTCTGAAAGAGGCTAAAAAATAGCTAATCAACTTGAGATCCATGCCACAAGAGGGGTCCCATGCCTGTCACTGCCTGGAAGACCAGGGACCAAAGGTTAGATAATAGAGAGACATAGGATAGATCCTGTCACAACCAGAACCCTCCCCCCCCAAAAAAAAGTCAATGAAATTATTCCAATGATACTCCGCTATACTTGTAGACTAGAGACTATCATAATTGTCACCAGAGAGGCTTCATCCAGCAACTGATGTGAGAAGATGCAAGAACCCACAACCAAACATTAACAGAGGGAGGAGGATTGTGGAAACAAAGGTGTCATGACATCACCATAAATCCAAACACAGAATCAACTGACCAGTACCTAGTCTGGCTTGGACATAGTAGGGATGGTGTCACATGGGCCCCAAGTCTGGAACAGAGCCAGCAGATTGTGGGCCTCCATAAGAGTCCATGGTTGCCAATAGCATAAGTCTTGTTATTATGAAAAAAAAGAAATATTTTACTTCATGGTCCTTCTTCAGGAAATGTTCTCCCTGCAAAGGATATCAGGGTCATTTTTTCAAAGATTAATGACTCCATGAAAATTAGAAACAGCACAATACCAGGAGTCAAGATTGTGATTGTATCTCAACAAAACAGTAAACACTGAGACCTTCAGCACAGCTCATAATGCTGTGGAAAAGAACCCTGAAAACATGAGTTCAAGAATATATAATTTCTCAACTATGCAAAATATAAGGATGCAATATGAATTGCAGCAAAAACTTCATAGACCTAAATGAAAAGACACAATTGTACTATAATCCAGCTTCTCAGAAAGAAAGAAAAAGAGATATAGGGAATGGTGATCACAGGGTAAGTTCCCACCCACCTAAGTATTTAGTTTATGCTTACAAAGGCAGGCAGATTCCTGAGTTTAAGCTCAACCAGGAATAGAAGGAGTTTAGATCTAGGCACAGGTATACAGAAATGATAACTCCAGGGCAAGGTCCCATAGAGCTAGTTTATTATCTGTCCTTAACAGAAGCAGTCAGATCTCTGAATACTTTTGAAATGTTAAGACAAAAACAACAAAAGCAAAAGCAAAAGCAAAAGCAAAAGCAAAAGCAAAAGCAAAAGCAAAAGCAAAAGCAAAAGCAAAACAAAACAAAACAAAACAAAACATATGATTTTCACTCTTTCTAATAATTCTGGACCTGGAGTCACAAGATGCTGACTCATGGGATAATTAAAAGGTAATATGCAATAATGACTGAATTGATATGTAAATAAAAGACCAAACATTTGATTTTCAAGAGACAAACTATCCAGAGAGGTTTGTTTGTTTATTTGAATTGTGAAACACCCCTTCTATTGAAGAGCAAAAACTTATAATTTTGGGTCTTATAGCATTGTGGTATCTAAGTTCAAGAAATTCAGGGCTGAAGAATAGACCCAAGCGGGTCCAGGCACAGCCAGACCCACCCTGTAGCTAAGAATGTCTGGTCATAAAAGATAAAAATGAGAGTGCAGGAACTAGCCAGGGCTATCAGGATGGACCAAATGGTCATCTGGCAGGATGGCGCCTCACAGGCGGCGCCTCCCTATAGCCCACCATAAATCATACATTGACCAGGTGTCCTGCTGACCTCGAGAAGTCCAAGCACTTGTGCCTCCCTACACCTTAACCAGCACGTACTGCCCTGTTAATTTGTAATCATTTAAATAAGCCAATCATGTGTAACCCTGCAAATTCCTTCAGCTTCCCCCTTTTGGTTTGTGGTTTTTGCCTTAATAAGCCTGTAAGAAGTTTGGGCCGGGGTTGAACTCCCCTGCCCCCTGTGCAGTGCATGAGTTTTGACCCCAGCATGCTGGCTTGAGCGCTCCTTTGTTGTTTGTGTGTTTGTGTGCCATTAAAAGCCTCGTGTTGTTACAGCGAGTACGGTCTCAGTGTCCTACTGGGTGCGCACCTCCCCAAGGAGGGACTCCCCGCGGGGTTCTTTCACTATCAGGAATGCCTCTCCAATCCAAGGCTAGTTCTGGGGAACTAGGACTCATAGGGCCTCACAAGACTGAAGCATGAATCATGGAATCTGAATAGATTTATTCTAGATCCTCTGTATACATGTTATGGTTGTGTAACTTGCTGTTCTTGTGGAACTATGAACAGTGTGAACACAGGCTGTCTCTAACCCTTTTGCTTGCTTTTGGGACACTTTTCCTCCTACTGGTTTACCTAGATTTGCCTTAATATATGAGAAGATATGCCTAGTTTTATTGCAACTTGATATAACATGTTTGGTTGATATCCCTAGGAGGCCTGCCCTTTTCTAAAGGGAAAAAAAGGGAGGAGCAGATCTAAGGGAGAGTGGGGTGTGTGTGAATCAAACTGGGAGAAGTAGAAGGATGGGAAACAGGGATAGGCAGACAACCTATGTGAAAAGAATTTAAAATAAATATTGCATTAAGCTAGGAAGGGTCTTTTCAAAGCCTCAAGAAACTAGTGTATAGTGTAGCTTGACCAACATCATTGGCTTCTTCCCTGTTGAAGATTATTGTGAAAGACACTTTTCTTTTCTTTTCTTTTCTTTTCTTTTCTTTTCTTTTCTTTTCTTTTCTTTTCTTTTCTTTTCTTTTCTCTTCTCTTCTCTTCTCTTCTCTTCTCTTCTCTTCTCTTCTCTTCTCTTCTCTTCTCTCCTCTCCTCTCCTCTCCTCTCCTCTCCTCTCCTCTCCTCTCCTCTCCTCTCCTCTCCTCTCCTCTCCTCTCCTCTCCTTTTCTTTTCTTTTCTTTTCTTTTCTCTTCTTAAAAACTTTTTATTGATTCTTTCTGAACTTCACATCATGCACCCAGATCCCACTCATCTTCCTGCCACTTGATTTCTGCCTTCTGCTCTTGTAAACCCCACCCAAAACAAACAAACAAATAAACAAACAAACAAATAAATATTAAAATAATTAAAACAAGCAAACAAACAAAAAATCTGGCAATAGAACCTGTAGTGTGTCATGGTATACCACACAGTATAGTCATTTCCCCAAACAGATTTACTTGTAAATATTCTTTACAATGAGGCATTTGTCTGATTTTAGGCCCCTGGCTTCTGCTACATTATTGATACTGGATATTCACCAGGACCCCTTTTGTATATCCTGTAGTTGCCCTGGGTTATGGAGATCCTTCAGCTTTGGATCTGCAGGACCAGCAGATTCTTCATGAGCTCATGCAGCTAATAGGTGGATGATGTGGGGGTGGGCCAACCCAGAGCCTGGATCTGGACCTGTATGGATGCTGAGTTGGTCAGCCTGCCAGCTCTCCCATACTGGTGCTCTCAGGGCTATCACTACTGTGCTACAAAAGTGAGGTGTGGGGCACAAATGAGAGGACTTAATTTATTTTTCATTCACTTTACATCCTCACCAGCCCAACCTCCCTCCTCTCCTCTCAGTCCCACTCTCACAGTTCCCTCTCCCTATTCTCCCCTCCTCTTCCCATTAGAGAAGGGAAGCCACTCCCATGACTAACAACCTGCCCTGGTATATCAAGACTCATCAGTACTAAGCATAATCTCTCCCACTGAAGTCAGACAAGACAGCCCAGCTAGGGCAAAAGGATCCAAAGGGTAGCCACAAAGTCAGAGACAGCTCCTGACCTAATTCTTAAAAGGACTGCCCCAACCCGCAGGGATAATCAGCGGTGACCCAGGGTAAGGGAGTGAGAGAGTGGGAGGGAAGGAGACGGAAAGAATGAGAGCAAGTCAACCATACTGATCAAGCTCTGAAAACTTTCTTCGGGAGTGGCAATATAAGCATAAACAAGAGGTGGCTCCAAGAGAGAGGGGAAGACCCCGGGGCTTTCTGAAGGTCAGTTAGCAATCTTCAGCTCCTGGAACCAACAGTCACAGTTACATTTTTACTGTTACGACCACAAATGTTCTCTCAGGATTGTTTATGTAATCTAGAAAATATCCACAAGGCCATGGCTGAGGCCATGGCTCCTGGCATTTCCTCCCTTTTAATTATTTTCAATAAGGCCCCACAGAACTGGGGTAATCAATAGTCATCTCATCCTTGGATGAATGGGTGTTAACCAACTGGGTGAGCATTGACCTGATTCCTCTTGTGGGTACCATCACGACCCACAATCATGGCTCTTGGTATCTTTGGGGGAGGGGAGGCAGAGCCTTAGAAAAATCCTTAGGATAAGATTGAAAACAGATACCAACCTCCTTGCAAACCAGGTTTGTCTCACGGGGAATTTAGAGATGCTCCGTGTTAGACCTTCCCCTATGTTGCTTAGCCTTGCAACCTACGCTGGTGCCCATACTGGATTCATTTTATCAAGAACCAGTATGCACAGGTTTGAATCCTATGCAGCTCCCGAAGGAGAATTATCAACCTCAGGTTCAGCAAGGCCTCTGTCAGCCAAATCAAGTCTATGATAATGAATTAGCAAAGATTTTGATTGGGTCTACATATGTTTGTTTTTGACCTGTTTCGTTGTCTCCTGCCTCATTACCTCCTTTTCTGGAATTTAATATACATCATTAGATTATTTATTGAGGAACTCGTGGACAGACATAAGCTTTAGTATTAGAAATGCTAAGTGACCCTAAAAATTTCACCAGAGAATTCCTAAGCCTAATAAACAGCTTCAATGAAGTAGCTGGATATAAAATTAACTCAAGCAAGTCAATGGCCTTTCTGTACACAAAGGATAAACAGGCTGAGAAAGAAATTAGGGAAACAACAACCTTCTCAATAGTCACAAATAATATAAAATACCTTGGCATGACTCTAACTAAGGAAGTGAAAGATCTGTATGATAAGAACTTCAAGTCTCTGAAGAAAGAAATTATAGAAGATCTCAGAAGGTAGAAAGATCTCCCATGCTCATGGATTGGCAGGATCAATATAGTAAAAATGGCTATCTTGCCAAAAGCAATCTACAGATTCAATGCAATCCCCATCAAAATTCCAACTCAATTCTTCAATGAATTAGAAAGGGCAATCTGCTGATTCATCTGAAATAACAAAAAACCTAGGATAGCAAAAAGTCTTCTCAAGGATAAAAGAACCTCTGTTGGAATCTCCATGCCTGAATTAAATAAAGCTGTACTACAGAGAAATTGTGATTAAAAACTGCATGGTACTGGTATAGTGACAGACAAGTAGACCAATGGAACAGAATTGAATACCCAGAGATGAACCCACACACCTATGGTCACTTGATCTTTGACAAGGGAGTTAAAACCATCCAGTGGAAAAAAGACAGCATTTTCAACAAATGGTGCCGGCACAACTGGCAGTTATCATGTAGAAGAATGCAAATTGATCCATTTCTATCTCCTTGTATTAAGGTCAAATCTAAGTGGATTAAGGAACTCCACATAAAACCAGAGACACTGAAACTTATAGAGGAGAAAGTAGGGAAAAGCCTCGAAGATATGGGTACAGGGGAAAAAATTCCTGAGTAGAACAACAATGGCTTGTGCTATAAGATCGAGAATCGATAAATGGGACCTCATAAAATTGCAAAGCTTCTGCAAAGCAAAATACACCTTCATTAAGACAAAAAGACCACCAACAGATTGGGAAAGGATCTTTACCTATCCCAAATCAGATAGGGGACTAATATCCAATATATATAAAGAACTCAAGAAGGTGGACTCCAGAAAATCAAATAACCCCATTAAAAAATGGGGCTCAGAGCTGAACAAAGAATTCTCACCTGAGGACTACCGAATGGCAGAGAAGCACCTGAAAAATGTTCAACATCCTTAATCATCAGGGAAATGCAAATCAAAACAACCCTGAGATTTCACTTCACTCCAGTCAGAATGGCTAAGATCAAAAATTCAGGTGACAGCAGATGCTGGCAAGGATGTGGAGAAGAGGAACACTCCTCCATTGTTGGTGGGATTGCAAGTTTGTACAACCACTCTGGAAATCAGTCTGGTGGTTCCTCAGAAAATTGGACATAGTACTACCTGAGGATCCCGCAATACCTCTCCTGGGCCTATATCCAGAAGATGTCCCAACCGGTAAGAAGGACACATGCTCCACTATGTTCATAGCAGCCTTATTTATAATAGCCAGTAGCTGGAAAGAACCCAGATGCCCCTCAACAGAGGAATGGATACAGAAAATGTGGTACATTTACACAATGGAGTACTACTCAGCTATTAAAAAAAGAAAGAATTTATGAAATTCTTAGGCAAATGGATGGACCTGGAGGGCATCATCCTGAGTGAGGTAACCCAATCACAAAGGAACTCACACACTATGTACTCACTGATAAGTGGATATTAGCCCAGAAACTTAGGATACCCAAGATATAAGATACAATTTGCTAAATGCATGAAACTCAAGAAGAACGAAGACCAAAATGTGGACACTTTGACCCTTCTTAGAAATGGGAACAAAACACCCATGGAAGGAGTTACAGAGACAAAATTTGAAGCTGTGACGAAATGATGGACCATCTAGTGATTGCCATATCCAGGGATCCATCCCATAATCAGCTCTCAAACGCTGACACCATTGCATATACTAGCAAGATTTTGCTGAAAGGACCCAGATATAGCTGTCTCTTGTGAGACTCTGCCGGGGCCTAGCAAACACAGAAGTAGATGATCACAGTCAGCTATTGGATGGGTCACACGCTGCCCAATGGAGGAGCTAGAGAAATTACCCAAGGAGCTAAAGGGAACTGCAAACCTATAGGTGGAATAACAATCTGAACTAACCAGTTCCCCAGAGCTCTTGTCTCTAGCTGCATATGTATCAAAAGATGGCCTAGTCGGCCATCACTGCAAAGAGAGGCCCATTGGACTTGCAAACTTTATATGCCCCAGTACAGGGGAATGCCAGGGCCAAAAAGGTGGAGTGGGTGGGTAGGTGATTGTGGGGGTGGGTATGGGGGACTTTTGGGATAGCATTGGAAATGTAAACGAGGAAATTACCTAATTAAAAAAAAAATAAGAAATGATTCCCAAACACTCTCAGAGATTGTGCTAACATTTTAACTCTATGAACTATAAATTAATTTGTTCAATCTTCTTTTTTCAAAATTATATTGTTATGTGTCTAAACTTTTGAAAACAGAGTTAATGTAATTCTTCTAGACACAGTTCTTATAATTTAAATATATATTATTTCCCAAATACTCAGACACTTCCTGGTTTGTTTGCAGTGTGATAACAGATAGGTGGTCAACATAGTGTAGAGTAGCTGCACTCAGAGACATTAAAAATCCTCATGGGATACTGAGGTAACTCTCACAGGAGTGGTTTATTATCAAAGCCTTAATCAGATCCTGAAGTCACATGATGCTATTCTAACTGGTGATGTGACATTTCCCTCCCAGATATGTTAATGCTTTGTTGTCATCTACCATTATTCAGCCAATCAGAGGACAATGCAAAGGGGCAGATGGATAAGAATTCCATTTTTCAAAATCACAAACAATATAAAACTAATTTCATATAATTTTATATGTAATCGCTCTTTTATTTCGTTGATATGTGTGTGTGTGTGTGTGTGTGTGTGTGTGTGTGTGTGTGTATATATATATATATATATATATATATATATATATATTAATTTTGTGAAAAAAACTAAGGACTTTTTAAAAACATTCCATCAGGGAACATTTATTTTCTTCATGTAGTTAGCCAGTCACTTAAATTTATAAAATTATTCTCAATTTTAAAGTAGATCAAGGTAATACTTAAATATTAAAATATTTTTATGTAGAAAATTAAATGTAATATTGGAGTGACTAGTTTTCATAACCATTCATGTTTAGCTATAAATTCCCATTAGATATTTTGGTAGTTGTTCTCTGTGATAACTTCTCACCCAGTTTCCAGATTATAATAGTTACTTGTACAGGTATGCCAGTAGAAAAACACCATTAATTTCTGTAGTGAAGAGAGTGGCATGTATATATCTTGTATTTGCCTCATTATTCAGTTTATAAGAATTTACTTTGGAAACTCAAAAGCTTAGAGTTCATACTTTCTAATTGTCAGCTTATAAATGAATGTTACATATGAAAAACATCAAGTTGATTAGATTATCAAAACATTAGTTTCTCAGTTATAAAATAGAAATAAGTTTTCATGTTTCAAGTGGTATCGATAATTAAATAAACAGATGTATGTAAAAAAATTAGAACACTGTGTGGTTTGACAGCTTAGTCACTGTTATTGGTGTTAACTCTGTCTTCCGCTTACTTGCCAGATCTTTACTGTGTGCTAGCAATGTATCTGGCAGTACAAAGAAATTGAATAACTAGGGGAAAAGTCTCTCTACCCATGAAAATTAAATATAGTGTGAAAAAACTATTGTGTTAGACATCACTATTATTTAGAAATAAATATGGGAAATACTGGTACAATCCTGCCAGCAGATGCAAGGTCATGTGATAAAATATGACAGGAAAGGAAAAGCAATTTTATTTAAAAAGTTTATGTAAAGAGTTTCATAAATGAAAGATCATTGATTGGTCAACATTCTGAGGAAACCGTTACCTTAACTTGTCATAATAAGCATAAAGATAGGTTATAGGGCTAGGGAATGCCCAGCAATGGCTAATCAGTGTAAAGTCACAGAGCAGTCACTCACAGAAAATCTCAGAAGAGTGATGACAGAAAGATCATACCTCATACCTAAGATGTTATGTGGGTGTAGTGATTAAGCTCCTGTTGATATTCTGAACATTTCTGACAGTCTTAAGTGGAGCAGACTTCAGTGTAGAATCTTCTTTTGTTTGTAAATTGAGCCGCTGTTCTTTTCTGAGATGTTAAATCATGTATTATTAGTTGGGACTGAGTAGAAATATTGGAATATTCAAATTGGGAATGAAAGTAATGCAATGATTACATGCGCAATATATGTTGTTTTTCCTAATGAATTTTAATATGAGTAACAACGCTCATCAATGACAATAGCTGCGTCTTGAGTTTAGTACCCATGACAACCAAGAAGCCCTTAAACTAGATGTTATATTTTATCAAATGGTTTTGAGGTTCATAGGAAGAAAAGGGAAAGCTAAGACTGAGAGAAAATGGTAGATGATGCTATGTTTGTGTGAGAATGAGGAAGTTCCTGTGAGACTAGAGAAACAGTCATGTGTGGGTAGTAAGTTGATCGAATAGTGCTCACTAAAATGATCCTGTTGGGAAAGCTTCAGATTGCTCTACCTGCCTGTGACCTAAACACTTCTGAGACTGAAACAGAAAGGTGAGGAATTACAGACTAGTCTGGGATACATACTGAAGTCCTATCTCAACGAAACAAAAATAAGCTGGAAAAAAAATTTAGTAAACAATGTCTGCTGAAAAATTTCAGGTTTTAGCCAGCAAATGGGATGTTAACACCGAGAGTTTAAAATTATAACAAAATTTTTGGAAATAGAGTTATTAAAACATAATTTTAATAGAAACCCATTCATAAGTTTTACCTACCATTGTGCAGAAAATAGCAGCCCCAAATGCAATCCCCTAAAATCACCTGTTATTTCTTTCTTCATGAGCTGCTGATAGACAATGGGAAACCTGAAGGAAGAAATTCAGAAGATAGACATTCTGAGCCAAATGAGCCTCTAGATTATGCTCTGGGTTTTCTTAATTCCATTTTTTTACATGGTACAATTCTGATTTTATAAGTTGCAGAAAAGTTTGGTTCTAAACAGCTTTCTTCAACATTTCTCTTGATAGAATCACATATGTGTCTAGGGAAGAAATATTTACATACAGAAATGCTCAGATACCCAGGTGCCCAATTAAAGCCAGCTGCACACTCAGGAATTTCAAACCTCAGATTGTAAGCAAAACTAACAGAGAAAATCTGTTAAGGGCATACACCCAGCTATTTTGTTTCCTCTCAGCTTTTCCTATGAAAAACAATAAACACATGTTCTAAGTAGATCAGAGGACAAACATAATAGGCTCTTTTGTCAAAATATCCATCTTAGGATGTCAAAGAAAGAAAGAAAGAAAGAAAGAAAGAAAGAAAGAAAGAAAGAAAGAAAGAAAGAAAGAAAGAAAAAGAAAACTCACAGGATGTAACTGGTATGAAAATTTCCAAATGTTTTCTTCCATGTTTTCTTCCAGCATCTATGACTCACCACATAGAAAGTGATAATGTTACCCAGAGGCAGTCACTACACCGTGAGAGACACAAAATGGGTTGTATATATTCAAAGAATATATAAATTATTTGGAAGAAATGTTGCAGCAATTTATAAATAATTTGATTACTGAATTTCAAGAAGATAGATATCTTTCTCTGGAGGAGTAAGATGGAGAATCATGCAAAATAAAAATAATAAAAACACAACAGTGTACCACAAAATATAATAGGAACAAAGGAATGATATTTGGCCAACCTTCATTTTATTTGACAAAAGCAAATCACTAGTTCTGATTGTACTAAAGGATACTACTCAGTACTGTAGCTCAATCACTTTATGTTAGTTATGTCTGCCAAATACACACACACACACACACACACACACACACACACACACACACACACACACTTTTTTCTTCCTTTTTTCTTTTCTTTTTTTTTTTTCCATTTTTATTAGGTATTTAGCTCATTTACATTTCCAATGCTACACCAAAAGTCCCCCATACACACCCCCCCCCAGAAAATGTGGTACATTTACACAATGGAGTACTACTCAGCTATTAAAAAATGAATTTATGAAATTCCTAGGCAAATGGATGGACCTGGAGGGCATCATCCTGAGTGAGGTAACCCAATCACAAAGGAACTCTCACAATATGTACTCACTGATAAGTGGATATTAGCCCAGAAACTTAGGATACCCAAGATATAAGATACAATATGCTAAACACACACACTTTTTAATGAACCTTTTCAAAATAGTAGTTTTCAAAACTCACTACAAGAAAAGTTATGTGAAATTATGTAATCTGAATACATAGTTTCTTCTATTTACTTAGACTTTCAATTACTAAATGTATCAAAATGAACTGTATTTAGTACATTCAGTATCATTTTAAATTTTTACCATTGCTTTAACATATATTCTTAAGATATTTTATTGCTAAAGAATCAAGCATATCATGTTTTCAATATTAGAGACAGGAGATTCTTAGAATTTTATGATAAGGAAAGCAAAACCCCTAGAATATTGTCTATTTTAATATAAGCATTAAAACAATGGTTAGAAATATTTTGCAGAAAAGTCTTATGATGATGAACAAATAGTAAAAGTTTTTCTTGAAATTATCAAAGTACGTTTATTTATATTTATAGAGAAATCTGACAGTCTAAAACTCTCATGTTGGACATATGTATGAAAATCTCAGTACTGCTTTTGATTTGCTGTGTTTTTTTTGTTATTTTTTTGTACATTTTTTATTAGACATTTTTTTGTATACATTAAAAATTTCAAAAGCTATCCAAAAGTTCCCTATACCCCTCCCCCTGCCCTGCTCCCCTACGCACCCTCTCCCGCTTCTTGGCCCTGGCATTCCCCTGTACTGGGGCATATGACGTTTGCAATACCAAGGGGCCTCTCTTCCCAGTGATGGCCGACTAGGCCATCTTCTGCTACATATGCAGATAGAGACACGAGCTCTGGGGGTACTGGTTAGTTCATATTGTTGTTCTACCTATAGGGTTGCAGACCCCTTCAGCTCCTTGGGTGCATTCTCTAGTTTCTCCATTGGGGGCCCTGTGTTCCTTCTTATAGATGACTGTGAGCATCCACTTCTGTATTTGCCAGGCACTGGCATAGCCTCATACGAGCCAGCTATACCAGGGTCCCTTCATCAAAATCTTGCTGGCATATGCAATAGTTTCTAGTGAAGAAAAACCCATTTCATGAATTGGACGTGCAGTGTCCATGAACACAAAAAATAAAGGGCAAATCTAGCATTTTGTGAACATATTTAAATACAGTAAAATTCGAAAAACACTTCCTCTTACAATCTATAATTTCCACAGTCCAGATGCTAATTGCTTTCATTTTCTTTGTAAGGAAATCTAGAGCACCTTTGAAGAAATTTGAATGTCAATTGTAGAGTAAAGCAGGCAAGATGCGAAAATAGACCTAAAAAAAAAACAAAAACAAAAACAAAAAACAGAAAAACAGAAAAACAAAATAAAATGAGAAACACAAATGATAAAGGAAGACTATAGTGTGTGCATAAAGAGAGTAAAGCTTGCAGGGAAATACAGGGAAAAAGGTAAACATTCCAGAGAGGAAAGCTGCCCTGAGATTTTCTTATTGCTTTCTTTTGTCTAAATTAGTCATAAAATTTGCTTTTTTGATTTTGCAATATATGAACAAATTTGTGTCTTCCGTATTAGAAATGAGAGCCTGTTGAAATACTTCAACACCTTACAAAAGATTAAATTATTTGAAAATCACAATGATATAAAAATGTACTCAGTAGAACATTTAGTGCACAAAAAGCAAACAATTGGAAACGACAAGCAATTGTTCTCAGATATTATAAAAATAAAACAACCATCTTGTATGTTATAAAAATAAAGAAAGAGTGGGGTATAAAGATTAAAATAAAGACTGTGACACATAGAAAAAAATAGAAAGTATTCACTTTATAAAAGTTGGGCTGACAGGTGGCTCAGGAGGTGGAGTCACAGGCACACAGCCTAAAGACTCCAGTTATGAAGCCAAATGCCACAATGTGGCAGGAGAGAAATACAAAGAATTGTGAGTTGTTCTGTGACCTACACAC